>NW_026606599.1:207500-807500 GCF_029890125.1 Rhinichthys klamathensis goyatoka
TGGCTAAGTAATAATGTAGAGGAAAAAGTCGAATGCATTAAATGTTTTTACAATCCTTTATATTATTTGATAAACAACATAGAAGTCATTTAATTTTACAGCATGAGAGCAATTATAAAACAACATTAAAAACACAAGTCCTATATAATCAAAACATTAGACACTGAATAAGATCAGGGATTCAGGCAATTACATGATGATATCATCGTCGTCATCATCAATAAACAGCCAACATCACCTGATCTCATTTTCTCTCTTTATAAACACACAATTATAACAGCCAGAGAAAATGTTATACTAAAAAGTTAAGGGTCAAGAGCACAACTAAAGCAAACGCTAACCACCATCATGGTGACTTTAAAATACAACTATTGATTTCATTAAAATGGAAATTAAATAAAGTAAATCTGGTTAGTAATAAGTGAAGCTGGTAATGCTGTTTGAGTTGTTTACTCCTCCTCTGCTGAGATCTTCACAGATTTAATGTGCTGCCATGCATGTCAAATTTTTTTGCGGTGCTTATTCCAACCAAAATTCAACATCTGTCTGACGTTGGAGCTTGACGCCAAACAAACGTTGGGTTTAGACGTCAACCTGAATTAAATTTTCAACCAAAATACTGTATGACGTCGGACTCACGTTGGATTAGTTGGAGTTCAACGTCTTCCTGACGTCACATTGACGTACTGTGCCTGCTGGGAGGGATCTTTCATCATATATTGCTCATTAACAGCAGTGTATGAAGAGCTTGAGCCCCCGAGTGCCGACATGACAAGTGATTGATGTGTTAAAGATGCATTAAAGCCCAATAAAGCTATAATGGTCCCCCAGGGGCAAGAGCAGGGCCTGCAAATAAATTACACCTTAAAATAAATAAATAAATAAAATAGAAACATTTCTATAATTAATTATGATTAATCACACCTAATCACCTACAAATAATTTGTAATCCAAGATATATTTTCCACATCAAATCTCCAAATGAATGTGGAAACAACAAAGACAGTATTTTTTTATATTTGTTTAATGGCATCTTTTTAAAGGATTAGCCTGAGAAAGGCCAGTATCACTGATACTAATACATCAATACTGATGCGTTTATCTTTTAATTGTAATGAACTTCACATAACAATTCACATAAACCCATTATAATAGGTGTAAGGCTATTTTCAGACTGCAGGCAAATCTGATTTTTTTTTTCAGGCTGACTGTCCGCTTTATTAATAGGAAGTGATGAAAAGAGATTTGTGTGTCCAGAAATAATCAATCTATCTGCATGGGTTGCTTTGGTAACCACGTTATTACGCATGTATGTGACGAGGCTTTTAAAACAGATGCAGGAAAAATGGAGGTGCATCATCTCGTTCTCTGTCGATTCACAGTGCAAAACTCCTCCATCACACATGAAAAACTCAGCGACACTGGTACAATACATGTATAAATGTATGAATACTTCTGGCATTTCCGTCCCTGGTTTGATGTTATGGTGGTGTGTTGGCTAAGAGTGTGACACAAAAGACAATTTGAAATCTGATTGAGCAGTCTTGCTCAGACTGAGACGCATCTGTAAAAAACCTGATTGGAACCGCATTTCAAAGCAGAGGCGGAACAGGGGAGGATGCAGGGATGGAGGGATGGAGGGATGGAGGGGCGGAGGGGCGGAGGGGCACAGGGACGGAGGGAGGGATGGAGTGGATGCAGGGATGGAGGGAGGGATGGAGTGGATGGAGGGATGGAGTGGATGCTGGGATGGAGGGGCAGAGGGACGGAGGGAGGGATGGAGTGGATGCAGGGATGGAGTGGATGCAGGGATGGAGGGAGGGATGTAGTGGATGGAGGGACGGAGGGAGGGATGGAGTGGATGGAGGGATGGAGTGGATGCAGGGATGGAGGGACGGAGGGAGGGATGGAGTGGATGGAGGGATGGAGTGGATGCAGGGATGGAGGGACGGAGGGAGGGATGGAGTGGATGGAGGGATGGAGTGAGGGATGGAGTGGATGGAGGGATGGAGTGGATGCAGGGATGGAGGGACGGAGTGCATGGAGGGACGGAGGGAAGGATGGAGGGAGGGATGGAGGGATGGAGTGGATGCAGGGATGGAGGGACGGAGTGGATGGAGGAACGGAGTGGATGGAGGGACGGATGGAGGGAGGGATTGAGGGACGGATGGAGGGATGGAGTGGATGGAGTGGATGCAGGGATGGAGGGACGGAGTGGATGGAGGGACAGAGGGAGGGATGGAGTGGATGGAGGGATGGAGTGAGGGATGAAGGGATGGAGTGGATGCAGGGATGGAGGGACGCAGTGCATGGAGGGACGGAGGGAGGGATGGAGTGGATGAAGGAATGGAGTGGATGCAGGGATGGAGGGAAGGAGGGAGGGATGGAGTGGATGGAGGGATGGAGTGGATGCAGGGATGGAGGGACGGAGTGCATGGAGGGATGGAGGGAGGGACGGATGGAGGGAGGGATGGAGTGGATGGAGGGATGGAGTGGATGCAGGGATGGAGGGACGGAGGGAGTGACGGAGGGAGGGATGGAGGGAGGGATGGATGCAGGGATGGAGGGATGGAGGGGCGGAGGGGCAGAGGGACGGAGGGAGGGATGGAGTGGATGCAGGGATGGAGGGACGGAGGGAGGGATGGAGTGGATGGAGGGATGGAGTGGATGCAGGGATGGAGGGGCGGAGGGGCAGAGGGACGGAGGGAGGGATGGAGTGGATGGAGTGGATGCAGGGATGTAGTGGATGCAGGGATGGAGTGGATGGAGGGATGGAGTGGATGCAGGGACGGAGGGAGGGATGGAGTGGATGGAGGGATGGAGTGGATGCAGGGATGGAGGGACGGAGGGAGGGATGGAGGGATGGAGTGGATGCAGGGATGGAGGGACGGAGTGCATGGAGGGACGGAGGGAGGGATGGAGGGAGGGATGGAGTGGATGCAGGGATGGAGGGACGGAGTGGATGGAGGGAGGGATGGAGGGATGGATGGATGGAGGGATGGAGTGGATGGAGTGGATGCAGGGATGGAGGGACGGAGTGGATGGAGGGACGGAGGGAGGGATGGAGTGGATGGAGGGATGAAGTGAGGGATGGAGTGGATGCAGGGATGGAGGGACGGAGGGAGGGATGGAGTGGATGGAGGGATGGCGTGAGGGATGGAGTGGATGCAGGGATGGAGGGACGGAGTGGATGGAGGGACGGAGGGAGGGATGGAGTGGATGGAGGGATGGAGTGGATGCAGGGATGGAGGGACGGAGGGAGGGATGGAGTGGATGGAGGGATGGAGTGAGGGATGGAGGGACGGAGGGAGGGATGGAGGGAGGGATGGAGGGATGGAGTGGATGCAGGGATGGAGGGACGGAGGGAGGGATGGAGGGACGGAGGGAGGGATGGAGTGGATGCAGGGATGGAGGGACGAAGGGAGGGATGGAGTGGATGGAGTGGATGGAGGGATGGAGTGGATGCAGGGATGGAGGGTCTGAGTGCATGGAGGGACGGATGGAGGGATGGAGTGGATGCAGGGATGGAGGGACGGAGGGAGGGATGGAGTGGATGGAGGGATGGAGTGAGGGATAGAGTGGATGGAGGGATGGAGTGGATGCAGGGATGGAGGGACGGAGTACATGGAGGGACGGAGGGAGGGATGGATGGAGTGGATGCAGGGATGGAGGGACGGAGGGAGGGATGGAGTGGATGGAGGGATGGAGTGAGGGATGGAGTGGATGCAGGGATGGAGGGACGGAGTGGATGGAGGGACGGAGTGCATGGAGGGACAGAGGGAGGGAGGGAGGGAGGGATGGAGTGATGGAGTGGATGCAGGGATGGAGGGACGGAGTGGATGGAGGGACGGAGTGCATGGAGGGAGGGAGGGAGGGATGGAGGGACGGAGGGAGGGACGGAGTGGATGGAGGGATGGAGTGGATGCAGGAATGGAGGGACGGAGTGGATGGAGGGATGGAGGGACGGAGGGAGAGAGGGATGGAGTGAGGGACTGGATGGAGGGACGGAGTGCATGGAGGGATGGAGGGATGGAGGGACGGAGGGAGGGATGGAGGGAGGGACGGAGTGGATGGAGGGATGGAGTGGATGCAGGAATGGAGGGACGGAGTGGATGGAGGGACGGAGTGGATGGAGGGACGGAGTGCATGGAGGGACGGAGTGCATGGAGGCACGGAGGGAGGGAGGGAGGGACGGAGTGCATGGAGGGACGGAGTGCATGGAGGGACGGAGGGAGGGAGGGAGGGGCGGAGTGGATGGAGGGACGGAGGGAGGGAGTGGATGGAGGAATGGAGGGATGGAGGGACGCAGGGATGGAGGGACGGAGTGCATGGAGGGAGGGAGGGATGGAGTGGATGCAGGGATGGAGGGACGGAGTGGATGGAGGGACGGAGTGCATGGAGGGACGGAGGGAGGGAGGGATGGAGTGATGGAGTGGATGCAGGGATGGAGGGACGGAGTGGATGGAGGGACGGAGTGCATGGAGGGATGGAGGGAGGGATGGATGGAGGGACGGAGGGAGGGATGGAGGGAGTGGATGGAGGGATGGAGGAATGGAGGGACGCAGGGATGGAGGGACGGAGTGCATGGAGGGAGGGAGGGATGGAGGGAGTGGATGGAGGGATGGAGGAATGGAGGGATGGAGGGATGGAGGGACGCAGGGATGGAGGGACGGAGTGCATGGAGGGAGGGAGGGAGGGATGGAGGGATGGAGGGAGTGGATGGAGGGATGGAGGAACGGAGGGATGGAGGGACGCAGGGATGGAGGGACGGAGTGAGGGATAGAGTGGATGGAGGGATGGAGTGGATGCAGGGATGGAGGGACAGAGTGCATGGAGGGAGGGACGGAGGGAGGGATGGAGGGAGTGGATGGAGGAATGGAGGGATGGAGGGACGCAGGGATGGAGGGACGGAGTGCATGGAGGGAGGGAGGGAGGGAGGGAGGGAGGGAAGGATGGAGGGAGTGGATGGAGGGATGGAGGGATGGAGGGACGCAGGGATGGAGGGACGGAGTGAGGGATAGAGTGGATGGAGGGACGGAGTGCATGGAGGGACGGAGGAGTTGGCAAGTTTGAACTACCAAGGATGCGAGTCTGAAGTGTGCGTACTCGGTATTGAGAATGGCCCTATCTCTGCAGATACCGTGTTTGTTTCCTTAGTGATTAATTCGGTTTTCAATTCGATCAAGTGTTTATATGTTCTCTCGCCCTTTCAATCAGATCGAAATTTCGGATCGATTAAGGTGTGATTGAGCAGCCATTTCGATAACTAATGTATTATTTGGGTACAATATAGGCATATAACCTGTAGCCTATACAGCTGTTCTGTCTGCTTCCACCAGGCCGCGCGTGTGCCTGTGTGTGTGTGTGTGTACGCGTGCGCGCGTGTGTGTGTGTCCATACCTGCTTAGACATACTGCCAGTCTCTGTTCAGGATCGATTGGTTCACAGAAATTGGTGGTCTTCTTTTTAATATGTGGCTCCAGAATCGCTAGCAAAGCATCAAACTGTTCCACTGACATTCTGAAGTAAATTTTGAATCGCTCGGGATAAATTCGCAACTCATTGATAAGGAAGTGGAACTCTCCTTCCTCTCGGCGCAATTTCAGGATTGGATGGACCCAACATTTTCTCTTTATTCTCATTTCAATAAGTGAGAGGGCAACAAAATCATCCTTACTGCTTGATGAATCCATTTTGTATTTTTGTGCGTTTTTTTCGCAAAGGTTTAATAAATACGCATCGAACTCAGTGTGCAAGGTTTCTGTGCGTGACAAATTTTTAGGCTTACGGACACGAAAAAACGCATATGAAAATTTCGGACTCAGTGTGCAATGGCCTTAACAGAAAACTCTCAACGCGGTCCCGCCGCTCATTCACACACAAACCTTGAAATAGGTTCCAAAATGCAGGCGTTAAAAAAGGCACTATCTCTATAAATAAACCACAGATTTGAGCTTTACACAACTACATTCTCGCCTGAAAAACTCTTAAAACTACATTTCGTGACACAATAACAGACGCTTGCTGGTTGGTGCGAGATGCATTCTGGGATACCTGGCTCTCTCAAGTCTGCACAAGTCACCTCTCGATGCATCCTCGATAAAGGAGCAGATCAAGAACACACCTGGGATTTGAACTGGACTTGGCTAGATGTGAACTTCGAATTGGAACAGTACTCAGGCAGAGACTGATGAGGTTTCACAAGTACAGACAAGAACACATATTGAGAAACGGACGAAGGCAAATAGGGAAGGGGAAGCATTGCAACTAAGTGAACAGAAAATACACTTCAAAATAAGAGTCCATAAATACAACAAATGACCACGAGACAGGGATCCAACACATTTTGGTTTTGTTTCATGTTCTTGTTCCATGTTTGTCATGTGATCCCCTGTTCTAGTCATGTGATCCTGCCATGTGTTCTGTGTTGTCATTGTTTCATAGTTCACAGGTGTCCCTTGTCTAGTCATTAGTCTTGTGTATTTAAGCCCTCATGTTTGCCATGTGTCTTTGTTTCCCCATAACCACTGTTGTGGACTCCCTGTTAAAGCATTGTGACACTGTGCCTTTTATATAGTGTGTTTGGTGATGCTTCGTTTGAAACTGCTGTCAGTTCATTTCTTCACTTTAAAGTTTATTTTGTGCATTAATTCTTACAGTGAATAAGTAGTAAAATAACT
Organism: Rhinichthys klamathensis goyatoka; assembly: GCF_029890125.1. Taxonomy (NCBI): domain Eukaryota; kingdom Metazoa; phylum Chordata; class Actinopteri; order Cypriniformes; family Leuciscidae; genus Rhinichthys; species Rhinichthys klamathensis. The sequence goes on from NW_026606599.1 coordinate 214,181, forward strand.
AATTCAAACATTTGGAATCAGTATTTTTCATATTCACACCTGCATGTAACTGAGCAGATCTCGGCGTGTGTGAGCGTCCAACACGTGACGCCCATCAGACACACCGTGAGAAGGATGGGAGGCTGAGCGGCTCAGTCTATAATTAGGGGGTACATTTCACATAAAAAAAAGAAGAACAAAAACAATATGCTTTCTCAATTAAATGACTTTTGGTGTCAGTTTATATATTTCTATTTTTATATATTACATTTCATAGTTCATCACTGTAACATATCTTCTAGTTTATTAAAAGATTTAAACTAAGTCGTTGATGTCCCCTGAGAGTGCATGTGAAGTTTTAGCTCAAAATACCCCACAGAATCTTTTTTACAGCATGTTAAAATTGCCACTTTTGGCGGGTGAGCAAAAACGTGCTGTTTTTGTGTGTGTATCTCTTTAAATGCAAATGAGCCACTGCTCCCGGCCCCCTTTCTAGAAGAGTTACAACTTTTGAGCAAAGCCTGCTTTGTACTGACCCTCTTTCACAAAGTAGTCTGGTGTAAAATGATTTGCGCGAAACATAAACGCATTTAGGTCACATTCCCTTCAAAAACTAAAAGTTATCCACTGCGTCTTCGGCTCAGATGTCGGGAGTACATGAAGACTGCTATGTTCATTCTTACATCCAACAACAAAACACTCAATCGCTTAGGAGACATTCTTGTCTACATCTGCTCCAGCGTCGAAACACTGGCGGACTGTGTCCCGCTCACTCAGGGCGGGTCTATGCTAATGCAGCAGTGTCAATCAACAGTCGTGGGAGGGGCCTGTGCAAAGTGATGTCACTTTTCCCAGAATCTGCGAACGGCTTGTTCTGAGACACTGCTTATGATTTATGGGGATTCAGAAAAAAGCACTGGGTGGATTTTTATCATTATCAGGTGGTTGTGTACACACACTGCCAACGCACATTTATGTTCAAACACCATATAAAATTTTGTATAAAAGATCCCCTTTAAACACAGTTTTGATATTACAAGGGAAAGGATGTTACGCACAAACTGTTTGCCACTACACACTCGGATTAAGCACTTTAAGCGCCACATGTAAAGACGCTTTTATCTGTTCTGCCAGACTTCTGTAAAGTGGACAGTTTGAGTTTGCTTTTGTAAAGCTATAAGGCTGAGCACTTTAAACCTCACATTGTTGCATTTACAGTATTACTAAGCACACTCACTGGAGAAGCATTGTGGCTGGTGGGAATACCCATAATCCTTTGCACTTGAATCATTTAACCCTTTCACGCATAGAGGTCACTACAGTGGACAGCTATTCAAAAAGCCATTTTCTTGTGTATGCATGGGTTCTGATGGCATAGTTGTACATCAACCCCTACAGTGGATCATCCTGTTCACTGCCACCCAGTGGCAAGCCTTTGTTTGAGGACTTTTGCTTCTCCAAACCAAGAAACAGAAATGCCTAGTTGCTCCAGAATACCCATTCATTCCTTCTATCCAAGGAGGCTTTTGCAGGTAAAAAACAAAACAAATGTTGTTGCATCAAGTAACATCTAAAGAGTCATATCATTGTTAAATCTTCCAAGTATTGATTTTAGATTTGGAGGAAATTCTGATTATCATGCATCACTAGCTTTATTTCAGCTACAATTCATAATTGTCACAAACTGCTGGGAGACCAGAAAGTTGAGATCCACATGCAGCTTTAATGAAGAAGACACATAGTCCAAAATACAGGCAATAGGTCAAAACACAGGTAGGCAGTCCAAACAAACAAACAAACAAACAAACAAACAGGCAGGGGTCAGAGGCAAAAGAGTAATCCACGGAACAGGCAAGAAATCCAAAAACTAGTGATGTGACGTTCGGCACCGAGGCTTCGAAGCTTGAAGCATCCCACATGAACCACTGTACCGGAGCTTGATTCGTTTAGCCATAACCATGTGATCAGTGACGTTTCATATTCTGATTCAAAAATAGCGCAAACCCCTTGCGCAGGTTTCGAGTGTCATGCGCTTCGGTAGTGAACTGAGGCCGTTCCGAAGTCTGGCTGCATTTTCAGGTCGTGTCAACTCCCATGTGAGAGAATATTCTCAAAGGCAGGGGAAGTAGTACATAAAAAAAGAAATGGACTTAGCCCTCACACTGTTGAACAAGTCCTGTTCCTTAGTAAAAAAAGCTTTAATTTCTTCAATAACACAACTCCCCAGTTCCCAAGCACTTTCACTACCCAGCCTTTCACCATTCCACAATAGCTTTCTTTTTGATTATATACAGTATGCCTATATGAGCCTTGCCTATGAACTCATAGGTTTAGGACTATGGCTAAAGTTTTAAGGCATTTGCATTTGTTAAACAAAGCAGAGTTAATTTGTCCTATGTATTAATTCTTTCATAAATTAATTAATCGCTCATTTGTTCATACATTGTGTAAACATCAACGCTAACACTGATGATTTTATTGCTTTGTGGTTTTCATAGCACAAAGTGATTTATAACATAAAACAATAAATAAAAAAATTGGGAAAGGTAGCTTTTCCACCTTTTGACCACAAGATGTCGTTAGCGTGCACCGTGTTGAAAAGCTGTGAGTAATGAACCAATTTACAATACACTTGAGCGGAAAGCCTCATTGCTTCACAAAGCTTCATTTCACCATCACTACCAAAAACCAAGAGACATGAAACCAGGGAAAACGCTGAGTGAACATGGTATAAATAGCCCGAGACCAACAGGGCAATGAGACACAGGTGAATGCAATCAGTGATGATGAGTCCGGGCAGTGGGTTATGGGAAATGTAGTTTGTGAGGGAGTGATAATGGTCTGGTGTGGAGTGCCCTCTAGTGGCTCTCAAGGGCACTCCAGCTGGTGACCGGTACAATAATATTACTGTGACTGTTGTTCTTGAAATGACTTCTCTTTGAAAGTTTTTGGCAGTAAATAAATATATTTGAGTTATTAGAATGTAATTTGCAGTTACATCATACAGTAATGTCATTTCTCTGCCTGGAAGCCACTTCCCTTTCCTGTATCCTTACTTGTTTTGGACGATCCCTGGAAGTGTGTGCGCTTCACCATCACATGTCACGAATCCACGAGCTCCAACATCACCTGTAACACAGAAAAAGACTCATCTGACATATCTAGTTAGTTTCCCTGCCTGTCCCGTTTCTGCCACGCTGCAACAATAAACCTGCGTTATACTCACATCTTGCTGTCTTCGTCTCTGGTCTTTCCTGACAGTGTGTTACTTTACTCGTTACATCAAAAAGTAATGCCCAAAGAGCAATAAAAACATAAATAAATCTTGACTGAGGTTGTTAATTTAGTGTTTTTGGTCATTTTTAAAGGGTGATGTTTCAGGTAACGTTGTGGAGTAATAAACAAAATGAATATCCATCCATCACAGGGTCATCAGGAGGCTGGAGCCTATCCCAGCGTATAACCAGTGCGGGGTTTTTAAAATGGAAGCATGAATATCAGAAAAAGAAAAAACAAAAACAAAAAACAACATATTTGGTAAGATTATTTGTTGCACTGCTCTACTCAGTGTCTGAAATAATTGTGGTCCACCACAAGATGGCGTTAGGGTGACAAATTGCAATGTATTTAAGCTTTGATTTGTTTGCCTGGCATCATGATGAACGCCTCAACCTTCATTTGGTTTGATCTGCACATCCCTAGCTTTAACCTCTGCTTTTAAGCACATTCAATATGCTGTCATCCATCATAATACAATTATGATACATCATAATACACATAATACAAGCGTGATTTCACCAAGTACAACGTGTTCCTGGATGGATCAACATCTTTGTTGATCCTGGAACAACATTTTTATAAATAAAATCAGATTTGAGGGACAAGTTCACCGTTTATGTCAACCTATCATTTACCTCAGATGTCAGGGATAAGTTATGGGATAGGATTACATTTTTGGACAGGAACTTTGTTCCAGGATCAACAAAATATGTTGATCCAGGAACATTTCTTACTGGGCAAAATCACGGTGACTGTCGGGGGACATATGAGAATTACAGTTGTATTCCCATTAAATACACAAGCATTGACGATTCCAAAAGTGACATGAGTCCTTAAGCCACAATACAAATATAATTTAGTCGTTTTTTTGCCAGAATGTATCTGATATCTGACAAGAACACTGATTTTCCAATCTTGGACCCCTTCCAAGTTGTACATCTCTTGCTAAGAGCGAGACGACCGCTGCCTTCTTTGTGTACCTCATTTAAAACTGAATGCTTAATGCTATCAGATCGTTGTAGTGGAAATAGGTAACTCCACTATATTTAAATACCCTTCTGTACATTAAAAACGTAAATTCTGCAAACTCCCAATTGTGATGTTGCTATAAACAATAGTTTGCCAGTTGTAGAATATTGTCTATTGCAGGTCCAAGTGGTCTGTAATTTACAGGAATCGACAGAGGAAAGCCCAGAGCGGCTCGACGTCGAAGCGACCACCTCCAGGAACCTTCCCAGGTTGCCTCATCCCACATGCCATCCAACCATGTTCAGCCACAAGCATTGTCCCATCCCGCTGCATGTCCCATAAGTGGCAAGGTCCTTCAGATTACTTCTGTATCATCACTGTCTGAACTTGCATGAATAGTTAGTACCATTAGTTGATGCTTGTTTTGTCCAACCAACTAAGAAATTAGTAATGCCCTTGCGTGCATCGTCTACTACAAGAATAAATAGTGCTTTAAAGCTGTTCAGAGCTGATGAGGATGAGTTGATGTTTCTGCTGATTCTCGGAGGGGAGAATGCACTTTTACCCTGAAGAGACTGACGGCTCCCTGAGACGGGTGTTCAGCGAGGACCTTCAAGCGAAGCATATCAGCCAGGAGCAGGTGTGTTACAAGTTTACCGGTGGTGTCCAACGATTGATCATGTCAGAGCAATCACATCTGCCCTTTGCTTTGGACTTCTGTTGCAGATCAAGGAAGTGGCAATGCCCCCAGGGGTGCAGACATGGGGTATGTGTATATTATTATTATTATTATTATTATATGCACTGCATAGGGGCGCCAAAACAGTTCTTTGAAAATCTTCTTCAGTAAAACGTTTAAAATAATTAAAAAATAATGTTTGTTAAAAACATAATGTTTGTTCAGCATTTTTAACGAGTATATTTTTATTTTATTTCATTATATAACGTGATATCAACTGCCCACCCTCGACATACTTTAAAAGAGCCGTTGCTCTGTGACAGTCACATGTCCAAAATGGACCGAGGTGGGAAGCGTTCTGGGGCGCAGAACAGAAAACTTAAAAAAGAAAATGAAAACCAATGCCTTAAAATGAGGACATCAATGTCCAAGTGGATAAAAAGAGATTGGTAAGCTTAACCTATCATTTGTATCAATGTAAGTCTTGAAGTTAATCAACATTTAATGTTGTTGCTGGTGAAGGCATAGTTACCAGTTCATTAAAACCTCAATAAATAAAAAACGTAGCGGTATGTTTGTGAATGGGCGTTTGATTTAAATTCCAGAAAAACTGAGGAGACTGTCAAAAATGTACACTGAGCCTCTCACCACTGTTAATGCGGACAAGACCATTATGTCAAGGGGCGCATTGATGCACGGCTTTCTATCGGCTAAAGCAGGGGCACAATTACAATAATAAAACATAAAAGAATCGACAAAGCCTTGCTGGAACTGGACTGGACAACCAGACTCTAACGTCATACACTCTTTGGTTCGGTAACTTTTAGATCCAAGCAGGAGTCTTCCACCGGAGCCGTTTTCGTGTTTTTAGGTCTGTGCGCACAAAACGCTGTTATCGGTTAATTGGATGGATCGACTTTTGTCGATAAGACTTTGCGGTTTTATTTACGTGGCCTTCTTTTAGGCTACTTTACAAAACATGTTAGAAACTATTAGATGCGGTGTGAGTAAATGACCTCATCCAGATGTTTATAGCTTGTCAAATTTGCCCCGTTTTGGGTGTGAAGAAAAACGTGCCGTTTTTGTGTGTCCCTTTAAATGCAAATGCCCCGTTCAGAAGAGGGCCAATCATGAGCTACAGATACAAACAATAACAAAACATGCCAATCTTAGTCATTCAAAATCTCAGAAATAACCAGCAGCGAGTGCAGCTTTACAGAGAGGCTCGGGAAGAGTTTCACTTTTAGACGTTTCTGAATGTTAGTGGAGACATTTGTGTAGTTCTTGTGGAGTTACATTGATTCATGTTTAACTTTTACACAAGTGTCCACAGTTCCTGAGGTGTTTATAAGGCTCACCAAAACAAAGTTACTGGGTTTCACTTTTCACGTTTTCTGGGTTGGTAGAAGCAGTGTGTGTATGTAAAATGTGAATGTATAGTCTATTACCATCCTAGACAGATTGGTATTCATTGATTTTTAGATCCATCCCCAACTCCAAACGTTATTGCCAGCAGATCAAGACAAAATATAAAAAATAATTCACAGTGGTGAGTATTTACCACAACCTTTTATTATATTTGTGAACATTTTATCACGAACACGAAAAAAGTGTGAAATCCGGAAAACTGGGGGAGGACCACCTCCTCTAGAATACACTGGCGGAGGAGTTGGCGCTGAGTTACAGTAAGGGTGGACGATTATGGATGGCTGAAATCTGACCCTGGTGCTGGCTCCTCGAAGCAAGTAACACTGGGTATGTGTGTGCAATGCATTACTAATTTTTAAAAAGTGTTAAATATGGCTGACTCTATGTTGTGCAGTAGAGGGAAATACAGTGTCCCTGTTGAAGCCAGCACACATGCACACAGTCTCCCGCACAGAGGTCAGTATACAGCACCATGAACATAACCTGCTTTATAACAGTTATGCTTTACATTGGCCTACTTTTATTTATTAGGGTGAAGCAAATGATGAAGACACTCTGAGACAGTTGCTGAGGTGAATGCACTGGGCTTTTTATTATGGCACACATTTAAATATCATAATTAAGTGTCTGGCCCCTACACATCTCTTTTATTGTAGGACCCTTGACATAAATTACAGTCAGTCCTATGTTTGTAGAAAGTCATGCCACGTTTTGTGATTTGATTAACCTCCAGGAAACCTGTACTGATTGTTTGTGGTGGAATTGTTTCAGGTGGAAACCGACTCATTCAGGGCCCTTTACAAAAGGAGTCTCGAACTAGACTGTTCTCTACAGGAGGTGGACTGTGAGCTGAGGAGGCTCCAAATTAAAACATTTCAATTGGAGATCTAACAGCTGGAAAAAAACAGATCTCAGTGTGTGAACTTATTTATCCAAGTAACCCTTTAGTATGAACACAATGAATATTTATGAATGTAACTTTCTCTTGCTCTCTTTCTTCCTCCCTAGCCACATGACCAATAAAACAGTTTGAGACCTATCTGCAGTGTCAATGTACTTTTATTAAGTAAAATATTGTGTTGTGATTGCCTCTCTGACAGCTGCGCCAGCTGGGTGGTCAAGCGTGATGGGGTCAGTTTCATCAGGGAGAAGCTGGTTTTGTGGTGGTTCTCGCTCCTTTCTGAGAGTGGCTATATTGTGCAGAATGGCACTTGCAGCCACTATCTGTGATGCCCGCTTTGGTGACTCTCTTAAGCGCCTAAGGCAGTTGAAACGTGCCTTTAGGATGCCAAAGGTCATCTCGATCTTGACCCTGGTTTAACTGAGCGCCACATCGAAGCGGTTTTGTGGCCCTGTCTTGATGGTTCTATAGATTATCTTATTATTATTAACTTATTATTATCTCAGATTTTCCCTTGGTGTGTTAAGAGTGTCAGAACCTGCTCAGAAGAAGGATTTTTTTGTCCTCATGTTTGTGGTCTATCACATTTTGAAAATCTTATAAGATGTAAAACATCTTTTGGTGTGTACCAAGCATTAATTACTATTCATTTAAAGATTGCTCTCAATGCAAATAAAAAGCATGTCACATGTATAGTAGCCCAAACTGAACATGGCTGTGAAAGGACTTTCTGTTCACATAATCCGCCTCATGTTCTCCTAGAGCTGCGGAGATTGCAACATGTGTGCAGTCTATTGCTCCTATGACTCTAGGGAAACCTGTCATAGGAATTTAAAAATATATATATATTTAAAACCATTCTTAACATGTAGCTACTGTAGACTATTGTATAATACATTTAAGTACTTTAAGTGAAATCTGCTTCTTGAAGGAAAAAAAAACCTGAATGTGAAAATCAAATTAAATTTGTTAAATTTGTTCATGTGATGTCACCCTATCAATATATCTTACCGGAAATTTTCTAAAAGTCCTCTTTTATGGACATGGTTGATAAATGTCCAGGGAACACAATAAAGCCAATTATGTACCCCTGCAGGGCGAGGACCATCTTGTGAATGGTTCGACAAACAGTGTTTTTCCATAGGTTCTCCGTATCACTGACCACATACAAGTATGTACCACTTCCGCCAAAACCGCAACGCAATACATACCATTTGTGGTACAGTAAGTGTATGGCTTCGACGTGTCACATTTGTTATGTGGGGCTCAAGAAGTTTGCAAAGATAAGATATTCCTTCCGCGGAAAATATGTATCTTTCATACAAGTATCGGGAAAGGCAAGTGGTCTGTCTGTCCCTAAAAACTCTCTCTACGAAGTGCTGGTCTAACAATTTGCACGGAGATGTTCACAGGATTTGGAAGAAAAGTTGAAGCCATTGCAACAGACACAGGGAATTAGTTACGTCACCTATATGTTTCTTTTCTCACAGCTGATTTGTCAAACTTCAGTCTGAGATCTCGATTCCAGAACATAACCTGCCCCGGAGCAGGTTAGCCGTGCAGCATAAGATAATGGTGACGAACATCAATTAAAGTCGAGCTACTTTCATAGTACCTAAAACCCAGGGTTGGCGCAAACTAATCTTAAAATTACCTGGCTAGCCACCCAAACCGGCTTCATAGTACAGACCCCAGGTCTCGTTTTGTTTGAGCAAATGGCTTGTAATTGTTTTCACTGGCCATGAGCTTTTGTTTTTGTCATGTTTGGTGTGAGCACATGGCTTGTAATTTGCTGGCCATGTGCTCTCGTGTCTTGTCTAACCCCGCCCATCTTGTTATCTGATTCATTTGCCCCACCTGTCCTCCCTTGTTACCTGCCTTGTTTGCTCCCTATATGATGTTTTATTAACAAAGTTCGGGAGGAGCATGTTCGAATAGTGATCGGGGAAATGAAGCTTTTCAAAGCTTTGAGTCAATTGAACCAATTGCTTTGCAAAATGATTCACTCATTAGAAGCGTTCGAAACTAATCCAATCCTATTGGCGTTGCGTGATGACCTAGCGTGTGACGCCATACATATGACGCCATCTGTATGTGTATAAAAGCCGGCACACAGAAGAGTCAGCTTTTTCCTATTCAGCAAGCACTCTGTGTGTGTGAAATCAGTTTGTCCTATTTGGTGTTGTTTTGTCTGTTAGACTATATATATCAAGATGGCAAGCGAGCAATTTAAGAAGTGTGTGTTCCCGTGCCCACGTTACATTACGGCTGGGGACACACACAAGTTGTGGGAAGTACAGACTGCAGTTCCAGGTCCGCCCACCAAAATTCAACGGGGTGGTCTGGACTTCAGTACACCCAGAGCAGGGTCTGGTGTTAGAACAGGAAGTTCACTCGCTGCTGGAAAAAGGGGCCATAGAGCATGTTCCCCCACCAGTCAGGGAGTCCGGGTTCTACAGCCGGTACTTCATAGTTCCCAAGAGGAATGGAGGGTTGCTTCCAATTCTAGACCTAACGCACTTGAACCGGTCTCTGAGGAGGTTCAGGTTCAAGATGCTCACTATCCACATTATCTTGAGTCAAATTCAATCCGAGGATTGGTTTGTCACGATAGATCTAAAGGACGCATACTTTCACGTCTCCATCCTTCCATCTCACAGGAGGTTCCTGAGGTTTGCTTTCGGGGGCGAAGCATACCAATATCGGGTTTTTCCATTTGGCCTAGCACTCTCCCCTCGCACATTCACCAAGTGCATGGATGCAGCTCTGGCCCCACTGAGGACATCCGCATGCTGAATTACATCGACAACTGGCTCATCCTGGCCCAGTCGTCCTTGGCCATATTCAGCGCTTGGGGTTGAGGCTCAATACGAAGAAGAGCGTGTTGACACCCACACCAACGGACTACGTTCTCGGGGGTGGTATGGGACTCGGCAACGATGCGGGCACAAATGTCTCCTGCACGTATCGAGTCCATATTGACCACACTAACCAGGGTGAAGCTAGGCCACACCATCACAGTGAAACACTTCCAGAGAGTGTTGGGTCTCATGGCAGCAGGGTCCAGTGTGATACCTTCTGGCCTGCTGCACATGAGAGCCTTGCAGTGGTGGTTGAAAGCCAAGGGGTTTTCCTCAAGGGGAAATCCATTCCGTATGATAAGGGTTACACGCAGATGCCTTCGTTCCCTCTCAATATGGAAGAAACCTTGGTTTCTGTCCCAAGGTCCCAAGTTGGGAGTGTTATGTCGCCGAAAAATGATTTCAACAGAAGCCTCCCTCACAGGCTGGGGCGCGGTCATGGACGGCCGCTTTTTGAGAGGCCTCTGGCAGGACCATCATTCCTCATGGCACATAATTTGCCTGGAAATGTTGGCGGTGTTCCGAGCTCTGAGGAGTTTTCTGCCAGACCTCCAAGGTCGCCAAATTCTCGTGAGAACCGACAATACGTCAGTGGTGTCCTATTTAAACCACCAGGGTGTTCTGAGGTCCCGCCCTCTGTGCAGACTGGTGCATCAGATCCTCCTGTGGTCCCAGCGGAGACTGTCATCTCTCAAGGCGAGTGAATGTATGTCCACTGTGGTTCTCCCTCACGCATCCACCCCCGCTGGGGTTGGATGCCATGGTACAGACGTGGCCGAGGCTACGGCTGTATGCTTTTCCCCCGATCGCTCTGCTCCCGGGAGTGCTGGAAAGGGTCCGTCGAGATGGGGTCAGCCTACTATTAGTTGTGGCCGGCCAGAGTATGGTTCTCGGATATCATATCACTCCTGGCAGGCCCACCATGGCAGATCCCTCTGAGGAGGGACCTGCTGTCTCAGGCAGAGGGCTCAGTTCTCCACCCTCAGCCCGAGCTGTGGAAACTGTGGGTCTGGCCCCTGAGGAGGCACAGTACCTAGAAGCCGGCCTGTCAGCGGGAGTGGTTGAGACTATACTCACTTCCAGAGCTCCCTCCACGAGGAAATCGTAAGGCCTGAAGTGAAATGTTTTTTTTTTCCATTTGGTGCAGAGAGCGTGAATTGGACCCAGTTAACTGCCCGGTTGCTTCAGTACTTGAGTTTCTCCAAGACCGCTTCTCTGCTGGGCTTACCCCGTCCACACTCAATGTATACGTGGCTGCCATTGCAGCTTTCCATGCTCCTCTGAGTGATGGACCTCTGGGGAGGCATCAGCTAGTCGTACGCTTCCTCCGTGGGGCCTGGAGAATGAAACCTGCGACTCGCACCAGGGTTCCTACCTGGGACCTGGCAGTGGTCCTCGAAGCATTGGTTGAGGCCCCCTTCGAACCCCTGGAGTCGGCTGAGGTCAAGAACCTGACTCTCAAGATGGCCTTTCACCTTGCCATCACCTCTCTTAAGAGGGTAGGAGATCTCCAGGCACTCTCGGTATCTCCTCAGTGCCTGGAGTTTGCTCCTGGGAGAGTCAAGGCCATCCTGCACCCCAGTTTGGGCTACGTCCCTAAGGTGCCGGCCATTATGGCGAGGTCTACGGTTCTGCAGGCGTTTCATCCCCCACCTCATGTGACGGCTGAAGACGGAAGACTTCATCTTCTCTGCCCTGTCAGAGCACTGAGCATTTACGTTCAGAGGTCTTTACAGTGGAGGAAAGCGGACCAGTTGCTGGTGTGTTTCGGGTCCCCCAAGAAAGGGCTCCCCGCCTCTAAGCAAACCATCAGCAACTGGATCGTTCAGACTATTTCCCTGGCCTATCAGGTGCACAATTTGCCTTGACCTATGACCGTGAGGGCTCACTCTACTAGAGGCATGGCGTCCTCCAAAGCCCTCCTTTCAGGGGCACCTATCCATGATATACGTATGTGAAGCGGCTGGCTGGGCCACTCCGCACACATTCATGAGATTCTTACAGTCTGGATCTTCCCTCCACACCCGGCGCACGAGTGCTCTCGTCCTAGTTGTGCCTGAAGACAGCTTCACACTGGGACAGGCGGGTTGGTTGTGGCATAGTGGGTATCTCGTTCCCAAAGTGTAGTCACCGACGCAGTTCGAGTTCCCTCGAAAAAAAACGTCTTGGGTTACGCATGTAACCCTTGTTCCCTGAGAAAGGGAACGAGACACTGCGTCGGTTTGCCACGCCTCACCACGCCTGGAGCGACTTGCTTCATAGCAAAGCTGACTCTTCTGTGTGCCGGCGTGCTTTTATACACATCTGTATATGGCGTCACACACTACGTCATCACGCAACGCCAATAGGATTGGATTAGTTTTCATTCATGAATTCAGACGTGCTACGCTGAAGGGCGTTCCCATAGTGTCGTCACCTATGCAGTGTCTCGTTCCCTTTCTCAGGGAACAAGGGTTACATACGTAACCCGAGACATTTTCTCCAAAGATGTGATCTTCGAGCAGCTGCCCGTCTCCTTTGTGCAGACATTACAAATGCTGAGGAAAACCATTCTAGGTAGGGCTGTCGAGTTACTGATGTTATGAGGTGTTAGAGTACCTGTCGCTCATCTGATTTTTTATTCCAGAACTTATAGTTACATACAAGATCAGGGAAAGATACCACAGTTGTATCTTTAACAATGAACAATCATAATGACAAAAACTGAAAACATAAAGATCATGGGTTTGTGTACATCATAATATATTTTATACACAGGAAAAAGAACAATGACAAGGCTAAATATCTTTAAATAGTTCTTCATAATTCATAAAAAATCATTATTTTGTTATTTATAAGCCTGAGGGATGAAACGAGAGGTACATTCAACAAGAAAAAGAGGAAATCTTAAAGGAGAACATTTTTGGATATAAAAAAAAGAAATTAACAACATATTCAAGAGATGATTTTTTAATAAACATTTTTATCGTTATAAGGATAACATTGGGTCACATTAGTAGGGTTTAAAATATAACAACTTAAAGGGGACCTATTTTGCAAAATTCACTTTTGTAAGGTGTTTGGACATAAATGTGTGTTGGCAGTGTGTGTACACAACCACCCTACAGTGATAAAAATCCACTCACTCCTTTTTTTTAAATCCCCATAAATCATAAGCAGTGTCTCCCAACGACCTGTTTTCAGAATGCGGCTTTAGTGACGTCACTAAAGCCACTGGCCCCACCCACGAGTGTTGACAGACATTGCCGTTTTAACTTAGACCCGCCCTGATCGAGTTCACAGCAAGTTGTACACATTCGCCATTGCTGCACTAATGAGAATGTCTCCCAAGCGTTGAAGGTGTTGTGGCTCGATGTATTCATTCAATGTCAATAACAAATTTAGTGAAAGCCTATTTTGGAGATTTGCAATTCAGTTTCTCAACTCCAAAATTCAGCACTGCATGGCAATGCCTAGAGGTTGGAATAATGGCAGGATGCACCATTTCTCCACTGGCTTTTACCATGGCGATGGAAGTAATCATTAGGGCATCAAGATGGGTAGTAGGAGGAGAGCGCTTGGCTTCTGGGATGCGACTACCACCAATCAGAGCATACATGGATGACATGACAACCATGACTACAACAGTAGCCTGCACTAATCGGTTATTGGGGAAGTTAACAGATAATATTGAATGGGCACGAATGCAATTTAAGCCCTCTAAATCAAGGAGCATCTCGATAGTTAAAGGAAAGGTAGTAGATAAAACATTCTTCATTAATGGTGAGGCAATACCAACAGTTTCTGAGAAGCCAGTGAAGAGTCTTGGGAGATGGTACGATGGGGATCTAAAGGACACAGTTCGGGTGGGAGAAGTTAGACGACAAGCAGTGGAAGGGTTGAAGAGGATACACAGCTGTGCTCTACCAGGCAAACTAAAACTCTGGTGCTTTCAGTTTGGTCTACTGCCGAGGTTGCTGTGGCCACTGACCGTGTACGACGTTTCTTTGACAACAGTGGATAAGCTGGAAGCGTTGATAAGTTCATACATCAGGAAATGGTTGGGAGTTCCACGCTGCCTCAGCAGAGTAGGACTTTATAGTAAAGGAATATTGCAGCTGCCAGTCTCTGCTTTAACCGGGGAGTTTAAGTGTGCCAAGGTCAGACTGGAAATGACCTTAGTAGAGTCACGCGACAAATGTGTAAGGGAGGCAGCCCCTGTGTTAAAAACTCGTAGAAAGTGGTCAGCAAAGAAATCTGTAGTAGAGGCAAAGGCTGCCCTTCAAATTGGGGATATCGTGGGACAGGTTAAGCATGGAAGAGGGGGTTTTGGGCTCAGTTTAGCTCCTCCTAAATGGCACAAGGCAGGCTCAGCTCAAAGGAGGAAGCTGGTAGTCAACAAGGTGCGACAGCAGGAGGAGAGGATGAGGTGTATAAAGGCCATTTCCCAGGCCAAGCAGGGAGAGTGGATGAGATGGGAGAGTGTGGAACAACGTAAGATGGGCTGGCAAGACCTTTGGTCAATGGAAGAGAGTAGGATCAGTTTCCTTATTAGGCCAACATATGATGTTCTCCCATCACCGCAGAACCTAAACCTCTGGGTAGGAGAGGATCCCTCTTGTCCTTTGTGTTCATCACCTGCCACATTAAGGCACATTTGGACAGGATGTAAGGTGGCTCTTAGCCAAGGTCGGTTTACTTGGCGCCATGACCAAGTACTGCGATGTTTGGCTTTAGCATTAGAAGGCAAGCGTAACATGACCAATAAGTTGCCACCTGTTCTAGCAAAACATTACACGCAGAAGACAATATTCCTCCGCCCAGGCGAGCAACCACCAAGAAAAGGTGTTAACACCAATTCTCGCCCAGGACAACTGGAAGCTGCTAGGGACTGGAAGATGCTGGCTGATCTTGATCAACGGCTTATTTTTCCATCTGAGATTGCCACCACTAACCAGAGATTGCCACCACTACGACCAGATATTGTTTTGTGGTCTGGATCAGCACGCATTGTTCAACTGATGAAGTGGGTTGTCGAGGTTTTGTGGCACACTCTACAACCCAGTTCCTCAGAGACGTCGGATTCAGACGTCGGAAGAGTTGCGTCGCACAGTAAAGAACTTATCTGAAGCAGCAGAAAGGAGCAGCAACTGGCTGTGGTTGAGACGGAAAGATTCTAGCTGGCTGTGTACAGGCCGCCACGCTACGGTTTCGTAGAATTCTTGAAAACTTGAAGAGTCTGTTGGTTTATTTGTATACGTTCCTGTGGATATTGCGTGAATGACGGGTGGTTGGGCAGATATTGTGTTTTGCGGTAGGTGGTATGCCATCCGGAACCGTTGCCACTGAAACTGCTTTAACGCACCAGTGGGGCTCGACAGCCTTAGTCAAACGGGTTGGCGCGTATGGTTGGGTTGCGGAGAGATTGTGGTTAGGTCTCAGCAGCAGGAGGGATGTAGAGGTCAGTAAGCTGGGCTGAGTTGAGTGGGGGACGGAGGGGGGTGACTCTGGGACGCCAGAGTCACTGTCGAGCCCTCTTGAGGTGTCGTGGGCTAGTCGACGAAACACTGAGGACGGAAGGTGCCCACTTGAAGACCCTAGAGATGTCCCCTACTCGGCTCAATCCAGAAGGTTGTCGTGCTGGTCCACTAGGGAGACCACACTGTAGTTGCAGCCGTCGCGTGCGCTGACGCGCCAAGTACACTGCAGTCGTTAACGCCGGACAGAAGGGGAGTCACACCACCATATGGAAAGAAGCGTAAATGGATGGAGAAGCATAGTTTACTGTAAAGCTACGTCTTAGTTTTGCTTATCTTGGCGAAAGCCGAGTACAAATCAGCATGAAGTTTTAACATCTACTCTCGTGTAATGGAAATCATTCACATAGCTCTCTCTATTTACTCCTGAAATCTGAGCCACCCGCTGAAGACGAGGTGAGTTTATTTTGTCTTTGAAAAATGCTCCCTCAACTCTACCTAAATTTGTTTATGTACCTACGCACTTCTTATACTGTGTTTACTCAGCTCTTACAGTGATTTTCTGGAGTAAAACTGACGCTTATTCTTTTGTGTGACATACAATAAACTTTATTAAACTCATCAGTATATTTTGTGTCATCATTCAGACATGGTCCTACAGCAGGCTTGTATTAATAGTGGCTACAATCAATGACACATAGGTTATAACCGTAATTAAACTAAACTATATCAGTTCCAACTCCATACATCATATATTCTCTGACTCTGTAGGCATTATTGTCCGAGTCGAAATGAACACCGTTACTGTGAGTTTCTGTTTTGATATTATCATCTTTCCGTGAGTTGAGATTGTTCACTGAGCGCGAGCTGGTTAGGCTCCGCCCCCTGTGCTGTGAACCAGCAGCTCATTAGCATTTAAAGGAGACACACTAAAACGGTGCGTTTTTCTCAGCCCCAAAAAGTGACGATTTAAACATGCTGTAAAAAATGATCTGTGGGGTATTTTGAGCTAAAACTTCACATACACACGCTGGGGACAT
Source organism: Rhinichthys klamathensis goyatoka (assembly GCF_029890125.1). Taxonomy (NCBI): domain Eukaryota; kingdom Metazoa; phylum Chordata; class Actinopteri; order Cypriniformes; family Leuciscidae; genus Rhinichthys; species Rhinichthys klamathensis. Next base: position 230,773 of record NW_026606599.1, read on the forward strand.
CAGAGACTTATTTTACATCTTGTGAAAAGGGGCATAATAGGTCCCCTTTAAATCAACCCTAAATATTTTCATAAAATAAATGGGCAGCTGTTTCTTCAACAATACCACAAACCGAGTAAGTTTCATCAATATCAAGATATATACAGATTAATTAAACATGTCGTTCGTATCTTTTAAGTTATTGCGCTTGTGATAACTCGTCGCAGGTCACATGGCAGATGTCCGGTTCGCATTCATACTCAACATGATCTGGCTATATAGTACCCATAGTACTTATTGAAATTAAGTACCTACTCATTGACTATGCGGTTTCGAACGCAGCCAGTGTCTGGAAAAGTCAGTGGGAAAAACAAGGCCGTTGAATCAGCATGTCGTGAAGGTACTCTGTTGGATTATTTTTCATGTGGATAAAGTCTGCATGTCTGCGTTGTGGAATAATGGCACAGGGACACGCATGCATGGGTTAAGAGTGACTGAACGAGCTGAAGTCTGGACGCCGCCTGTGAAAACCAATGCCTAAAGGGTTAGGGAAACTAGACACTAGTGAAATTGCAGAATTGCAAGTCTGATCCTGTGAGTGTTGATTCCTTCTGTGACACTTTCCTGACGTGTGATCACCAGAAGGTAAAAGGAGAATTTAGTCTTCCCAGCACTCTACCAGGTTCCCGATATCTGGAACTCTTTCCATATCAAACGACCCCACTCTTTCATCTCAAACACGATTATTATTCTCTCCATCTGATACTGAATATTTTGTTTGATTTAAATTTAGTTTTCATTAATTTGCTTATATTTTAGACAATTTTTTGGACTCTTTTTGTTAAAGGCGTACTGTTGACCTTTGACGGTCTGTGCGCAAACGCACTGGTAATTCCAGTTGTAAAGAATCGATTTAATAATTTAGTCATTTCTGAGGCCCTGCTTTTGGACACTAAGAGATTGAAATGATTTTGTGTTGTTGTTGCTGTAAAATGTGACTTAATGAAATCAGTAGGGTCTGTTTGTCCACAAATTAATCCAAAATTAAAGCCAGCGTTAAGGTTGAGGGATTCTTTGATGCACATAATACAAGATATACATATCCAATATAAATGCTAAATTAAGTATTTATTTCCAAAAGAAAGCAACAAAAAATATGTATGTTGGTCAATCAAACAATGTGTGGTCGAAAACTGTGTGTTCTGTCCCACTTCACAGCTGATTCCTTCTTCTTATTTTAGTTTTATGGCTGACTGCAACCATGACTTATCAGGTGCGCACTGCCACCTACTGTACCGGAGTATTCAGCATGAGTTATGATTCAATTAAACTACTTTACAACAGCAAAGTTGTAAAGACAGCACAGCACTCAAAGCGCTTCACATGGAAGGGGGAATCTCCTCAACCACCACCAATGTGCAGCATCCACCTGGATGATGCGACGGCAGCCATATTGCGCCAGAACGCCCACCACACACCAGCTTACTGGTGGAGAGGAGACAGTGATGAAGCCAATTGGTATATATATATGGGGATGATTAGGAGGCCATGATGGACAGAGGCCACTGGGCAAATTTGGCCAGGATGCTGGGGTTACACCCCTACTCTTTCGAAAGACATCCTGGGATTTTTTGTGACCACAGAGAGTCAAGTGGGTCAAGAGAGTCAGTTTAGTGGAAAAGGGGGAGGTTTAAGTACTCAGGAGTGTATTTGAGAGATGACATGAACATAGAAGAAAATTGGGAAGGAGTCACTGATAAAGTGAAAGGTAGGCTTAAAAAATTTAAGTGGTTAACACCAAAAATGTCATAGAGAGGGAGAAACCAGGGCTTAAAAAGGGTTTTGTTTGGTAAAAACTTTATTTTTTCATGCTAAGGTTGACATTTGCATGGATCTGCTCGAATGCATATGCATATTAATTTGACTGTAACCTGTCTATAAAGAACATGCTGGTGTTACTTACACAGCTTCTGGGTAAATGAAGCAACGTTTACCTTACACTACTAACAAGCAACCAATTCTATATTGCTTAATATTATAAAGTTTTTACATTTTCTATTAACTGAAGATTTAAATGTTCATCACATCACTGCTTATCTCAGCATGCCTCCATCACCTTAATACTACCTCAGTTTTTATTCGCTTAAAATATGCATTACATTTATGTACTGAACAGATGGCTGCAGCTTCTAAATATTTCTTTAGCTTTGAAAAGAAAAATTGGCAACAAAAAAAGTCCCAATTTGATTAGATAGTCATGTCAAGTTGATAGTCAGCTTGATTAGATAATCGACTCGAGTCTCAAGCCCTCCATCATGGACCTCAGTAAAGTATTATATGAGAGTGTGAACTTGCACTGTTATTTGAAACATTAGTCAATAAATCCTCTGAAAACATCAGAAGTAATCACAGGCAATGAAGTACATCAATTCATTGAACTGAGATGAACGGTTGCTAAAACGTGTTCACACATTTTGTGTTTCCAGTTTATTTAGATTTGAACAAGAGGCCAATCCTCCAATAGAGGCGCTGCTTCCTCTCAGAGACTTCTCTCGTGTCTCTAGCCATTTTTCCTCATATTCTAATCACACTTTAAGAATTAGCTCTAAAATTGTATTCACCGGTGTAGCTGATGGACTGTCATTTTAGAAAAAAATATTATGTTGTAATATATGATTAGTTTTAATTTTGTTCTGTAAATTATTTTCCCTTTTATTTTTCACTTGCCTCTTCAGAGTAAATGTCACTGCAGTCCATATTACTATGAGTTATGGTCTGACCAATGACAATATATGTTATTATATGTAAATATGTACACCTTTCAATAATGCTTACAATGGTAAATACAATATTACAATTTATGTACAATTTAAAGATTTATAGGCAAAACCAACTATCACTAGATGTGACTCATTTTACATCACCTGAGAAGTCGAGGCCAGCACATACTGTAGGAAGTGCTGGTAGATGTTCATGTTGTGTTTGGACTTACTGTTTAAAGTATAAGTCTATGTCCTATACATCTGTGTACTGCATCGTCCAGTGTATACATTAGCCCATAATGCAGTGTTATAAGGGATAGAAGGAACTGCATGACATAATATAAATGAGACAGAGATGTAATATTGCATGTCAGCCTATGTCATATTTCCCTCTATAAAGTTGACAAAATTAGCAACATTAGTGTACACGGTGTAAAGCTCTGGGTTGCAGTTTGAAGAATCATGTCCGAAACTGACCAACCCTAAAAGTTTCCACTCTTGTGAACCCTGTCCATGTGGAGGTGTGGGACTGGAGACTGGGAAGATGAGAATCCCTCCAGTGTCGGCAGGGCAGATGTTGGACTGACCAGCGCCCGCACCCTGTCGCCCGCACAGCATGTTTTCAGACACACTGATAGGAACACCATGATTGGCGTATTGCTGCTCACAGTGAACAATATCGCCCAGAATCACACGGCCCACGCGTGCTTTCTCAACATTTCCAGCCTCTTGGTCAGGTAAGAGGGACCAGCCTGTCACCATCCCTGGCCTGGAGTCTTCTACTGTATCCCGAGCGTTCGGAAGGCAGATCGGCTTCACATGTTCTCCAATACGAGCCTTGTCCAAGAGCTTCAGTATGGCCACATCTGAGTCCAGCACCAGTGGATCATAGTTTGGATGGAGAGTGATGGAGGACACCTGGCCAATCAGAGATGAGACGTGAATAAGAGAATATACAAAAATATTTGGCAGCATATGATTATTACACAGAGTGCTGTATTCTAGGCCAGGGTATCCTGGAGGCCCCCAGCGGTGTTTTGGATATTTCATAGTTTAAATTCTGACTATTATTTTACAATTATTATTTTTTAGTATAAAATGTGGAATGCAGTAATAATAAACAATGAGTAGGTGTGTCCAAACTTCTAGCTGTTGGTGTTCTTACAAACGGACCCGTAATCGCTGCAGTCCCTTGGTCACTCTCAGATCGCTGCGATACTGTTTGCCAAGCACTACTCTGATTTTGGCCGTGTCGAGTGGATATAATTTCCCCAGCTCTGTGACACAGTGGGCAGCTACAACCACACTGCGCTGGTTCACCAGGGCTCCGCTGCAAACAAGCTGCCAACCATCCATGTCACTCTCTTCTTCCATCGGTTCAATGTTTTTCCCCATTGTCCTCGTCACACTTAACTTCCCTAGTTTGCTTGCAACAGGCAAACGGTAGATGGCAGCCAGCCAGGGCCATTTGGTTTCTGCTGGGTTCTGAGGGTCAAAGTTCGTCAGCTTCCCACACACTGCCATAGAGAGAGAGAAAAGAAACTAAGAGAAGAAACAAAATCAAGGAATACTTGACAGATTATGGAATATAACAATAAAAGAGCACTTTGAGGATTTGGATTGTTATGGATAATGGATAGCTCAATTAAGTCTTTTATTACTTCCTCACTACCTCATGCATTTTCCTGTGTTGACACTCTTATAGGTGTGTGTATTTTGTGTGTGTGTGAGAGAGAGAGAGTGTGTGTGTGTTGTGTGTGTTTGGTCCATGCATTCCCTACATTGTGGACCAAATGTTCCCACAAGGATAGTAATACTAATGTTGTGGGGACAAAATTTCGGTCCCCACGTGGAAAACAGCTTATAAATCATACTATGTTTTCCGTAAGGGTTGATTTAGGGGTTAAGGGACAGAATGTAAAGTTTGTACAGTATACAAATAATTATATCTATAGAGAGTCCTCATAAAGCACAAACATCCAAGATGTGGATGTGAAACTTTCATTCTGTAACTTTTGAACTTGACAATCTAGGTCTATTTCCAGAGGCTCACCTTAAAATATAAGCAGATTACAAAAGGAATATCCATTTAAATCCATGTGACTTTGTTGACATTTACAATAAGACAGCAAATTGAAAATACTTTTAGAACTCACTATTCCTCATTTCATTACACCCCCCTGAAAACACCTATTTAAAGTGCCACTATTATGGTTTTTCCAATATTCCCTTTCAGGCAGTGTGTAATATAGCTGAAAAAGTAAAGTTATTGTCTCCCAAAAAAGAATCAACTCTAAACCGCCTTAACAAGTAGTTTGTATTTTGAATCAGTTCTACGTCACTAGAAAAGATATCTGCATAATACTCGCCTATATTGTACGTTGTTGATCCGTCCTCAAACGTCCTTTTATTGACGCTAGTTCAAAGCGGGATTTGCTAAACGCTTGCTCTTGAAAGATAGGTCAGCACTATCAGTTTATCTGGACCAGCTTGCTCCTCATAATCACAACCTGTGTGACAAATTATTGTATATATTTTCTACCGGGTGTTCAAAATATGTAGTTTTGTGTTTTATATTGTGTAGGTCTTCTGTTAACTGGCTCACTCATGTTATCACTGTCTTACTGAAATACTTCTGCTGATCAGCTGTGGGACACTATTACCTATAACTGTGTCTAGTAATGCAGATTGCCTGTCGTTCTCACTACTTTGAGTAAAGATAAAGGCTGGAGCAAGATTTGTGTTACAAACGTTTATGTTACATCAGTGTTTAACGTTAGTGCTCGGCTAATGTATGCACCGTTATTGATACAGTTCCCGCATGTGCACTGCAATAAATTGGAAATATGAGGAATAACAGTTGCAACATCTCATAATGTTCCTCAAACTGAGTAGCGTATCCCTGAGAAACACTGAGTCCTGCTCGAGTCGTCCTTGCGATGGACATTCGGGTTGAATAACTATTTCTTCCAATGTTTCATCATTGGACTCGAGCTCAGATTGATATGGTAAAATACTCTTTACAGTGTGTACAATCGCTGAGCTTTAGGAAGCCTCAGGAAGTTTATGGTAATGAGCATTTTGTTTCCGACGTGCACTGTAAGCAGTAGACCAATCACAACAGACTGGGCCATCTGGCCAATCAGAGCAGAGCAGGCTCACAGAAAGAAGGGATTTAGAGAGACTGATTCATCCGTTGAGTCGTTTGAGAATCATTGAAAAATGTGGTGATGTGCAATGTATATTATGAGAGCATGAACGTGTTTTTTAACCTTTGATGCATGTGAACCTGTTGTAGGAGACCTTGTTTACAACACTTTGAATATGTGCAATCATGAAGCAAGAGTTGGAATATAATGCACAAGTTATATCTGGACTACTTTTATGGTGCTTTTAGGCTGCTCTAAGTCATACAGGATTGGAAGGATGTGAGGGTGATCAAATGAATAAAGATTTTTTGGACGAGTTATCCTTTCAACAAAGCCCGCTACACCTCCTGCAGTGCTGTTTGTTTTGGGTCATGTGTGCCCTCACCTGGTGAACAAGAGACATGACGTCCACTCCACTTCCCCATCTTCAGACAGGTTCTGCGTGCACTTCCAGAGTGCTGGTAGTACGGGGACATACACTCGTACTCAATGTGTGTGTAGAGATGGTGAAACCCCTGTGGGAGCGGGGGGAGGCTGAAAGGGGTCTGGGTGGGCCACACTTCCCTTAAGAAATTGGTTGCCCCAGAAGAAGAATAAAACTTATGCACAGGTGTTTTCCTGAAGAAAAACATACAGAATAAATGAAATACTACCAGCACCCTGGAAGTTTACAGGTCACATATTACATAAACTGTATTACTTGAACATTTTGCTTTGGAAGGAATGGGAGAATTATATCACATTATTAAAATGGAAAACCAGTAAATCTAAATTTGCACATGTGTTGATGTATGGAGTGAAACAGTACCTGGAAGGGATGTGGGGAGGAAGAACTCTCTGTTTGACCAGCACAGATACTTTGGGCTCTCTGCATGCTGTAAATAAGAATACAAACAAAACACAGCTTAGTTTTCATAAATACTGATGTCAGCACAGTATTTATGAAAATACTTTGAGTTTTAATATGCTAAATATCTTGGGCTTCTCAAAAATGTGTGTTGTTAATGCAGTTACATTTGCCAGCAGCTATCGCTCTGTAACTCTCGCCTGGATCGAAGCTAAGCATGGTTGAGCTGGTCAGTATCTGGATTGGAAAACTAAGGTGCTGGTGAGGCCAACAGGAGGCATCACCCTGTACGTCCTCATGCTTCAGTATAGTAACACTGTACACTATACTGCAAAAAAGCAGCATCTTTCACGTGAGCAATTTTACAGAGGTCCTGATTGGTCTGTGGTCATAAAAAAATCTCAGGATTACTTATGAAAAGTGTAGTAACCTTGGAATTAGGGCCACATTTGCCCACAGGTCTCTGTCTATAATAACCTCCCAATCACCCCCAAATCTAAACCACTTTATCCGTTATTTTAAAGTGAAACTCCGTATTTTAGTCTGTTATCACACTTGGGTGCAGATTGCAAGTTTCAGTGCGAAAGTCTAACTTAACCAGACACTAAAGTGGTTGGTACTGAGCAGCACCATGTGAAGTGACAACGGACCATGCTGCCCTGTAAACACTGTATGATTCTGGGCTGTCCCAGATGAAAGATGAGCAATCGTTGTGATTTCTGTATCTGTGGCTCCTAAACGGTGTGCTACGTCGTACAGTGAGCGAGGTTCAAAGACGGCCGTTGTCACGGTCTTGCGACCAAAGATAGCCTGCAATAATTTTCTGACAAATTCAGCATGATCATCTAACAGTGTGTTTGCTGTTACGAGCTACGTATACTGACCAGCCAATAAAAATCCACAATTCGGCGCACATAAAATCCACAATTGCTGGAGTGCGATTCATCTTGTTCTATTTGTTTACCACTAGCGCATGCCGATGACGTTTTATTCTTTTATAATAACTTGCGTCGTAGCCTACGATTCAACGTACATCATACCCAAGTTTATTAGATCCATGTCTTGCAGTGATATTTGTAATGATCTTATAGGATTGTCGAAATCGCTCAGTCTATAGCAGGCATTGGAAACAACCCTACAAGACACACTTCCAGTCCAGTACTGAGTTTATCAAATTTATTTATAACAAAGCTCGAAGATGTCATTTTAAACTCACAGTTCCGATACACAAACACATAGTAATCCCACGGCACATGTCCTGACACTGTAAAAAATTGTTGTGCTTCCCTCCATACACATGACGTCTCTTACTCTCTGGCAATTGACATCAAGTTATCAAGTCTTCATCATTATGGCGAGGTCGTCGCTGCTATTGCAGGTCATCTAGAATGGCAAGGTACTTTCCGTAAGTTTTCAAGTTCCTCATGAATATAGATCATAGTATTTCCAAGCGAGATCTGTCTGACCTCTGTACCTCTGATCATATCTATCTGACCTCTGATCATATCAAGTAGGGATCTAAAGGGCCATACATCAGACTCCTACTTGATATGATCACTGGGTGGTGTTTGATCAGGGCGCTGGTTCCAGTCCATGACATTGTCTGGGGAGCCGTATTTTCCAATCCTCAACTTATAAATCTTTTCCATCCGACAACCTGCTACTATGGATACATCAAGGGTGGTAATCTTACAGCCGTCATCTACCATTATGTCAGGTTTTATGAAGCTCGTTTTCGTAGTTATTTTTATAGGTTCTACCCTCATCTGGACTCCATCTTGCATCGTGGGTTACTTCACACACCTGGAGAATGTGATTTAATGTCTCCTTTGTGTGACAGGCCCCTCGACATCTTGTATCTTCCAACGTCGTATTCCTCCCTCTGGCAGCCCTTGCTTTTATATTCAGGACACCCCGCGAAGTTAAATGCTCTGTAAATGAAGACGGTAGAAGACATTGCTAAGTTTTTCGAGCCAGTGATAACTTGTTCTATCCATATCTTCATTCACAGTTTTTCCCGTCCACAGAGACTTGCAGCTGTTTCGTCCACTCTGTCTTTGCTTCCTCTGCAGTTTCTTTACCAACCAACCAAGATTAATCGTGCGCAGAATTGTCTTAAAAGATGGTTGTTCAGTCAGGGCTCTTTCGATGGAATTATTACTCGAGAGGAGTTTGCCAAATCGAGTTTTCTGTAGCAATGGGATTGAGGTCCCCAAATTTGGAATTCCCAAGCCAGCAGTTTTTATTGGTGCATACAGAAAGCCCAGTGGCGTGTCCAGTGTTTCAATGGGCACATCCCAACACCAGCTTGTGTGTCAATTTCAGGACTAGGAATGTTTTGAGAATGTCCATCCACTGGTGGGGTTTCAACAAGGCTATTGTGACTTTATTTAGCATTTATACGTATTCATTTACAGTTAAAGTAGACCCACAGTGTCAAACAATGGAATCACACCAAACATTCAATACAACATAATGGCTCTTAATCATGTGTTTTTAAATTAAGCTATTTTCAATTATTCTAATTCATTCGTAGTGAATTTTCCCCTTTTATATATTTGAAAGAGAGAAATTCTAAGACTGCACTGACCTCTAATGCAGACGGGCTGTGTGCCAGACCAGGTGCCATTAGTCTGACACGTCCTGCGATAGCTGCCACTCAGAGCATACGACTGGTTACAGAAGAACTCCACTGTTTCAGGAATGAGGCCAGGTACTGACTCATAGTAACCATGATACAATGGTGCCAGTCGAGGACACAGTCTCCCTTCACCCTCTGAGACAGAGAAGAGAAAGTGTGAGAGTGTGAAAAATGTAAACATTGCAATGGTTTCAATGGTTATTGTTATCTGGGTTTGGGTGATTGCACCCTATCTGAGTACAGTAACAGTGCTCAAAGCAGGTGTATTACTTATGTGTGGCCTATGCACGTTATTAGTCCCATAAACATGACCGTTCAGAGGCTACTATTTGTCCAGTCAAGAGTTTTAAACAAAATCCCATCGAATAACACCCAACATTTTCATCCACGTAATTACAACTGCTTGGGGCAACTACAAAAAAAAAAAAAAAAAAACTGTGTAAAAAGACTTTTGAGAAATGAGAGGTTGGGGTGGGGGAAGAAATGCAATTCCAATGCTAATTTGTCAGGGCAGCAATTCTCAAAATCAAAAGCAAGTTGATTGTAGAAAGATTGCCACCAATGGTCTCTACGATTAACTTAGGCTTATGATGCTTTTGGGATCATTTCATTTCATTTGGCAATCGGACAAAACTGGTTGTGTTGTATGTTTTCGATCGACTAAAAAGAACCAATGTCAGGTTTATGTTCAGTTTTGGTTTAGTTTTATGTGTTCCAGTTCCTGTGTTTATTTTCTTAGTCGACCTAGTTTCCTAGTGTCCCTCACTCATTTAGTCAGTGTATACTGTATATACTCCCTGTTTAGTCTATTCTTACATCTATCACTACGTCTTTGGTTAGTGGTTATTTCGCTCCTGCGTTTTATATTCTCCTGATATGCTGAGTGTTTGTTATTTTGAATTATTGCTAATTAAAGGTGCAATAGGTGATTCTCTACAGAAACCGTTTTTGTTATGCGGGTTGAAAGTCTCGTCATATCCTGATAGCAATCACTATCTTGAGCGGTCTAAATGTATTTATATATATATATATATATATTAGGGGTGTGACGATATATATATATATATATATATTAGGGGTGTGACTTATCTCACGAGACGAGACACGAGATTGGGTTCACGAGAATGAGATTTTTGCACAATATTTAATAGAAATCCTCAATGACAAAAATCATGACTGGAAGAAATAGTCTGCAGGTGCATTTTTAAAATGTTTTAACAAATAATCTTGTAATGAATGTAATTTCAGTTCTACTTTATAAGTATGAATTATCAAATGTATTGAAAGACAACAATATACAAGCACTGTAAAAGGTTCTGCCACAAACTCAACTGACTGGCTTCTCTCAAGTATGATTTCAAATGAGTCTCTTCAGACCTTACTGTTCATGAACTCTGAGCTTCCAGAACTTCTGATTGAGGCTGTGTTGAACCTCCTAACTGAACTCCTTTCCACAAATTGAACAAAGAAATAAAAACTGTGTAAATAGCTAAAATAAAATACAGTTTTTTCTTAGTCTTATTAAGTGCAAACCGTAATCAAAGTACTCTCTCTGTGAGAAATCTCGTCACACCCAAATATATATCATCTGTGGAAAGCGTAGGACCATAAAATGTTCGTTCAATCATTGCATTCGGTCCGAATTACATGCTAACATGTTCCCTGTCAGTCAGCGTGTGTTTGCATATCACTGCGCAGCCTGTTCACACAGACATCATACGTCATCTGCGCGTTCACGTACGCTGTGCAGACAGAGCGAGAATGGCAGGCAAACAGTTGTTTAAGTTGGTTGTTGTAGTATTGTTACTCACTGTACTGTTAGGCTTTCTCACCTGTGAATAACACACGATGTAATCCAATAACGTTGTCTGTGGTCGCCTCGCTTCTGCTCTGTGCACATTCATGTGTTTTGGAGGAGGCGTGGCTTTGGACGGCGATTTGAAGGGTGGGTGGGATCAATGCTAGCAGGCTAAAGTTAGCATTTCCCAAATCATCTTTTGCACCTATCAAGTTGACTGCTGCATCTAGGTGCTTAATTTAAATATCAGATGCCACATTAGCCCTGTCCTCTACCCACAGCTCCTACAGTCATCCTCTGAATATTTTACTTTGGTGACATAATATACCATATAATGTTGAGTAGTTAAGTCTGCATCACTACAGCTTCTTAAAAAGGTGGACAGTAGCCAGAAGAGGTCTGAATCATAAAACAGGGCATCCAAGTCCACACCAATTGGCAAATTTAGGACAGCGCCAATATAGACTATCCTTTGACAAGCTGAAGACTCTAAAGAATGCAGCTAGATTCTCAAACATGTTCAACCAGCACTTCACTATAAAATATTATTAGTTGCATACATTTCTCTGTATAAATAGTGTTTGTTTTCATTCTAACCCAAAGAAACGGTCTAATGAATGTGTATCATTGTAGAGATGTTCGTAGGGTTTCAATAAGATGCTTGAGGATATTCACCTTCATTCTTTAGGTTTGATTGAGATTCTCTATTCGTTTCTTGTTGCAAAACTTGCTCTGCTGTCTTTTCATTTACTGTATCCACTTTGACCTTTTCCATAGGTTTAACCCTCGTTGTCACTCTTTCGGTAGTTGTGCTCACTGTTGGTATGACTTCTGTGCTGTCATTGCCAGTAGTAGCTGTTGGGAGTTCTTCTGTTTCTTTTTGAGGCAGTGTCCCCAGATTTTCTTCTATGTCATTCCTATTTAAAAATTCAGTGTTATTCCCTCTGTGTATGATATCTATTTCATAAAGAATGTTTTCTTTCTCATCCTTGGTCAGGCTTATGGTGTATTGGGGTCCATCGGTTATTTTTTGTCCTTTGTCCATGCCGCCATCTTTGGTTTTGTCCTTTGCTGTCTGATTATTGTCTATCAACACAATATCTATGAAATCCATGTCCAAATCTTTTGTTGGACTGCCATCTTTTTCTCTAATATTTAGATGTCCATCTTTGTCAAGGAGTTTAAGATTATCCTTATCCCCTCCAGTTTCTTTCTTTTCAATTGTGTTAATGTTGCTGTCAGTATCCTTATTTTCAACTTTAGGCTTTTCTTGTACAAAATTACTCCCAATATCTTTGCCTATATCTTTTCCCAGCTCTAAATCTAGTCCCCCATCATCATTTCCAGGGGGAGTTTTCTTTAGTCTATCTTTGTCTGGTTTTGACTCATTTTCTTCTTTTTCTGAAGTTTTGTTCTTGGAATGGCCCACTTCATCTTGTCCAGTATGTTTGTGTTTGCCTTTGTTTTGTTCATTATCTGCTCCAGAAATGATGTCCAGCTCTGTAAGTAGAAGAAATGCAAAGGATTAATTAAAGCACTGCACTACCAACAAAAAGAAAATATGAAAATAAATAAATAAAATAGCAACCAGATAACATACACGCTAATGATGAATAGCAATAATGATTTTATGTAAAATACACTAGCTACATGTTTCCATCCATATTTGCATAATTATTTCCATCCAGCGAGATGAAAGGAAGAAAATCGCCACTTCCTGATAAACTGGCGCCAAATATCACTAAGAAAATTTTAATTTGCTGCAGTAGGAGAAGCCACTGTAAGTCTTTTTTCATTTATAATAAATGACTTGAGTCTCAGAGCACGCAGATGAAATGGAATAAACACGTCATGTTATCTTGCTTTCAGATGCCTGCTGTTTGGGAACGAAGTCGTGTCAGTTCTGGGAGATCATTATTCCAAACCACTTTGATGACAGACTTTGCTCAGACATTTCATAATGACCAAAACAGCATTTCAGATGCGGGACAACGAGATCGGTCCGCTGGTTAGTCCAGTTATGTCATCCCATCGCGCAAACTCACATGACTTTTTTGATGTGCATCGAGGAATTTATTTGGTGAATGTGTTTCCATCGTAGTTTATGGACATGTTTTCTTATCGGATCATTTTTTTTATCTGCCTCAATTGAGTGCAAAGTATTTTTAATGTGCATTTCTAGAATTTTCATCCAATGTTTTTTATGCGATATCCCAATGCATAAAAGTAGGTGGATGAAAACATAGCTACTGAAGATCTTGTATGCTTGAGAGCATAGGTAGTGGTAATAAGCAGTGACTAATGGCCATCTAGTCACCCACAGATTTGCCAAAAAATGTCCAAAGAAATGGTTTTAATTTCAGTCAAAAAGATAAATTAAAGCATGATTTAGTAGTTCAGTAGTTTAGTAGTTCAGACTTTAAAGAACTTCAGGACCTAGAGCTACTGAAGAAACAACAGCAATAACAACTTAATTGACAATATTAATTAACATACAATAAATACATTTCTAGCTAAATTCTGAGTCCAGGTACCTTTGACACAGGTTGGTGCCGTCCCACTCCAAGTGTTGTTGCCCAGGCAGGTTCTCTGAGGGGCTCCATTCAGTTTGTATTGCTTAAAGCAAAAATACTGTATAGCAATAAGTACATCATTTGGTCCATAAACAAGGAAGTGATCACCATGCTCTGGCTTTGGAGGAATGCCACAGTTGTGGTCAGGCACTGGTGAAAAGATACAGTGCTTCAACTATATTAGCGAACACATTTTTTAAACATTTTGAATAGAGGCTGCATATGATGACACTTTTTAAGAGAAACTGATTAAAACATATTTGAATTGAATTATCATCATTATTATTATTGCCTTGCAGCCCGATCTATACCTTATAATGAGTTTTCAGTTGCTCACCACACTGTGGAGTTGGAGTACTCCATGACCCATCCAGCAGACAGGCGGCCATCTGGAAACCATTTAATGTGTATCCAGGGTCACACTGGAACAGAACATGTCCGCCAACCCTTACATCCAGATGCACTGCAGTCCCGTGGGCTGGAATCAAAGGCCTTCTGCATTCAAGCACTGAGAGATCATGCACATACAAACGTAACATGTTAAAATACATGGCATGAATTTGTCCTGTAAGGTTAGTGGTTGAACAAATTACCATAGAGAGTTAATACATTTAAAACAACAACAACAACGACAAATCAGCTGCAATCCGAGTCTATACCTAAACCCTGTTACATATGGATAAGCATCCTCTTAAATTTTACATTTCTCTTTTAAAAGATTGTTCTCACCATGTTCACATCTCGTTCCAGTATATCCAGCCAGACAGGCGCAGTGGAAGGAATGAGAGGAGTGTAAGATGCAGGTGCCATCATGCATACATGGAGAGGAAGAGCATTCTACACAAATAGATACAGTTACATGTCAGTCATTCTGTTCTGTCATTAATACATTGTATACACACACCTAAACATACACAACAGTATATACATATTAATTTGTACAGGATATCAAGATAAGTTTTCTTGAAAGACAAAATTACAATGATCATTAGCAAGAAACCTGCTATTCAGATGTTATATAGTCCTCCGAAATATGAGGGTCCCAACATGCACAATGCTTTCCTGTTTATAATCGGCTGCCTGCTTTCTTGTTGTCTTGTGCTGTGTAGCACACATCGGGTTTTTCATAGGGCCGTTTGCTTACATGTTGCCATGTTCAGTGTGGACTTCCAGTCGGTGAGAGCTCTCATTGGCTGCGTCTTCGTGTTGTTTTGTGTGGCACCAATAAACAAACAAAACAAAGCCATGTGCTCCACTGTTTATTATCTTAAACACACCCTTCTTGCTACTATTGCTTTATTTGCCCCACCTGCTCTCCCCTACTGGTTTACTTCCCTATTTTCTGTGTTTACATGCTCCCTGTTGTATCCTGTCAAATCTTGTCTAGTCCAGCTGCCACATTTTTTTCCTATAGAGTGGTTTATGTTATTATTTTGTTTATCTTGCTATTTACTAAAGCGCATTAGTCCGCATCCTTGAGTCCTTGCTCTTCATTCAACCCAATTTCCTGACAAACTGGGCCATATGGTTCTGTACGACACAACAATTTATTTCGTAATATTGACTTTTTAAATGCTTTTTTATTTTATTTTTATCAACATGCGACATGATGCTCCCAGCACGGGACCCTGGGACAGAAACCAAGCTTTTTTCCACAATTGCTAGGGAACGAAGGCATCTTCGCGTAACCCTGATCATGTGGAATGGGTTCCCCCTCCGGGAAAACCCCTTGGTTTACAACCACCACTGCAGGGCCCTCATGTGCAGCAGGCCGAATGGAATGACATTAGACGCTGCTGCCATGAGCCCTAACACTCTCGAAAATTTGTTCACATTGATGGCTTGGCCTAGCTTTATCCTGGTCACCTTGGCCAGGATGGACTCGATCCATGCAGAAGACAATTGTGCCCGCATCGTGACTGAGTCCTACACTACTTCCAGGAATGTGGTTCTCTGAGCTGGTGCCAAAACGCTTTTTTTGTGTGTTGAGTTTCAACCCCAGGCTCTGGATGTGGGCAAGGATGACATCTCGATGCCGAACTGCCAGCTCTTGTGACTGGGCCATAATAAGCCAGTCGTCGAAATAATTTAGCACCCTGATACCTTGAAGCCTCAGTGGAGCTAGAGCTGCATCCATTCATTTGGTAAACGTGGAATAATGCATCCTTCAGATCTATCGTGACAAACCAATCCTCGGATTGAATTTGATTCATGATGATGGGAATAGTGAGCATCTTGAACCTGAACCTCCTCAGAGACCGATTCAAGTGCCTGATATCTATTATTGGACGCAACCCCCCATCCTTCTTGGGAACTATGAAGCAGCGGCTGTAAAACCCGAACTCCCTGTCCGGTGGAGGAACACAGTGCAGCGTGTGTTCACTGGAAACTGATGTGTCCCGAAGTGCACTTGACGGCGGGAAGCCGACATTGATTTCCTGTGGGCTACGCGGAGGAGGCGACCTCGATCGTTCCGCCACCGGTGGGGCAGCCCGAAGAGATCCTACATTTGCATGGATCTCTTCCCGAAGCCTTTTTCGGTTGAGAGCGCTGTCTATGCCCCCATGCTTCTTGAGGAGGGGCTCTAGAGGCGACACTCTCTTTTTGAGCTGGTGGATGGCTGTGGCTGCCCACTTGGGGCAGAAATCTGGGCATCAAGGAGGAAAGCCCTGTCTTTTTACTTGATGCCTGATAAATTCAGCCAGAGGTGTCTCTCCGTGACAACCATAGTAGCCGACTTGTCTCTCCGTGTCGCCTCTCCGTTGAGGCGACACGACGGCACTCATCATGGGGCTCGCAAATGGATCTGACAGGGGATCCTGAGACTGCTGAGGCACTTTCTCAGGAATCCTCTACCAGTTCCGATATTCTCCCTCCTCGTGCGGAAGCCCGTCCAGTGGCTTCTTCCTCATGAGTGGAGAACCCGATGCTTGAACTGTCTGCTTCCGAGGAAGCGGACATGCTCAGCATCAAAGGCGGGGATTTTGGAGAAGATTCGCCACTCCATGTCCCCGCATATGAGGAGCCGCCTCATAGAACTGCCAATAGCGCGGGCCGTTTCTTTGGTGACACGGAGAGACAAGTCGGCAGCCTTACACAATTCAGCTATATCTTCAGGTGTTGGTCGCTCGCCCTCATAAATATCGTTAAGAAGGTCCGCCTGGTAAGCCTGCAGCACCGCCATAGTGTGCACACTGGCACCAGGCCTACATGCAGCCATAGAAGCCCTGCCCACCAAAGAAGATGTATCACGGCAGGGTTTGGTGGGCAGCATCGGGGTCTTCAGGGATGATGCAGCGCCGGGTGAAAGATAGCTAGCCAATGGCTCTTCCACCCAAGGCATCATCCCGTAGCCATTATCTCTCGCTCCCACGATGTTACTATAAACACGGATGTGGCGTTGAACAAGCGAGATGTATATGGAGTGTTCCACGATTTACACAACTCATTGTGTAAATCGGGAAACAATGGCAGTCCCCGGCGAAGAGGCTGCTCTCTGTGCTGCAGGAAGCGCTCATCCAACTTGCTTTTGCTTTGCGCTTCCTGCCTTGGCTTTCACGTGGCCAACTAATATTTAAACGGACCACGGCACGAGAGACAACCTCCACCAGCTCCTCATATGCGGGGACATGGGGTGGCGAATCTTCTCCAAAATTCCTGCCTTTGATGCTGAGCATGTCCGCTTCCTCGGAAGCAGACAGTTTAAGCATCGGGTTCTCCACTCATGAGGAAGAAGCCACTGGACGGGCTTCCGCACGAGGAGGGAGAATATCCGAACTGGTAGAGGATTCCTGAGAAAGTGCCTCAGCAGTCTCAGGATCCCCTGTCAGATCCATTTGCGAGCCCCATGATGAGTGCCGTCGTGTCGCCTCAGCGGATGCGGGACCCACACCACAAGGTTCGCGAGCCTGGCCATGATCATCAAAGATAGCCAGGCGGGAGTGCAGCACTCGGATCTGTAAAGCTTCACAATCCGCGCAAGCAGCCCCCTCGAGAGCTGCCTGTGCGTTCTGCACTCCCAAACAGTGCACACACAATTGGTGTGTGTCCCCACCCGTGATGTAACGAAGGCAGGGATGGACACACCGCTTGTAGCTCTGATTCACCATTTATACATATAAATGGTATATACATATACTGTATATATATATATATATATACACACTGAACAAAATTATAAACGCACCACTTTTGTTTTTGCCCCCATTTTTCATGAGCTGAACTCAAATATCTAAGACTTTTTCTATGCACACAAAAGGCCTATTTCTCTCAAATATTGTTCACAAATCTGTCTAAATCAGTGTTAGTGAGCACTTCTCCTTTGCCGAGATCATCCATCCACCTCGCAGGTGTGGGATATCAAGATGCTGATTAGACAGCATGATTATTGCATAATTGTGTGCCTTAGGCTGGCCACAATAAGAGGCCACTCTAAAATGGGCATTGGGGGTCCGGGGGGGGGGAAACCCATCATTTCACCGACAAATGGAAGTTTTATCAGAAAACTATCAGAAAGAAATCACTGGAAACAGTGTGATCACAAAACAAACATGATAAAAGTGACCGTTTGCTGGCATTTTTATGGTTTACTTGAATATTTAAAACACAAGCATCGATGTTTTACCACAGGTTTACAATAAAAAGTGATACATTGTTCATAATTAATCAATGTGTGTCAAAATTGCAGATTAGTCACACAGTATAAGGGGGTTTACCGTTAGGTCTATTTCACAAAAGAAAGAGGACACACTTACTTATTCAGTCAAGGCTGTTTCATTTGCACATCTGCATGTGTAAAGTAAGGAATTAGTGCCAGATTGGAGTCTCCCATTATAGCTAACTTTTGACTGACTGTAATTTTCCAATCAAGGATTCTCCTATTTGTTCTCCTTTGTCTGGTCGGTTCCCGGCGAATGGACGGACCCGAGACCCCTTATAGATTTGGACTCAATTCAAAAAATATATTTATTTTGGTGTATTGCCCATCATCATTTGTCCCTCATCTTTCGGACTATCATTTGGGCTGTTGGGGGTCAGTTCCGCCATTGTTTGGGAAACCTGGACATTCAGACATTTCTTCCAGTAGAGCAGTGGTTCTCAAGCTTTTTTTTTCACTGGGCCGCACAATGGTCCAAGTGCAAGTCTCACGGGCCGCATATCATTTACATATGATGTCACCAATCCAAACCAATCAGATTTAATGTTATGGTATTAGCAGATAATATTATTATAGATGTTGCACACACAGAAGAGGCAGTGTTTACTGGTGGCACATTCGGTATTCTATTTCTGTCACACAAAATCAACAAACACAACAAGAAATTCATTTCGGTTTCAGTGTGTTGAAATGACTGCTGGAAGTGTGACTTCATATCAAAGTGAAACTCTCAAATCAATAAAATCACAATCCCCATAAAATGAGAACAATGTATTCCACCAAATAAAAACTACTAATAAAAACTGAAGAATACAGTAATCAGATAATAATTCGCAATGAACATACACAAACTGCATACAAGCTCTTTCAGTAGCTATTTAACGCTGTATGACTCTTTATCATCCTAATAGTCACCAAACAATAACAGAATGTTATAGGACAAAAACGCCTTAATAAGTAAATGTAACTCAACTCTTTTTAAAAACAACATTGAGTTGGCCTCATTCCAGCCGCGTGTGTGCTGATGCTGTTATTTTTCATTATTTTTGCTGTTACTTCATCTTAGCCTTTCCGCTGAGGCCACTGGCCATCACATCACAACATCACATCACAACATCACATCACATCACATCACATCACGTCACGTCACGTCAAGTCAAGTCAAGTCACCTTCATTTATACAGCGCTTTTTACAATACAGATTGTTTCAAAGCAGCTTTACAGTGAAAATAACAGGAAAATAACAGGAAAATAACCCCTTCAACCCGAAGTGTACCGCCCCCCATGCGCGAAAAAAAAAAATCATAATCAAATTACTAAGCAACCACTGAATGGAACAACACAAAATAGGTATCATTTTAAAGCAAAGCATCTCAGCTAACCACTTTGATTCTTAACGAGTGCTGAGAAGTCCCTCTAAAACAGAGTGCACCTCCCTAGCTGCGAAACAATTAATAATCAAATTTTTCAAAACTACTACCTTGATCAACTCAAAATAGGTGTAATTTGAAAGCTTAGAGTCTGAACTTTACAGAGAATGTAGCCAATTGTATCAACTACTAGTGCAGAGTTATTTGCTGATAAATAGGGAAAAAATGGATGCTGAATTTCTAACACATAACTCATAACTTCATGAAACATGCTCCGATTGTGCAAAATGGCACATCATTATTTACAGCAGATGCTTACGATTGTTCAAAATAATCCATCACTGAGATCTAAAGAGATTCCTAATGGAGTTGTAACACTTGAACCCCCAAAGGGGCATATAGAGCCTTGTATATAGATGGAGCACTGATGTCGCGTTTTCACTCATAACTCAATGAAGCATGCATAAATTGTGGAGAATGGCACATCATTATTTACAGCAGATTGTTACGAAGTAAAAGAGCCTAAACTCACCATAATCCATCACTCAAATCTAAAGGTATTCCTCATGGAGGTCTAACACATGAACCTGCACAGTGAACCATCCAATGAAGTATATAGATGCATTGATGTGACGTTATAGCTCATAACTCCATGAAACATGCATGAGTTGTGGAAAATCGAACATCTTTATTGACAACATAGTCTCACGATTACAAAGAGCCCAAACACAACACAATCCATTGCGTTGATCACGAAATAATCCTCATGAAGTGATGCATACTTGGCTAAAAAATGTCTCTCATCTTTCCGGGATGCCATGTGTTTTCCAATGTTCCCGGAACCATCCGTGTTTTTTTTCAAATGTGGAATAACACTAAATATGTATCATCTTAAACCTTAGAATCTCAGCTTTTTAATCCATCTAACCACTATGATCAACTCCTAACGAGTGCTGAGTAGTCCCTCTAAACCAGAGTGTAAAATGAACATAATCTGTTGTGTTGATGCAGCCCATTCTCATCCCAAGGCGTCATATACTGGCGCTTTTGCCAAAGTGTCTAAATCCAACGCACATGGGACCCTTTAGCGTCAATATGAGACGCAGATATATGGCGCCTCCTAGTGCTCTAACCCTAACGCTACCCCAGACCTAAACCTACCCATAACCGAAGCATGTTATATTGATGCTAAAGGGTGCCATGTGCGTCGGATGTAGACGCTTTGGCTAAAGCGTCAGTATATGACGCCTTGGGATGAGAATGCGTTGGTTGATCACAAGATAGTCCTCATGAAGGAACCATTTAAAAAAAAGCCCATTAGGGGCGTCAAGGACTGAACAAAAAGGCTATCTTGGTTCCAAATGCTGTAACCTTTGATTCCTTTATGCAATCACCACAACATTTGATCCAGATGCAGCTCACATAGAGGGACTTCACCAAAAACGGATTTTCCTACCTTATTTCCTTCCTAAATTATTCCATGTCAAATAAGAAAGATATGCAAAATCAAAAATGTATTTATATATATGTTGTCTTTTACCAGCAGTTTCTCTGCATGAGAATGTCCAAATGTAATGTAATTTATTTCTTTTTTTAAAAATCGAAAAGTGTTCCATCAAACGATTCCTACCTTTTGACTCTCCTTGCTATAGTTTGAGTTATGAGTCTTTAGTTTTGTGTGTTTCACTCAGAAAAAAACAACTCTAAAAATGCCCTCAGGGCTTAAAGTCCCTGTAAAGGCAATTAAAAAAAAAATTTCTAAACACATTATAAATGTTAGGAATGTATTGCTAAAACATATTACAAAGACTGTGAACTGTGAAGTACTGAATTGTGGAGTTAGACCGTTAAACAGTTTTTCACCATTGCTATTTTCCGGATTTTTTGGGCGGGGCTAAAACGGGGCTCGATGACGCACTGGAGCCACTGAGCTCCTGGACACGCCCCTACTTTATGACGCACTGGAGCCCCTGAGCTCCTGGACACGCCCCTACTTGATGACGCACTGGAGCCCCTGAGCTCCTGGACACGCCCCTACTTTATGACGCACTGGAGCCCCTGAGCTCCTGGACACGCCCCTACTTGATGACGCACTGGAGCCCCTGAGCTCCTGGACACGCCCCTACTTGATGACGCACTGGAGCCCCTGAGCTCCTGGACACGCCCCTACTTGATGACGCACTGGAGCCACTGAGCTCCTGGACACGCCCCTACTTGATGACGCACTGCAGCCCCTGAGCTCCTGGACACGCCCCTACTTGATGACGCACTGGAGCCCCTGAGCTCCTGGACACGCCCCTACTTGATGACGCACTGGAGCCCCTGAGCTCCTGGACACGCCCCTACTTGATGACACACTGCAGCCCCTGAGCTCCTGGACACGCCCCTACTTGATGACGCACTGGAGCCCCTGAGCTCCTGGACACGCCCCTACTTGATGACGCACTGCAGCCCCTGAGCTCCTGGACACGCCCCTACTTGATGACGCACTGGAGCCCCTGAGCTCCTGGACACGCCCCTACTTGATGACGCACTGCAGCCCCTGAGCTCCTGGACACGCCCCTACTTGATGACACACTGCAGCCCCTGAGCTCCTGGACACGCCCCTACTTGATGACGCACTGGAGCCCCTGAGCTCCTGGACACGCCCCTACTTGATGACACACTGCAGCCCCTGAGCTCCTGGACACGCCCCTACTTGATGACACACTGCAGCCCCTGAGCTCCTGGACACGCCCCTACTTGATGACGCACTGGAGCCCCTGAGCTCCTGGACACGCCCCTACTTGATGACACACTGCAGCCCCTGAGCTCCTGGACACGCCCCTACTTGATGACGCACTGGAGCCCCTGAGCTCCTGGACACGCCCCTACTTGATGACACACTGCAGCCCCTGAGCTCCTGGACACACCCCTACTTGATGACGCACTGCAGCCCCTGAGCTCCTGGACACGCCCCTACTTGATGACGCACTGGAGCCACTGAGCTCCTGGACACGCCCCTACTTGATGACGCACTGGAGCCACTGAGCTCCTGGACACGCCCCTACTTGATGACGCACTGGAGCCACTGAGCTCCTGGACACGCCCCTACTTGATGACGCACTGGAGCCACTGAGCTCCTGGACACGCCCCTACTTGATGACGCACTGCAGCCCCTGAGCTCCTGGACACGCCCCTACTTGATGACGCACTGGAGCCACTGAGCTCCTGGACACGCCCCTACTTGATGACGCACTGGAGCCACTGAGCTCCTGGACACGCCCCTACTTGATGACGCACTGGAGCCACTGAGCTCCTGGACACGCCCCTACTTGATGACGCACTGGAGCGCCTGAGCTCCTGGACACGCCCCTACTTGATGACGCACTGGAGCCCCTGAGCTCCTGGACACGCCCCTACTTGATGACGCACTGGAGCGCCTGAGCTCCTGGACACGCCCCTACTTGATGACACACTGCAGCCCCTGAGCTCCTGGACACGCCCCTACTTGATGACGCACTGGAGCCCCTGAGCTCCTGGACACGCCCCTACTTGATGACACACTGCAGCCCCTGAGCTCCTGGACACGCCCCTACTTGATGACGCACTGGAGCCCCTGAGCTCCTGGACACGCCCCTACTTGATGACACACTGCAGCCCCTGAGCTCCTGGACACACCCCTACTTGATGACGCACTGCAGCCCCTGAGCTCCTGGACACGCCCCTACTTGATGACGCACTGGAGCCACTGAGCTCCTGGACACGCCCCTACTTGATGACGCACTGGAGCCACTGAGCTCCTGGACACGCCCCTACTTGATGACGCACTGGAGCCACTGAGCTCCTGGACACGCCCCTACTTGATGACGCACTGGAGCCACTGAGCTCCTGGACACGCCCCTACTTGATGACGCACTGCAGCCCCTGAGCTCCTGGACACGCCCCTACTTGATGACGCACTGGAGCCACTGAGCTCCTGGACACGCCCCTACTTGATGACGCACTGGAGCCACTGAGCTCGTGGACACGCCCCTACTTGATGACGCACTGGAGCGCCTGAGCTCCTGGACACGCCCCTACTTGATGACGCACTGGAGCCCCTGAGCTCCTGGACAAGATTTTGATAGCTTATTTTATGTACTTGCTGGCTTTTTTATCATTTAAATTTGGCAGGGTGGCAAACTCAGAACACATACAAAATTTTGACTTTACAGGGACTTTAAGGGGTTAATGCAACAGAGATTGTTTTGGCTGAACTGCAGCTCTAGAAGAAAGTTACTGTCTAGCTAAGTAAGGTTTTAATTGATTACATGACATCACAAGAAAAGAATCTCAAATGTCGTCATATTTCTCCATGTCATTGCCTGTGAAGTCGTGACTGAAATGTTAATTGTGTGAGGTGAGTGTTAATGGTGTCGAGCATGAAGTCCACTCGCATTACGTTTGTGTCCAAAAATTATGATGGATTTGGAAACTCCTGAATGCATTTATTTTGTCACTTTCCTCCAATTTTGGAAAATAAGGCTCCTGAATACAGACGTAGTCCACTGAGAGTACTAGAAATGCCAGTAAGGTAGGCCAGTATTTGCCAGTTTCCACTGTTGGCCGGGAAAGAACAGTGCCAGGTCAGGTTTATGTGCTGCTCCAATAAAAACGCATGCCCATGGAACAGTTGCTGATCTGTTTGTGCACTGTTTTGCTATGGGACGTGAATTAAGCAGCCTTGGCTTAATGAAGTTCACATCTGCAACTACTGCTTACAACACATCATGCATGACAGAGCTTACAGCGAGTGCCTGTGATCTGTAGATGTAAGGCTTGTGTTCGGGTGACGACTCTTCTGTTGTACAGTCACTGCTAAAGCACCATCACTATTGTTTCCCAGCTCAGATGTTCTTCCACCATGAAAGTGTCCAACATTTGCTCACCCGTAGCTCTTATCAGCGTGTTGAGAACAGCACATAAATGTCTCAGCGTCAGTGTCAGTGATAGGAGATCGAGTCGGGCGTGAAAATGTCAAAGAAGCATGTGTGTACATTTAATGACGACCTTCAAAAACAGTATAAATTCCTATAAAGTGAGTCACTGTCAGAGCCAAGTCAATTAAGATGTGATATTGGTAGAGCTTGTTTTTCTATTGCTCCCCGAGGCGACATT
This sequence comes from Rhinichthys klamathensis goyatoka, assembly GCF_029890125.1. NCBI lineage: Eukaryota > Metazoa > Chordata > Actinopteri > Cypriniformes > Leuciscidae > Rhinichthys > Rhinichthys klamathensis. Next base: position 255,688 of record NW_026606599.1, read on the forward strand.
ATGCAGCATGTGCACACAGCAAAAGCATGTCGACGCTGCTAAGTGTTCTAATCTCAGTGTCAGTGATTTCTTTTTTTTGTGAAGCAAACTTGCGAATCTGAAGTTCAGCGTTATTTGGACAAGTGTGTGTCCAACCACGAAGACAATCAATTCTTCCCCTTGCTTGTGCGATACTTCAATCCACTAGAGGGTGTAGAAGTCAAGATAATTCAATTCTCATCTCTGCCAGGTGAGGCATAAAAATATATTTCCTGCGTCATTGAAAAATATGGCCTTGATCAAAAAGTAGTTGCTCTGTGTGCTGATAACGGTGTTAGGAGAGCTTGTAAAGGCAAGGCCTGGAGAAATCTGCAGCTGAAGGAGATTTGGGGCGTTGGCTGTAATGCACACCTCATCCACAACACCCGATACTTTCATATCTACACAGTGCGTGTAAGGCTTGTGACTTTGTACAGCGGGACTATCATGAGGCACGGTAACATGCGTTTCCTCTCTCTTGAACGAATTCTACCTTTTCGATGGTCTGCGTGCATTCTTTCTTTCTCAAGGAAATGCCCAAAGTTTCTGAGAGACACATTCAGCAACCCTTGAACAAAGCTTTGGCTTGGATTTGCACTTCAGCAAACAGGAACTTTTCACTTCACACTGGAGACAGTACAGCAAGACTATAGATCTGCCCCAGAGGAGGCTTCGCACAGTCATGACCTGGAGGAATCATTCATTCCCTCTGACGTTATAAAGCAGACGGACACCCTCGCTGAAGCTGGTGCCGTGCGAGCTGAGGATCTCCTTTGAGCTTCTTTAGAGTCTTATCTCTGGCCGATTCATTTTGGACTGGACTGATCATTTCTCTTTCCCCTCTTAACAGCCCCAGCAACTGTTGAACAGATCTACACAGCGGAGTAGTGTTATAGGCATGTTGTTCAGAATACCAGTTTCCTAAATCCAAGAGGGGATAAGAGCATTTACACTGGTGAAGGTGAGATAAGGTTGAACAGAAGATAATAATAATAATAATAAATAAAACAAGCTAAAATAAAACGAATTGCTTCAAAACAGTGACGTTTTGAATGTCTACTGATGCAATTCAAAGAAACCTTAAAAACTGTTTAAGATTTGTAGCCGTTTAAAATGTAGACTTAAAAGGTACTTCCATCTAGTGGTTAAAGCGTGGAATTACCCGTTTAAAGGCTCTAAAGAAGTTTAAGACAAGTAAAGCTTAACTCTTTTTCTTTCTTTACCCATCCTCATCTATAACCATCACACATTCATTTTAAAGCTGAAAGATGTATGTTTAATTAGGGATGTTGTTTGTTCTCTAAAATGTTATTAAACATTTTAAAGGTTTAAGATATGTCTTAAATTTATATGAATTATATATAAATTATATATCTAGACTATATTACACTCTTTGTTATCACAATGGACAGTGAATTTACTTTATGGATGCCATAGCCTACCCACACAAAAATGACAAAAGTAACAAACACGGTTAGTTGTAATGCAACGACACATGCTTTGTACTGAAAAAACAAACAAACTATGAGATGACTCCATCCATGTATATGTAGCTCGCCTGGTTTTCACCAGTCACACACTGCGGCTCCATCGAGCTGAAGACACTGAAGACACTGGTGCTTACAGGACCGCACGAGCTCACACACTCCCTCCGCTCAACTAATCAAAATCACTTTAAAGAACGTTCTCGAAAATAATCTTTTCAACCCTATCCGGACAGAATCCCTGGCAATATACAAAACACAGCTGAAAACTCAAAACTCATCCCTTCCGCAAACATTTAACTGCATCTGCTGAACTAATATATAGTCTCGCTGTTCCTCAATCCTCCCTGTTCCAGTTTATACTAGCAATACAAAGCTTCAGACGTCGTTCAGAATAGTATTTCTTGTGTTTATTTCCTCTTTCAGAAGAATCGCTTATTATGGTATTCCTCAATTGTAAATATAAATAAATAAAATAAAAGCATCTGCTAAATGATTGAATGTAAATGTAATGAACTATATTTTTAAAGAGCGTACTGATAATATTGTCTTTAATCGGTCTTACCTGAGCTCTCCTGGTAGGTGGCAAAAAAACCATCAAAGTTCTTGTAACCATCTGAGATGAAAAGGATGTGCAGGGAACTGCCAGTGCTTTTGATTGGAGGAGGTCGATCATTTCCACAATAACGACCAATCACACGCGAGTTCAAGCTGTCTCCATCCCTCACTTCAACATAGTCATACTGACAGCTGTGCTCGAACTCCAAGCTGAGCATCATGAACCTGAGACACAGAGAATACAATGTTCAGGTGGTTAGGACATGATTCAGGTCTGGATAGGGATTGTGTGACGATGTACAGGTACAGTAACGTATTGCAGACTGGAGAAGCTGCCGCGTTCTCTACAGACAGGCTTTCAGAATGACCTGCAAGTTCAGTAACACAGAATGTGTGGGAAGGTTTGCAAAGGTTTGAATAATTTCCATAATTAACCCTAGCTCCCTTAGTGGGAATGAGCGTTTCCTCAGACAAATGATGGTCCTGGGTGTTATCAGTAATCAATAAATGCGTATATGCAACATGTCTTAAAACTCAATCTTGATACTACATCTTTTCCCAATTTTCAGCCTATTTTAAACCTGCCTTTTATTTCAAAGATCACAGAGAAAGCATCGAATCTGCTCTATTAAGAGTCTCAACTGACATCTTTCTCACGACTGATTCAAGGAGATAAAAGTGTCTAGTCGTGTTGCATTTGATTGGTTGACTAAGACATACTCCTGAGATGCTTAGAGGCTTTAGTTTAGTGGGACTGGCTTTACTCTTCGTCTCATCTTCTAACGTACCCTCAATGTTTGGTCATTACACCTTTACATTAGGCATGCCTCTTATATCACTGCTTTTAATCTTATAACATGTCTCCCTGGCTTTTAACATGTATGTTATTTTGGGTCTCTCTTGTATACTGTGCATTGCCTATTGTTTTATTATCATTATTATTTGCTTGTATTTCTCTATTTTGTTATTGTTTATTTTGCTTCTGTTTCAACTTTTTTGAAATGTGTGACAGCCATAAAAATCTAAACTTGTTTATATTTAAAAAATACACTTAAGTTGGTCAGTAAAAACTTTGAAAATATTTTCTTTGTACCTTTGCCAGTTAAATAAAGCTTAAAGAGAATGTTAAAACATAACAGATTCTTGATTCTATTGCATTTTACAAAATGTCCCAACTTTTCTGGATTTGGGGTTATAAACTGATCGTATTGTCAGCAAGGGGTTGCAATACAATGGGAAATAAAGGCAGGATCTAATTGTATGTAGTTCTTTTTAATCAAAATAAACTTCAAATGACACTTCTCCAGGTTATCTGGAAACATAAACACAGGAAACAGAACCACCACTTTTTTAAAAGATGAGATCTGACAAAGAATAACTGACACCGAACACTATATATATATAAAGAAAATCACAAAGGACTAAACGAGGTAATTAACAAGACACAGGTGAGACACATGAAAACACAGGAAACTGAACTGAGAACAGTGCAAAACTAACTCGAAATCCAACTGAAGCAAAACACAAACACAAAGACAATTAAAACTGATAGAAAAGTTATCCAGTCAATAACAGTTACATTATCCAGCTGCAAAGTAAAGAAATGTGGAAACACTTTACTTGAAGGGGTGTGCATAAGACTGACATGACACCTTCATAACCATGACATGACACATGTCATGAATATGAAGTAGGGTTTATGCATGTTTATGACAACGGTCATTAAGTGTCTTTCGCTCAATAATGACATTTTTAATGCAAATATGACATTGTTTAAGATGTCTTTGTTATGACACCTTGACATAAACCATAACATTATAACCTGTCAGTGTCTTTGTCATGACAACTTGACATTAAATTAAGTTAAACTGTCATGTGGTTGGTTTTGACATTGGCTGTCATAAGGCCATTATAACTGTGTCATGAATATTTTTCGTGACCTCAACTACAGTGGTACAAATTGAATTTGTCATTAAACAGTTATAATGGCTTCATGACAGCCAATGTCAAAACCCACCACCTGACAGTTTAATGTAATGTTAACCAATAAAGCTAAGTGGTTTCTTAAGTTTGATAATTAATCTGCTATGTCATGTTTATGACAGGTTGAGTTGTCTTAGTAATGTCAAGTTGTCATGACAAAGACACTGACAGGTTATGATGTATTGGTTTATGTCAAGGTGTCATAACAAAGACATCTTAAAAAATGTCATATTTGCATTAAAAATGTCATAACTGAGCGAATGACACTTAATGACAGTCGTCATAAACATGCATACAACTTCTGTGTCATGTCATGATTATGAAGGTGTCATGTTAGTCTTATGCACACCCCTTCAAGTAAAGTGTTACCAAAAAGATCAATTTATATAGATATATATAACATTTTTACTATGTACTGTATAATATTATTACTAAATTTAAATAGCATAATTTTTAAATAAACAAATTATTTTATGTTTTGGGCTGTTTGTTGTTACTTGTTGTATACTCTCTTAGAGAGATGCAAGATCATTTAAAACACGGATACCCTGAAGCCTCAGAAGGGGTTGCACACTGGACGAGAAAGGCCGCGCCACACTGTGTCTATGACAATTCACTTGCATCACACACCAGACACACAGTTTATATGCCCAAGCTTGATTTCAAAGTTCACATTGATTTTCTTTTTCCAATTTAGGCAGTATTATATTTAAAATCCAATGAAGTTGCTGAGAACAATGTTTTCAGACATAATTACTTTTATTAGGTTTTGCATTTGTCTATATACTTAACCTCTATAACCTGTAAAGTTTTTTTTTTTTTGTATGAATGCCCTGTTTTTTCATGTTCTTGCCAAACTGTAAAACTCTGAATGTCAAACTAAATGTATCTTGCAGCACATGGTGAAGCCAGTATGTACATTATCGATGATTTGTGATAAATACAATGTAATTTAATAGAAAAATATACCTGCAAGCAGCCAAAGCCGCTGCGCCACCAACACCCCGGTGGCTTTAGGGAACATGTGCATTTAAAGCGGGTAAATCTATGGGAATAACAGAAAGCACATGCAAATAAACTATGCTTTTAGAGGCTCAATTCATTCTTGGTGAATTCCCCCCTCAAATAGAATTGTTCCACTAGTTTCCTGACCATTTTATCAACTCTCATAAATATGTTATTTCCCATAAAAATATATATTTTCTTTAAAAAACTTGGTAGAATATAAATAGAGAACATATACAGTATATTTGTAAAAAAAATTCTTGTCTTTTAATAATCGAGACAAAAGCTGTCTTGTTTTTCTCTAGAATGGAGAGGTAATGTTTTCCTGGCTCTCAAACACTGGAACACTGACATGACGTTTCTTCCTTGCAGCCGGCGAGTGATTAACTCCTGCCAGACTTCTTGAATGTGTCAGATTTATCTGATTGTTGCACTCACTACAACTCTATAAGAACTGTGTTGGAGATCAAAAGTGAGGATATCTAGACAACACTAAACTTTTGGGACAATCCAGGCACAGGATGGTTCTGTTTGGGGAGGCACAGTCCATAATCCTGCGGATGAACCACTAATATATGATTTAACAAGTGGAATAATATTAACATTTGCGGTGCAGGTGTAGCCTGGCTCCGCCCTCCTACGTACTTCCGCTCAATTTTCATTTTCCTTCAGCACTACGTCTGGGATTGTGCTGTATTCTTTGGTTTTCTCCGGTCAATTTTTTACCGGGCCAATCAGCGAACAGAGGGAGGAGCTGAGAACGATGACGTTGATGTCGTGCGCTAGTTTGAGTCGTCATACGTCACAACAAAACGTTAGCGATTGGTTATTGGTTATCCAGAGTGACTCTGGGCAGATCCAGTAGTTTTAAACTTCAGCAGAGGACCGCCTACAAGGAAGTTAACGCTTGTCAATGGAGCGATGCCAGACTCTCTGTACAAATGAAATGTGCGAGAGTCAGGTGGGACCAGGCTAGTGCGGGTGTGGGTGCGGGTCTGGAATCAATAGGCACAGGCAGACTGCGGGTCCAATAGCCAAGACTATTTCGACTCAGTTTGGAATTCGCCAGTAGCGGCTCCTGGCCGTAAATTTAGGTAGGGCAGATTCTGGGTCTTAGCGCTAGTTTATAATAAACATTTTGTACGGCTTATATTCTAATCGCTGATGTTACGGCCCTTGGCCTGTTTCTGGTCCTCTCTTTCAGGCCTAACTGCTGGCACCTGGGAAGCTGGTGTTTGAATAGGAGCTCCTCAGCTGCATTGGTCTCTTCCTGTTCTGGTCTGGGGGCTAAAGGCTCGAACGCTACTCTGTTGGCCTGTCCGTGTCCACGCCTCGCTCGGGACGCCCGGACTTCACACAGATGCACATTTAAGCTTGTCTTTTATTTTTACACTCAACACGTGCACCCACACACACAACACATCCAAACACCTGCACTACACCACTGATACTGACACTAATGTTGACACTAATGAATTCTAATGTTCTTGTGTTATTCAGCCTGAGGGTGGCGGTCTAATTATGATTGACAATTTTACATACTTTAGTACACACGACAAACACATATAATGCCTTAGAATTTGCTTAATGTATTTATTGCATCCGAATGTTGTTTTAGAATGTTGCAAGTTATGTAGGAATTACAGTAAAGAAAACAAAGTCATGTCTATTCTCAGAACAAACATGAAACAAACACAACTACTGTATATTAAAGCTATTCACATGAGCATGTTTAAACTAAAGGGTTTATACTTTCATTAATTTGATACGCTACTCCACATAGGAAGAACTGACATGACTAGTAACTGACCTGATGCAGACACATATCTGAAGCGGACTGATACTGTCTTGCTCTGGAGCGAGGTTTACGTAAGGTCACGTGAAAAGAAGCGGGGCAGCCAGAAATCTGCCCCAATGACTCTCTATGAGAGCGTGCTGCAGTTCCCTTTTACACCACGGATTTACATTGGAAATGTGTGGGGTGCTGTAGAGCTGGGGAGGGCTCTGAGACCCTCCCATCAGTGTTGCCAGATTGGGCGGGTTCCCGCCCAATTGGGCGGTTTTGAATTTGATTGTGCGGGTAAAAAAGGGTTTGGGCGGGTGGTCAAAATTTGGGCTGGTTTGGGATCATTTCGGCGGTTTTCAAACATCTACATTTTAAAGTCTAATTGGTTAAAAAAAAACGAAACTAAAGTGCATGTAGTCCATAAAATAAGTCATCATGACATTACTGTACACACACGCTCATGCAGAGTCAGCTGGCGTTAGTGTTGACATCACCGACGAGCACGCACTTTTAGCCAATCAGCGATCCGCAGGCAGACGCGATTGAGCGCGAGAAGTTGTAGCTGTATATTCAAGTGATCGCTAAGGCAAAGTGACATAGCCTACTATACAAAAGAGTCTACAGTAGTGAGCAACTCTAAAAAACACACACGTGGAAGGAGATCACTCTATGGTGAATATAACTCTGAGAGGAGAGCACAGTTGAATGACTTGAATTGAAATCAAATATGGGACGATTCCTGTCCATGTCATATGTGCACACTAGCCTAACCAAACATCTGCAACTTTACACCATCCAGACTGCACTCTACTTGTCCCTGACGGCTGCTGAAAAAGGTTTGAATCAACGATGAATCCGTTTTGACTGCTAAATTCTGCGTTATGTTCTGCAATGTGTACTTCCGAGGGTTAAAGTCATCGGTTCATTTCTTGATTGCCGTTTTGACAGTGTCCACCTGGACATTTTAGTCATATTGGCTAATTCTCCTTAATTACTGCCCTGTTTTGATCTGTTTTGCTGGAAAATTTATTTATTTTTTATTTTATTTTATCATCGTTATTTTGTTTTAAGGAGATACAAATTGTGCTTATCAACCTTAAATGACATGGTAATGAAATTATATCACATTATTTTGGCAGTAAAATTTTGGGCGTTTTTTTCTTGTAGTGGGCGGGTTTTGGTGAGCTTTTGGGCTGGAAATCACCGTCCCAATCTGGCAACACTGCCTCCCATTTAAATGCAGAGTAAATACGCTAAAATATGCCAGATTTTATTTGACAGTAAAGGCGCATATTTGACTATATGTTATTTTAATTTATGAAGACCTCTAAGGGTCTGTATATGGTGTGATTTATGCATATTTGTTCAAAATAGCCTGAATGGGCAGACTGCACACAAATTTTAGACAAGTTCTGTATTGTTTACATGACGGATTAAACATAACTATATCATGTTTAATATGTCATGTTATATATAAAGTCATCAAAAAAAGAATCATCTTGTCATTTTCAAATGTTTTTTTCCCAGCATAACTCTTCTGCAAATATTTGTATGAACATAAAAAGACTTTAACAACTGAGACATAAACTGAATACATTTTACTGACATTTGATGAACAGAAATGGATTGTTCACTCTGCTGCACGGATCCGCCAGTGGCTCTACAGTCATCAGCTCCGCCTTGGCTAGTGGATCCCACAGCTCCACCTCAAGCCTCCAATCCCCAGTCTCCTCCTCGGCCCTTAGATCCACCATGGACTGCAGTCCCTCTGGCTCCACCTCGGACTTCAGAGTCAGGCCACGCCTCCACCCCGGTCACGCCCAACTGCAGCTCCGTGGACCTTCGTGTCATTGCTGGGCAGGGGCGTAGCTAGGACATTATTTCTGGGGGGGCCAGCTTGGGCCAGTCTTTTATTTGGGGTGGCACTTGATTGTCAAAAACTACTATTTTAAAACACACGCACCACGTCACTCAGAGTAGTGGTATTCTCGCGGCTCGTCAGGCCATAAACAATGGATTGAACTTCCTTATGGACACTAAATTAATGTCTTATTGATAATCCATGTTATGGGATGGGTGCTTAGATAATGTGCGAGTGCGATCCGTCATGATTATGTGAGGGGTTAGAGACGTTAACATGAGACGGGGATGTTTTTAGTGCAAATGACAGAAAGTTACAATATGAATTGTCATTTTAGGCGATAATTTATTTAGGTAAACCATAGCATTTTAAGTGCAATATTCAATTTATTTGTGATAATATAAGATATTTAAAGAGAGAGAGAAAAGAAAAAAACATTACATCACAAATAAATAACAAGAGCAGATAGTATGTCTAAATAGAACACACATTTAATAACATTGCAGGCTCATGCCCCATAATACACTCAGGTAGGCAAGAAAAACTAGAAGAAGAAAAAAAATATCAATAATATGTACAATGTAAAGTGAACAGTATCACTACAAACAGTAGTAGACTACAACAGTATCACAAACAATGAACATTATCACTAGCTTACTGCATGATATCGATTTTGCATACTGCATCAAAGAGATTGATGCAGAATGATAGCACAGCACTGGTGGTTAGTAGACAGCTCTGACACACTGACAAACCGACAAACCAGGTCTAGAAGGGGCACTCTTTGCTTGTGTGTTTGGTTGGGTGACAGTTGTAGGTTACAGTTTGACAAGAGTTTAGAGTGTGACAAAAGTACAATTTCGATCGCGCCGCGCGCGCGCACACACACTCCAGCATTGCAATCTTGACATCGCAACCTGTTCATTATGCTGCGTTCACACCAAACGTGAATAGAGCGAAATGTATTGCCATTTAGAGATTTATTTATTTTTATTCTCCGTGCAAATTCGTGCACCGAACCGTCGACGCCCGTACCGTTCAATACGAATACATGTAGGGCCGTTCCACCCCTAGAAGATAACTATATGATCTTATTTCAATTATGCTTTCAAGTATCACCAACTTACTCACCTGTTAGTTACAGTGGTATATTGAGTGGTTAGCTGCTAGTCTCCATTAAGCGCTGTCAAAATGCAGGCACGTAATGTCTTGCACTGTTGATGGGGCGTGGCCCATCATGTCGCTAATATGGGGGTTGTAGCGTAAGTGACAAATGACTTGATAAAAAAATAATAATGCATACATTTCAGCTTCCTTTAGACCGTTTCTGTTCAGGAGGGTTTTTTTTAATTAAATGTATTTTCCCCATCAGACTGGGGGTGGGGCCGTGAGGTTGGGGGGGGGGGGCCCGGCAGGGGGGCCGAACCTTGACCAGTGGTGGCCGTTGCCCCCCCTGGCCACCACGTAGCTCCGCCCCTGTTGCTGGGAGTCATCCTCCTGCTCCTCCCGCCTCTGCTCTGGTCCCTCGTCTCCGCTCTGACTCCTTCCACCTTCATCTCCTCCCTGGTCGTCGACTCTTCTGTCTTCCTCAATCTACTCCTCAGGGGGAGTGATGTCACAATCATGTTTTATTTAGTTTTCAGTGTTAGTTTTTACCTGTGTTCTAGTTTGTTCATTAGTTGCCATAGTCCCTAATTAGTTACACATCTATTCCTCATGTCGTTAATCACCTAGCCTTGAGTATTTAAGCCCTCTGCCCTTTCTGTTCATTGTCTTGTGTTAACATTACATAGATTTGTGTATTGCTTGTGTTTTCTCTTTGTGTGTTTTAAATCTATATCGTTCATTCAATCTGCATCACGCATCTTCCATTGGATTCTCTACAAAAGCAACCCGTGACAGCCGTCTCCACTCAGATTTTCTTCAGATTCATCTTCTCAGGAAGGCGATCTGCCTGCACGTGTTTATTTTCTATTTTCTTATTCTCCGGAATCATCATGTTTAGCGACCCACATCAAGTGGATTATTACTCTTCAGGGTGAACGCGATGCAATTCTGTACGTTTGAGGTTTCTTGTCCTCGCTTTATTATGAGTGAAGACACACATGATAAGTGTGATAAGTGCTTGGGTGTTCAACACACGCAGGCCACTCTTAATAGTGTAGGCTATCATACTGTCTGAGAATTTCAGGATGAAAGGACTTTGTTCTTGGCTTCAGTTCTCCCCAGTTACTCTAGCACTGCAGCTGTCGAGACACCACATGCGTTAGGATTTTGGGGATCCGATGTTGGAACATGAAGCTATGATAAGCAAGCCTACAGATTTATCTTGCTCTCTTCCAATCTCTCCTGGCTGCCTCTAACTTCACCACTGTAACTGTTGGATATCTGATGTTAATTGTAACCAAAGTTAGATGGAAATATAGTAAAACATGGGGCCAACAGCAATCCTTTGCTCTCTTTCATTACATTATGTTCAGGATGCTTAAAAGTCTTAACTTGAGTAGTTCACATTCCATGTAACTTTACCTTCAGTGTATTAGAGTCAGGCCACAACTTGGGTGTTTATGGCCCTGTAATTATGACAGGTGGTGCTCCTGTTGCTCACATCGGGCCCCTTGTGTTAGACCCGACCATGGGTCGGATATCCCCTGCTGTTGTGTCATTTCAGGGCTCCGTTCCAGACGGTCAGCCTCCAGTAGAGGCACAGATATGGGTCTCGAGGGCCAGAGTCGCCAAGCCCGGTTTAAAAATGGGAGATTTACAGGGTTTATCCGTGAGCTCATCCTGTATGGATTTTGCTCCCAATGTAGTCAAGGTTGCTCAAGTTGTTGAAAAACCACACTGCAGTTCTTCTCCTCCAACCTTTGTGTCACAGAAGAGTGAAATATTTCACAGGTTTTGCTAATTGTTTGTTGTTTTGGTGGTCGTAGCAAAGGTTTTGTGTCTACCAAGCAAAGAATGTTACATTGGGTAAGAGATGCTATTTCGAAGGTCTATGAGGTGCTCTCCGAGGTTCCTCTAAGGCCCCATCCACACTACTGCGTTTTAGTTTAGAAACGGATAATTAAAACGAATACGATCTCCGTCCACACCAGCGTTTTAGCTGCGTATTAGAATTGATCTCCGTTCACATTAAAACGACTGAAAACGCGGATCACGTGACCATTCACCAACACTGGGCATGCGCGTGCCGGTGTAAACACAACTTCATTGATAAAATGATCCCACCATGCTCTGGGTTAACCCCAAACCGACGCTCCATGTACGGTCAACGGCGCCGCTGCACACGGGGATTGTCACAGATCGCTCGAATAATAGCTTGACTCCGGCGCATGTAGGCAGTTATAGCGTTGTAAAATGCAGAATTTACTTGTACAACAGCGGCTAGCAAAGATATACGCCATGACTGATGACACCCAATCATAGAGCCGAGCGTGAGCCCCTACTACGTCATCGTTTCTAAAGTCCTCCGTCTTGACCCGTCTACACTAAAACGCCCTCCGGAGATTCAAAACGAAAAACGGATCGGCAGCGTTTCTAAACTTCTCCATTTTGGGTCTCCGTTTCTGCCGTTTTAGTGTGGACGGGAGCTGCAAACGTAGCAAAAGGTCTCCGTTTTTAAACGAAAACGCAGTAGTGTGGACGGGGCCTAAGGCTTTGGCTCGAGTGTCTTCAGAAGGTATTTTGTATGTAACTTTGGTTCCATAAGTAAGGAACGATAAGTTGTATAGTTTTCCATACTCCTCTGAGTGGAGACTTACAAGAAACTGCGACACATCATATTTCGGGTGATATATGCTCAAAGAGATATGAGTGGATCAGGATAATAAATAAAGTGGTTGGGTTTAGAGATAGGAGAGGGATAAGCGGCTCAAAAATATCTATATACAGGTGTGTTGTTTAAAGTTATTGACGGTATTTGTACATTTTTTCACTTTTACAGCTGTAAATACATCAAACTGTTTATGTTTCCGATACTGTCAATAAGTCCATATTGTACATTTCTACATCTGTCTAAACTTACAAATATGTATGTTTTTGTAAATTCTTTGTTTATTTGCATTATACACAGATGCTGGTTTGGTTCAGTAAGAGCTATAGGCTCCCAGTGCAGGCAGAATCCGAGATGGGATAATCATTAGGATTGTAAACTGTCATTTGCACTGAAAACATAAGGTTTCCTGGCAGTGAAGTCTTGTCTGAGCATGAAAGAGGCTGTTATGTTCCATAAGTCTGTCAAAGGGAATTCATTTATGGCATAATGTTTTGAACTTAAAGTTTTTATTAGTGCAAACAAGCTACTGTTACCTTGTATTTTGTGTTTAATAAAAAAACAAAACAGCGATAACACTTTAATTTAAAGTTACGAAGTTACAGGTTACTACATGTACTTATTATAGTAATAACGGTAAATTATGCACAATTACAAGTAACTAACCTTAAACCAAACCCTAACTCTGTAGTAAATACATGTAGTTAATTGTACTTACACAGATAAGACCTGAGTAATATTAATGTAACTACGTCACCATAAAACAAAGTGTAAACAAACCAGCTCTCTCAGTGTTTCTCGATATTCAGCTCACTAGAAAGATAGGAGTAAGACCAAGAAAATTGTTTCCCCATGTTTTTGGGGTGTGTGTGTGTGTGAGTACCTACTTACCTAAAACCATATTTAGGGGACAAATTTGTACTTGGGAATGAGCTAAAAGACTCGGTTTGGGGGTGTTCTTATTTGTTTAAATACAATGCATACAGATTTTTTTATTGTAAAAATGCAGAACGTTTTCTGTTCGGGTTAAGTAACAGTATTTATAATTAGCTGTATATAAATAGAAGTCTTGAGAATCTTCCCATAGCCAAGTTAACGTCTGTGTGTGAGGGATTTCAGGTGTTCCTTACTGTAAGTTGAAGACAAAATGTCCCAACAAGTATTCTGATGGGTAGTTTAGGGTTAAAATATATACAGCCCTCTGGTCCTCTTCGCGTGTCGGTCAATAATGACAGAATTTTTTTTTATGAAATTAATGTACTATATTTTAGTTCGATAATGTTTTTTATTTAATATTTTGATTTTTAGGGGATTTTATGGTACTAAATTATATTTTCGCTGTATTTATAATCAATAACATTTCCAACTTAAACTGTCGTAAATCTTGAATTCTTTAGAGCACAGAGTTAAGTTTGATCTCTTTTCAAAGACACTTGGCAAATTATTGCTGAAGTGAAAAAAGTTTTAAAAAGTGAACGCAGAAAACTTGGAAAAAACACTTGCTTTTGTTCACACCTTTACCAAGTTTCGTACCATTCCCATGAAGAAAACAATTCTAAAAAAAACAAGTGGAAAATATTTCGGTCAAAAATGATGAAGAGCACCAGAGGGATAGTTTGTACAGTATAAAAATCATTATGTCTATGGAAAGTCCCATAAAACATGCAAAACCCAGCGTGTGTGTGTGTAATATTAGTTCTCATCTCACCTCAGATCAATGGTATAAGGCCGGTCCACTTTCAGCGTCCACTCGCAGCGGGCATTGTTTGGGTAACTCTCCAGCACCAGGTGACCCTGCCTCTTATGAATCATCCCTCCACATGCTGAAAAAGGAGACATAGTCAGTCAAATTGATGTCAAATGTACACATTAAAAGCAAAATACCCAACTTTGTGAACTGTCCAGGTACAAAAACATTACACGATTAAAACTCTGCTCTGATTGGTCAGCTGCCCCCAATCTGTTGTGATTGGTCTACCGCTTAGAGCGTGTGTCGGAAACACAACACCTCTTACCAGCGAGGTAAACACTACTGTAATTAAGCTAACTATGACGTCAGTTTTGCCGTATCAGTTTGAGCTTGAGTCCGATAACGACAGTCAAGAAGAACAAGCTGATCGACTCGAACCACCTTCACAACCACGACTTGTACAGGACTTTTCACTGTGGTCATTTATTATTTTCTACCTCTCTCCTCTCTCCTTACCTTTCAGAAGTGATGTTATAACCGTGTCATTTCTCTACATCACTGTAAAAACTGTATGTTGATCAACACAGTGACCCGCATCGAACTGCAGGGTTCAGAAAGCAGAAGTTCAGTAGTTAGAAAATTGATGAGAACACAACAAAAGGCTGTAGTGCTGAAGAATAGTGTTAAACATAAATGAACCACTGACTCTTCAACTCCTCATGACCATGTAATAATGTCTTGCCAAAACAAAACAACGTTTACCTGACATAGTGATAAACTCTTCCCAGACATATAACTACCTTTGTTTGATGGTGAGCCAAAGTAGCCAGTAGATGGCTTTATGTAAATGTGGTGAATAATGTGAGTAACGTTACAGAAATACTGGCAGGACTACAAACAAGGTGTTTTCTGTTGGAGAGATCGACTCCCTTTGGAGGGGACGATTGTCAAGTTGTGTCAAATCAACATGCTGCTCTTGTCGCCATTGTTCAGCGCTTGTTTTCGGCCAACTGAACATGTTCAGTCTGTGTTCGTTGGGTTGTGGAATGTCTGAGAAGTGACATACTAATCTGGTGATTGGCAGCGCTGGTCGGCTTCTGTCGGTGCGAGTGAATTAGCCTTAAAGCTGCTCCATATGGAAGATCTGTATGTTTTTACATCTCAGCCGGTGAGAGTGAATATGAGCAAAGAGATTAAGAATAATGAAGCTTATTTCACGGCCCTGTGGAATACTTGATTCCGATTGGTCAATAGTGCCATCCAGCGGTATATTGTTCCCAGATAACAACCGCTGAAAACAGAAACACAGGCTCATCCGGGTTACTGAAGTTAGCAGAGCTACACGCTTGCTAGGAATGTTTTTTCTTCGTGGAAGTTTTGCATTTGGTGAGCAAATAAAATATTAAAACTCAGTGAAATCAATATTTTGTGTGCAGTTATTTAATTATGCCATCCAGTATCGTGGACTCGCTCTCTCTTGTTTTATACAAATGCAGCGGCTGCCATTTTGTGACTATTGTTATGTACACTGTTGGATTATAAGATACAAACAGGTACAATTTTAAAACAGTTTATTCTGAAATCTATATCTCCATAATTATTTATGTGTTGAAAGGCTGTGTTATAAGTGGTATGACTGTATACCGTATCTCTTAAATGTCCGTCTAGTTTGAACTTGCAGCGCTGCAACTGCTCTCTCCGCAGAAGCTTTAAGATTAAAGACCTAATAAAATATCTCAACTCAGATCAATGTTTCATGTCTAATTGTTTACTTACGTGGCAAGTATCCGTGTAATAAGCGGGTTAATGGACATCCAGCCGGTTGTTATCTCAGAATAAACCCCTTCAGTCTGATGCAAGATCTGATCCTGATCCCCCTGTCTGGGTTTATTCTGAGATAACAACAGGCTGGATGTACAGTATCCCTTACTTATCTGGGTAAACTGGCTGATTATTGATACAGTAAAAACTGCATTCAAATACAAGCATTTCACAGTCATGTTCCAGAGAAAGAAATTCCCAGATGAATTTTAAATCTGTCATTACTCTGAATGCATGAACACTGCAGATTGTAAGGAACTTACTTAAACAATCCCCACCGGACCATCCGGGGCGACACTCTGCACAGTACTGCCCTTTTACAAAGAAATCGTCCCTTGGGGCCCATGTGCCGTTGTTACAGCGCTTGCAGTTCTCAAATATGCTGCAGCCTGAAGAAGAAAAAGCAGAAGCCCTAGGTTTAGAAAGAGGCATTGCAGATTGGGATTTAGTTCTAATGAACTAGCATAGAAGATGCAACGAGCTTGCGTGTTTTCTATGACACAAAGATGCCACCACCATTCGTCATATTACCAGAACATACAGAATGATGTGTTCTACATGTGTTGTGACCTGTAATACACTCCATGGTGGAATCGTAGGG
The DNA here is from genome assembly GCF_029890125.1 of Rhinichthys klamathensis goyatoka. NCBI lineage: Eukaryota > Metazoa > Chordata > Actinopteri > Cypriniformes > Leuciscidae > Rhinichthys > Rhinichthys klamathensis. The sequence goes on from NW_026606599.1 coordinate 272,270, forward strand.
TTAGAGTACCGACGTTGTATCTAGTCGCATTAGGCTGAAATGAACTGGAATTATTCTTCAAATCAGCATTATCAGCAATATTGCAAAGTTTTTCATTGAACTCGCCATAATAAATTATGAGATTTTCTTGTATGAATTATACATGCACTGCTGCCTCACATTTTGGCCAAGACATTTCAGAATACAGCAAATTCTGACACTTTGAGACAGGAGTACCTATGATACCTACTGATACAGTCTGGGTAAGTTCTGAGACAGAGCCTGAATCCACATTTTTGACACTAAACAGCAGTTCAGGCATTTTTTTAGATTACAAACATCTGGCTGGTCGCATGTACAGACATTTTTTAAGGCCAGACAATTTAATTTTCCTGTTGCTGTAAAATCCTTTATAGACATCACACAGTCAAGAATGTGACCAACATTATTGCTCAGAGGAAAAAAAAAATCCTTTAACCATTAAATCCAAATGGAAGGAATGCACTGACTCTTTTCTTTGTTTACAAGGTTCCAGAGAAAAATTATAACAAAATCACCAAATCATAAACCAGGATGGACTGAAGGACATATATGACATTTATATTTCTGCCAGGTGTTTGATTGCTTGTGAGCTGCAGAATTATAAAAAAATATAGGATCAACTGAAGCGATTAAGAGTGAAAAACCAAGAACAAACCAAGACATACATCACAAGAAGAGAATATTGCGAAATCTCTGCAAACGTGTTTGTGTGTTATCTGCTCACCTGGATGTATGATGCAGGGATCACATTCATTCACCGCATTACGACAGCATGGCACTGCGTACCCTACGGGATACCCCTGAAGAGGACATTTACAGCGGATGACATCATATTCACAGCATCCCCTGCACATCACACTCCACTCGGGCCCTGGACAGTAGCTGTACAGGAACCTGTAATCTAACAAGCAACGCACAATATAATCAAAATCAATATACCCTTTTAACTTTACAATAAAGTTGTATTTGTTAATGGTAATTGTTGCATTAGTTAACATGATCTCTAACAAGGAACAATATCATTATACAGCATTAGTTAATCTTTGTTAATGTTAACTTTCTGTGAGCTTAGTTTTGTTTTCATGGACTTTTAGTTTTCATTCGTTAATAGTCACCTGTTTCCATTGTTCCTAGATTCCCGCTAATTGTTAGTTGTCATGGACACTCATTAATCACAGCTGTTTGTCATTGTCTCATCTAGGGTTGCCAATTCAGAAAAGAAAAATGTTGGACAATCATGGTTCTTTACAGGAAAATAAGGGACACTCAAAATATTTGTACTGTATCACACAGTATATGTCATTTCAGGTGTGTGTGGGTTTAAAAGGTTCTCAGACATAAACATTTGTTTTGCTTCACCTATTTATGTACAATTTAATTCTAAAACTAATTTTAGGTCACACAAAAAAGTCACATTACACACAAACCATAGTTCAAAATAATAGCATTTATCTGAAATAGAAAGCTTTTGTAACATTACACACTACATTTTAAAGAAATTAAAGAAAGTAATAGCCTACTTTTATTCTAGCCTGGTTAAAACCAGACCATTCTCAGTTGTAACTGAGTTATGGTCTGGCAAAGCGTCATAAACAAATCATTTCCAGAGGGGCGTCACCAACGGACGTCGCGGATAGACCTAAACCCAATCAGAGCGATGAAGGAGATGACGTATGCAGAGCGGCGGAGAAACATCTCCGAGTGTTGTTCTTTGCTCGGTTTTTAACAAAAGGGAAACGTTCAAATCGCGTAAAACAGACGCGATAGCTGATTCGAACGAGTGATGTTCGACGGCGGCATCCATCTTTGTAATGTAGGCTACAAAATCTGCTTCAAAATCCCAGCGCTGTCATCATCGTGTAAAGCCCGCCCCAACGCTTCTGATTGGTGCCGCGATTTCGGCGGAATGGAAATGAGTTTGAATGAGCTCTTTGCCAGACTAACTTTCAGAGCAAATCTAAATTTGCCGGAAGTTGTCTGGGTTTTCCCAGGCTACTTTTATTCAGCAAGGACGCATTAAACTAATCAAAAGTGGCAGTAATCACATTTATAATGTTACAAAAGCTTATTTTTTTTCTCGGATAAATCTACTTTGAACCTTCTATTCATCAGAGAATCCTGACTTAAAAAAAATCTGAAATGTTTCTTGGGTAGCAAATCACATCAGCATTTTATTCCCTCTGGGGAATAATCTGGGAAGATTTCATGTTTTCTTGCGTGGCTGGATGTTGGACATGAACAATAATCACGTTGTTTGAATTCACCAAAACTGATTTGCCGAAATCAAAACCCGTCCGGATCGAACCGGGAGCAACCAGACAGCAGAGGGGGGGAGGAGGCCCAGAGCAGAGTCATTAGGATGAAGACCTTTGTCGGAACAGACGGAGAGAGGAGTCAGGAGCACAACCGACTGAAGTGGAGGTGGGAGAGGTGGAGACCCAGGCAGAGCCAAGGAGACAAAGACCCAGGATGACACCGCTGGACCGGAGGGCCAAAGCAGAAACCCTGGACCACGGGATCGGGGTGAAGCCAGTGGGAGTGAGGACAATGGTGGAGCTGGAGGGAAGGAGGCAGAGCTGGGCAGAACCAGAGGAGGAGTGCTTGATGGGATCAGTGAAGGCAGGGCCAAGGAGCTTGAAGGCGTAGTCAGAGAAGGAGGGAGCGGGAGACTGGGCAGAACCAGCAGCGACGAAGGAGACTTGGGGCTGGGCAAATCCAGCGGCAACAAAGGAGTTTGGAGTTTGACCAACGGAAGAGATTGGGCTTGGGAACAGGAGGTGACCAGGGAATCCAATAGTCCAACCGTGGGGAAATCAAGGAGGATTAATGGGAAAGCTCTCTGTGCCATCTGGCTCCACTGAAAGTCCTATAGGGATGGACATGGGTGCCAGCTCTCGCACCTGATCAGACATGCCAACAGGCTCTGGCTCCATGTCTGCAGTGGGCTCATGCTTAGTATCCGTAGGCATTTGGAAGGTAGGCTCAGGCTCTGGGACAGACAATGGCTCTAGGCTTAGGCTCCTGGGTGGACAATGGTCAGACTCAGCTTTGGCTCTGGGTCTGCGGTGGGCTCTGGCTTTGGGTCCTTGTCAGGCACAGGGACTGGCTCTTAACTCGCAGTAGGCGTGAGGAGGTGTGGGGAAGGTCTAGGGAGGAGTTCAGAGGATATTGGGGTAACTAGAATGAGAATTGGCGATGACAGGATGGTGGACGTGGGCTGGGCAGGTTGCAGCTGAGCACATAGCTCAGCCTCAGCACATAATCCATGTGTTGTTCCAATGTGCATGTGGTAGCTCCCACTGGCAGCATTTGGAATAGGTGGTCATCCAGCCCAGGTCTTTAAAGGGTCATGAAACCCCAAAACACATTTTTTGAGATGTGAACAGATATGTACAGGTTGCACATCACTGAAAACACTAAAAGCACCCATAAATGTTATCAATAAGTGGAAATTGGTTATTTTTGCATTTTTCCGAGCAATTTCGTTCTTCCGGGTTGAAAAGCAAAGTCGAAGCAACGTCAGGGAATGTGAGGTAGAAGCGTCATCGGAGTGTGTGATTGGCTGTGGCACGATTCTACGTCAGCTGACCCTCGAGATAATCTCTGCATTTATTCATGAGAAAGAGCTTGTTCAATACAATCACTGCGCGTTATTACACATGAGATCACATTACAGCGGAGAATTCAAACAACATGCGGTGTGTGCATGAGAGCAGTTACTGTGCGGAAGCGCCGCGATGAGTTCAACAATGCTCGCAACGCGGATCATATCGTTCATATACGGACCAGAGCAAGTCTGTTTCAAGTTTTTTTCAGTGATATGAACCTATTTCATATACTCTAGTGCTCTAAACATGAACCAGCACCGTGTTCGCGCACATGTCTTCTTCAAATTAAATATATGTGCAAATAAGGACTCTGATGTAGCCGTACGACCGATCATGAATGCGATGACAGGAGGAATACATCTGATACACAGAAGACAATGATGTAACACTGACAATTCAAAGAACAACTCCCACTTTTGGAGACTTTTTCCAACTCTGAGGTGTGAACGCCCAGGCTAAAACAGGGGGGGGGGGGGGGGATTTCTTGACACTTTAAGGTGCTATCACTCCAGGATACCAGGTGGCTGACTCGAGGAACTCCTTCTCGTAGTCTTTCAGTGGATGGCCATATTGTGCAAGGGAGAGGAGAATGTTTTGCGGGAGTGAATGGAAAATCCTGCTGGGTTTATTTTGGTTGGGTATGACCTTTTGTCAGGGTTTACACAGGATGGAGAGAGAGCAGGAATACTGCAGCAATGGTACATTTATTGAACCAACAGCAGGATTAACACATGAGGTTTGATAAACAAGGTTCAGGAGGAGCAGGTGCAGTTAATTAACCCAATCAGCACCAGTGGGGAGCAATCAGTAATCAATCTAGGACAGGATAATATCAGCAGAACCCACACTGGTTCCTTGACAGTTTATCAGCATCCCACCTCCACCCCATCTCCTCTCTTTCAGTTCCATCTCTAGTTCCATCTACTCTTACCACGGGGGAGTACTCTGGGTTCGGGCAGAATTCCGAGCTCGGAGCCCTCCACCCGGACAGCACGCCAAGTACGCACAATCTTTATCATAATAATTATATGTAGATGTGAACTCGTGAAAAGGCAGGTTAGTAATGACTTTGATGACAGACCATGGAGTGAACAAACTGAGTGATATCTTGAATCTTATCTCACACACGTGCACACACACACACATGCACGAGATGAGAAGCACAGAGGAGATTACCAGGAAAAGACAAAGCGATGACTTGGAGTTGATACTGAAGATAAAACATTGGCGATCAATCTCACAAGGCAAAGTGAGTCCATTACTCTCAACAAAGCGGTGTGTGTGCTGGGTTTTTATAGCATGGTGATTAGAGTGCTGATGAGGGACAGGTGTGAGTGATCGGGTGCCAGGGAGGATCATGGGAAATATAATCTGTGTCAGTAATCAGCTGTTGATGTTGATTTTTTTGTGAATATAAAACTTACTACTATAAAATCACACTTACTAATGACTTCTACAGACATATATGCTATCCGCCTTGAAGATTAGGAACATTTTTGCCTTGAATGTTTTATATGTCATTGCTAAAAATCTATTTCTCATGGAGGAAACGAATGGAATTTTTCCTTCCTCACTGAACGTTTTTTCAAGAGACGACCAACGTGGAACAAATTAAGGACTTTGTATGTACAATTTCGGTCTATTGTACAATTTTGTCTGTGCAAAACTGGCTGCAATGATGGCTTGGCAGTTTTCCCATTATGTATTAAAGATTTGGCTCAGAAAATGTTGACATGTTTGTATGGTTTTAATTGTGGTTGATTTATAGGTCATGTGTTACAACTGTTAAGTAAAGCAAATAAATGTTTTGCAGTTTTTGCTTTACAATAAAAAGTCCAGTGTTTCCCCTCAATGTGGTCTTTTATTTTAAATAATGTTAGTAAAGAGCCTAAATATCATGTCTAGTTTTGAGTTTTGTGTCATGGTCATGTTTCATGTCCTTTATTTTGAAGTTTTCCCATTGTTATGTTCCTAGTTTTACCATGTACTCCCCTTGTCATGTGTCCTATGTTGTCATTGGGTAATTGTCTTAATTATTGTTCACAGGTGTCCCTTGTTTGCCCTGTTTCTTGGTCGTTTATTGAAGTAAGTTGCAGTCCCATGTTTCTCAGGTCTTGGTTCATTGCCAAGTTAAGTTTTTGTTCCGGTTTATGGTTTGTTTCACGTATTGGATTTTGTACATAGTCTATGTTTCATGTTCACTGTAAATAAACTGCACTTGGGTTCTCTACGTCATTGTCTTCATCTGCTTGCAAGCTCGTCAATGTCCTCCTCAGCTATGTTACACTGCAACCATTATTAACACATCAGGTAATGTAGAAATGTCACACTTTACAATAAGTTTCACAAATGTGCATAATAAATACTCTATTAAAAGTAAATCAGGTTAGTAAGGAGCCCAAAGATAAATAAATAAATACATGTAAAAATAGGAAAGTAAAGAAAAAATGTATTTGATAAAAATGAGGGAGCTGGTCCTTGCGTAGCTCCAGTGCATCATTGACTGAGAGGTAAAGTATAGAAGTGTTAAGCGTCACATCTAACTAAGCGATAAAGATCAGAGTTTGCTACGGGTTGCGTCAGATTAACTGGAGAGTTCTAAATTTTCACCAATTCACATTGTCAAATTATTTTGACGTGTCCGTATCCAGCTACTTATGTGATCCATCGTCATCAATCCCCAAACCATCGACGTCGTCAGATTCGAGGTTGATGACGCCTAGACACCCAGTGGACGGTAGCAAAGTCTAATGCCTGTTTATTTTTTTAATCACTGAGAAAATCTTGACTCTCATACACATTGTGAGCCTCAGTTTATAGTAAACCAATTACACCAGAGGTCAATACAGTCTCCTTAGGCTCATGATACTTTTGGAAAACGCGACCCTGGATTGTTCCGTTTTTTGTAGAAGCCGTCGGTTGGCAAACGTAACCCAAATAACGTTCAGTTATTGCAGAGGCAAGATTTCTCTGTGATTATAAAATAAACAGGCATTACAGTAGAAACCAGCCGTCCACTGGGTGTCATCAACCTCAAATCTGACGACGTTCTTCATGGCTCCAGGTTTGATGATGATGCTGTGAGGACGGATCACATAAAATGCTGGATTCAGCTTTGTTTCTTTTTCTGGAAAACTGTGGCTGCTACAAAACAATTTAACATAATGAGAATCGATAAAAATTACTATCCAGTTGATCTGGCTCATCCTGTAGCAAACCTCATCTCCATGTTGCACATGGAAAAGTAAAAGAATAGATAAATAAATCTGGAAATAAATACATACAGTATAGTGTATATAGCAATAAATACATTTAACCCTCTATGGCAGTGGTTCCCAAACCTGTCCTGGCGACCCACCAACACTGCACGTTCCCTTTCGAGGGAACTCGCGATGCGTCACTTGACGCTTTGGGAACGCCCCCAGCGTGAATGCGTCTGAGCATCAATGTCAACTAGTCCAATGGAAAGAATGAGCGTCACGGGCGGGTGACGTCATGACCAGGAAGGCATAAGAGCACATCCGGTGAAACGCGGCATTAGCTTCTGTGTCTCAGCAAGCGATCTGTGTTACTCTGTCTCTGTCTATTTATTGTTGTCTGTTCGATATTATTGGGAAGAGTTATGGCGAAACAACTTTACAAACTCTGTGCTTCTCCCTGCCCGCGTTATTTAACGGGTGGGGACACACACGAGCTTTGTGTAGTTTGTTTGGGAGTGGAGCATGCGGTATCAGCCTCCGAGGGGGCTGATTGCAACATTGTGAGAAGCTTTCGCTTCGCATGCTCCACTCCCGCCTGTCACTTTTCGAGGAAAGTGGCCAGGCTCGCGATCCTCGGGGTGCAGGACACGCGTCTGCCGAGGCAGCGCGGAGAATGCATTCCTGTGGATCGCGAATAGGATCTCGTTACGGGGTTGGAGACGGGTCCGCGGATCTTATCTCCTCCCTTTCCACGAGGGATCCAGTGCTCTCTCTCCGGTCTCGGAAGCCCGCGCTGCGGTCTCTTCCGCCCGGGGAGAGAAATCAATGCTTCAGTGCTCTACCTCCGAGGAGGTAGATGTGCTGGGCATTGAAAGTGTACACAATCATGGGGGAAGTGGATTTGCCATCTCTTCCCCAGCGTATGAGAATTATATATAGCCTATATATATATATATATATATGATAGTTTATATATTATATATAAAATAAAGTGTATATACACTCACCGGCCACTTTATTAGGTACACCTGTCCAACTGCTCGTTAACACTTAATTTCTAAGCAGCCAATCACATGGCGGCAACTCAGTGCATTTAGGCATGTAGACATGGTCAAGACAATCTCCTGCAGTTCAAACCGAGCATCAGTATGGGGAAGAAAGTTGATTTGAGTGACTTTGAACGTGGCATGATTGTTGGTGCCAGAAGGGCTGGTCTGAGTATTTCAGAAACTGCTAATCTACTGGGATTTTCACGCACAACCATCTCTAGGGTTTACAGAGAATGGTCCGAAAAAGAAAAAACATCCAGTGAGCGGCAGTTCTGTGGGCGGAAATGCCTTGTTGATGCCAGAGGTCAGAGGAGAATGGCCAGACTGGTTCGAGCTGATAGAAGGGCAACAGTGACTGAAATAACCACTCGTTACAACCGAGGTATGCAGCAAAGCATTTGTGAAGCCACAACACGCACAACCTTGAGGCGGATGGGCTACAACAGCAGAAGACTCCACCGGGTACCACTCATCTCCACTACAAATAGGAAAAAGAGGCTACAATTTGCAAGAGCTCACCAAAATTGAACAGTTGAAGACTGGAAAAATGTTGCCTGGTCTGATGAGTCTCGATTTCTGTTGAGACATTCAGATGTTAGAGTCAGAATTTGGCGTAAACAGAATGAGAACATGGAACCATCATGCCTTGTTACCACTGTGCAGGCTGGTGGTGGTGGTGTAATGGTGTGGGGGATGTTTTCCTGGCACACTTTAGGCCCCTTAGTGCCAATTGGGCATCGTTTAAATGCCACGGCCTACCTGAGCATTGTTTCTGACCATGTCCATCCCTTTATGGCCACCATGTACCCATCCTCTGATGGCTACTTCCACCATGTCACAAAGCTCTAATCATTTCAAATTGGTTTCTTGAACATGACAATGAGTTCACTGTACTAAAATGGCCTCCACAGTCACCAGATCTCAACCCAATAGAGCATCTTTGGGATGTGGTGGAACGGGAGATTCGCATCATGGATGTGCAGCCGACAAATCTGCGGCAACTGTGTGATGCCATCATGTCAATATGGACCAAACTCCCTGAGGAATGCTTCCAGCACCTTGTTGAATCTATGCCACGAAGAATTGAGGCAGTTCTGAAGGCAAAAGGGGGTCCAACCCGTTACTAGCATGGGGTACCTAATAAAGTGGCCGGTGAGTGTATATAAAGAATGTATATAAAAAAATATATATATAATAATAAGCTGGTGGAGGTGTTTACTAAGGCTGTAGATAAATTAAATATTTAATGGCCAGCAGAAATAAGGGGGCACTCGTCCTTAAAATAAATTGAACGAGTTTCCTTCCCTCTATTTTTCCACCTCCATCACGGGGCCTTCCATTTTTCCCGATCTGCACAGCGAGCTGTCTAGATCATGGAAAAAGCCTTACTCATTTATTAGCCCCACATTCATGTATATTCAGATATTTGGGGGTTAAGAGAGTATGGCTATGGGGCAATACCCCGGTAGAACAGACACTTGCGAGCTATGTCTCCCGGTTCAGTATCGTCCCTGAAGGCGTCGGCTTCTCTCACTAAACCATTAAAGAAAACTATTTTTTAATCTAGTGGGAAAAGCATATATGGCAGTGGGTCTAGCACGAGCCTGCTTGCACACTATAGCAGTGCTGCAAGCATATCAGGCTGACCTGCTGTGGTATTTGGACAGAAGTGAGGGAGTTTGGCCCGATGGGGTTTGAGAACTCCGTCGGGCCTCAGATTTATCTCTCAGGGATGGCAGCCAAAGAAATGTGGTCACTGAGAGACACCTCTGGCTCAATTTGATGGGAATCATGGAGAAAGATACAAGATAATCTCTCCCTCGCTATGTCCAACCCACTGGGGCTGCTGGGCGTGAGCAGCTCCAGCCGGCTAGTTTCTCATACACAACACAGCAGCCAAAGCCTTCAAAGCAGAAGCCGGATCCGAGGACCGTTCTTCATGCTGAGAAGGCTGCGGCTCAAAAGAAAAGGTCTGGCGCCACGGCGTCAGACCGGTGAGGGCAGCCCCAACCGGGGTGGAATGGTGTACACCTCATTATACGGTGCCCTTTCCATCTCTGTGCCCTCAGGGGACCGTTCTGCCAACCCCGCCACCCTTGGTGCTCGGGGCGCAGCGTTCTCCAGCGAGCTTCTGGCGCAGCGTCAACTCGACATTGCGTCGGACTCGCGCCCTCTGAGGGGGGTTCGAAAACAGTCAGTTCGGGTGGTTCCTGCCAGTATGTTTCAGGTCCCCGAACTGGCTGTCTTTATTACACCAGAGGCCAGCCTCGAGGGGCTGGTTCCCTTGGTAGATTTTCTGGCAGCGCGGAAGCTACTGCCAAATATATCTCTATGGGTAATGGTAATCTCTCTGGTAATGGAGCAAGGGGTAAAGGCCCTGTTAGCAAAGAAAGCTATAGAGCAGGTGTACTCACCCGACATTGCGTCGGGTCTTTACAGTCGTTATCTCATTGTTCCAAAAAAGGATGGAGAGCAGCGTCACATACTAGATCTTCGTCTGTTGGAGTGTTTGGTGCTGGAACTCAAGTCCAAGATGCTGACACTCAAACAGATCGTGACTCAAATCAGATCCGAGGACTGGTTTGTCACGATAGATCTAAAAGACGTATACTTCCATATCTCCATCCTCCCTCAGCACAGGAGGTTCCTGAGGTTTTCTTTGGGGCAAAGAACACCAGTATCAGGCACTTCCTTTCGGTCTAGCTCTATCACCCCGCACATTCACGAAGTGTATAGACGCAGCTCTGGCCCCGCCAGGCTGCAGTGTATACGCGTTCTGAATTGCATAGATGACTGGCTGATTCTAGCGGAATCAGAACAGTTAGCGGTTCGGCACCGAGGTGTCGTTCTCGCTCATATGCAGATGTTGGGGTTGAGGCTCAATGCCAAGAAGAGTGTGCTTTCTCCAGTACAGAGAACCACTTTCCTTGGTGTGGTATGGGATTCAGTGACGATGCGGGCCACTCTGTCGCCCGTTCGTGTAGCTGCTATCCTAACAGCCACAAAAGAGCTGAGGCTAGGCCAGTCACGCACTGTAAAACAGTTCGAGAGACTGTTGGGTCTTGTGGCAGTAGCGTCCAACGGGATACCTTTTGGCATGCTGTACATGAGACCTTTGCAGTGGTGGCGCAGGACCAGAGGGTTCTCCCCGAGGGGAAACCCACTTCGTATGATCAAGATCACGCGGCCGTGCCTTCGTGCCTTGGTTATATGGAGGAAACACTGGTTCTTAACCCAGGGTTCGGTGTTGGGAGCTCTTTGCCATCGAGTTGCTATCTCGACAGATGCTTCCCTCACCGGCTGGGGAGCGGTATTGGAAGGCCGCTCAGCTCAGGGCTTGGGAGGAGTCATCATCTCGCTTGGCACATGAATTGCCTAGAGATGATGGTCGTCTTCAATGCGTTGAGACATCTCCTCCCAGACCTGAGGGGCCATCATGTGTTGTTCTGAAACAGTGACTGTTAGGCCTCAGGGCAGCAGCGTTCAATGTGATACCCTTTGACCTGCTGTACGTGAGACCTTTACAGTGGTGGCTCAGGACCAGAGGGTTCTCCCTGAGGGGAAACCCACTCCGTACGATCAAGATCACGTGGCAGTATCCCCGCGCCTTGGTTATATGGAGGAAACTCTGGTTCTTGACCCACAGACAACACGTTGGTGGCCTATTATTTTGGTCCCTCAGGAAATTACGCTGTCTGAGGGCAGTGTATATTCCAGGGGGGCCAGAATATTGGAGCAGACACCCTGTCGAGGCAGGGGCTGAGGCCAGGGGACTCCACCCCGAGGCGGTGGAGCAAATATGGGAGTTTTATGGCCAGGCAGAAGTGGATTTGTTCTCGTCTCAGCATACGACGCACTGTCCACTCTGGTTATCCCTCACTCAACCAGTCCCCTCGGGGCTGGTTGCTATGGTGCAGACGTGGCTGAGGCTACGTCTGTACGCATTTCCCCCTGTTGCTCTGCTCCCAGGAGTTCTGGAGTGATTCCGCCAGGATGGAATAAGCCTATTTAGTAGCACCACCCTGGCCGAGCTGAATTTGGTTTGCGGACCTAATTTTTCTCCTCGACGGACCTCCCTTGGAGGTCCCGATCAGGAGAGACCTTCCGTCTCAGGCAGGGGATGCAATATTGCACCCCCGGCAGGGGATTTGGAAACTGTGGGTTTGGCCTCTGAGGGGGCCCAACTCATAGAGAGTGGTCTCTCAACCGAGGTTGTTGAGACCATTCTAAGCTCCAGAGCTCCCGCTACGAGGAAACTATATTCACTATTTCGAGAGTTTTTCACTTCTTGGTGTTACCAGCGTCAGTGGGATCCGGTTAACTGTTCAGTAAACACAGTATTCGAGTTTCTGCAAGAATGCTTTGTATCAGGTCTATGTCCTTCCACGCTTAAGGTATACGTGGCGGCCATTGCGGCTTTCCACACCCTGGTGGGTAGTACATTTTTGGGTCGAGACCCCCTGATCACTCGTTTCCTTCGTGGCACTTTGAGGCTGAGGCCTGCAACTTGCACTAGGGTGCTGGCTTGGGACCTTGCAATAGTTCTAGAAGGCCTATCTGGGGCTCCCTTCGAGCCCTTAGATTTGGTCTCAGAGAAGTTCCTTTCTTTTAAGACTATTTTCTGCTAGCTATTTCGTCCCTATTAGAGTCAGACCTTCAGGCCCTTTCGGTCCCCACCTGCCTTGAGTGCACCGGGGATGGCCAAGGCATTCTTACCCGAAACATGGATATGTTCCAAAGGTGCCTACCATTATTCCGAGGCCTATTGTGCTGCAGGTTTCTGTCCTCCTTTTACATCTGCGGACCAGGAAAGGCTGAACCTCTTGTGTCCAGTGCGAGCACTGGATACTTATGTTCATCGGACATCTTCAATGAGGAAGTCCGACCAGTTATTTATTTGCTTTGGATCACCTAAGAAGGGTCTTCCTGCTTCTAAACAGACGGTTAGTAAGTGGATAGTCGAGGCTATTTCACTTGCATACGAGTACTCTGACCATCCGTGTCCCTTGGTGGTCAGAGCTCACTCAACGAGGGGTATGGCGGCCTCTAAAGCCTTGTTATTTGGGGTTTCTCTCCAAGACGTTTGTGATGCGGCAGGCTGGTCTTCACCGCTCACATTCGTCAGGTTTTACAGTTTGGACCTGGATGCTGCCCCAGGTTCTCAGGTGCTTAGTGCTTAGTTCCAACAGACTGACACTCAGGTACTTGGAATTCTGGCGTTTTGGGTATTCTCGTTCCCAAAGCGTCAAGTGACGCATCGCGAGTTCCCTCGAAAGGGAACGTCTCAGGTTACTACTGTAACCATAGTTCCCTGAGAAAGGGAACGAGACGATGCGTCACCCTGCCATACTTCCTGCATCCCTGTGATCGGCTTGCTTCGACTTTTTGAAGCTAATGCCGCGTTTCACCGGATGTGCTCTTATGCCTTCCTGGTCATGACGTCACCCGCCCGTGACGCTCATTCTTTCCATTGGACTAGTTGACATTGATGCTCAGACGCATTCACGCTGGGGGCGTTCCCAAAGCGTCAAGTGACGCATCGTCTCGTTCCCTTTCTCAGGGAACTATGGTTACAGTAGTAACCTGAGACGTTTTCTTTGTCTCCCTAATCAAACACACCTGATTCAACTCATCAGCTCATTAACCCATGTTGGTGGGTCGCCAGGACAGGTTTGGGAACCACTGCTCTATGGTGTATCATCATTTATAAATGACGCAGAGAAAATTGCATACAAAAAACAATAATAATATTCAACCAAAATAAATGTAGTATTATCATATTACATCACGCGCTTGACATTTTTTGGCAACAAGGAAGTGAAGGAGACATTAGCACATGTCAGGTTACATGCTGTCAAGGCTCCATTTTGAGATCATATTAGACTATGAAATACACTCACCTAAAGGATTATTAGGAACACCTGTTCAATTTCTCATTAATGCAAGTATCTAATCAACCAATCACATGGCAGTTGCTTCAATGCATTTCGGGGTGTTTTCCTGGTCAAGACAATCTCCTGAACTCCAAACTGAATGTCAGAATGGGAAAGAGAGCAATTTTGAGCGTGGCATGGTTGTTGGTGCCAGACGGGCCGGTCTGAGTATTTCACAATCTGCTCAGTTACTGGGATTTTCACGCACAACCATTTCTAGGGTTTACAAAGAATGGTGTGAAAAGGGAGAAACATCCAGTATGCGGCAGTCCTGTGGGCGAAAATGCCTTGTTGATGCTAGAGGAGAATGGGCCGACTGATTCAAGCTGATAGAAGAGCAACTTTGACTGAAATAACCAATCGTTACAACCGAGGTATGCAGCAAAGCATTTGTGAAGCCACAACACGCACAACCTTGAGGCGGATGGGCTACAACAGCAGAAGACTCCATCGGGTACCACTCATCTCCACTACAAATAGGAAAAAGAGGCTACAATTTGGAAGAGCTCACCAAAATTGGACAGTTGAAGACTGGAAAAATGTTGCCTGGTCTGATGAGTCTCGATTTCTGTTGAGACATTCAGATGCTAGAGTCAGAATTTGGTGAAACAGAATGAGAACATGGATCCATCATGCCTTGTTACCACTGTGCAGGCTGGTGGTGGTGGTGTAATGGTGTGGGGGATGTTTTCTTGGCACACTTTAGGCCCCTTAGTGCCAATTGGGCATCGTTTAAATGCCACGGCCTACCTGAGCATTGTTTCTGACCATGTCCATCCCTTTATGGCCACCATATACCCATCCTAGGATAATGCACCATGTCACAGAGCTCGAATCATTTCAAATTGGTTTCTTGAACATGACAATGAGTTCACTGTACTAAAATGGCCCCCACAGTCACCAGATCTCAACCCAATAGAGCATCTTTGGGATGTGGTGGAACGGGAGTTTCATGCCCTGGATGTGCATCCCACAAATCTCTACATCAACTTCAAGATGCTATCCTATCAATATGGGCCAACATTTCTAAAGAATGCTTTCAGCACCTTGTTGAATCAATGCCACGTAGAATTAAGGCAGTTCTGAAGGCGAAAGGGGGCCAAACACAGTATTAGTATGGTGTTCCTAATAATCCTTTAGGTGAGTGTACATATAAATTAAATAAAAAATAATAATTGTACATCCAAACGGTAAAGTTTTTGGTCATTTTTAATGCACGCTTCCGCCACCCCATGCTTGGGACAGCCCGGGAAGCAGTGAAAGTGATGGCAAAGAGGAAGAATATATGTCATAGATTGTTGTTGAAGACAGGCATTTGGGTGCATTATCCTATGCCAGTTTGGAAAATGTCATCCATACTTCAACCAGAGGTCAGGAAAGATGCCACTGCCTATTGGCCTCATACACTGACAAGCAAATGCTCCAAAAATAATGACTAAACAGGTTAGAATCGAGTTACGTGTGGAAAGTGTGGGCTACACAGAAAAAGATTGATTTTCACTTGTGCTACAATCATTGCTTCGGAATTCCAAGAAAGAAACAAATGTTTTTAATGCATTTTGAAACACTAAGACATGGTTTCATTACTTCCTAAGCAGTGAAACTGCATCTGCATTTCCAACTGAAATATAGTAGCACAAGACCTGTCATTTCATAATTAGTCCCATAGAGGGTTAAAAATAAATGAATGCATAAATAAATACAGTTGAAAGAAATCAAAAGAATCTATTTATAACAGTTAAAAATAAAAGTAATACAGAAAATAATAAATGAAAGAAAAATGTAATTCAAAAATATATTCAGGATTCATTTAATTAATTTAATTGATTCCTTTATTTTCTTATTTTTACATTTATTTATTTATTTGTTTGTTTGTTTGATTGTTTTTCATTTCTGCAGATTTGATTACTCAGCAGGGGAGATTTTTGCTGGCCAGCACCTGAAGGATGTGTGCGTTTAGGCACATCATATAAAGTAAATAGTTTTGCTTGGATAGAGTTGGACTTGATCATTTTTTTTTCATACATTCAGAGAGTGGGACCCTCATCGAATCTGTGATATACAGGTGAGTGACAATCTTATGTACAAAGAACCCATCTTTTGCCACCTGTCTTAGTTGGTGGGTTACCAAATATTAATGGAGGCCCTCCCTAATGTGGAGGCCAACTGGGGGCCAGTTTAGCTTCACCCTCATTAAACTGGCCTGATCCAGCTAATCAAGTCCTTCAGGCTCATTTGAAAACCACTTGCCTTAGGGCAACTGCCAACTCTGCCTATCGCTAGTGCCGACCCTTTCTGTCCCAGTTGGTATTCATTTGAAGCAGAATGTCCGACGTGCAAAAGCTGCCACTTCTGTCAGTGGAAAATATACTGTAGGTGCCAACAATTCAGAAGCACACGTTAGTTCAGCAAAGCATCATTAAAAGGTGTTTGTAAGGTAAATTAAATGGCAACACTTTACAACAAGACTAAATGTCCTTGTTGTTTAACATATTTGAGATAACTTTATAGTATTTACATTTACAGTACTTTATATCAGGATCTTTCTTTATATCTACCCTGCTCCTGGAGGGCCACCATGCTGCAGAGTTCAGCTCCAAGCCTAATAAAACACAACTATAATCAGCCAATCGAGGCATTCTGGATTATGTGGAAGGTCATGTTGGAGCAGGGTTGGAGCCGAAGTTTTGCAGAAAGATTTGGGACAGAGAGAAACCTCCAGGCTGGCCACTCCTGCTTTACACTGCATGATGTCAGATTGTATGTGCAGTTGTGAGCTTTGTCTCTCGTAGACACTGTGGTATTTTTCCATGGTAACAGCTGTTTGTTGTGTTATGGTGGATTCATTCTCCTCTTGAGAACCAGTAACGTGAAGCCTTTAGTGAAAAGGCGGAGTGTTGCTTTGAGACAACTTTGCCAGATTTTCTTTGGTATTTCCAGAGGGATGTCTCAGGAATGAATTGGAATTCTTTTGGAGAACATAATGAAATTAACAGTTGCTGTTTAGTCTTTAAAGGTAGTTTCTTGAGGTGCTTTGGTGTTGAAATGATTTCCAATAAGTTCTTTACCAATAAATCAAGTTGTGTGTTCCTCAAGCTGGATGAAAACATTGCTCAGCTGACTATAGTCTTTCACAACCCCTGACTCTCCCAAAAAACTTTCTGAACAACAACATTTTTGTGGGTTTACATGACAAACTGTAACACGCACACAGACAAGGGAAAAAACAACAACAAAACGTCCAGGATTAGTTTAGCCTGCATGGTTGAATAAATTCAAAATACACTTTCATACTCATTAGACATGGAAGAGAGAAAATATTCCAGTGCGTTGATCTAATCTTCCGATGACCTCATGTTTGTGTGTGTTTGCTTCAGAAAAACAGGGAACAGTAGTGTGGGAGGTGTCTGTAACGGTTTCAGTGTGTTAGCAAAAAGAGTTTCAGAGCTTAGGATGAGCAGTTTATCTCACAGAGAGAATTACATGTAATGCTCTTATTATAGTTATAATTTTCAAAGTATTGATATATTGAATTGTAATGCCGACAGTCTAGCCGAAGTAGGTTCTTGTGCAATTTCTAGTTAAGATTCAAAGCTATAATGTTACAAAACTACTTTTAGGCATACCTTCAAAAATAATAGGTTCCCTCACTGCAAAAAACATTTTCTTCATTACTCCATATTTCCTTAATAAAAAAAAAAAATATATATAATTGCATTGTTTTTGGCAGTTCTGGGGTAGTACTTGCAGAGAACTAGCAACTTTCTGAATACGACCCAGAAGTTTCCCTTTCCTTGCACTGGTTCTCAACCCTGTTCCTGGAGCATTTTAAATGTCTAATTTTTCTGTTAAACCAATTTAAGATCTTTACCAATGACCCGATGACCTGAATCAGGTGTGTTTGATTTGGGAAACATACAAAATGTGCAGTGCTGGGGCTCAAGGAAGAGGCCTGAGAAACCCTTTCCTTAAGATCTATGCCCTGATCTACACAATTTAAGAGATAATGTGCACAAACAAACAATGCTTTTAGCAAGCGTAATAATTCAAAGTGAATTATCCCTGATCGAGTTTAAAGGGGTCATAAAATGCCATTTTTGTACAAGCTAATATGATTCTTTAGGGTCTAAATTAAAAGTTTCTAATATACTTTAATTAAAAATTCTCATTAGTATTGTAAGAAAACACTTATTTTACCTGGTCAAAAACAGCTCTGTTTTCAGCACGCCGTTTCAGTGCATATGACTTTAAATGATCATGAGCTTTGCTCACCCCGCCTCTCTGTGCTGTGCATACACCGTTTGTAACACAATAATACAATAACCATAACGCGTTGTTCATTATAAACGTGGGATTATGAATTATATTGAGAACGTTGTACATAGAAAACATGCCGTAATGTACCCTGAGTGTAAACCGACGCATTCATCGTGAAGCGTGCAGCTGGCGATTTGCAAAGATTAATATAAATATTAATATAAAGATTAATAAAACGTTACACTCACTTTAGTTCTTCTGAAGGTTCAGCAGGAACACGAATAGGTTCCGATCCTTTATTCAGGAGCAGCTTCTCAGCAAAACCAGCTTTACACTGATCCTCGTTTATAAAGCAGTCCACTGAGAAATGATTCGGCAAACATGAGAGCATTGACGTTGCTCGTGGGGAATATTCCCTTCGAAAACAAACTCAGCCACTGCGTCTTCAGCGGTTCGGATTTAGGAACATTAAAATGACTGTGTTCGTTATTACACCCAAGAACAGAACACCACAATCGCTTAGACGCCATTCTGCTCATAGACAGTGCTCCAGCATATCAACAATGACCGCGCCGGTCCGCGCCGCGCAGACTATGATTGACAGGACGAGCGAGGGCGGGTCTGTGTTGAAACACTCCTGTCAATCAACAATCGTGGGAGGGGCGTCCGTTTTATTGACGTCACAAAAACGAACGGCTCAATTTGAGGCAGTGGAAAACATATAAGGAGATTAAAACAAAACCACTGGATGGATTTTTATCATTATATGATGGTTGTGTACAGGCACTGCCAACACACATTTCAGTACAATCAACTTGTAAAAGTGCATGTACCATTATATGACCCCTTTAATGCAGTGTGACTGCAGCATCTATTGCTATCAATGTTTCTTGACATGTTAGTGTTCACATTTTAGGATAGCAGTCGGATATTCCACAGGCCTGAACGGATTAGCAGCCATGGGACAAAAAGCTCTCACTCCGAATAACCAACACTAAGCTCTATATACTTTCACCCACGCATAGAGGAAACCACAGTGCAATATGAATGTCTTTGTTGCCTAACTAGCCTCTGCTGGGGAATGTTATGTGCAAATGTAGCACTCTATACATTTCCCAGTGTATTCTTGAGGTACGGCATAACCTTTAATTGAACTACTTGTTTTCAAAATGTGAGTTGAGGATGTGAATGTGAAGAGTTCCATTGAAAATGTACTTTTTTATTTTATTTGCCTGATCTGTTCCGAAGGGTGATGAGCATAGGAATACAAAGGCAATGATCTGTCTCTTTATCTGAGCCAGAAACAGTCTCAGCATGAATAGCATCGTTGGGTCTGTAAGATCAATCCAGGAAAATCATGAAGTTCACGGCCTCAGTTCAATCTTGTCTTTTACACAGATTTTCATTAGATTCCAAGATTTGAAGCCACATACAGAGCAACACCATTAAATTCTGTCTATTCTTTCTAAAGGGTTCATTAATATGAGTAGACAAATCACTTTTAAATATGTGCCTTTTGACCACTTTGAAATTTGACAATAAGTTTTTAAAATGTCACATTCCATTAAATCAGATGGGAGATTTTAAAGCATCACAAAACAGAATATAATTCATTAAGGTAATGCAAAGCAACAAATAACTGTAACATTTAACAGGGTTTTCAATCACAAGGACAGACTGGAACAGTTTCTATACCTCATAAAAAAGAGAGAAAGAGACACACATAAATAAGAGGAACAGTTCAGTTCATGACATTGACTCTCAGACAACAAAAGAGTGTGACTCTCCATGACTCTTTGAAAGCAATTAAATTAGACTTACCATATGGCCAGGCCATCCCCTGGGCCAACAGGAGGAAGATGATGAGTAGGGTGAAGCCGGGCAGAGAGAGAAGATTGTGACGGTTCCGCTGGCTGCGGCCCTGCAGCGGGACAGATAAACACATGCTGAAGTCTGGAGCTCTGTTTACTCTTTGAGCTCAGCTGCTTTTACATCACCTCTACTCTGTACTTCCCTCCCTCTTGACTCACATTTTCCCACTCTCTCTCTCTCTCTCTCTCTCTCTCTCTCTCTCTCTCTCTCTCTCTCTCTCTCTCTCTCTCTCTCTCTCTCTCTCTCTCTCTCTCTCTCTCTCTCTCTCTCTCTCGCTCTGCATACTCCCCTCAGTCTATCTCTGTCCCAAACCTCTTGCATTCTTTACACATTCAGCACATCTTCTTTGTCTCTTTAAATCTGCTATACTCAAAAGTGAAAGTTCCTATCTCTGTCTCTCTCTTTCTGTGATTTTTCCTTCTCTGTTTCTCTCCCCTCCCTTGGTTTCAGGTTTCAGAGTCCAGCTTTGTAAGAGTCTCCACTAATCATCAGCTCTGCTGTTAGAACACATTCACTGTTACAGAATAAAAGTACACACACACACACACACACTCACGTTGGGTTTTCATGTTTTAAAAAACATCAGTTAGTATGATTTATAAACTGTTTTCCTCATAAAATGTCCCCACAAGGAAAATGATTTTGGATATTGCCATCTTTGTGGGGACATTTTTGTAACGTAACATGTCCCCTGAACCACACACACACACACATATTTCTATTATATTCTATCATACAAAAAAATAATTAGGAATGTTTTAGAAAAATAAAGAAAAATAAACAATTCTTGTCTTAAACAGGAATCGAACAAAGGGTAGTCTGTTTTGTGTATAAAACAAGAAAAATGTATTTGCCAATGAGTTTTGTATTTTATTATTGCATTTGTAATTAAGTAAATTTATATTGTTTTTAGGATGTTCAGATATTTGAGATAAAAAATAAAACAAAAATAACTGATTATTTTTTGCATTGTATTTTATTTAATTCTGTTCTATTCTAGTCTAGTCTAGTCTATTGTATTCTAGGCATAAACGGTCACACTCACAAAGCCTGATTGCAAAAATATTATTCAGTGCACTCCGCAAGATAGATAGTGCATGTTTGAGGGTGTTGCATCTAAGTTAAAGTGCTGCTTTGAAGTTTAAGTAAAGTCAAAGTAGATATACAAATACTTTAATATTATTGTAGCTCAAGAGCGTTCTCTGTATGGTCCGTACATTGTGGTAGTGAGCAAATGCATGTTGCAGCCTCATTTATAAAAAATGAGAACCGACAAAGGACTAAACAGAACAGGGAGTATGTATACACAAGTAAACAAAGGAACCAAACGAGAAACAGGTAAACGTAATCAGAAAGTAATTAAGGCACAATGAAGACTAAACTGAAAGGGTTACATTAAACCAAGACACATGAACAATAACACAATGAAACAAGACAGAACGCTAACAGTTCTCCTCCCTCCCATAAGGCACCAAATCTAACAGTACAATGATAATGATAGAGGGAGAGAGGGGATTTCGGAGGAGGATAAGGGGCAGGCGTAGGACACGAAACAGGAGGAGTCAGTCAATGGGAACACCATAGCGGCACTGACGGAGGCCAAGGCAGAGCCCTGATAGGTCTCTTGACCGGAGCCTGGGGCCAACAAGCGGAGACGGATCAAATGGCAGTGGAGACCCTGCAAATACGTGATGACAACTCCCCATCGTGAAGTCACTGGCCAGAAGGGAACAACACCGCGTTGAGCGATTGAGACGAAGATAGTTGCCTGGCAGAGTGGGGTGAGACTGGAAGGAAAGGAGGAACCTGGTGGAGCTGAAGGGGTGAACAGGCTGAGATGAAGTCAGGGGATCCATATTGTAGAGCTTGGCTGTTTGAGAGGAAACCTGAGGCGGTGCCGGAGACTGCCCCTGGGGACTGGACGGAGCCATTGGTGAAGAAGACAATGGGTTGGACAGGTGACAGGGTGGGAGTTGATCATCTAGGAAATTCAAGGGACTACGCAAAGCCAACATGATGGAGACAACAGAGTGGACAGGTGACAGGATTAGAGAGGATCATCCAACAGGTGCCAGAAGTGTTTACAGTGGTGGGAACAAGGTTGGGAGCTGGCTTCATCAAGATGTTGATGAGCTAGCGATCCTCGGCTGGCTCTGGACAAAAAGAGATGGCTTCCGGCTCTAGCTCCTGGACGGATGCGTTGGCAGGTTTTGGCTCCATTGTGGGAGGCAGCTCTCGCACTTGCCCAGGAGTTGGCTTGGGCTCAATATTCGTGGCGGGCTCAGGCGTTGAGGTCAGGTCTGCGGGGCTGGGACGAGGAGTCCTGTCTGGAGAAGGCAGAGAGATTACTTCTAGCAAAAAAACGTGCTTTGGAGTCGGAGATGTTTTTGCTGTCCTCAACAACTAAAGGGAGGGAGGATTGCAAGGTGTAGTCAGCGAACTCGGTGAAAGGACAGTGATCCTCCCCCAACAGCACCAAGGATATCCCTCTCCAGAAGAGATGGTTGAGTGTTTCATCATCCCAGCATGCCTCATTGTAGAGCTCTAGGAAGCCCTCCATATATTCCTCCAGCATCCTGCCATTTTGGAGAAAACAGTCCTTCTCTGTTTCGTTTTTGGCAAACACTAAAGATATAGAATGACGGTTCACTCCTATTACTTATGAATTTGAGAAACTTTAACTTGCAATATGGCGGAATACGTCCCGCCTTCTAGTAAAGTAAAAGAACCCAATTGCTGATTTGTAAAGTCATTGCATCACTGCAGCTGACGTTAGAAGCTCCGGTTCCCATAAAAACCTGAGACGCATGCTTAGGACTTCACATGTGCATTGGCTGGTTTAGCCTGAAATATAAGTCCTTTTAACACCATTCGAGCATAAGAAACAACATTTATGGTAAAGTTCATGTCATATTTTGTTGCTGATTTGAAATGTGTTATTTAACTGTGAGTCTGGCAAGCAACTTTTGAGATTTCAGGGATCCCCCATTGAAATACATAGGACTTGGTCTTGGATGCCCGAAATAGCTGCCCGGAGGTGTTGCAAATATGGCCGCAGAGTGAATCAACTTTCCTTGAAAGGGACTTTAGTTTTGGTCAGTTCTTCTGTCACAAACACTGTGGTAGTGAGCAAACCTGAGGCGGACTTAACATTAGGCAAAGGTAGGCGACTGTGTAGCATCAGAAATACAATTGTAAATGTACAACCTTTGACAGCGTTTTATGATTCAGCATTAATTATCGCCCCTCAAGAACAATTGTAGTGCTTTACAACTATAGCACAGAAACCGTGCTCGTTAAAATGATAAATTACTTACTTCTAGCTTCTGGTTAGATGTTGTGGGAAGAAGGAGGAGGGAACATTCAAAGAATTAAATAACAAAACAAATACAAAACGAAAGTAAAAGACAGCAGCTCCTTACGGACGACTGCTGTCACATAATAAAACATAAACAACAAAGCACAAGTCCAGGCCTGCTCCTCTCTCCATCTCCACGGTCATAGCTCCTCATTTTATGCTTCCGCTCCTCCGTGAGAGATACGAGACCGGTGCGTCGCGCAGGTGTCGCTCATTAGTAATCACGTCACCGGCCTCAGCTCGCCACAGACTGGTATTCAGGGACAGGCATTAAGGTGGTTTAGATCGTACCTATCAGACCGTTACCATTTTGTCTATTTAAACGGGAAAAAATCTAAGATAACGTCAGTAAATTATAGAGTGCTGCAAGGATCTGTGTTAGGCCCTCTGCTATTTTCAATATATATGCTTTCATTATATATATTGGTAATATTACAAGAAAACATGGAATTAGTTTCCAATATTATGCCAATGATACTCAATTATATATTTCATCACGAGCAGTTGAAATCTCTAAATTATCCAAGTTGACAGAGTGTGATAAATATATAAAATATTGGATGACCTGTAATGTTCTTCTATTAAATTCAGATAAGACTGAGGTATTACTTATTGGACCAAAAACATGTACACAGAATCTCTTAGAATATCATTTGAAATTAGAAGGATGTACTGTAACTTCATCCTCTTCAGTTAAAGACCTGGGAGTTATATTAGACAGCAACTTGTCTTTCGAAAATCACGTTTCAATATGTTACAGTACAAAAAGAGCCTTCTTCCACCTCAGAAACATCGCTAAGCTCTGGAACATGCTATCTGTTTCTGATGCAGAAAAGTTAGTTCATGCTTTCATGATCTCTAAACTAGATTATTCTAATGCATTACTAGCTGGTTGTCCTGCATCCTCAATACAAAAGCTACAATTAGTCCAACATGCAGATGCTAGAGTTCTTACTAGGTAAAAAAAATATGATCACCAATTTTATCACCTCTACACTGGTTACCTATTAAGTTCCTTATCAATTACAAAGTATTGCTACTGACCTATAAGGCCCTAAATGGTTTAGCTCCTGTGTATTTGACTGATCTTCTATCACCCTACGTTCTTTAAGATTACAAAACTCTAGGCTTCTGATAGTACCTAGGATATCTAAGTCCACTAAAAGAGGGAGAGAGTTTTCACATTTGGCTCTGTAGCAAATTAGCTCTATGAAATATTAATAATCAATCATAACTTCTTATAATTGATTATGAATATTTGGATCAGTTAATCGGGGTAAACTTGATGTAGCTACATTAACATTACAACCAATTACTCGGTTCATCCCTTGAACACTCAATATTGCTTATTAATTGATTAATAGAAATGTTAATAGAAATTTCCGGGGCATGGGAAATGTCTTTCTTACTAAGTACTACTAAGAGCAAGTAGTCAAGATCTATGATTAGGCACTCTAGATATGAGCTTGAGACACGGACAACTTTACGTGTGATATGAACAAGACTTTATTAACTAGACTAAACATTTAAACTACTCTAACATCAGAGGTGGGTAGTAACGAAGTACATTTACTTCGTTACATTTACTTGAGTATTTTTTTGGAAAATTTGTACTTTTAAGAGTAGATTTAATTGTGGGTACTTTTACTTTAACTCGAGTAGATTTCTAATGAAAAAACTGTACTTTTACTTCGTTACGTTTGGCGACGTTCCTCTCGTTACTTTATTTTAATGCAATATGTTGTTAAAAGCGTGGTTTATTCTAAGCGCGCGCTCTCTCTTTTTTCTGGGCATGAGCGATGCTCAATTCACAAATGAATCACTCTTTTGAGTCGATTCTGTTCAAAGACTTCATCAAACAAGTTGGGCAGATCTGTCTAAATCGGTTCGCGAATCAGTTTGAATGATCTGTTCAGTTTCCTGCACGCACTGAATCGTCTCGGAGTCGTAACAGGAAGATTTAAGAACATCAAGAACATTGTGTGGCGGTCCATAGTCTACAGTACAGTCTAGAAAGTAAATCTGCAAATGCATCATATTTTTTGCCAGCGATGAAGATCTTTATTAGTTGAACTTGAACATCTTCGTATACTTCGTAAGCTGTCTGTGAATGAATTATTCCACACGACGATACATTCGATTTCATTCAGGTAATACATTTTACAACCAAACACATTATTACGCCATATAGCACTACTACAAAGTATGGCATTACCCTTTTTTTGGACATATACATTACTTTATACATTAAATAAGCTATCATCGTCCAGTTTATGAATGTGTGTACACACACAATGTATTCTCGGTGTTGTAGTGTCGGTATTGCGCAGTGGCGTGCGAACTCGACTTGAAAACGAATGCCTTTGCCTGCCTTATTAGACTCAGTTAACCAGTTTAAAGATGCTTTCATAAATATAGCCTACATTTAAATACATTTTGGAGAACAGACAGAAGAAGATACGTGCATTTGATCGTTGTTTATGTTGGGCATGACATGACTGCGAGCACATGTGCAGAGTTTTAACACTTTCTAATCTGTCAATGGTTCCCATCCCTTGAATGCAAAACTCCATAGAGTCACTTTATTCCGACATTGTCTAATAATCCAAATGTAGTTGTATAAGTTACTATACTATTATACAAACCAAAGGACAGCCAATGGTTTTCAGGCTATAGATATACAGAAATAATGTTTGTCTCTTCTGTTTTTGTTGCAAAGATAGCTTATCTAATTATGATAATAATAGTCATTTAAATGAAAAAAAAAATCTAAATAATATCATGTTACATATACAGTATATATATGCCTATGTGTAAAGTAACTAGTAACTAACTACTTGAGTAGTTTTTTCATTGGATACTTTTTTACTCTTACTCAAGTAACTTTTAAGATTATTACTTTTACTTTTACTTTGAGTAAATATTTCTATAAGTACTTGTACTTTTACTTGAGTACAGTTTTTGGATACTCTACCCACCTCTGTCTAACATACACATACATACATGCATACAGTTTACCAAGGGAAAGAGAGCTGAAGCAGAATACAGGAAAGCAAGAAGTTATAGCATTGTTTGAAGTTCAGCAGATCAACAGCCTGAGCAAACCATCAGTTTAGTTCTAACACACCCTTCTTAAAAAGGGGTAAGGATACTTAATGTATCAAATAATGAGACTAAGTTTGATACTTGCATGTCTCGTCCATTTGAATTAAACTGTCCTGATGCAATTTGTTGAGGCTCTGGTTGATCTTTGCTGACGTGGTCTTGATAAGAGAGAACCAGTGGGAGTCAGAGGATCTTTGGTGAATGGAAAGACGAGGCCGCAGCCTGGCGCAAGCTTGGGGTCCTTGACTTCTAGTTCAGCATCATCTTCACATTAGGACTTCTCAAGAAGGACCAAGAGAGTCAGAGAGCAAGAGGCTAAGAGAGCAAAAGGCTAAGAGGACAAAGAGGACAAGAGGGCTAATCTTGTGATCAGTGAATTTTAAAGCGTGAAGATGTCACACCCTCTGGAGGTGCGTGAGTCAATACGAAGCGGTCCCTTTGGATGGAGTTTTTACAACCCTTTACGACCCTAGCAGGGCATTTGAATGTTTAATTTCATTGGGTGTTTACGAAAAGAATCTACAAGATTCTTATAATAGTAATGCGTCATAAAGTTAGCAAAATGTAATTTAAATTAACAAATGGGGGACAAAGATTTGAGTTTATAGAGACTAAACATGCTACACATATGATTTTGGTTAACCATAGTATGCAAGTCATGTTTCAGACCAAAATAGTTTAGAAGAGAGAATGAAGACATAGGCCAAACCACATAAAAGGAAAATCATGGGATGGAAAATTAGATACATGTTAATACATTTATCACATGGTTATATATAGAATATATAGGATTAAAATGGTTCATTTCTCCTTCTCAGCAAGAATTAAATGAGTGTCACTGCCCTCTGCACATTCCGTTTTTGGGGTCGTAAACTCTTATCAGTCTTAAGGTGTCCTGTAACAGGACAATGGGTTCTGCCAGTGTTGGCTTCATTTGTGATGTTAATTTTGGGGGAAGTTCCACAGACCTTTGATGGGAGAGTGAGTTTGCTGGATTATTCATTAAATATAATGAATAATTTGTGTGTGTCTGATTGGCCCAGACGCTACAGCTCCTAAACTCTGGATTAGCCTTCCTGATAATGTTCGGGGCTTAGACTCACTCTCCCAGTTTAAATCTAGATTAAAGACAGATCTCTTTAGCCAAGCATTCACATAATGCATCTCATAACATTATACTCAAGTTATATCAGATCAAATGCACATGATTATCTTTGCTTAATGTTATGAACAAAAGCTACGCTAATTACTTTACATTTGCTTTTCTGTTTTATCTTGGGATGCCCATCCTGAGGTAACTAAAGAGTTTAGTTAGTCAGCTCCAGTTTGGATCCAGCCTCTTATGAAGACTTCAGATGCCCAACACCTATTAAGAGGCAACCCAACACCTGTGAAGAGACGACCCAACACCTATTAAGAGACAACCCAACACCTGTGAAGAGACGACCCAACACCTATGAAGAGACGACACAACACCTATGAAGAGACAACCCAACACCTGTGAAGAGACGACCCAACACCTGTGAAGAGACAACCCAACACCTGTGAAGAGACGACCCAACACCTGTGAAGAGACAACCCAACACCTGTGAAGAGACGACCCAACACCTATGAAGAGACGACTCAACACCAGTGAAGAGACGACCCAACACCTGTGAAGAGACGACCCAACACCTATTAAGAGACAACCCAACACCTGTGAAGAGACAACCCAACACCTATGAAGAGACAACCCAACACCTGTGAAGAGACGACCCAACACCTATGAAGAGATAACCCAACACCTGTGAAGAGACGACTCAACACCTGTGAAGAGACGACCCAACACCTATTAAGAGACAACCCAACACCTGTGAAGAGACGACCCAACACCTATGAAGAGACGACACAACACCTATGAAGAGACGACCCAACACCTGTGAAGAGACGACCCAACACCTGTGAAGAGACAACCCAACACCTGTAAAGAGACGACCCAACACCTGTGAAGAGACAACCCAACACCTGTGAAGAGACGACCCAACACCTATGAAGAGACGACTCAACACCTGTGAAGAGACGACCCAACACCTGTGAAGAGACGACCCAACACCTATTAAGAGACAACCCAACACCTGTGAAGAGACGACCCAACACCTATGAAGAGACAACCCAACACCTGTGAAGAGACGACCCAACACCTATGAATGGACAACCCAACACCTGTGAAGAGACGACTCAACACCTGTGAAGAGACGACCCAACACCTATGAAGAGATGACCCAACACCTATGAAGAGATAACCCAACACCTGTGAAGAGACGACTCAACACCTGTGAAGAGACGACTCAACACCTGTGAAGAGATGACCCAACACCTATGAAGAGACAACCCAACACCTGTGAAGAGACGACCCAACACCTGTGAAGAGACAACCCAACACCTGTGAAGAGACGACCCAACACCTGTGAAGAGACGACCCAACACCTGTGAAGAGACGACCCAACACCTGTGAAGAAGAGACGACGTATCCTCCTGCGGTGACTTCTGATGAAGCAAACTCTGAATCAACATGCACCAATGCTACATTTTTCTATATATCATAATAATTTTTTTGACAAACATGCATTCATTACTTCAATCAGCTTAGTGTTTCTGCCTTAAATTAATACATTGTTTAAGTTAATACATTTTAGCTAACTGTGTGATTTGTATATGCACATTTCTGAAATACACAACTTAGACAGTAACCTCTGATAACAGATCACTCTAAATTGTAATGTAGACATGCATTTTCTTTAAAGCTGCTTTGAAACAATATGTATTGTGAAAAGCGCTACACAAATACATGTTAATTGAATTGCTGTGGAGTTTGTTACCACGACAACCGCCTGCGCTTCAGCTTTGAACACACTTCTTGTGTATCCTGCTTGTAGCAAATGAAAATTATCATGCTTTCTGTAGCTGTAACTAAATACTGACCAACAGTGCCTATCATATTTTTATATTTTTAAATGGCGCTCACTCGTTTCTGTAAAGGACCCCATTGAAACCCCCATTATGCACCTTTCGTTGAAATAATCAGTTAGCTTAGTGTGCAAATTTAGAATTTCATTTTCATTATTTTCTTCATTTGAAATCAAATTTGTAGCTAAATTTTTGAATTACAGCCTGGCCTTATTGTGTAGACATTTGTGCAGTGAAATTTACCCCAAAGCACCACCTAGTGTCTAACCTACGCTAATACTGTTGTAACCCATTTAAACGTGAGTACCTAACTGCACTGGGGTGAAAATTATGATATGGCAAGTGAGCCACACCACAGCACTCAAACTGTTCCATGTGTCATTTCACCATGCAACAGCAAGCATCAACTAGAGAAAAAGGAACCTCAAGGATGATCCAAGCAAATATGTGCAATTGTATAGGGCCCCATTCCTAGATTTTTCCTGGGGCCCCCAAATCACTAAATCCACCCCTGGAGCAAACGCATGAAAGCAGGAAAACTCAACAAAGATACTTTAATGCACACGGAGAAGATAATCAGAAATATACACAGAGGATAAACACACTAATCACATTTACCAACAACGAGAACCGATAAAGGACTGAACAGAACAGAGTATACACATGAGGGAACTAAACGGGAAACAGGTGAACATGATCAGTAACTAAGGAAACTAACTAGGGCACAATGAAGACTAAACTGAAAGGGTATAACAAGGCAGAACCCTGACATACAGTTTGTTATTTCAACTCAGAAACATATGTTGAAAAAACAGTTGAATTACTAACAGGCACTGTTCATTTGTCCTGAAAAGCAGTTTTGAATAGTCAAGTTGTAGCATTATGTTTTATATGATGATGTATTGTTTTTCATTTAATAATAATATATTAATAAAAAATCTGAAGCAGCATCCTGATTAAAATCACAATAGAATGATTGATACAATAGAAAATACACATATCTTACATGGATCCCAGACATATACTTCACAGGGCATAATTATCACAGCAATTGTTTAGTGTTGTACTTATTAAAGGTATAAAGTATGTCATGTCAGTAAACAAATGAAAAAATAATTGCAGAAATATGAAAGCTGAAGGAACGTTATATCTTTCATATCTTATACTGATAATATAATATATAAAATAAAATATATATGTCACAGATAATAGAAGAGCCACTGCATAGTTTTTATTTATTTGTTTGTTTGTTTGGTAACACTTTACAATAAGGTTTGTTAATATTTGTTAACGTTAGTTAATAAAAAAATACACTTTTTCATTGTTTGTTCATGTTAGTTCATACTGCATTAACTAATATTAACAAATACAACATTTGATATTACTAATGTATTAGTACATGTTGAAATTAACATTAACAAAGATTAATTAAAGCTGCAAGCAGCATTTATCGGTGTTCAAGCAGTTAAGGCCTTTAAGGCCATTAAGCACAAAAGCATCAAAAGACATTAAGTTTTATGTAGCAAGCATTTAACCACTGACATCATAGATGAAATAGACCATGTTTTAGCATGATTTACCATGATATACCAAATTTAGTGATTTTTCATGATCTACCAGTATGATTTACCATGAATCTAGCATGATTTAACATAGTTTACCATGATTTACCATGTTATAGGATGATTTACCATGATATACCACATTCTAGAATGATTTATCAGGATTGTAGCATGATTTACCATGATTCATCACATTGCTGTCTCATTCAGGGACACTGTCTCATTCAGGGTTCACATTTGTCAATGTGACAATGAATTTTGACTAAATGTGAGTGTAAATGTTAAAATAGTGATTTTATAAAGTCTAAATAAGAATTATAGAATAATATTAGTTAGTAGCATGACAAAATGACTATTTTAAACAGCAGGGGGCAGTAGAATACCACTTATTGGCTTAATATGCCATTGTTCATATCATTTTCACCTTTTTATTGTTATAGAGGCATATTTTGTCCGATCTGTCTGAAATTTTTCATGCCTGTTTAGAGTCATGTGTCACATGTTCTGACTTGATTTGAAGAAGATCTGAGCATTCATTGAAGAGAAATAGGCGTTTGGGGACACTTGGTCAAGGCTACATATTGAAGTGACCGTATTATAGCTATCCAAATGAAGAAGTTATACCTTTTCTGATATTTATTGATCTAGAAAGTCCAGAGAATTGTACTGCACTGGTTTAGAACATTATGATATGAACATTATATGATCATAGATGGAAAAGACCATTTACAGCCAATACAGGCAATTTACCATAGGAAATGTATGGTTTTAAAGTTTTTTAACAGTTATAACTTCTGTTTTTATTTTTGATTTATAGCCTTTTGAGTGTATTTTGACACGCCCCCTTTTCTAAATGACCCTGTTACAGTGAACCAAAGGGCAAAGTTCAACTTTTTTTTGAGAATTATTGATCTAGAGAGTCCAGAGAATTGTCCTAGACTGGTCTGGTTCCGATCAGGCAAAAAACCAGGGACTAGTTCGCAAAAGTAGGTTTTGGACAAAATTGGCCATAACAAATTTTTTTTTTCTCAAATCGAGAATCCGAGATATACATCTTGTCCGTCTTGAGCCAAGGAACACAGTGGTGTAGATTCTAGGTCAAACGGTCGAGGAGTTATGGGCGATTTAGTACTTTTGGTTGCTGTAGCGCCACCTATGGGTCAATCGGGGTCATACTCTGATAGGTTCTCCCCAAACTGAGGCCCTACCACCTGGCCAGGTTTCAAGTCTCTAGGCCTTACGGTTTGGGCTGCACGATGCGTTTTAGGTTTTTTTTTTTTTTCAAATAGCAATTACAATAGGTTTTCAGCACTTCGTGCTTGAACACCTAATAATAGGCGACCTTTTTGACAGTTATAGCGCCACCTATGGTCCGATCTCCATGAAACTTTGCATGCTTCTTCACCATGTTATGACACATGTGCTCATCAATTTTTGTGAAGTTCTGAGTTTTTATTTTTTATTTATAGGGTGCTTCTCATTTCTTATTTGTGCATCCTCGTTTCCTTTCCTCGCTTCCTTTCCTCGCGTCTCAGCTCCACCCCCTGTAGGACGCGAGGGAAGGCTGCAAGGAAAAAAAATGAGGACGGAGGAATTGAATGAAAGCTTTTTTATACATTGGAATACTTGATCACTCGAACGTCACTTCACTGCGTCATCAGCAGTGCTCAAAGGATCTGCCCTTATGTTGTTAAAGTTTGTTTATTTAAGAAATTAATAATAAATAATAATAAAGCAAGATACCTTGTTGAAATATGTGAGTTGTGTGGTTTATGTAAACTACAAAAGTAAAGTATAAATTCAAATGATTGTGACAGATGTGATGGGGGAGGAGAATTGATACGTGCGTCATGTTTAGTCGATAAAACTCTTCCGCAAAGGGTACACCTGTGTATCCTCGCTCATGACTCCTCTGGAAGCCTCCTCACTCCTCGATCCTCGCCTCCTCGTGGTGCAATTAGAGAATTGAGATGTCCTTCAAGATGGCTGAGCTCGATCGGTTTCCGGGTCATAGGATGGAGGACGGAGGAGCTAGGAGACGAGGAGGGATATTGAGAAGCACCCATAGCCTTTTGAGTGTATTTTGACACGCCCCCTTTTCTAAATGACCCTGTTACAGTGAACCAAAGGGCAAAGTTCAACTTTTTTTTGAGAATTATTGATCTAGAGAGTCCAGAGAATTGTCCTAGACTGGTCTGGTTCCGATCAGGCAAAAAACCAGGGACTAGTTCGCAAAAGTAGGTTTTGGACAAAATTGGCCATAACAAATTTTTTTTTGCTCAAATCGAGAATCCGAGATATACATCTTGTCCGTCTTGAGCCAAGGAACACAGTGGTGTAGATTCTAGGTCAAACGGTCGAGGAGTTATGGGCGATTTAGTACTTTTGGTTGCTGTAGCGCCACCTATGGGCCAATCGGGGTCATACTCTGATAGGTTCTCCCCAAACTGAGGCCCTACCACCTGGCCAGGTTTCAAGTCTCTAGGCCTTACGGTTTGGGCTGCACTATGCGTTTTAGGTTTTTTTTTTTTTTCAAATAGCAATTACAATAGGTTTTCAGCACTTCGTGCTTGAACACCTAATAAACGCTGTTGAAGTGCAGTTCATTTTTAGTTCATGTTAACTAATGTAGTTAACTAATGAATCCTTATTGTAAAGTGTTAGCATTTATTTATTTATTTATTTATTTATGTATTTGTCTTCAAGTGCTTTGCCTTTAAGAAATGTTGGACTGCTACCCTTCTTAAGTGTTGTGGTATGCTGTGTTTTGGAAATGTCTGTGAAATAATGGAAACCACAGACACGCTACAATGAGGAAAAGCCCAGAGAACAGGAGATTTTCTGCCTGCTGTACACAAAATACACACACATTCCCCATTCATAACAGACACTCAAACACACTGTGCACAGCCAGAGGCCAATGGAATAAACAGATGTTTCACCCACTAAAGTTTGTTTTGCTTCTCCATGGAGACTGAGGGGTCATGCTTGATGTCTATTTTGAATTTCCCTTTTGGTCTGAAATTGGAAATCCTTATACAAATTATCTGAAGGCTGCATGACTTCATCTGTGATGTAGCCAATAAGTCATATATACGTTTTGGAGTAGTCTGTGCACAGTATATATGTGTAAAACCTTTTGCATGTATTTAATATTGCCTTATTACCTCACCACAAACTCTCAACTGACCTGGGCCTTGCAGTCTAAAAAATCCTGGTAGAGTTTTGGGGACTAACCGACAGAGGTGAAGCCAGGAGATGTGGAGACCCAGGCAGAATCTGATGGAACGAGAGACCAGGTGACACCAATGGACCAGGAGACCAAGGTGGCACCGTGGTGACGGGCGGCTGAGGAATGAGGCGACGATGGTGTGTGTGAAGACAGAGGCAGAGCCAGAGGGAAGGAGGAGCCTGACTGAGCTATAGGTATGGAGAAATGAGGCACAGCCGAAGGTCCGGAAGTCTGTGGCGACGGTAGAGTGATGACTGACCGAGCCAGTGGGACGAGGGAGCCCAGTGGACCCGGAAGGACGATGGTCCTAGGTAGAGCCGAGGGGTTGAGGATCCATGGCAGAGCGGACTGGTCGATGGGCCAAGGTGGAGCTGAGGACACGGAGGGACGAGGCAGAGCCAGGAAATCCCAACTCCACAGCAGAGCTGGTGACTGGCGGGGGGCAGCTGGACCTCCGCTTCCCAATCGATCAGCCACTTATTTCCTTCCAGCTCCACCAACACTCCCGCTCCACCAACACTCCCACTGGCATGGATGTAATGGTCGGCTCTAACACCTGGTCAGACGGGACCTCAGGCTTTTCCTTAGGGAAGGATGAGGCTTCTGGCTTAGTTGCAGGTATTGGCTCTTGCATGATGTCCGTGGTGGGCATAAGCTGGGTCTCTCAGTCTGCGGTGGGCTCTATACCGTTGAACTAGAGCACTGACTTTGTACGTTTGACTAAATTGTTTGCTTGTCTTTATTTCCTATTGTATAAGCTTCTTATACTTTATATGGTCACACTGTAGATTAGTCCAATTTTCACTATTAACTAACTATTAACTATGACTTTTGCCTCAATAAACTCCGAAATACTGCTTATCAATAGTTAGTAAGGTAGTTGTTAAGTTTAGGTTTTGGGTAGGATTGGGACATAGAATAAGGTAATGCAGAATAAGGCAATATGTGTTTTATATGTACTTATAAACAGCCAATATGCTAGTAGGCCTAATATAAGCTTTTACTTATACTTTTATAATGGCTATGATTGTGCAATAAACTAACATTACAGGGGTTAGTTCACCCAAAAATTTAAATTCTGTCATTAATTACTCACCCTCATGTTGTTCCAAACCCATAAGACCTTCGTTCATCTACGGAACACAAATTTAGATATTTTAGATGAAATCCAAGAGCTTTCTGACACTCCATAGACAATAATGCAACGACCACTTTCAAGGCCCAGAAAGGTAGTAAAGACATCGTTAAAATAGTCCACGTGACTCCAGTGGTTCAACCTTAATGTTATGAAGTCAAGTCAAGTCACATTTATTTATATAGTGCTTTTTACAATACATATTGTATCAAAGCAGCTTCACAATGATAACATGAAAATAATACAAGAAGTTTGTTTCTAGAAGAAAATTGCGTCATCGTCCACCTTAAGTAAGGCAGATCAATAATATTGTTGAATATTTAAATGTCCCCAACTAAGCAGCCAAAAGCCAAGGCAACAGTGGCAAGGAACCAAAACTCCATCAGGGACAGAATGGAGAAAAAAACCTTGGGAGAACCCAGGTTCAGTCGGAGGGCCAGTTCTCCTCTGCACTGTAAAAAATAAAATCGTAAAAAAAGGGTCTAATGACTGGCAGCAAAGGCTGCCAAACAAATACTGTAAAAATAAAGTAAAATATCCTAATTTAAATTAAGTGCAAAAACATTTAACAGATATTTTTCTTAAATGTTTTACAGAAAAACACTGTTATTTTACAGTTAATATCTGGATTATTACGATCAAACACCCTAACTGTAAAAACAATCCCATAAAAAACAGTCAATGACTGTCAGCAATGGCTGCCATTCAAAAGAAAACATAAAATGAATGTAAAATAACCTAATTTAAATAAGTGCAAAAGTAGAAATCTTCATTAAGCTTTTAAACAGAAACACAGTTATTTCACATATTTTCAGATTTTTTTATTAAGAAACATGTAGGTGATGCATGATTTACTGTGACTATACGTCACTGCATCAGCAACTACACAGTTACTGTCAGTTAAATAAAACAACATGCAGCATTTCATCAGTGTGATTCTGCTCATCCTGAACTGAAGCACAGGCTCTACTCTTCAACACAATGGTGACACACAAAACACACCATACAGAAACAATTTACATCCCAACAGAACATTAAACACTAACAGATCTCTCAAGATCTCTGCATCCTCACTTATTACAATCCAAACTTTATTTATTGCATACTAACATTCTTACTGAGAATTAACAGATGTTTAGAAGTTTTTTTTTTAATGGAAAATAATAAAGTTTGATATCACCATGATGAAGATCAGTGTTTGCTTTAGTGGGGTTCTTGACCCTTTGGTTTTAACATTACTTTTTCTCTAGCTGCTTTAACTGTGTGTCGCCGATACATATTGGGGAATCCAAGAGAAACTCAGATCAGAAGATCTGGTCACTTATTAGTGATAATAGTCATCATGTAGTTGAATGCTTTATTGATGCTACCTGAAGAGTGTAATATCTGATTAATTTGTTAAATATTAGTTGTTAATTTTGCAAACCAATACTGTTATAGAAGATCATGCAGTGCCGTGATACTAAGATTTGATCAAGTCATACAGAAAATGTTTTGACCGGATCATACAGACTCACACATAGGGCTGCACGATTAATCGCACGATATTGTTATGCGCATCTCATCAGTAAAGCCGGTTCCTTGATTAGTAGTATTCCAGATGGACGATATGATGCAGATATGAGTGTTAAATTAACACTCAAGAGTGTTAAAGTTAATGAGATAATTAAGTGATTAATTTAGTGATCATTGAGCATTATTGAAGACACCTGATGTTAACAAGCAGAATCACTGAAGGAGAAAATCTAAAATTGTAAGCCACCGTTATGCCGATCAGTGTTTGCTTTAGTTGGCCTCTTGATCCTTATACTTTCAATTTAAATTTTGTTTGTCTGCTGTTATTGATTTATTACAATCAAATGAACACAGACAAGTGTGATCTGATAGTGTTGGTTATGTTTTGACATAATCATGCTGTGATCTGAAAAATGAAACTCATTCAGGTGATCTGGTTTAACTTGATAGCAACAGTTTAGTGGTTCTACAGCATATGATAATTGTATTTTTCTTATAATCCAAAACATTTAATAAAAATTGTTCTGATCAAATCACTTTTAAGTGCGTTTATTTAGAAACACAGACATCAATAATTAGCCTGTGAATCTCAACCGTGGTGACAATAATAATCCTTGTTGCCACCAATCACAACTCATTAATGGCTCCCATCATGCATTGCGGTATGACTAAATTATGATCTGAATTGTCTATGTAATTTACTTTTCCTAATTGAATATTGTGCTCGTCACCATTGTTGAGATGCATTGACTGAATCTTGATATCTGTGTGTGCCTAAAAGAAAGATTTTTTTTAACAACTTTTAAGAAATCCTTTATATTATATCTCAAATTCTGGATATTTATGCAGAATCTCAGTTATGCTGTAACCAACAGCATAAATCACAAACAATTAGTTCAAATGATGAATGTCATAACATAACCAACACCATGAGATATTTTTTTTCTTTGTTCATCTGGCAGGTATAACTCGGATACAACAGCTGAACAAAATCTAAAGTTAATACTATAAGGGTCAAGAGCCCAACTAAAGCAAACGCTCATCTCCATAATGGTGACCTGAAATTCCGGTTTTCTCCTTCAGTGATTCTGCTTTAGGTGTCTTCAATAATGCTCAATCATCACTCAATTAATCACTTAAATATCTCATTAACTTTAACACTCTTGAGTGTGGACTCATATACACTCCCAGGTGTGTTTATTTAACAGTGAGTTTTTGCTGTGTACAAAGAGCCGTAGTTAACTGACAAGCTGAGCCATATCGCATTAAATATCGTTGGCGATATGTCCTCGATTTTAACGCGATTTGGCTTAGCTTGTCAGTGAACTACGGCTCTTTGTAGTAAATGCCGCTCCATCTGAAAGCAGGTGAAGGTGATTTACTACTAATCAATGAACCGGCTTTACTGATTAGATGCGCATAACAATATCGTGCGATTAATCGTGCAGCCCTACTCACACATACATCAAGAATCAGCGTATGAATCACTACAATGGTGATCAACTACTATAAAGTCACATAAAGGCTTTGTTGATTGTCACCATTGTTGAGATTCATATGTTGATTATTGATGTCATACTCATAAAAAAATAAACCAGCTCAAACATTTTCTTTATAATAGATATTTTTCATAGATTTCAGATTGGAATAATCTTATTTCAACATATCAAGGTTCATGGGGAAAAGTATGACAATCATAGAATTTATTTAAAACTTAAGCACGTCTATTTATAACGTAATCTCAACAGATACACTTAAGTATTTTACTGTCATATCAGTGAATCAGGTCACCATATGATGATTATAACATCACCAATAAATGACCAACATCAGTTGATACTTTCTCCTGCTTTAATTGCTATAACTAATGTATATCGAATACACAGTTAAAACAGCCAGAAAAAAACCAATGGTATAAAATTAAAGGTCAAGAGCCCAACTAAAGCAAACACTGATCTCAATCACAGTGACATCAAATTTCTGTTAAAGTTTTTTGCACTTTATTTAAATTAACATATTTTACTTTAATTTAATGGTTTTTGTTTGGCAGCCTTTGCTGCCAATCATTTGACCCTTTTTTTATGATTTTTTTACAATGAAGGTATTTGATCATAATAATGCAGGAAATACCTGTAAATAACAGTGTTTTTCAGTTTATTTAATTGATGATGTTTTACTTAAATGTTACAGTTTTTTTGGGCTGCCAGTCATGTAATCATTTAACTGTTTTGTTACCGTTTAATTACAGATTATATTTGTCATTTTACATACATTTTTATGTAATTTAAGAAAATAGAAAAATATTGTATGAAAAATACAATCAATTTTCTGTAAAAAAAAAGTGAATGACTGGAATTTGTTATTAATGTCACAATACCTCAAATATCAGCTGCATTTTTATTCTACAGATATTAATTGTAATTTTACAGTGTTTTGAGTACAATTTAAAATGAAAGAAAATGATCGTCAAAAAATCACAGTTATTTTCTGTGAAATTAGGATTTTTTTTTTACAGTGTACACAAAATTTGAGGCTAAGGAAAAATGTATATGCAACATGCTTAGCCTAGTGTCACCGTTTGTTTTGGGATTTGTTTGTGTTCATGTCTTTTATTTTGTATTCATGCTCATTGTCATGTTCCCTGGTTTTGTCATGTGATCATGTCCTGTGCTGTATAGCCCTCATGTTTCATTAGTCTCTTGTCCAGTATTGTCCGTGTAACCACTGTTTGGTAAGTACATGTTTTTCAAAAGCTGCACTTGGGTTCTATCAACTTGTCTGCAGTGGACTTCATTACTAGTGATGGCGAAGTGAAGTTTCTGAACTCAAAGCTTTTCAAATCAGAGCTCGACGAGGACCTCTGCTGGTGAAAGTGAGGGAAAGCGATGTGTCACAAAATGTTTCACAACCGACCAACCCATTAATCTGTGTATAAATTAATGAATAAATGGATAGATGAATAAATTAATGAGTCAATATATTAAATGGCCTACATGACAACAATCTGTTCCATTGCATACTTCTAGTAACTCAAAACAAAAACATTTTGTATTGTGGATGTGGACATTCTTCCTGTTTGTAAACATATAAAACTCATGAAGGAAGTAATTAATGCAGGTACACACACGCACACACACACACGATGGACAAGGCTTATGGAGGCTTGGTGCTTAATGAACATTGTAAGAAGTGTTTAGAATTACTGGAGAATTACTTTATCATTACTCGTGTGTTCCCATGATCTTCACATACTGATCCAAATAATTAGTAGTTCCTTTAGAAAGATGTAGTAAGACTTGAGTCATTACTATCCAAAACCTTACAAAAATCTAAAAGCTTACAATGACTTCAGTCTCACTTTAGAATACTGATCCAAATTATTAGAAGTTCCTTTAGAAGGATAACACTTGATAACACCTGATAGTAACACTTGATTCATTACTAATGGGTTACCATAAGCTTATATTATACATTATGCATTATTAATATTAATTATGAACCTGTATATAGTAGTTCTTAGTAGTCCTCTGAGAGGTATGAAAATTAATAGTTACTGATTAGCTAATAGTGAACTACATCATTCGACTGAGCGCTATTACTTACTAATTCATTAATCAGAGTTTTTAGTTAGTTAATAGTAATTACTAGAATGTTAATAGTGCTTTACTCATTTGTTCCTGTGTAGTTATTCATTAATGATGGAATAGTATTCTAAAGTGTTATCCTTAAAATGTTTGAAGTGTTTGAACGCAATACATACACATTAAAGGGTTAGTTCACCCAAAAATGAAAATTATGTCATTAATGACTCTCCCTCATGTCGCCCCAAGCCCGTAAGACCTCCGTTCATCTTCGGGACACAGTTTAAGATATTTTAGATTTAGTCCGAGAGCTTTCTGTCCCTCCATTGAAAATGTATGTACGGTATACTGTCCTTGTCCAGAAAGGGAATAAAGACATCATCAAAGTAGTCCATGTGACATCAGTGGGTTAGTTAGAGTGTTTTGAAGCATCGAAAATACATTTTGGTCCAAAAATAACAAAAACTACGACTTTATTCAGCATTGTGTTGTCTTCCGGTTCTGTTGTCGAGCCGCGTTCACGAGTCCGAGAGCTTACATTAATGTGTACTTTGATGATGTCATTATTTCCTTTCTGGACAAGGACGAATCAAGCATCGATACAAAGCCTTTTTTTGGACACATGGTTAAAGACTCATCTAGTAGAACGCCCAGGTTCCGTACACGCCAAGATCTGAAAGCAGATCGAAGGTGGCAGCCTGAGAATTAACAGTGGTCCCAAAAACGATCACCTCGGTTTTGTTTCATACTACATATAAATATGTTTTTTTTTCATAACAGTCAGACATTCAGATTTGACCTTGTGAGCTGCTGTAGCTGACAGCCATGTTTGTTGGATTGTCTGAGTGATATTTAAAGAATATGTTATCATTTGACCCAGAGAAGATGAATATGTTTAACTTGATTGACGATACGGTTACAGATGTCAGTCATCAGTTTTCCTCAGAAAAAATCATCAGTTTGTGAGTCTTTCCTCACAATATCCTGTGTGTATCAGGATTCATTTGGTTTGATCAGCAGATACAGATCAATACATACAAATGTTAATATCATTACAGTGCTTTGGTGTATCAGTTTTATTAATTAATTTATTTATTGAAAAGAATAATTTGCAAAATAGTGCAAATACAATAATGTTGCAGCAGCTTCAGTGCTTGAACCTCTAAAATACACCTGGATTAAAGTATGTTTAAGAAATCCCAAATCTATATAAATTATAAATGATTGATGTAACTCTACTATAAAACTAAATGAAGCTGATCTTCATCAACACAAACAGAGCTTGAGAAAAGCACAGAAACAGACTGTCACACACACTGATGTCTATATGAGGATTTATTACACACAGTAATTCTGACATGTTATATCAGTGACAGAAGGTCAGCTGTGTTATTCATTTACATTTTTTACATTTTTATTCATTTAGCTGACGCTTTTATCCAAAGCGACTTACAATTGCTATATATGTCAGAGGTCGCACGCCTCTGGAGCAACTAGGGGATGTCTTGCTCAGGGACACATTGGTGTCTCACAGTGGATTCGAACCCGGGTCTTTCACACCAAAGGCATGTGTCCTATCCACTGCACCATCACCACCACCACCAGAAAATTAATAGTTACTGATTAGCTAATAGTGAACTACATCATTCGACTGAGCGCTATTACTTACTAATTCATTAATCATTCATGCAATGAAGAGACAATAAGAGACTCTAGAACATCTCACTGTTACTGACACATCAAACACATCAAATCTGTCTGGCTCAAGATATGACTGCAGAGTGTCTGTGATTGGAGATAATGGTAACATAATTGGCATTAACATAACTGGGTTAGTGGCAGTAATCACTCTGTTCTCCTCAGACAGACGGAGGTATGTATTCACTGTGTTCAGATCCAGATTGAGCTGATGGGAATCTGATGGAGATAAAACACATCAGAATCAGGAATTATGAATCTGATCTTTTAATGTAGCTGAACTCGTTATGTTCATTATATCAGCATATCTCCGTACAGTTTAATCATCATTCACATGATCAACTCTAAAACTCTTCTGTCATGTTTTCTCTCAGCTTCTACAGAAGAACATGAACACACTCAGTTCTGCTTGTTTTCTGACTTACATTGAAGGAACTCGCTCCTGGTCTTGGGAACAGTGGCTGTGGAAATCAACAGACATGAAGAGTGTGATTATCATGTCAAGAGAAAATGATCTTGCTTCCATTGCTAACACATGCAGAAATCCTCCAACACAGAAGATCTTTAGAAATGTCGCTGTTTGCAGAGCCCAAATCCTGACACAACCACTATTAAGAGTTGGATATTATTGACATGTCACCATATGGGGTAACACTTTAGAATACGGTTCCTTCGTTAATGAATAACTACAAAAGAACCAATGAGTAACACAATATTAACAATCTAGTAACTACTATTAACTAACAAGAAACTCTGATTAACGAACTAGTAAGTAACAGCACACAGATGAAAGTGGTACTTAACTAATCAATAACTACTTTTTTTTAATGCTTCCCAGAGAACTACTGAAAAAGTTTCATAATTCATGCAAAA
Source organism: Rhinichthys klamathensis goyatoka (assembly GCF_029890125.1). Lineage (NCBI taxonomy): Eukaryota > Metazoa > Chordata > Actinopteri > Cypriniformes > Leuciscidae > Rhinichthys > Rhinichthys klamathensis. Next base: position 315,215 of record NW_026606599.1, read on the forward strand.
CTAATCAATAACCAATGCAGGACAAATGACTAGCACTACATTAACATTTTAACTGCTACTGTAAACGAATACACAAGGTGGTTTACATTATCAATATGTAATAGCATAGCAGACTTATGATTTGGGAAAGCTGTTAATAATTGGCCTATGTTGTCTATTTATCAACTGAATCATTTTAAAGAAATGGATTTTTAAATGCAGTTGTCGGGACATTACTTGTCCTGTGGTCAATTTTCCCGCATTCCTCTGGACTGGCATTGAATCACTCGAGTCATGGTGATACTGGGACATATTGAGTCATCAGCCACCCAAATACCAGATACAGTTATTTTATTATTTAACCTACCTCCTAAAAAAATATGTTTTTATGAATGTCTCCTAGCTCATATTTTTATATATATATATATGTGTGTGTGTGTGTGCATATCTTGTGAGTGATTAGAAGATTCTACACTTTATTGGCTTTTCATTAGTAACTACTGTAAGAATCATGTTAACAGATTAGTAATGACTCAAGTGTTACTACATAGTTCTATGGGAATTACTAATTATTTGGAACCGTATTCTAAAGTGAAGATCAGGAATAACTAGTAATGACTAAAGTGTTACTACAAACATCTAAAGAAATTTTCTAAAAGTATACTATTTAAAAGTTCACAAAAAACACTTGAAATGACTTTTGTGTTTGGTTGCACAAATCATGACTAGATCATGTAGTAACACTTGAGTCATTACTAGTTAGTTACTGAAGTGGTTTCAATTGTTCTGTAAAATAACTTCGCAGAGATCTTTGATGCCAGAAATATTAGACTTTATTAACAAACAAAGCCGAGCATCTCCTGCAGGGGATCACTCCCTCCAGCAGGAGATCCCTTCCTCCTGCAGGCGATCACTCCTGATCAGTCCCCAGCTTCTCACATATATCCATACATCCTTTTCCAAAAATGGTCATACACTTATAGATAGTTTTGGGTGAAGGTCTTGTACCATGTGACTTCTCAGAATAGAATTGACATTCAGGGTCTTTTTACAGAAGGTCTTGCAGATTTCAAAGTCACCTAGACAGAGTCCTTTCAGAGGACTCATACAAGAAATAATTGTGTATTCTTATAAGGCTAAATTTCTTGTTTTCTGAATAATAAAATCTTCAACATTCCCTCCTCTGGGGCTTATCTAAGCCCCACATTCACTATCCTTTTCCAGAGTGTAGTTTCACAATCCAGCCCCCTCAGTTATGCTACCTAGTGACTCAATCACGTCACCCATCCTTTACAATGACTGAATTATGACACCATACTCCGGAGGAGCATTCGAGTCAAACATCTCTCTCCATTTTCTTTCAGTTGTTTTTTCTTTCAATGAAAAGAGTAAAAGACTCGGAATTCTCCCTACTCAAAATTAAACAACAATTAACCATTGTTACAAGTGCGAGGATGAAATTGGTTTATGTCTGTTTTTGTCACAGTTGTATAGAATATGTCAAACATAAAAATCCATTATACAATTAAAAGTTTTCTTGCGGTGTAGACTTTTTCTTCGACCCAGACACTTTGTGCATTGTAGAAGGTCTCCTCTGGCTCATCAATCATCTTCGTCGTCCTCATTTGAGGAACTTAAATCGACATCCAGGGGTTGTAAATATCAATTTGGTTGCCCTCACAAATTATCTTTTTTCCTGCATTTCCATTCGTTTAACTGTGGTTTTCCAACTTGTGATATTAATATGCAAAGTACACAACAGAATAATAACCCTTTCAATTAATATTCCAACACCTAAGAACATCCCTAATTTTGCAAACCATAATTCTCCCAACTTTACATTGAGGTTTCCTTAACTTCTGCTCTTAAGTTTGTTTCTCCCACTTAATCGTAATCGCCAAATTTTCCCTGCGCAGTATTATTTAGTAAAAGTGCAACACTGATCTCCAAACACAAGTCATTCTACTTTTTTTTCACATAATTGTTTTCCTGCTAATGCAGACACAAAGCATTATAATACATCTCTGCTTATTATAGTAGTATAATTGATTCATTCTGCATTTTTGTTTCGCATGATCCATATTAATATGGGATCAAAATATGTCTATTTTTAATCGCTTCTTATTTTTATGAAGGAATATCAATTCTTAAATTCGAAGAATCCATCTTTTTAGTCAGTCATTTTTAGTTGATGAACGAACAGAACACTTTAGTGAATCTTCTATTTAATTAACCGCAATATGCTTTAATAGTTGTTATAAAGTTTTACATTTCACATTCTGTCAATTTTATTTCCAAATTTAAACAATAAATACTCTTTGACTTTTTTAATCTCACGTATTGTAGCTTCTCATTGTATCTTATCAGTTCAAGACTACCTTAACTGAATACCTTTTCTTCTTTTCTACTAATTTCTAAATAAACCATCATGAATAAACTAATTATGTCTCATGTAATCACTCTAACTAAGAAATGTTACATTTACCCCATAAAAGTCATTCAATAAACTCTTTAGGCAATTAGAAAAATAACTCTATAGAACAACTTTTTGCACTCTTACATATTCCTTATATGTACATTTCTTTTTCTGTATATCGAACAATCTAAAAGTTTTTATATCAACCATTTAAACCATTAGCTTCATAACTTCCTTATTAAAACTTCCTTGTGTTCGTATGCAACTTATTTTTAATCTTTAATACTTCTGTTTAGCTGACCCATTATCTGACCTAATTTCTGATAGACTTCCAATCTAAGGATTACTTCTCTGTTAGAGATTTAATTTCTGTTCCTGCCCCTCCTCTGTTGATTTCATTGCTTTTACCCATCTATATCATGTCCACATACTCCTTACCAAATGTTTTAATAGTCATTCTGATACTGACATATGGCCTATATTTGCCACAAATTTCACAAAACTTTGCAAAAATGCCTTTTAATGCCTTTAATTTTAACTTTATTTTAATTTAATTTCCTTATTCTTAATTAATTTTGCCTTAATTTTAATTTCCTTACCTTACTCCCCCCTTTGCGCACTGGTTTAATACCATTGCGCATTTGGATTGAGAATATTCAAAAGTATTGTTGGTTCAACAATCTGTCCTTCATGTGAATGCCAAATATCTATTTTTGACCCCCCTCTGGTGCCATATAGATTGTTCAGAAGGGCCTGTTTGTTATTGTTTCAATAACTTCCTGTAAGTCTATAAACTTAAACACTACTTTATATAATTTATAATTAGTCAATAGCATATTGAATCAGTTCATAATGTTATGAATTAAAATCTAATATTTGTTAATATCCAATGTTAATACTTGCTTTAATTTCAACTGTAGCCTTAAATTAATTAGGTATTCCACTGTATTGACAATTTGCAATGGAATCTATTTTAAAAGTTATTTTAAGTTTCAAATTTTAATTTTCCTTCATGCTTATTTCAGACAGTGCTATGTCAATTTTCTTGAATAAGTTGTTACCATTCATTATTTTAGTTTATTTTCTTAATTTGTCTTTATCATTGTTTTTACATTGCTTTAATATATTTTTCTCTTCAATCATTTTTCCTGGTGGGGTTATTATTAAGTTGCTACTGCATCTATTTAAGGGCTGAACATTCAATTGTAGGGAAGTTTGGTTGATGTTGACTATTGTTTGAGCTTGTACTCATCTCTGGAACAGCTCCTCTCATTCCTGCGTTTCTGGTCAAGTTTGTCTTCTCTTTCCATTCCTGTTTTGATCATTTTGTTATTCTCTTGTCATCTTTACATCTTTTACCAGTGTGACTCTTGAATCGTTCGTTGCAATGGACTTTTTTCTGTCATTGTCAGCGTCCTTGATCCCTCACTTCTGTTGTGGGGGGTTGCTGAAATCTGTTGGTGTATTTTAAGTTGAGAGGACTCAAATGTCACTCTGTTGATCATTTCTTCTGAAATTACAAGGCACAGTCAATGGCTCTTTTTGTTAGACTCGTCCCAGAACCCTTCCTGGAATTGAGCTGCTTTCATCTGTGAATTAAAGCTTCATTATTTCTGTTAGTGACAACAACATGTAATTTCAATCATATGCTCATCTGTCCCATTGTCCTTCTTGGTGTTCCCTGTAAAGGTCATGTGGGCTGAATGGTGTCCTGACCCTTTCATTAACAGCAGGACTTTAATCCATATATTCCCCTTGTTTTTCATATAGTTCAGCTTTTTGTTATCATAATTGCAATATCTTTACATTTTTTTCATAATAAATTTCCATTGTACTCTTAAAATTAGTCAATTCAACTCAGTTATCTATTTGTCTTGAGTTCCACTATCTGCACACTATATATGAGGCATCTTGGATAACACTCAACCCACTTTTTTACAAGACAAAAGTTACCAGACAACATTTCATACTTTTGACAAAGATCAGCTCCTCTTGATATGCTGCAAAGAAAGTCAGATGTTATGCTGCAAAGAAAGTCATATATGGTATGCGCTGCGCAATTATGGCACTGGTTTTTCAATTTCATTTTTCTATTGCCACTACAGTTCCAACCAGGAATTTTAACCAAATTCATCCATGGTCATTATTTATTGGGCAGAATTTGCCCTGTGGGCCCACATATTAAATTTAGATACAGCTGTATTGGCAAACTAATTGTTTTGCCTCAGTGCTTCTTCAAACACCATCTCTCACCCCATTCACACTCAGTCACTCTCACACACACTGGCCAGCATACATTCTTGCAAGTTGTGCTCTAAATGTGGCATCTTATAATTTTAGCCACAAGGTCTGATCAGGTCAACATAACTATGTCAAACACCATTGAGAAGTGTCAATGGTCGTAAGGTTTAGTCTAAGTCCGCTGTTGTAAACCCTTTTTTCTTTTTACAAATTCTAATAGATTAAATATTTCAGAATAATAGGCCTGCCATTTAATTTTTCAAATGCATTTTGTCATTTGTTTGTCTAATTTTTATATTATTTTTGTTTTTGCTCATGACCTGCTTAAAGAATAAAATTGGAGATCTCGGCATAATCTTGGATCCATGGCCAACAACATTTCCATCTCATTATCCCAGTTCTGACAGCATTTGCGTTTTCATAATTTTGGAGTTTTGGAGTAATTTTTTCCTCCAATCTATCTCTAGAAAATTACCAAAACAAAATGGAGTGACCAGTATCATTGTTTTGTCAACAATAATAATTATTCTTTGACATTTTGTGTCAATCTTTTTTCTTTGCCAGAGAATAATTCTATCATGCTTTTAGCCCTATAGTTGTTTCATATAATAGCCCTCACTATACCAAATCCAGCCTCAGTTTGATCTATTTAGTGAGTTGAGCACTCACTTCTCTCTTTCAGTGGACTTTCTTTTTCTTATAGAGCTGGACTTGTACCTACTGATATAGCAGAGAGGGTTAGTTTAGCTGAGAATATAAAGAATTGCTATTAGACCAGTGAATAATCAAGAAGAATAAAGTTAATATAATAATTAACTAAATTTGAAGCAGTCTCTCTAGAGTGATCATTGGAGTTGTCACACCTGTGTTGCCCGTAATGGAAGGATGTCAGTCAGTTCTTCTGTTCTCAGATCATCCGTCTTTTGAAGCTTTTCGGCTGTCACTCTGCATGTGTCGTCAGCCTGTCACTCAAAGCCTGGTGTCGGAGAATGGAATAGGCTCTGTTGTTTCTCTGCCTTTTCTCAGTTTGGGCTTTTGAAAGATCCTGCCACAGTTTTGCATCTCAGGATTGTCTCTTTGTTCTCAGGAAAAGTCTCAAGTGAAAGTTTCACCTTTTCCAGCATTAAATCAGTCTTTCTCCATGCTGAGTTTCCAGAAAGTGGTCATCTTTAGGAGGGGAGCTGAACGCCCCTCACCCACTCCTTCTCTCTGCAGTCATGTCTTCTCTCTTTCGTGTCTCTGACCTTTCACCTCTTCCATTCGACACTGTCATTGAAGCCATCTGAAATTTGAACACTTAGAGAACTGTATGAATCAAATTAACTTTATAAATATTTGTTCCTGAGCAATTAGCTCTTTATCTAAATTCCATTTTAACCATCTTTCTCCTAGTTCTTTTATACTATATAATAATCACTGGTTGACAACAGCAGTTCTCCCATTCTGTTTTTAGTAAAGCAAGTTCTTCATTGCAGAAAAGAGCAAGCTATTTCTTCATTACAATATGCAGTAATAATAAAAAACTTTGACTATCTGAATATAATAATAATATATATATATATATATATATATATATATATATATATATATAATCCAATCAAATAGTTTTCCCTATCATAAAATCAGACTTCAATCTTTCTCCTATATTTGCATGCTGTGTTCAAAATAATCTAACATGGTGAATAAACTTTTCCTCAGCCATTCCCAACAATTCCCATTTACTACAATTCTAAGATTGCTGTAAATCATTTATGACTGTTGAAACTTGGTCACCCAATCCTGTTCACTTTTAGCACACTGCACTTTTCCTTAGCACAAACTTAGTTATCTACAATGGAATAATTTTTCTCACTTTGTCTTCAGGGATAATGAGATACACATTTTAGACGTCTTCAGATATAAAATATTATATTTTAAGCACGTGCATCTTTATCTATCTTTATCTATTAATATATATCCTTACATTTATTTATTAAATATATTTTTTATAACTAACTTATTGCATACTACAATAATCTTCTAGGATAATATCTTCAAGCAATTGTTTTCCTTTACTATTTCTTTTATTTTACTCCACATCCTTTATACTTGTCCCTCACGCTCATTCACACATTCCTTGTCCCTTACAAGTGACCAGGGTCAGAGGTCACTATTTTTAACCACAGGCACAGTCAAGCAGACACACAGGATCCCACATACACTCTACGCACACTGATACACTTAAACTAGAAGATTTGCTGATACACTTCCCCAACACAGCAAAAAATAACTTTTAAAATATCACAGACCTCTGTGATTCAAGTTAGCTTACCCGAGCAGTCCATTGTCATACCTATAACAATGCGGTAACCATAAGCTAAACTTATCTGTGTGCATGCTATACTTATTATCCTTAATAAGAAACACAGATCAACTGATTATCCTTAATCAGTACACTTGTTATCCTTAACAAGTAAACATAAAAACTGATTATCCTTAATCAGTACACTTGTTACCCTTAACAAGTAAACATAAAAACTGATTATCCTTAATCAGTACACTTGTTACCCTTAACAAGTAAACATAAAAACTGATTATCCTTAATCAGTACACTTGTTACCCTTAACAAGTAAACATAAAAACTGATTATCCTTAATCAGTACACTTGTTATCCTTAACAAGTAAACAAAACAAATGATTATCCTTAATCATTACACTTGTTACCCTTAACAAGTAAACAAAACAAATGATTATCCTTAATCATTACTCTTGTTATCCTTAACAAGTAAACATAAAAACTGATTATCCTTAATCAGTTCCTGATATCCTTACCAGTAAATTCAAATCCCTACGTACGAACGACAAAACTCTGTGCGCATGCTTTTGCTCATTATCCATCAAGGCCCTCTTAATGAGCAAACACAAATCCTTGCGTACGCACGACAAAACCTTTAGCGCAAAATTAGCACCACCAGTGATCATACAATCCACACAGGATTATACGAGCACTAGCAAACACTACCGGAGCTCCGCCGCGCTATAACACATTTACTCGATATCGTCAACAAAATGCATGCACTTTTTTCTAGAATCAAAGATCCCTTTTTTGTCAATTTTTTAGTTCTTTAAATTTGGAGAAGCTTAAAGGGTCTTACCACTCTGGCTCACTGGTGACAACACATACTTTTTCAAAAGCAAAAAACTGCTCACCTCATGTACAGTGGCCACTGTTGTCTGTGAGTCACCAGTGTCGCTTTTCGTGGTTCCCGCAGCTCCTAAGCCAGTCCTGCCGGGGTCGCCATTTGAAGTGGTTTCAATTGTTCTGTAAAATAACTTCGCAGAGATCTTTGATGCCAGAAATATTAGACTTTATTAACAAACAAAGCCGAGCATCTCCTGCAGGGGATCACTCCCTCCAGCAGGAGATCCCTTCCTCCTGCAGGCGATCACTCCTGATCAGTCCCCAGCTTCTCACATATATCCATACATCCTTTTCCAAAAATGGTCATACACTTATAGATAGTTTTGGGTGAAGGTCTTGTACCATGTGACTTCTCAGAATAGAATTGACATTCAGGGTCTTTTTACAGAAGGTCTTGCAGATTTCAAAGTCACCTAGACAGAGTCCTTTCAGAGGACTCATACAAGAAATAATTGTGTATTCTTATAAGGCTAAATTTCTTGTTTTCTGAATAATAAAATCTTCAACATTACCATGATCTTCACTTTAGAATACGGATCCAAATAATTAGTAATTCCCATAGAAGTATGAAGTACCACTTTCATCTGTGCGCTATTACTTACTAATTAGTTAATCAGTGTTTCTTTTAAGTTAATAGTAGTTACTAGATTGTTAATAAACTTTTTCAGTAGTTCTCTGGGAAGCATTAAAAAAATAGTAGTTATTGATTAGTTAATAGTGAAGTACCACTTTCATCTGTGCGCTATTACTTACTAGTTCATCAATCAGAGTTTCTTGTTAGTTAATAATAGTTACTAGATTGTTAATATTGTGTTACTCATTGGTTCTTGTGTAGTTATTCATTAACGAAGGAACCGTATTCTAAAGTGTTACCCCATATTTGATTTGGCTTCTGTAGACATGAACTAATCACAGGTTTTATTTGAGAGAGAAATGGGCCTCAAATTTCACTTTGCTCATCATACAGAACAAAGTAATCATATCACTTTATAAGACTTGAATTAAACCACTAGGGATTACTTTTATGCATTGGCAATTGTATTATATGCAATTATAATTATTATAATCCTTTTTTTAGTAATGAACTTTTCTCAGGACTGTGAGAAAGGTGTTCCTCATTTGAGTGTAGCACTTGTTATCTTCGCGGTCAGAAGTGACTGGACACCTGAAAATGAAACTTCCTCCACCCCAGCAAGACCAATGTAATATATTTCAGTTCAATAATATTTTTTATTTTGTATTTTGAGAGGATTTGATGGTACTTATTAATATTTATGCAATAATTATGGTTAATTTTTGCCATTGAAAATAATACACTTTTTTGTTGTTGCTGTATTTCAGATAACTATAGAGACTAGGCCTTTTAAATCCAATTTTTGAAGTCATATTAGTGTCATCTGTTGAGAGAAAATAAAATAAAACATGTAATTTCATGGTGTTACCACTAGATGCATGTATAGCTTTCTATGGGGAGGCTTGTGAATTCCCAAGTAGTTTTAATGTTTATTTTAGGTTTCAGACATATAAATTCACATAAGTACTAAAAAAACTGTACATTTAGAGTTTGTAAAATACACACTAATGTCTATTGAAGCGGCAATAATAATCCTTTCCATTATAATTAGAAACGTTTTATTCATATCAGATACACATTGTGTAAGTAACTTTAAAGCATCACCTAGGAACTTTTCCTCTGCGGTCGCCCTACAGGTTGGAAGCGGAATTGTCCATTACCGCTGTTGTAAATAATTTAGCCTACCACAGCCTACCTACTGTCGCACACGCACGCTCGCTGTTTATCCAGCACCGGCTTTGGAATCAACCATGGCCACAGACAATTTGAGGAAGTGGTGGGGGAAGTGACGTATGCCGTAAAGCAGTCGAATTTTGTAATTCTTTTTGTGCTCCGGTTACTACCCGAAACCCGAAGTTACATAGTGCAAGTAAAAGCGATACAGACCACGTCAGGCTATGGCAGATGTGTCATTTAACTTATTGCAAGTCGATGTACCATCACAAGGGTGTAAGGACTGGGCTAAAAGGGTGAATCTGAATAACTAAATACATCCTGCTAAAGACCCAAAAAGACTGAATGCAACACACACACACACACTCTCTCTCTCAGGAATGGCCAGAGTCATAAAATGCTTTAAACATTCCATGCCCTCCCCCATCTCTACAAGAGAGATAACAGAACTCTAACACACACACACACGAACCAACACACACACACACATAATGGACCTTTACATTACACGCATAAAACGAGCCATTACCAATTGTATATGATATATTCCTGTATGTCTGTGTGTTTCCCAGTCCATGGTAGTTTAGAAATGATCTCCTAGCGTATCAGTGAAACTCTTGAGAGTTTAAAAGTTATGTATTAAATGTATCTTCATATTCCAATTATGTGTAAATGTTGTGTTTGGTACCGTTTTAATTATCTCGTTCCAACTGATTTGGTCAGATACAGAAGATTACAGTAAAATGTATGTTTTCTATGTTTTTATCATCTTGTGGAATGATTCTGAAAAATTCTGACTGGTCATAAAAGAGGCGGACACGGCCATAGTTTAACTTTGACAAGACAAAGAGAAGTTGGCCGCCAAAAGTTTCGTTGAATGTCATTGGCCAGTTCGCACCTCAGAGGTGTGGACTCCCGTTCCTCTAAAGAGGACTGAGCCTCCCTCTGGACTCTCTTCCTCCCTTGTCCTCGTGTCATGATGTAACGTCTCGCCTCCGGGCGAGTTCTTCGCCTTTCTTTTATTTGTTTCTAGTTTAGTTTGTGTTTTTCAGTTGTAGATAAGTCTCTGTGTTTAATTCCAATCGACGATTGAAAAGAAAACCCCGTGACATATCTCTTCAGCAAATCCATCTACAAGGGACCTTTAAACGAGCGCGCGCTCGCTTTGAAGGAGAAACACGCGCACGTGACCGCGTGACGCGCCGGACCGAGCGAAGCACGCGCTTCTTCGCCAGCCATGCACAGATGGAACATTAACTCCTCGTGATTCCTCCGTTCTACGAAGTGAAACGAACTCAGCCGAACTATTTTCCTTTGGTAATGTTACCCCAAAGACTGTGAACCTCCGTTCAACACGCGCGCCAAGCAGCCCACGTGATGCTTCCTCACACACAAAGGGATCCTCTCACGCACGCGGCCAGACAAGGCCGCGCAGGATTGCCGCGATACAGAGAGACCAAGAAACTTGCGCAAGTATATCTCTTTATAGAGCTTCTAAGAAGTTTTAAGATGATGTTTCGTGTTGTTATCAGAGAGGTGAATGTCTTCCTGCCAATGAAATTCTCCCAATTTCTCTGTTCTCTCTCTCCCCATCCCCTTTCCTCTGTAAGTTATCCATTGTCCAAACTTTACACATTTCTCGTTCATTGATGTCTTATTGTATTGTTCATTGATGTCTATGTGTTTGTGAATACATATATCCCGTGTAACCGTAGTAAATACATAAGTAGTCATGCCTTTATTAAATCCATTATATTCATTTTGATTGATGTTACTGTGTCTGCTCATACTCCAGGTCTCTGAAATGAATAGATCAAGCTACGGCTTTATAAATTAAAAATACTTTAAAGAGTATGTGTTTATAGGGCAGAAAACCCAGTTCTTCTGGCCAGAGAATTGCGTTTCCTGAAATCCTATGAAGTAAGATGATATGTGGGATTCCCCCAATATTAATCTGACAATTGAGCTAATTAAATTTTACCTGTCTGTAAAACGTGATCTATGCAATCAACTTGTAGTTAAAATGCAAGGATACACGTATGCATGCAGGTAAAATGATAGATCCTCCCTTAGAGGGAGAGTAAATTCAATGTAAGACTGATCTAATCCAAACATGTATGAATAATTATTAATTACCAATTATTAATTCATTTATGCAAATTCCCCACGGATTAGATCCGCCCTGAATCCTTACAAATGGTGGAGAAAATGCTAAGCACATTTTAAACTTGTTTTATGAGCAAAAATCAGTTTTCAATCTATGTCTATATTGTGATTTAATATTGTACGTGCGCCTCGAGTGAGCGAACGCAATGCGAACTCACCGCTGCAAAATAATGTCTGACATTCCGTTTGCCATTGTTAATAACTAAAAGTAAACTGCAGTTCATAGTATTAAATTTGTCCCACAAAAGACGAAGAAACCTCTTTTGAACGACGACATTTTTAATGTTAAACTCCCCTGTCCGAACGATGTTCTTCTGTCAGGGTGAAGACAAGATTTAGTGAATCGATGCTCTTTCACTATTCTTAAAAAGGCCTTATTTTATAATCGTTAGATTAACGATAAACTCCTGGTTAAAACATTGACGTAGCTACTCAATTGTAAAAACCTAAAGCATATTTAATCATAGGTGCTATTTGATATATGTTATGGGAGTCGAAAAACAGATGAATAATTCCTGTTTTCTCTCGCACAACGCAGCGACGAATCCTGCTAGATGTGCTTGTAAAACATAGCACCGAGAAAAAAAAAATCCAACACTGAAAACATTTTTCATCATATATGCTATTTGATAAATGTTATTTGGATCCGAAAAACAGATGCCTAATTCCTGTTGTCCACAATTTACGTGTAGTGCAGCGAAGAAATCCTGCCACACACTTGTGTGAAATATAGCATCGAAAAAAATCCAAAACCTAAAAAAACATTTTAAATCATAAAATGCTATTTGATAAATGTATTTGTATCCGAACGACAGACGTGTAATTCCTGTTGTCCCTATGTGTGTGTGTAGGAAAAATCCTGCCACGCCGTTTTGTGAAATATAGAACCGGAAAGAAATCCGTCGATATTTAAATTCCGCACTATTTCGGATTGATGCAGCAATTGAGCAATTGATGCACGTCCTCTGAGACAGTCACATGTGAAAGCAGGCGGGTTGCAATGCTACTGCCAAACGCTAGGGCGCGCCCTTGAGTTTCCCAGTATCAGACGGCCTCCACGTCCTGACTTTACCCTCCATGAGCGAGATGTCGCCATCGTGTGGACAATGGTAACAAGGTCATCCTTTCCTAAATAATTTTCTCTCAGCACCATTTCAGATTGTTCCAGTGAATTCCTGAAATTGTGTTTCTAACTTTCAATGCATGTGCAAGTTCCAGTTTTAATAACATGATTTCACTACTGACTGTGTACATTTATTTTGAATTTAGTTCAAACCACGTTTGAATTTAAAATTCAAAAGTAGGTATTAGCAGTTTCTGATGACTAATCAAATATAATGCCAACCTTCAATTTCCTACACTTATTCAAATTTGGTTTGAAACAAACAAATTTCAAATTAATTTGAAGGAAGTCTCCGTTCCTGTCGGGAATGGTTTTATGGCTTTATTTCTATATTTCCTTTTTCAAATTATTTTTAGTAATTTTGATTCGATACGTTATGACAACTGTATCCTTACTTTCTAGAAGTTACTTAACATCTATGCATATGCTTGATTTGAATTGTAGTTAAACCAGTTTGAATGCAATTTAAATCAAGGTCTCTGTCAGCCAGATTGACCACTAGGAGGAAGTGGCCCAAACCCTTAGTGGCCCAAACACGCCACTGCAGCTTGCTTCCTCCTGTGCTCTTCCTGCTGCACTTAATCTCTTCTCTGAATGGAGGCTAGGTTGTTCCGATAATTAACATCGTCATAATTTCCTTTTTGTTTGTACCATAATTTTAGTAAAGCCGCTGCCTTCGATTTTTTTTTTTCTACAATAAATAGACACTCAATTTGATTGAGATAAAGAGAGCTTTAATTCACGTTGAGGTTCACTTGTCCTTCATCCTGTTTTGTGTTTGTAGGTAGAAATTTCTCTCGTGCTGTGGTGATTTGACAGTCATCTCTGCTTGGGGTCCAGCAAGCGGGTTCGTCTGACCTGCGTCACCAGCGCTGACTGAGCGCGAGTCTCGGACTTTCCCGTATCTCTCCGTTGGTGCGGCCCGCAACACATTACCAATTTGGCACTGCCGGTTGCGTGAGAGGGCGCACATCGGTACAGATATACGGAAGGGCCCGGGACACTGCCGTCAAGTGTTTGGGGATGACAGGAAGACCAACCACAATGCTGACTCCAACCCGAATGACCTCATTTCACCCCAGGCAAACTAGAAAAAGGTATTAAACCCATCCACTTAGTATTGGCCACAGAATCTATGAATTCCCCCGGTCATTGAAGCGTGTGGCTCCCTTCTCCTCTCCGAGCCACAAACCGCAGGCTTAGGCCTCCTCTTCCCTTGTAACACTTCCTGTGTACTATTGACGCCATTTCATTACAGAACTTTCCATCTTTGATGGTTGCATGTTACTTCAAACTTTGCTATCTTGCCATTGCTCTTTTCTGTTGTGCTCTGTTCCTTTCAGTTCACCTAGAAGACAGAGCCTATCTGAGACAACAAGGAACGCTGAATAATAGTTTGACAAACCAAGCCGTTAGCATCAACAGGTGACCACTAAGCTACCGCCCTGTTAAATTTTATTCAGGCCCATACTGGCCTACCTAAATTGTCCCACCGAATGATTTAACTGTCTGCATCAGTTAACCAAAATTTTCATACACGGCATAGCCCGTATTATAGCTCGTTAAACGTAGAACGAAATTGCACTGGTCTCTCTGCGTGTGTTGTGTTCCTCTCGCCCACAGTGAAGCCAGTTTGTTCCGGTCCTACAGTCCCACAACCCGCTGGGACAACCTCGACACATGGCTGACGGCCATGACGGCTAACTTCCTGCCCGAGGACGCTAGTGACTCAGAGCCTCGAGCCAAGAGCATCGCAGACGTGGACAAGCTGACGGCGCACACACCAAGCCAAAGCTCCCACGACAAAGACCGGTCAGACACGTCAACCTCACTTGCCAGCTCATCACACAAGAACGTCTCCACGAAAGGAGCCGCATCGCCCTGGAGCACAGAGTTGCAACGCTACGGATGCAAGCCGAGGATGACAACGACCCCTAGCTACAAGAAGGAAGTGGAAAGACTTCAAACCGCCCTGTCTGATCTTCGTCGACACACAGACCGAAGAGAGCAGTCAGAGAAAAGAACCAGAGAGGAAATCAACGAGAAACTCCGACAAAGTGACGCCCCTTGCAAAGAGCAGAGACTGAACTTAAAGAGACTCGTAAGCCACAGCCTGCGAAAGAAACTCGCAAGAGGCCCGGGCCACAACCCACAAGCTCGTTCAGCAGAGACTGAACTAAAAGAAAGAGACACTAAAAGCCAAGGCCTTTAAACACTTACGCACGGGCCGAGCTGAAATCCATGAACCTGCTCAACAGAGACACGATCTCAAAGACAAACTTAACATTTGTCCACACCGAGTTGAAACACTCTTATAGACTGCAGCATGACCGAAAAAGGGGAAACACACACCACAAGTTTCCCCTGACTGGTCTGCACCCTTCAGCCAAGAACCCAGAGCTGTAAAGAGGGGTTGAAAGCCCACTGTTCAAAACATCACCAGCCGCTGCGGCAGGCCTTCATTAAAGAATTCTCTGATCCAGAATCCGAAAAGACTTAAAAAAAAAAAAAAAAAACACAATCTACTCTGTCTCTGAACACTACTCAGAGCTGCCTCTCGAGGGCGCCCCACCAAACCATCGCCCTGTTTACAGAGAGCCAAGACCATTCCAGCCTGGAGCGGTACCCCTCTCAACATGCCACTGGTAAGCACAAGTCTGAGCACACATCAGACAAACACAGTGCCGCCACGTCTCAGACAGCCGAGACACTGGAGTCGCTGAAAAGCTTCTTCACAAAAGACTTTCCAAAAATTCAAGAGGTACGAACGAGCCTTACATCCTATGGCTGAGCGTCATACCTACAGCAGCACACAGCCACCACAGCTGACAGCTGCACAGCCTGAGCGAGACAGCACAGTTTCCCACAGCTGGGTCCGAAACCCCAAAAGACCTGATCAAAAGGGGGGGGGTCGGCCCGGAAACAAAAGTTCAAGAACCCCGCCCCTCCAGTCACACAGGTCACCAAAGCCAGACTCCAAGGTCACAGAGTTCCCAGGAACTCCAGCAGCCATCCAGGAATACACAGCCTCAGCACCAAGTCAAGGTTCAAGTTCGCGACCCTGCACCTTCCAGCTTGCCAAATACCACGCAATGCCCACTCAACGATGCGTGACCTAATGCAGAAGGCCTCCTCACAAAGACTTCCTAAAACCCCACTGACTTTGAACTGCACAAACACAGTGCAAGACTCTTCTAAAAGGGTCCCTGATCAGCATAAGGACATAGAACTTTTATGAATAGACGAAAATGTGTGCTCAAAGAGACACAAGACTCTGCAATAGGAAAAATTAGACCTTTATTGATTTAAAGAAAATCTTGAATAGACGTGTGAGCCTCACCTGCAAAAGACCATGCACGACTTTAAAAAAAAACAAAAAAAAAAACATTTGCGACATGCTGGTTGAAATGACACTGCTAAACATTAGTTTCCATGACAATGAAGGGTTACGAGAAACACTAACTCCAAATTGAGCATACGTCCCCTTTAACGCCAGAGTGTAGGAAAACTACCCCAGTTTTAAACAATCAGTTCATCCAACAGCAAACAATGCAAGATACATGTTTCATATCAGCCTTAGAAGTGCTGAAATTAATATGCTACAGTACTATAAAAGACAGATTACACAGTTTTCACATTAGCAATACACTTACATTACCCAACATTTACATAATCTATAGTTTCCAAAATATCCATTCTATGTGTAATCAAGTGAAGGATCAATGAAGACATCCTCTACAATCATTTGGGCAAATTAGTTTTTAATTTTCAGATATAATTGTAACATAGGTATACTTTCTATAATGAAATGTAACTAAATGAGAACAAAACATAACATTTAGTGCACACATTACATTAATTTGGATCAAGCCTGTCTTGAGCATTTGGCCATAGATTCTCGTCCACATCACAATGAATGTTATCATTGTGCATGCACCTTGGGAAAAACCTTTTGGCGTGACGAATCCATGCTTGGCATTGGTCTACAGTGATGTCATCACATGCTTCATCCATGGCCTGAAGGAGTGTGGCACGCTCCAGGGGTTGGCGATCATTGACCTTCCACCTCCATGCTGAAAAGTATTCCTCAATAGGGTTGAGGAAAGGAGAGTATGGGGGCATGAAGAGGGTCATGAATCGGGGATGGGCCTGAAACCATGCTTGAACTACCTCTGCGTGGTGGAACCTGATATTGTCCCACACAATTACATAGGTCACCCCTTCACCTTGGCAGGCCGGCTCAATTTCATTGAGAAACTCAATAAGATGTGCAGCATTATAGGAGCCAAGTAATGGCCTACGTTCTACGACACCATCTTCAGAGATAGCTGCGCACATGGAGATGCGTCCTCCACGTTGTCCAGGCACTTGGGCAGTGCCCCGTTGACCGATGATGTTCCGTCCACGGCGACGAGTTTTGGCCAGGTTAAAGCCCGCTTCGCCAACAAAAATGTACTTGTGATGATTCACATCAGCATCAAGCACCATAACCCTCTAAAAAATATATTTTGGTTAGTTCTTTTTACAGTGTTCCAATATACATATGACGTAAGTGATGCATCAAATAGTAACAGTAATACAATATATAGTGCTGTACCTGAACATACTCAGCCCTTAGTTGTTTCACCCGGTCATTGTTTCTCTCAAAAGGCACCAGGTAAATTTGTTTCATTGATACCTGGTGCCTCTTTAAAAGGCGGCCTACTGTTGGTAGGCTGATAGATGCCACATTGGCAAAGGTGTCATTGTTCTCCTCAATTGCCTGCTTTATTTCTGACAGCCGTATATCATTCCTGGCCCTCACCATTTCCACCACTGCCCACTCTTGCTGGTTGGTCAGCACACGGCCAAGGCCACCACTATGGGGTTTTCTGGAGATGGTCCTCACTGCAGAACACGAAATCCAGGGGGAGGAGTTGGATCCAGATCCAACTACTCCCACCATACATATACCTAATCCTACCCATCTCCGCCCCCTGATCCCTAAACCCACCCCTAATCCTACCCATCTCCACCCCTTAGATCTGGATCCAACTCCGCCCCCTGGATCTCGTGTACTGCAATGAGGTGCTACTGGTTTTCTGTCAATTTTAAGCATAGAACAGAGTATACTGTCTGTTACGCATGTATCGCGAACGCCTGGCCTGGAGTCCTCTAATTAAGTTTTTTTATGTTAATTATGTTAATGTTGTCTTGTTTCCCTTTTCTTAGTTTTGATTGGTGGTGCTGGGGAAGGACTGGAGATAAAACGGAAGGAGATGTCCTAAATGTAATAGTATACATCCTCCACACTTACTTCTTGGCGAAAAGTTCAGATGATAGAATTGACAGTTGATCTTTTTAGATTTTAATCAACTAATCTGCCAGCCTCTGCCATAGTAAGGCCTCAGTTCACCACATGATCAACAATGATGACCCGGACTTCATTAGAGACAACAGTTCTGCCTCCCTCTCTCTGCTGACCAACCCTTTGACGGGCCCCATGCCCACCTCTCTGACCTCTCTGTTGGTGCCCATGCCCACCTCTCTGACCTCTGTTTCATCGAGGATGCTTATGATTACACGGTACTGTATGTCTAAAGGGCTAAAAATGGTTAATATCTAAATGCACGTTTATATAAATTCACAACAACATATTTCACTCAGTCTCCTGTATAACCTACAGTGAATATAACTATTCTACAGTAGGTCATATATCATTACTATGTACATATTATAAATTTTTTAATTCACAAAAACAAATAGTCTTCTGAAGGCTGAGGCCATAAATCTACCGGCTCCAGGTCTGCAGCCTCCACATATAGATCAAAGCTTTTACAATATATTCAGTTCCTGGATGATTTGGTTCCACTGGGTGGTGCTAATATGAATATTCACGATATCCCTCTATTGTGGACGCAAATTAATTTAGGCCAACTGAGATTAGTGCACACTCAATTCACAGATTATTTCGAAAAGCTAATAAAAGTTTCAATGTTAAGCATTGGATAAACTGCAAAAGATCACATGTTCAAAACACATTGTTTGTTTAATATGATAAATCGTTATTACATTTCAAAATGTGGTTAAAGAGGAGTCAAATATGTGATCATTGAACATATTGTGTAGCTGGTTATATAATCCTGGTAGGTCTATTTATTTTCTATTTTCTCATGTTTATTTTATATATATATATATATTTATCATGTGGTAATGTTATTGAAAGTTTTTTTGTACTATATCACTTGGAATGTATTTTCATTTGCTAGGTGAGAATTTTATTGTATATGTTATTGATGTTTTCATTGTGTTACCGTAAAACTTCAAATAATAGCCGAGTCCCAAATAGACGCCTGTCTCTTTTACACGCCTGGTGTGGCTGCAGGTTTGGGTAAATAAAGGCCGGTCTCAAATAGAGGCCGGGTCTGTTTTTTTAGTTTGGGGTTGTATTTAAGGCCCTTGAAGTTGACTCACATTTTGCCCCTGACATCATCACATGTTGTACTGTATTGCATAATATGCCTTGGGGTTGGGGACTTGCAGAAAATTATTTGGGACTACCTCCTCGAATGGGTTCTGGAGACCTGAGTGGAGTAGCTGTGAGGAACACACTTGCTCGCCAGATTTCGGCACCCAGGACCAAGCTACATGACCACAACTACTTGTAGGCAGTGAACTGTATTTCTTTCATACAATTTATGACATTTTGGTTATTTAAGGAAATCATTTGCTACACATTTATATAGTTTAATGTTTAAAACTGTAGTGGTAATTATACATTCAGACTCATTTTTTTGGTGTTCTTTTTATTGAAAACTTTGCAGTGTGAATAGTGAAATGAAGTAAACATATTTCTAATTCAAGGAAACTAAATATTATGCAATTACTGAAAAAGGGCAACAATCCTTGTTCCTTTTTTAGTATTGCATTGCTAGCGCTTAGAACTGTCAGCCACCCAGCCTCTCTAGTATGTCTAAGAGGCGGTCAGTCTGACATTGCAGATTTTGTCTCAGTCTGACATTGCAGATTTTGACTCAGTCTGGCATTGTCTCTGTCTGCCTCCCTCTGCATACAATTAAGCAAATGGTCTTTCCTTCATCTTTTGGGTGTGGTTATTTTGGGGCTGTTGCCAGAGGAAGCAAACGGAGAGACAGGCGAGACTCGAGAGCAGTGGCTGATGTAACAAATGCTGATGATGAGTAGGCAGTTCAGATAAACAAACAAACAAACAAACACACAAGGTTGGGAACAAGGCAAACGAGTAATCCAGAGGCAGGCAGAGAGTCCAATAAACCAAAATGCAGGGAACCAGAGAAATGCTCAGAGATGCAGTGCAACACATACAAAACTACGCAGTGAGTGAATGTGAAAACCAGGCTTATAAGGGGTGAGCTAAACAAGGTAAGGACATACAGGTGAATGTGATCAGTGATGATGAGTCCGGGCAGTGAGTTATGGGAAATGTAGTTTGTGAGGGAATAACATACATAATATTAGACATAATAAATACATAGACGCCCTATTGGCCGCTTTGTAACGTTGCTGCGATACATCAACGGGTCCGCCATTTTGCGGAGGGCAAAGACTGCACTGTAATCTAATGCAAGTAAACGGTGAGCTGCGTTTTTTCTGGATAAAAACCAAAAAAAATTACATTTATCAACTGATTTCAGTGGTTTGTACGTGGTGTACAAAAAGTTCCATCTCTAGTTATTTAAAATCTCGATAGTTAGACTTATACAACCTTTTTTTTAATAAGGAATTGTCAAAGCTCAGGCTTGTCATGTAGGCTATCTGGCTTTTTATTCTTGGATAAGAATTGTGAAGATATAATTTAATTCTTAGATTAAATAAAATAAAGTTTTCTTAATGTGGAAAAGGCATTTTCTGTGATTGACCAGATTTTAGCAATAATAATAATAAGTTTAATTTGGTATAGCGCTTTTAAAAGTTAATTCTCAGAGCGCTTAACATAGACAATAGATAAAATAAGCATGACATACAAACTATTACAGTACATGCATACAAACAATGTTATAAATCTAGAAAAATTCAAATCAATAAACAAAACATAAGTTAAACAAAACCATAAAATATATTACATGGAGAACCACAACAATCATGTTTCACCCAAAAGCTTCTTTAAAATAATAAGTTTTAAGGGATGACTTAAACAATTTCAGAGATGGAGCACTTCGAATTTGTGAGGGCAGTGAATTCCATACCTTTGGGGCAACCGAAGAAAACGCCCTGTCACCCATAGTTTTCAGGTGCGTTACCGGAACAACTAAAAGACCAGCATCGGCTGAGCGAAGATTACGTGTCCGAACGTAGGGTACTAAAAGATCAGAAAGATATTGCGGAGCAAGTCCATTTAACGCCTTGTAGGTCAACATAAGAATTTTAAAATCAACACGAAATTTAACAGGCAGCCAATGCAATGTCTCTAAAACAGGTTTTATATGGTCTCTTTTTCTGGTCCTGGTCAGAATACGTGCAGCAGAATTTTGTACCCACTGACCCCACCCAATAACAAAGATAACTGATGGATCCTTTATGATAATACATTTGATATGGTACAACTATGTAATGCAAATAGTAAATATAAGATAAAGTGAGAAGTAATAGTAAATAGTTTAGTCAATAAAATAGCAAACAGTATACGGCAAATAAAATAGTAATGAATAGTATAATTATATAATATCATAAGTACATAATATAATAATACAAATATTGATCATAGCATATAGTTTATGTATAATACTATAACAATGGAATAAGAAATATCAATTACAGTATATAGACAATAAAAATAATGTTAAATGGTGACTATGAATAATAAAATCATTTAACAGCATAGCTGTAATAGATTGATAATTGCAAGTGGCATAATATTACAATAATAATAATAACAGCAAATACAATGTAATATCAATTGTAGAATAATATAGACAATATGAAAAAAATATGAAACATTATAATATTGATCATTAAACTGACATTTAACAAAAAGATTTGTGTCATTTTATTTTATACAGGCCTACATCAAGTGAAGAGAATGTATATATAAAATAATTTATATATTTTAAAATATTCCTACATAGGCTATATAAAATAAAATGTCACAACCCTGTCTCTTTTTGTGAGACCAAAGATCACCCGTTAGATATACACAAGACGAATTATATCTCATGTTTAACCACTAGACTAGAGACATCAGAGCCAGCGGCAAACGTCAGAAGCACTGGCCGAGGAAAGGCTGATCTCGACGGGGACATGAGCGCTGAGCCCCGGTGATAGCATGGATATCACAACTCCGAAAACGTGAGATCAAATTTTTAAATAGGAGAAAAGCCGCGAAATTTAAAAATACTACTGTTATTGTGTCACAAAATGGTGTTTTAATAGTTTTTCAGTCGCAAATAGGCGCTATCTTTATAAATAAACCACATATTTGAGCTTTAAACAACTACATTGTCGACTGAAAAACTATTAAAACTACATTTTGTGACACAATAACAGTATTATTTTTAAATTTCGCGGCTTTTCTCCTCTGAACATGACTATTACTAATTATATCATGACCAAATACAACCAGAAACAAATATTCAGTCTTGCTTGTGGAAGATAATTCCTCGAGACCTGTTTTCAATTGTGTGGCGATGTGTACAGCCCCAAGCAGCACACGAAACAGGCATTTTTCTCAATTCTCGTTATGAGAAGTATGAGAAAGTTGCCCTCCGCAATATGGCGGTGATTCACAATCCTGCTGTGTGAAAGTGTTCTGACTGAAAACTACATCTGCGATGACCGACGGCCAGTGACGTGCGGTGATGTCTTAACCCTCTGGGGTCCTTCATTTCAGAGTCACACTCAGGACCTTCGGGTCCAAATGGGCCGGAAGGGTGGGATTAATATTTATTTAAAAAAAAATCATCTTTTTTTTTTTTTTACTTGTTTTTTATAATATTTTTTCTTTTCTTTTTTGGTGTTTTGAGATAATTTCAAAAATAAAAATGATTTATAATTAATATTAATGCAATAATTATGACCCATTTTTTCCCCATTGAATATAATAGAAATTTAAAAAATATATATATATATTTTTTTTTTAAAGCTGTATTTCATTTTAGAGTCAAGCCTAGGCCTCATGAAAGCAATTTTTGAAATAAGATGGATGCCATCTGGTGGACAAACTGAGCATTTTAAAAATTCAAAACCCATATGTAATCTGAATTTATTAGTGTGTATGTGTATAAAAGTGTGTTTGTGTGTGTGTGTGTGTGTGTGGATGTGTCTGTTTTGCACTCTTGATGTTTTATAGATTCACCCCTTCACTGCTGTGTGCTTTTTTTCTGGATCGTGGCTGATTTGTAGTTTGTACGCACAAAATAACTCTGTATTTTCACATTTTTGCCAATTTCCCATTCATTTCCTATGCGGGTCCATTTGGACCCGAAGGTCCTGAGTGTGACTATTTTTTTTACAACCACTTAGACTATTCAAATCCTGTCCCCAATTTTTTGGGGTGTTCATATGCCAAGTACCAACAAAGTCACCAAATTTCGGACCATTCCGATAAAGCAATGATTTAAAAAAAAATTTTTTTAAATGCTTCGGGTCCATTTGGGCCGAAGGACCCCAGAGGGTTAAAGAGGCTAGGCACTGAGTTATGGGTCCGTGTACGTTTTGATAGTTTGTTTTCCAATTTGAAACGAAATAAGTAGAAACGAGAAAACGGTGCCTTATTCGTTTTTTCAAAAAAACGAAAAACGAGATTTCGGCTTGATTTTTCGTTTTTTCGTTTTTACACAGGCAAAAACGAATAAATGACTTTTAAATTCGTTTTCTACATGTGGGCGGTCCTGAGACACCCCCTTCCGCCGATTGGTCAAGCAAATCTGAGCATGTGACGTCATCGGTCGTCGCTCAGGTCTGTTCAACAAAATAATAGTCCTCTACTATGGCTACCGATTCTTAAACGGTACAGGGCAGGCCCTATTGGGCTTTCTTCTGTGCAACTTTACCGTTTCACAGAAATCTTTACATCAGAAATATCAAATATTAGTCTGCCACCAGCCCGTTTTTATGTAGCTGTGCGGAGTTAAATCTGTTTAATATAAGTGACTTTGTCTGTTTTATTGTTTTTGTTGTTTTTAATCAAATAATTGTGAACGACAAACCGAGCCTTCGTTTTAAAGGGCGATTTCCAAATATATTTATATATTTGTTATAGGCTAATATGGGTATTTTATGTCACCCGTCTTATTAGTTTGATTATACGCGAGTTTTTTATTTATTATTGTACTATTTTATTGTTGTTTTTTAATTACCAATATATTATAACAACTTATAAAGATCAAAATCTACAGAAGAGATTAACAAATAACACTGGTGTTGTCATATAAGTTAACTAATCAATGGGAAAATTTCCTCACCGGTACAACACTATTCTTAATGTTGGCTACATGTTACAGATTTAATGTTGAGCACATAATGTTAAAGGCTTCTTAAATAGCCTACCTTTACACTCGGTTGAAGAGTCAAGAAGGATGTGTTAATTTACAGTGATTTCAATCTGTCCTTAGTTGGTGACGCAGTGCAGAGTAATTATAATACAGCATAAATAAAAACAAACACACGTAAAATGTATGCGGCAAAACACATCTGCATATTACGGAGCCCGGGAAGTCACCTGTTGGGGGGGCAATCCGTGGCGACGGTTTTGCGATCCGTCCCCTCACGAATTCTTAAACTGTTCCCTCGGTTTAACAATTCGTGCCCACGGATTAATAAACCGTACCCATGAGTTCCTAATCCGTGCCCTCAGATTTGTAAACCGTGCCTTCAGTTTTTGCAATCTGTACCCACAAATTCATAAACCGTGCCCACGCTTTCGCAATCCGTACTCACGGGTTTGTAATCCGTACTCACGGGTTTGTAATCCGTACTCACGGGTTTGTGGCCCCTCCCCCAGTCTGTGCCGCATGATTCAACCAGGCCTCCTGTTTAGGTGAGGGATGCATTGCAAGATACGCAGTACTCGTTCCCTCTCTAGAGAGAACCGAGGTTACGTTAGTAACTGAGTACGTTCTCTTACGAGAGTATCTCTCGTACTGCGTAATAGCTTACGCTAGGGGAACACAATGCAACACGCCGTGCGTACAGGGATCCAACACCAAAGTCCCAGGGGCCGAAGCCCAGGGCTCATATAGTGCATAATCACCATAAACTCACATAGAGTGGAGGAAGAGAGGCTGGAAGCGTCATTCCTTATAAAATAGCACCCAGCGGGGCTATCATATGACAATAAAACGCGCAGCCAGGGTGAAAGCTTTCAGCCTGATCTGGGTGGCCATACGTCTGTCAACACTCATGGGGCTGCAGTAAACTCAGCATCTGGGCCGCACAGCGGGGCAGATAGCACTGAATTTTAGACCGCCAAAAGCTTAGCTTGTAAGGCGGGTACCTCCAGGTTATAGTATTTTATAAATGTAGACGGCGAGGCCCAGCCCGCGGCCTACAGATATCTTGCAGGGAAACCCCGCTAGACCATGCCCACGAAGAGGCCACGCCTCTCGTGGAGTGCGCTCTGACACCCAAGGGGCACTGTAGGCCCTTTGCAGTGTAAGCGAGCGCAATGGCATACACTATCCATCTGGATAGGCTCTGTTTTGAGGCGGCAAGTCCCTTGGAGCGCCCGCCAAACAAAACGAAAAGCTGCTCAGTCTGTCTGAAAACAGACGAGCGCGACACATAAGCTCTCAATGCCCTGACGGGGCAAAGGATACTCGCGTCCTCCTCCTCATTGAGAACTGGAAGGGCGGACAGGGAAATTACCTGGGCCCTAAACGGTGTATTGAGGGATTTCGGCACATACCCGTGCTTAGGTTTGAGAATGACCTTCGAGTCATTAGGCCCAAACTCCATACATGACGCGCTTACTGAAAGCGCCTGCAAGTCCCCTATGCGCTTCACTGAAGCGAGAGCCATGAGAAACACTGTTTTGAACGACAGGTGTTTCATGTCCACCAGCTGGATTGGCTCGAACGGGGCGCCTTTCATGGCCTCCAGGACCGTGGAAAGGTCCCACGTCGGGACTGAAGGGGGCCTGGGAGGGTTTAGCCTCCGAGCTCCCCTAAGGAAACGCACGACTAAGTCGTTCTTCCCAAGCGACTGGCCAGACACTGGTTTTGCAAACGTTGCTATGGCCGCCACATATACTTTGAGCGTGGATGGGGTTCTGCCCTTGTCCAGTAGCTCTTGAAGGAAGGAAAGCACTTCCGAAACCCCGCATTCCACAGGTGAAAAGCTCTGGGCTTGACACCATGCAGAGAAAACAGACCATTTCGAGGAGTAGAGCCGCCTGGTAGACAGAGCTCTAGCCTGCGCGATCGTGTTTAACACTCCTTCTGGGAGGCTAGCGGGTACCCGTTGATGGCCAATGCGTGCAGGGACCACAGCTCCGGGCGAGGGTGCCAAATCGAGCCCTCCGCCTGAGAGAGGAGGTCTCTCCTCAATGGTACAGGCCATGGGGCAGTGCTGGTCAGCTGCATCAGGGCATCAGGAGCTACGAGCAGCACTGGGCATCCGTTTTCCCTGATTCGTTCCAACACCTGAGGCAGGAGCGAGACAGGAGGAAAAGCATATAGGGAGCAGCAGGGCCAAACATGAGCCAGCGCGTCCTTGCTTTTCGAGAAAAACTTCGGGCAATGAGCGTTTTCGTGGGACGCGAATAGGTCCATCTGTGCTCTGCCGAACGTTTTCCACAGGAGCTGGACCGTCTGCGGGTGCAGCGACCATTCCCCTGCTGGAACATTGTTCCTGGACAGTCTGTCTGGTCCCACATTCAGGTGACCAGGCACGTGCGCTGCTCTCAGTGAGAGCAGGTTGTGCTGAGCCCAGACCAGGAGGCGTTCCGTCAGCCTGTGAAGGTTTCGTGACCTGACGCCGCCCTGGCGATTTATGTATGCCACCACTGACATGTTGTCCGACCGGACCAAGACGTGGTGGCCTGTTACCTGGGGACAAAAACGCCGTAGCGCTTTGTCGACTGCTATCATCTCCAAGCAGTTTATGTGAAGGAGCTTTTCCCGTTCTGACCACAGGCCAGCTAGCGGTCTGCCCTCGAGCAGCGCTCCCCACCCCAAGGTGGAGGCGTCCGTAGACACCACCTTCACACTCGAAGTGGTCCCCAGACTCACACCTGACTGATACCAGTCGGTTATTTTCCAAGGTTCCAGAGCTGAAACACACTGTAGGTCGACCCTGAGGCGAAACAGACCCGCTGTCCATGCCCTGGGTGGAACCCGCGCTTTCAGCCACATCTGCAGTGGGCGCATGCGAAGCAAGCCCAACTGGAGTACAGAGGCCGCTGAGGCCATCAGCCCCAGCATTTTCTGAAACCTTTTGAGCGGAACTATCGAGCCGTGGCGGAAGGATTTCGCGACGCGCTGAATATTTAGTCCGCGCTCTGGTGACAGGCGTGCCGTCATGGATAGCGAGTCTAACACTGTTCCCAGAAAGGAAATTTTCTGACTGGGAGACAGTGAGCTCTTCGCCCAATTGACTGTGAGGCCCAGCTCCTCGAGGTGCTCGAGTAATGCGGCCCTGTGTTCTATGAGCTCCGATCGTGATCGAGCTAGAATCAGCCAATCGTCCAAGTAGTTCAGGACTCGCATGCCCTGAAGTCTCAGGGGTGCGAGCGCCGCGTCCATGCACTTCGTGAATGTACGAGGTGCTAGGGACAGGCCGAACGGCAGGACTGTGTATTGATATGCCTGGCCCTCGAAAGCGAATCTCAAGAATCGCCTGTGATGGGACGCTATTTGTATTTGGAAATAGGCGTCTTTCAGATCTAGTGAAATATACCAGTCCCCGTGGCGCACCTGCGCGAGGATTCTCCTGGTCGTAAGCATTCTGAACTGGCGTTTCACAAGCGCTCTGTTCAGCTGTCGCAGATCTAAAATGGGTCTGAGACCCCCATCCTTTTTCGGTACCAGAAAATATCTGCTGTATAGGCCCCCTTCGCTCTGAGCCTAAGATAAAGGTTCTATAGCCCCTTTGCTCAGTAGTTTCGCTATCTCGGCACGAAGTAGATGAGACACTTCGTTTTTCACCGTAGTTTCGACACTCGCCGTATAACGGCTAGGGTGTCGATCGAATTGTAGCGAATAGCTTCTCTTTATAGTGTTCAGCACCCATTCTGATACCCCGGGAAGCTTTGACCACGCATCCGCGTGAATAGCTAGAGGCAGAATGAAATCCGGGCTCTGGCCGCGGGAAAACGGCAGCTCGAGAGCCCTGGTATACTGGGAACACAACACCGTGTTTACAGCGTTCGAGGCGGGGGGCGCGCTGATCACAGCGGGCAGCCTGGCCGCGCTCAGCTTTTCTATGGCAGATTGTGCAGAAAAAGTGAGGGTGGCAGATCCCGTAGGATTCGGCGTGTCTGTGAGAAAATGTGGGCGCGGGACTGCGGGCACATTTACTACACTGAAAACATTGTCGGTTAGAGCCGACTGAATGTGTGTTGGTTTCGTTTTTACAGAAACCAAGGGACACGCAGCATGCAGTGTAAGCGGGCATTGTGACATGGGCGCGTTCACTACATTATTTGCACAATCGACCTGAGTCGATTTTATTTGTGCTAGCCCTGCACCGTGGCGGGCTGTGTTTGGGTGTAGGAATGGGCACTGGGGCGTGGGCATTCTTACAACACTCATAACACCATCGGCCGTGGCCGGAACACCAGAAAATGCACTCTTTATTGGATTTATCTGGGTAGCCGTAAAAACGGCTTTTGTGCGCAGGCAAACGGGCTGAGACACCGGCTGGCTCACTGCGAAATACACTGGGACAGTCGCGATGCTTTGAACT
Source organism: Rhinichthys klamathensis goyatoka (assembly GCF_029890125.1). NCBI lineage: Eukaryota > Metazoa > Chordata > Actinopteri > Cypriniformes > Leuciscidae > Rhinichthys > Rhinichthys klamathensis. The sequence goes on from NW_026606599.1 coordinate 343,926, forward strand.
GACCGAGCGAGAAGTTTTGGTGGAAATCCGGCCACAGCGGGATCTGAACACCGTCGCTTTCCTAGAATGGCTAGGAAGACTTTGAGGCCTCGGGCTTGATCTCAATCCTCGGCCGGGGCCCGCGCTGAGGGGGGCGGCGTCCAGCAGAGCGAGAGCGCGGTCTTTGGTCTCGGGCGTGGCGGCGCTGTGAAGCGGCGGCGGGCGGTGCAGGCTGCGGCTGAGAGCTGCGAGCAGACGGCTGTTTTGAGCGGCCTGCAGCGGAGCTCGAGCGCTTCGGAAGGAAGTGCTTCATAGCCTGCGAAGTCTTCTGCACCTCCATGAATCTGTCCGCAAAATCTTTGACGGCAGATCCGAAGAGGCCCGCTGGTGAAATGGGTGCGTCGAGGAACACAGAGCGCTCGGCTTCCGTCATCTCGGACAGCGTCAGCCATAAGTGTCTCTCAGCCACGGTGAGAGAGGCCATATTCCGTCCTATGGCCTGTGCAGCGGCTTTAGCAGCGCGAAGAGCGAGGTCTGCAGCGCTTCTCAGGTCCGCCACGCAGATCGCTTCGGGTCCTTCCTTGTCCAGTTTAAGGAGAAGGTCGGCCTGGAAGATCTGCAGGATAGCCATAGTGTGCAGCGCTGAAACTGCTTGCCCGGCGGCGGTGTAAGCACGTCCGTGCATGGCTGACGTCACTCGGCAGGCTTTAGATGGTAGCGTCGTGTGAGCGCGCCGTCCAGTGGAGGGCGGGCAGAGATGAGACGCTACCGCTGGTTCCACAGGGGGAACGGAGAGGTACCCTCTGTTCTTCGCGCCATCCACCGAGGAGAATGCAGCAGAGGCAGAGGTACGCAGCCTGGCGGAGAAGGGGGCGTTCCACGACTTAGTCACTTCCTCGTGTAGTTCCTTGACTTTGAAAGCGTCCGTCCAGTCTGTTGCGCGGCTGTTGCGCGGGCGCCTCCCAGTCAAGGCCGATGCTTTCCACGGCCTGAGAGAGCAGACGCATCAGCTCAGTCTCAATGCCGGCTCTCTTACCAGTGGTTTGGCGGGAAACGCTAGCGGAGGGGAGGTCCACGGAGCTCGCCCAATCCTCGCTATCAGATGCCAGAAGAGAACACACCTCGGTGGGTTCGTCGAACTTGTGGACGGACGCGGCGGCCGTTGTCCGTCAGTGAGCGACTCGAGCGAAGCCGGCGAAGTTGGCGGGCGAACCTGCGAGCTTTGGCGGGCTGGAGAGAGCTCGGGAGCGCGCTGGGCGCGGCGCTTCTTGCGGCGCGGCACCACGGCGGGCTGTGGTGAAGGCTCGGAGAATGATGCCAGGCGAGTCCTCAGAGTCACCATAGGCAAAAGCTCGCAATGAGGGCATCCGCCGTCAGCGAGCGCGAGAGCCGCGTGATCCAATAAACAAGCTACAGTTAGTGCAAAATGCAGCCGCAAGAGTTCTTACTAGGTCAAGAAAATATGATCATATAACACCGATTCTATCATCTCTGCACTGGTTACCCATAAAGTTCCGTATCAATTACAAGGTCTTGCTTTTGACTTATAAAGCTCTGAATGGTTTAGCTCCAGTCTATTTAACGGATCTTCTATCGCCCTGTAATCCACCGCGCTCTTTAAGATCACTAAGATCACAGGCTTCTGGTCATTCTACTATTCAATCTGGAACTAATGGAAAAGCTATTAAGACTGTTTATTTGTGTACTGTCTTCAACATCTTTGATTGATACAAAGGTCATGTATTTTTGTGATGATTTTTATTATTATTATTTATACAGTAACTCGTGAATGCCATTGGCGCCGACCCTGAGAAGTGTTACTAAGTGCTAATGTGGATTTCTGTCTAGATATGTAATAAACATTTAGCAAAGAAAAACCTCAAGATGTTTATTATAGATAAAGTAAGACAGTAACTTTTCCCTCAGCTGTATGGCAAAGGCAAGCACGTTTCAAATCAGTGCTTCTCCCGGGAGACTAGCGCTACCATTAATCCCCTATTTTAGCGCCATCTGCTGTTTTAGAAGAGGAAGTTACTCATCTGCATTTGTGAGAAAATCGAGCCGAGAGATCTCACAATCATAACAGACAGATATGCATTTGTATGCACTAGATTTGGTATTTGTTCAAAGGTTCCATGCAATTTGTAGGACGGTTTGTATTTATTTGTGAAATATTATCAGGGATCATTTATTTATATTTGTGAAACACAATATTGGTTACTCCACTGCATTTTAGCTCAAATTGACCTTTGTTTTGCAAATTGCTTTCTGTTTGTTTGCGAGTCGAGTTTTCCTTTGCAAAGCAGATCGAGTTTGTTTGCAAAATGCTGGATTTGTTTGTTTAATTTTGGCACATAAATCGCTCCATAGAAACGCTTCTGGGGGAGGGGAAGTTATTCTGATTCAAGATAACCAGAAACATGAATCGAAATAATTTATAAGAAATACTACTATTCCATGAAAAAAAAAAAAAAAACTAGAATTGACAATTTTGATGTCATGGTGACTTGAAAGCACAACATGAAGCACAAGTTGAAGCCACTGAGGCTCACACTCACAATGCTCCGCCTACTCCCAGCAGTCACAGAGAGAGAGAGAGAGAGAGAGAGAGAGAGAGAGAGAGAGAGAGAGAGAGAGAGAGAGAGAGAGAGAGAGAGAGAACCAAGCAGCCATTTTGTACTTAAAACAACATTAATCCAACATTAAATCAACTAAATAACAACAAATATTTAGAGAGCCGAGTGTCCTTCCATGGTTTTTGTCCTCCCTCTCCGTCTGCTGTTGTGGGTCTCTGTCTTTCAGCTTGTTTTAGAGAAACAGGAAGTAGTAAAAAAAAAAAAAAAAAAAGCAAAACAAGGAAGTGCAGGCAGTGTGAGTAGCAACAGAAGGCTGAGATCATCATGTATTGTGTTACAGCTTTGTGAAAACAGGGCAGTCAGAAAGAATAGAAGTAAAATTAACAAAACAAAGGGGGAAAGAGAGAAAATCATCAGCAGCATCACAGCGGATCATACGTCTGCAGCACAGAGACAAAGGAGACGGTGTCCACTTCAGAAAGACAGAGGTAAGACTGAGGATACATGAAGAAAACAGAAGACAATAGCTGTCCTTCTCATGCTGTGAGCTGGAGAGAAAGCCCGCTGAAGCTACATGTTAGGAGCGGGAAGCTTTTGTGTAATTCTCTGTGTGAGGATCCGGAAGGTTGTTAATGGTTGTGACTCCTGAACTTCCTCATTGTGTGTTTCAGCAAGACTCTGCTGTCCTCAGGTTGATATAGGGGAATGAGAACTTGCTTTGGATAATAGCATCTGCTAAATGACTATAGCTAAGACTGGCAGTCTATCCTGGGACTTTATTACCTTGTCTAACAAAATACAAAGTCCTAACAGCTATTATACTGAATAAAAGCAGTAGTTTCTATATAAAAGTCTTGCTGACCATAAATGTTTGAGTAGTATTGTATGCTACACGGCTAACTTGCAACTAACAACTAACCTGTTGTTTTTCTGAAGCCTGGTTGACAGGGTTAGTTCTGAGTTGACAAAACCAAACAGATCCAAGCAACTTGCAATTCTACATTCTCCCAACACTTGCTATGAACCAACTCAAGGTTTAGAAACAACATGTGCGCATGAAAGTGTGATGTTTACAGCCAAACGTGTGAATATGAGATAGATTCACATCTCTGCAAGAGTCAATGCAAGTGAATTTAAATAGTTTGTCATTTGTAAAGGTGCACAACAACACAAATTTTTGAAATTTTAAAGGCTTTTATGATAACATATTATTTTATTATAACATTATATTGATAATCTGTAAGCTTATTTTATATATTTTTATACAGAATATTAATTATAATTAATATTATTAATAATATACAAATATAATTAATTAAAAAGATTAGTAATTTATATTTTGATATTAATAAAAATGAATGAGGATTTATTATTGTATGTAGACAGATATTAATTAGCATAAAAAGGTCAGTTTTTTTGTCACATACCCAAAAATATGTGCGAAGGTGACAGAGGCGAGAAACAAAAAAACTCCTTTTAATGATAATGGAGAAAACTAACAAAACCCAGAGAATGAATACGATATGTTACTAGAGTGATTGAACTGTAAGGTTACAGTGTTAGGATTGTACGGAAAAGTGCAGTAAGCACTGAACTAAATCTAAATACTGCCCACTAAAATCAGTTCTGTCAGGCCCACTATCGTCAAATATGATTGCCAGTTATCAACAGTTTGGATTGGCGGTGTGGTTCAGTTCTGGGAGAACTCCCTGCGCATCCAGTCAGCCGAGCACAGATACGAGCAGCGATAACCCCCCTTAGGGGAAACACAACACAACCAACATGAATGTAGGCAGATATCATTCATTCAAGATTGTAAAGTACAACATAATTAGAGAATTTATTCTGATTCAAGGGGAATCTAAATGCCAAACCCTGACAGAGACAGGAGGAGCTGGGGAGGGAGGAGGGTAATGAGCTCCTGAGAAACGCCACAGCTGCTGATAATACTGAAGGAGCTTATATATGTATACAGTGATAGAGTCGTATTCCTATAGTAGACGTGGATCAGCTGAGAGTCACTGATGCGAGCTCGACTAACATGACGCTTGATTCTGGTTCCTTTCAAGATTATTAATGACATAAAATCCAAACTGTTGCCCGCTCCAGACCCTATGGCCAGTCTTTTGAAGCTCATTTTCATTTAATTTCAGCTTTTTAGTTTTTCAGTTTTATCCCCTTTAAAGAGAAATGAAAGGTAAATGTTTGTTTTCCGAGACGGGACAATGACTGGATGGTCTTGTTTACAATAAACATATATTACTCTGTACTGTACATAACTTTGTGAGCTCATGGAAACCTGTGAAAACCCACTCATGGGTACAAGTGGAAAACCTCTATATCAAACAGTTGCAAGAAGAAAATTGATGGGAAATGGCCCAATTTTTTTTCCTAGCATATCTATGTTAGCAAACTAATTACAATATTGCTATACACTTTTAGTTGACTGAACCATCCACACATTACTGTTATACCGAATTCACACTGATTTTCAGCCCGATTTTCAATCGTAGACAAATCTGTGTTTCCTTCACACGAGTCAATCACACAGTGTGAATTATCAAAGACGCGATCTGAGAGAATTGCCGACGCCTGTGAGATATTTGGGATGCTAAATATCTGGACCTGTCGGCGATCCACAATCCTGCTGTGTGAAAGTGTTCTGACTGAAAACTACATCTGCGATGACCGACAGCCAACGAGAGAGCAAGATCCAGGCCAGCGGGAGGTTCGGGGAGGAGTTATAGACCACAATATCAGTATTTTAATAGATGTGTACAATTATATCAAACAGAAACCAAGCACAAATATTTGCTTGACCAGTAGCAACAGCAACACATTGCAAAATGATTTATTTACCCCCAACTCTCTTTGCAGAACTCAATCCTTTCTCCCCACGTCTCCCCAAGGGTTTCCTCCTGCGTAATCTGTTTTATTTTTTGTCCTTTTCAGCGCACAGACAATTTGGATCGCAAGCTTCTTGCAGGCTATCATTAATAATAACTATTCCAGTCTCACACACGCTTGATCTTGCTTTACTTCTCGTGTGTATTTGGTTGTTCAAACGTAGTTTGCGGATCAGACAGAGTTGTCTGCGATTCTTCCTACTGTAAAGTCATGCAGTGTGAAACCTCCTATCGTTCAGCGTGAACACAGCAGCGACTGAATGCACAGATAGTCGTGCAGTGTGACAAGAACAGTGACCTGATGAGTTTGAAAATCGTGCAGTGTAAACTCGGCATTAATGCCAATCATTTTAATGCAATTGTCCTCTGCCCACTTTTAGGCTTCCACCCAGAAACTCCCTATCGCCGTGTTAGCGTCTCCCCCTGACGGTCATGGACGCCTCAGGAGGAAACAGGAGCTGTCTGAAGGAGGAGGACCTGCCGCAGATGGACGGCACATGCGATGCGTGTGAACCGGACGAGCCTCAGCCAGCGGTGTGGGTTTGCACTCGCTGTCGCTTCGCCTTCTGCAGCAGCCATGCAGACCGGCATACCCTGAGCACTGGTCACCCACTGCAGGCGTACTGCACCCCCGAGCCTCAGCCGGAGTGTGTGTGCCCGCCGCCCGACAGCGCAGCACAGGGAGCCTCCGCACCGCATGAGCTTCAGAGCCACACCGGAGCCGGCAAAAGAGAAACTGTGACCGTAGAGAGGCTGAAATGTAAAGAACACGATCAGGAGGGTTCGCTCTACTGTAAACAAGACCAGCGGGTCATCTGTGTGGTGTGTGCTGTGCAGGGAGATCACAGAGAACATGAGATTATCACTCTCAGAGAGGCCTACCTGTGGCAGAAGGTCAGTGAACACACACACACACACACTTTTTTTCTATACTTGTGAGGACATTTCATAGGCGTAATGGTTTTTATACTGTACAAACTGTATATTCTGTCCCCCTACACTAAGCCTACCCATCTCACACACACACACACACACACCCTACCCCTAAACCTACCCATCACAGAAAACTTTATGCATTTTTAATAAAACACTGTTTAGTATGTTTTAAAAGCCATTTGTAATACGAGGACTCAGGAAATGTTCTCATAAATCACGTTCACGTTGTAATACCAGTGTAATACCCATGTCATTATACACATTTCTGTCCTCATAAATCACAAAAACACACACACACACACACACACTCACACACACACACAGAGCACTGGTTATATTTAGGACACATAGGGATAGATCACCAAATGTATGTTCCAAAACTCTGGCTACGTTCAGACTGTCAGTCCAAATCTGACTTTTGTGCTTAAATTAATGTATTTTTGCAAAATAAATCGAAACAAAAAAAGAATCCTCAAATTGAAGACTGGTTTGTTTATTGAAGAAGCCGAGAAGTGTGCAGGGAATGAGTCAGTGTTGAGGACAGACCAGCAGAGGGAGCCAGATGCCCTCAGAGAGACAGTGGACAGCAGTGTTGACATGTTCATGGTTTGTTTGTGTTTCAGAGCAGAGAAGGCATCGATCTGCTGGAGCGCACGCAGGAGATATCAGACAGGATCAAGAACAAGTGGATCAGCCCAGACGTCAGTCACACTCATCACATTTTTGCCTTAAACTTCCACACATGCTGCACACAAGGAAATATTAAGCAAAAAATTATAGATGTGTCATGAAATGCAACTTATTTATGCATCTCTTTAGTCCAGGTGAATTCCGAGCCCGTTCTCATCCCAAGGCGTCATAAACTGACGCTTTTGACATTTCGTCTAAATCCAACGCACATTGCACCCTTTAGCGTCAATATGAGACGCAGATATATATGGGCCAGAAGGCGCCTCCTAGTGGTCTAACCCTAACCCTACCCCAGACCTAAACCTACCCATAACTATATTGACGCTAAAGGGTGCCATTGTGCGTTGGATTTAGACAAAATGTCAAAAGCGTCAGTTTATGACGCCTTGGGATGAGAATGCGTTGGAATTCCATCATTAAAAGAGCATTTCAGAGACCCAGACTCAGATGTCTCTGGACTGCCGTCGTGTGCAACCTCTAGGCGCCTAGTCTATTTTAATGGACACCTCGTCCAAAAGCCAGTGTTCTCCTCCTGCTCAGGCACTTTATGTGAAATATAGATACAAGATAAGTGCTTATAATTACAATTATACAATTATAATTGCATTTAATTGATAATAACTTAACCATGGTAAAACCCCAAAAATCAAGAAAAACTACATCGGACATGCAAATCATGTGGTCTTGCGCATCCAGTCTCTTCGCTTCGCTTCTGGAACGCTTCTGGTGTGTGTTGGCACCGCGTGGAGGACAGATACGCCGCAGACGTGTGCAGTGCAAATAAGGGGTCAGTGTGAATGGTGAAAGTAGCAGTATTTCATAATCGAAGAATAACATGTAGCCAATGTGTCAATAATAAAGTTGGCTTAATACAATCAAATCTTCTGGATCAGGTAAAAACACTAGCTGCTGGATTTTCAACCAAACGATAGGACGGTTATAGTAATAGTCTTGAGGTCAATGTATGACCTAGCATTTCTGTATCAGGAACAGAAAGCATGTTTCATAACTGAAAAATATGGCAGGTGAATGCAATACAACCAACTGCTGCTACTGGTGGTAGAAGAAGGGAAAGCAAATGATATGGACAGAGATATTTAGGAGTCATTTAGGAATAGGCTTTACCTCTAAATCTCAGTACCTCAGCTGCTGTGTTTTAAACAAACTGAAATGTGTTTATGGAGACTACATCCAGCCAGAAGTAAATATAATTATCTAGTCTTGTGGTTATGAATGTATGAACAAGCTTGTCTGAATCAGGAACAGACAGTTACATAACTGAACAATATTCCTTGGGAGAAAGCATTATTTTTCAATCCTGTAGTTGTCTTTGCACTCCAAATAGTAATAAGACTTGTTACTACACCAAATGATCATAAATTGAACAAAATTGAAGCAATTTTACTCGCATAAATCAATATACTCTGTAGCAAACCTCTACTGCTTGGCTGTTCATAGATGGGTGTGGAAGAGCTGGAGCGGTTTGTGAACGATCAGTTTGACGAGCTGCACCGGCTGGTTCGGCTGGAGGAGTGGCGTGTCCTACACCTGGTGGATCTGAAGGAGGCTTTCCTCACTGCCCAGGCCGCCGAGAAGATCTCTGAGATCAGTGTCCACACGGAGAAGCTTCAGGAGGAGATGGACTCCATCACACAGCAGCTGAGCGACCTGGATCAGATGGAGCAGGACGGGGTCGCGTCGATGTCCCTCGCCCCGCTGTTGGCCAACGGACCAGCACCAGCACCGGCACCTGAAGCTCTGCTGGAGCCCAGACCACTGGTTAGTCAAGCTTCTCATATCGCACATTATTTCGAAGAAGCTTCACTGAAAGAAAAAAACACAGTAATAATGCATGAAGAGGTTTGGGCTGGTTAACTAAGATAAGTACATTTATAATCCTTTAACACATTTGGCATATGCTTTTATCCAAAGCAACTTACCATGCATTCAAGGTATGATCTACAGGAACGCAAGAACAAATCACATTTCAGATATGGAATCGCAGCAGACATATTTGACAGTCAATGTATTGTAATGTTAAAGGACATTGATCAAAGAGATTTGTCTATAAGGTCCATCCCATATTGCTTGATGAGGTGGTCAAAGAGGTTTGCTTTGCAGTCTAACTGGTGGTTGTTTTAGTTACTACGTCCTTAAGATCGAGGACTAGGTGAAGGCATAGACGATTTCAGCTTTCTGTTTCTACCATCCATTGCTTTAATTCATTCATCAGCCGCATTTCCACCGCAGGAACTTTCCCCATGAACTAGGGACCATGGGGTGGTTCTCTGTGTGTTTCGACCGCAGGATTTACCCAAGTTCTGGGTAAATATTTCCCCTCAGAAAGTCCCTGCTTGCGAGAACCAAAGTTCAGGAACTTTCAGGGGTGGGACCTGAGCACTGAACATGCTGATTGGTGGAGTTCATGCCACATTTTGATTGGATGACTCCATGCAGCATTTCATTTCAACCACCATTTTTAAAAATCTGTTGCGGTGCGTGCAGTCCTACACAACCGGACTAATTTGCCTAATCTTCACAGTACTTGAAGACTGTGGTGGAAACGCAGAAAGCAACCGGTCTTGGGGGGAAAAGTTCCTGGGACAAATTGTTCCTGGTAATTCCGGTGGAAATACGGCTATTGACTGCTGTTGTTACTCACCTGTTCATCTACAGCTATCTGCAGTAAAGATCGCAGCATTTGGGCTTCTAACATCCTTCTGCGCTTCCTGACAAATATTTAAGTCAGTAGAAGATTATCCTGCACAACTAGCTACTCCAGAGAACCTGGCATTGTGGGATTAAGAAATAATGTTGGCTCAAGAAGAGAGAGGGGCAACTCTGGTCCTGGAGATTCAGTGTCCTGCAGAGTTTAATCAAACACATCTGCCTGTGTTTCTAAGTCAGTTTTCTTAAAAGCAGTGTAGCAAGTAACCAACGGTAAGGGAACAGTCTCTCCAGAAACCACTGGTGGTGCATGATATAGCAGAAGAACAGTGATTTCAAATGAATAACTTCTTTTCTTTGCTCTGTTTTTCAGATTCCTGATTTGAGACTAAGGTAAGGGATTTGAAATGATCTGTTGTTTCAGTAACTGCCAGGTACTCTTATAAATTACTATTTTAAATAATAAACTGGTCATTGATGCTGATTGTAAATAGCCGTGGTTTGTTGACAATATACCAATAGCTGAACATTATTTGGTTGCATACAAACTGTGGAGGGATTGACGACAGTTACAGTGGATGTGGATGGGCCCGGATGCAGGCTTTTAGAAATACTGAGGTCCCAAATTTTAGTCTCTCAAATGATGTACTCAGAACTTCCCCTCCAGATCCTGGGGAACACCAGATACTTCCCACTCCAGAGAAGAGGATTTTGGCAGGGAGTCAGAACGGCTTGGCAACAGAGGAGACACAGGCAGTGTATAAGACTGCATACTATTATCTCATCTGAGTCAACAGGATTGACAATCCGATAAGTCAGTCCCGGTTCTCCACATGAATCCATGACTTGTATAATACCGGCTTCATGCGGGGATTTGGCACCCACAAATCAACATCTAGATTATAAAATCTGATAAAAGTGTGCATCTGGTAAAAGCGTAGATGTACCAGTTTTAAAACAGTGCCCTGTGTCACTATTACTTCTGTATATTTAATTGGGATTTTGTGACCTCCAAGTTTTTAATTCCTGTGCCGGTTTCTGTATTTTGTCAATTGAATGTAAATGTATAATTCATGAGTCTTCCTTCCTCTTACAGAGCAGCCAATCATAGGAGGGATGTGGAAGATCCTTCAGGAGATGAAGAGAGAGGAGATGCATATATTGGACATACACCCTAAAACTAATGGCCATTCCATCGCCTTCTCTGGCTTTCTCCCTTCATTCCAAACTTATCGGGATAAAAAACTATGACTATCGCTGAATGTAACTGTGCTGATCATATTTCTTTAGTTTTAACCGCTTATTTCAAAATAGTTTAGTCTTGAACCAATTTCTTTCTTTTTATCAAAGTTAATAAAACAAAATGGAAATGCTGGAAAGGCAGGAAGAAAGTGAAAACACTACATTCTACAAGACTGATTTGTATTTTAAAGAAAAAAAAAACTATTTTGATAGAATGCTTTAAAACCTTTTTTTTATAATTATTCAGATTCCACACTGGTTTGATTCATGAAATCCAGTCTCTTACCTTCACATCATCATGCTATACTTTGATTCTATTTGAGTTTAAATGTAGAGGATTATAAATTTGGTCTTGCTGTTCATTGTTTGATGCATTGTTTCTAGTCCATTTGTTGGCTACCTTTTCTTTATCAGAATGAAATACCTGGGTCACTGATTCCCAGTATACCAAATATATTTCAACCCTGATCGTAACCTGCTGGAAACCCATTTCTTGTGTTTGGATATCAGTATGTTGGGTCTGGAATCGGCTTGTGTACATTTTTCTCACCAGTTTTAAATATATATTTAGCTTTTTTCAGTTCTCTTAGCATTTTTCTAAATTAGTAGATCTCTCTTTGATAACTAAACAATGCTTTGCTTTGGGAAAACATGAGATTATATATTTGATAATGGTCAGTGTTGGGGAAAGTTACTTTTATAAGTAATGAATTCCTGAATACTGCCTTACTCCCTACAAGTTCTAGTTACTTTTTTTTTTTCGTTGCTTTTTATGGAAAGGAATTCACTGTTACTTTTGCATTACCTTTTCTCACTTTGGCTTGCTTGTTTTTTAGTAAGAAAAAAGGTTATATTTTTGGCAGCAAATGTAAAGGCCTCAGTGAATAAGCCTCAGACTGAAGGAAACGCAAATTCACAGCTGTACAGCCCTTCCGCTCAAACAAACATCTCAGCGGTTCTGCCATTCTGGACCACAGAAGAACAGGACGCAGGAGAAGAAAGTTTAACACTCTTACTGTAGCAATGATAACAATAAAAACTTCTACTCAAATGTGATGTTAATTTAAAGTCATTTTTGCTTATTCGTATGGTTGATTTGGATCATCGAAGGTCAGCAGCATAGACATTGGTTAATAAAGTGAGATTAAATGCATATAAAGTATTTAATACGTCTCTGCACTTACGATTCTCTCAACATGAGGAAGGGAGCGCTGTCAGTCAATACATGCCAAAACAAAGAAACTTGTGTTACTTATTTGTAAAAGTAACTCAGATATTTTGTTGTAAATTATTTAAAAGTTATATGTTACTTGAAAAGAAGTAATCTGATTACGTAACCCCCACATGGTCTTTGATATTAGGAATACAGTGACCTCTGTATCTGTAACTTTAAGAGCTGGAAGAGTGAAGAACAGAGAAAGCAGTGATGAGGATACTGATTTATAGGGCAAGCTTGAAGATATGAGTTTAAAGTTGTTTTTTGAAGGTCCAGATGTTGTCGGTCGCACGAAGATTCGGGGGCAGCTTATTCCACAGCGTAGGGCCAACAACACTAAAAGCCCTACCGCCCACCGTGGAGAGTCTGACCCGGGGTACATTAAGAGTGTTGAGATGCTCTGTTATGTCACACAAATATGAACACAAGTCACTCAGCCATTTTTCATCCTCAAGCTAAGGGATGACCTTTTGTTTGCTTTCCATGAAACGAGCGATCTCAATGCGGGGTATCATGAAATCTTCGCAACACTTTACCCCGACTAAGCCAGCGGACCTCTGTGTAGTAGGGCACATCTTCGTGCACAGAGCCTTCCGCATCTAAAAGTGCTCTGTATTGCCTGTGATTCAATCCCCGTGAACGATTAAAATGTACTGTTTTGTTTACAACTGTCATTACATGTCCCATGCCCAACACTTTTCCACAGAGGGCCTCCTGGTGAATGATGCAGTGGTACGCTGTGAGGTTTTCTCCTGTGTGCCTCACCTTTTCTCGTACCAAACCACGGACCTCCCGGCACATCGCAGGCGCACCATAAGTTGTCAGCGCAACAAGTTTATTCCGTGTTGTTGACGCACTGCTCCACTTGTGAGAAGATGTCCTGTCCAGATGTTGTCCCGTGAATTGCACTTAAATCCAAAAGTTCATCAGTAACGGAAAACCTATCATCTACCCCTCGAATGAATATAGAGAGCTGGGCAGTGTCCGTTCTGTCTGCACTCTCATCTATAGCCAATGAATATGCAACAGTCCTTAACTTTTTCTTTTAGCTGGATCTTTAAGTCAGAGCCCAGCTCATACACGCGACTAGCCATGGTGTTTCGGGAAAGGCTGATGTTGGCAATGGCTTGCTTTTTGTCCAGGCACACAACACCACATACCTTTTCAATACAGTTTTTAATAAATTCCCCCTCTGTGAACGGCCTGCATGCTCTTGCTATCTCCTGCAATCATGAAGCTTACCTTCACAGCTCCCTCACCTTGACTGTTCATGTGAGTAAACGTGTTTTCTGTAGCTGAAGTTTGTGTTTTAGTTCTTTGACTTTAAGCAGCCGTAGTTCCATGTCCATGCTTCCATATTGATCATGTATCATTTCGAAATGCCTTCTTAGATTATATTCTTTGAAAACCGCGAGTGACTCTTGACATATAAGACACATTGGCGTTTCTTTGTATTCACAGAATAAATATTCGGTTTCCCATCTTGGTTGGAATTGTCGATATTCGCAGTCCACTATTCTTTTTTAGCCATTGTGCTTTATTATACATACACAGCACATGCTCTCTCTCCGACCCAAACGCACACACACATACGGACACACACTCGCATAAACGTGTTGTCAGCGTTGCTCTGACGATTTAATCAGTAAAATAGTTTAACAACTTAAAAGCTACTAGACATTTATCCTGGAGCGGATAAACTTACAGTCTCACTATAGGAGAACCGCTGCTGCCTAACACTGTTGATAGACACTTATCGAACACTTCTCTCTCTCTCTCTCTCTCTCTCTCTCTCTCTCTCTCTCTCTCTCTCTCTCTCTCTCTCTCTCTCTCTCTCTCTCTCTCTATTCATAACAGCATTAATCTGCTAATAATTCATCAATTATTCCTTACTTATTGCCGTATTCTCTAATAAAATTAGCTAGTTGAGTGAAGCGTGACAGCACCACCTGCGTCTCAATGTTGTAATTGTCACAGACATATATTTAAACAGCGCACGGGTCACATTAAATTGATCCCCAGAATTTGTTGGCGGGCCTGATTAAAAGTTGTGGCGTGCTGTGTTTGGCCCGAGGGCCTTGTAATTGACACGTGCTGTAAAGCCTTGCCACCCTCAGCCCCCTCTTGTATTGCCAGCCAGCAGCCAGGTGCGGTTCGAGGACCCAATTACGCCTTCTCACGCACCCCATGCCGACCTGTGGAGACAGGAAGTTGTTGCACCGCACACTCAGACCCTGCTTTGGGCCTTCCGAGACGGGTCCCTGTCTTCCCCCTCGCTGGCCCTCCCGGGTACGTCTGTGGTGCCCCTAGTCCCCCTGGCTTAGTTTGTGGAAGCCTGGAAAGCGCTTCCCAGTCTGTCCAGCTGGCTCCTCTGTACCATCAGACTCGGCTATACGATTCAGTTCCTCCGGCACCCGCCCAGGTACAGGGGTGTTCACTTTACTAGGGTGTTGAGCGAACGGGCCCCTGTCATGCGCTCGGAGATCGCAGTCCTACTGGCGAAGGGCGCGATAGAGCCGGTCCCTCCAGCCGATATGAACACTAGCTTCTACAGCCCGTACTTCATTGTACCCAAGAAAGTGGGTGGGTTACGGCCAATCTTGGACCTGTGTCTTGAATCGGGCCCTTTACAAGCTTCAAGATGCTAACGCAGAAACGCATCCACCCACGAGATTGGTCTGCAGCGATCGACCTGAAGGACGCGTACTTTCATGTCTTCATCCTCCCGCGACACATGCCATTCCTGCCATTCAAGGGTTGAGCATATCAGTATAAAGTCCTACCCTTCGGGCTGGCCCTGTCACCCCGCGTCTTTAGGAAGGTTGCTCCCATGAGAGAGCGTGGTATTTGCATCCTCAACTATCTCGAAGACTGGCTGATACTAGCTCAGTCTCTGGAACAATTCTGCGAGCACAGGGACCTGGTGCTCCGGCATCTAAGCCAGCTGGGTCTTCGGGTCAACTGGGGAAAGAGCAAACTCGCCCCCGTGCAGAGGATCGGTATTGGATTTTCTCGGTATGGAGCTGGACTCGGTCCACCAGACGGCACGCCTCACAGAGGAACTGAACTGCTTGAATACTGTCAAGAGCAGAACAGTGGCAATCTCCGTCTGACACCCCGGCCTGCTGCCAAACCCTCAGCCTGTGGTCAGACCCTTCGTTTCTCTGGGCCGGAGTGCCCCTAGAACAAGTGCCGCGAGGAGTTGCCCCCCCCCCCCCCCCCCCCCCCTTTACCCTCTTGGGACTTATCTCTGGTGCTGATGGCAGTGCAGAGACCTCCCTTTGAGCCATTGCAGGCAGCGGAGTTAAAAGTCCTGTCTATAAAAACGGTTATCCTGGTTGCTTGGGCCTCCATCAAGAGGGGGACCTGTATGCATTTTCTGTTGGCGAATCGTGCCTGGAATTCAGGCCAAGCCGGTAGCTTTCTATGTGCTCTCTTCTCTTAGAAACCAGTCAACACCGTAAGCCCCTCTCGAAGTGTCGGCTCAAAGTGTCGCTCGAAGACCGGATATGTGGGCCATTCTTGCTTCAGTTGAGTTCCCCGTTGCCGAACCCTGTTGAGCTCCTTCACATCCCTCGACATTCGGACGTGGCGAAGCATCCGACGCCAGGCCTAGCACTCGTATGAATTGGTGGAACCTGTGCTAGGCTGGGTTACATATGTTGTGATCCCCCGCTCTGCCGTCTCTGACTGGTGTTGTCTACCCCCTGCTATAGGCCGGAGGCACCCCAGTGACATTCCATATGTTGTACTGCCCGGAAACACCCAGTCCATATGTGTAACTTCCACATGATACCTCCCTACGGGCAGGATGTGGCTTCCGCAGTGTCTCCCTTTCCACTGAAAGGACACGCTTTCCCAGTGTCATCCAAGTCTGTCTGAGTGGGTCATGCGGAACAGCAGTGGACTTCCCTGGCCTGAGCCCTGTCCCATCTCTGCCTCAATAATGTGAGGGGATCAGGAGGCTCTCACTAGGCACTGGAAGGTGGCAGCACTAGATGGCGTATTACCTCGTATCCCAATCAGTATGGTATGTCCGAGTCACGTCGAACGTGACCGAACTGAGAGGGAACTTCTCGGTTACGTATGTAACCCTCGTTCCTTGAAGGAGGGAACAGAGACGTAAGTCCAGACGTAAGTCCCATTCCATACCGCTAACCCCAGGCTCTGCTCGGCTCCTCAGCGAAATCCGCTTCCGCATTTATATCCGCACTGCGGGGCGGAGCGTGAGATGCAAATCTCGCACGCCAATGTGCATTGGCTCATTTTATCAATACTCGAAGATGACAGGCTCCCTAAGCGTGATCCCAATCAGTACGGTTCACCCGACTCACGTCTCCGTTCCCTCCTTCAGAGAACGAGGGTTAAATACGTAACCGAGACGTCTCAGCATACACACATAAAATGCTTTATTTCTGTCACTGTGTTGTAAAATAATAGGCTTTGATAAATTAACTTACTCTACCTACAATGATTCTGAACTCCTACCATCATGTACGCTGCTGATGATATTAATGATTTAAAATCAAAGCTTCAATGCTTTTGTGGATTAAAATACCAAGGATCAGATTTACTAACAGCTTGTGCAAGTGCAAACCCTCTTTTGGCATTCAAAAACTACTGTCAGGATTTAATAATGACACGCAAGGAAAAATTAAGGCGAGAAAAGAAAAGAAAGGTGAGGACGGTTATTTTTGCGGCTAATTTTATTGCTTATGCATTTGTAGGAGTTTCCTTTTCAGATGCAGTATTTATGGGAGGAGAATATTTAAATAATTCATGCAAGGTGATTTACTGGTATGTAGATCATTATTTACAGCCCAAAAAAGCATTAAACCAATCGCTAATTTGCACAGCTCTAGGTAGATTGCGTTGGACATTATGGAAATGATCGTCTGTGTTATTTAATTTGCGTGCCATCAGTAGATCACGTGCTGAACTTTACACTTCTATCCGCGCTTTTATGTGATTGCGCTCTCATGCTAATTTGCCCTGGTTATTATTTCTGGTATCAAGTCTGCCAGTACGCACACACTCAAAGCACTTTCTTTAAAGTCCCCATGAATTCAAAATTGACCATACTTACTTTGTTTGCCTACATTGATCGTTTTGTGGTGCAAATTCATCTATGCAAGTCAATCCACACAAAAAATTGTTTTGGCTTCGTAATCTTTAATCAAAATCTGAAATTTCCCCTCCCTTCTGCATTGGAGGACCTTCCCTGATGACGTAGGTTTGACGGTTTGGGTGTCGGCTTAACATCTGTAACCACGCCCCTCCAACTGACAGTAGACAGGCTGAATGACAACACCTACTTTTCTAGATCCAATCAGGTGCTATTTGGAAAAAAAGCAAGGCCCACTATTTTGCCTCATTTAGTATTCCGTTTCTCTCGGAAATACATCACAACACTGGAGAAAAGTCGTTTGCAACTTCCGGTTCACGGGGACTTTAAAGTCCCCCTTAAAGTCAATAATTTTACCTCTTAAAATTCATCTTTGATAATCATAATAACATATTTAAACGTTTTTCCTGTGAAAAATGTTTCTTAATGCCTTAAAATAGCTTAAATGTTACTCTAAACTCTTGCTTCAATCAGTTTAGGCGGGACCAAAAATATGCAAATTAGTCCCCGCCTCCACTCACTCACAGCATCTCAGATTACCTGATCCACTTGATCAACTGTAACAAATGCTGCACAATAGCAAGTGGAAATGCTGGTTTAATTAAAAACTTTTAAAAAACTCGTCGGAGTTCTCAGAGGCGGCAGGAAAACCCTGGACAGGCTTCGATTCAGGAATGATCCAAACCATCAGATACTGATCCACAGTGACAGGAGACACTTCAGGGTAATGTCTCGTTAGTTAATGATTAGCTAACATGAATTAACAATGAGCTTTATTTTTTTTTAAAGCATTTATTAATATTGTAACATTAGTTACTAAAAATGTAATTGTTCATTGTTTGTTCATGTTCACCAAAAAAATGTGTACAGTTTATAATACTAGATTCTCGAGATTTTTAGGCCTACGGTGAGCTTGAAAAAGTACTTTTCAGAATATTAGAAAGGTATATACATTTTATTTTTTTAAATAAAAACAATAACATGTCATAGTAATTGATGCAACAATTCATAGGAATAATGTTAATGCTAGCATATGCAAGGTTATTAGCAAAAAAAAAATTGCTTGTTATAGCGCCACCTTGTGACCTTTTTTAATACAATTTGTATCTATCTAGCCTCACTTCATGTCATTTTTATAATTATGTGACGTGCAGTTCTGCAGATGGATATTATTTGAGTCAAATCACATGTATTTCTATAGCCCATGCAATACAGACTGATTCAAAGCAGCTTCACAAGAAGCAGATTCAACAAATGTTACAAATTAACAACAAATAAAATTTAAGCTGTGATGCAGCTCTACAGAAGACAATAGTGTCATTATTCAGCTCAATTCAGTTCACTGTTGATTCAGTTCAGTTCTATGAGTGTATGTGTGTGTGTGTGAGTGTGTGTGTGTGAGAGAGAGAGAGAGAGAGAGAGAGAGAGAGAGAGAGAGAGAGTGTGTGTGTGTGTGTGTTTGTAATATAAACTACTTCTATATTTAAAGGTGTTAACTGTGTTAATTTTACACTGCAAGTTACAACTTAGAAATAATTAATTTAAACACAACAAATTGTGACATTTTTTTTATAATGAAAGAAGCACACAAAAGTATGACAGAGCACAAAAACAGACAATTAATTGTCAGACCAATTTCACATTCATGTCAGCCCTGTGTACAGAAGACAATATCTGATCATGTCAGTGGATGTAGTAACACTTCTGTCACAGTGTCTGGTTGTGTTCCCTTGTTTATCACTAGAGGGCCTCATTTTCACGGTGTCCTTCACATTTGACTTCAATTCCCAGCATTCTGTCTGTCACTGTCACTCATCAGTTCATTGCACTCAGCTGTTCCCCGTAATCATTGTTCCCAGCTGTTCTGTGTTAGTCTTGTTAGATATGTGTATATATTCCCTGTCTGTGTTAGTATGTGTACGGAGTCGTTGTTAATGTCTCACACTTCTTGGTTTGTTCCTGCCTGTTCTTTGTGTTCGTTGTTCTTGTTTGGATTGCTTGTATGGTATTTGACCCTTGCCTGGACTGGATTACGTTTCACGGATTACCCAATAAATATCTCACTGCACTTGGATCTACTGTCTCTCTCGTGTGTGTCGTGACAGAACGACTCCGTCCCGATGAATAGATCCAGCAGTTCGAGATTCCATAACCCTTCTCCTGTGTATGGGGAAGGAAGGGGACCACAGAGACGAGGTTCGCAGGTCGGGGAGGAAGCGCCTCGACTAAACATTTTTCAATGTTTTGGCTTATGGGCCCAGCAGACTGAGGAAGCAGCGGCGGCTAAGGCTTCAGCGAACTCGTCCATCAGAGATGGTGAGTCGTTTCTGGGGACTCGTCTGGCGAAGTTCTCCGGAACTCGGGGAGGTTGCAGGGGAGGAGGTGGTCGACAAATTCCACGACACCGTCCTCCGCTTTGCCATTCTTCTGATCCAGAGCCGCCGGACTGGTCCAGTACAAGATCCTCGCCGCTGGTTCCACCCCGCACAAAGTCATCATCGCGGGGCTCATCTAGCACAAGGTCCTCACCACTGGTGCCGTCCAACACAAGATCCTCGCCGCTGGTTCCGCCCAGCACAAGATCTTCGCCGCTGGTCCCATCCATCATAAAGCCCTCGCCACTGGTTTCGTCCAGCCCAAGGTCCTCACCACTGGTCCTGTCCAGTCCAAAGTCCTCGCCGCTGGTCCCGTCTAGTACTGAGGCTGCACCTCGCCATCAAGGACGGAGGAGGAGAAGGGCCTCTTATCTCCCCAACACCCCGGTGGTCGTCCCTGTGCAGCATGCGGTCATTTCAGAGGCTGTCCCTGTGCAGCGTGCGGTCGTTTTGGAGGCCGTCCCTGTGCAGCATGCGGTCATTTCAGAGGCCGTCCCTGTGCAGCGTGCGGTCGTTTTGGAGGCCGTCCCTGTGCAGCATGCAGTCATTTTGGAGGGCATCCCAGTGCAGACCGCTGTTGTTCCGGTGGTCCCTGTTCCGGTGGTCCCTGTTCCGCTGGTCCCTGTTCCAGTGGTCCCGAGTCAGGTGGTCCCAGTGCCGGTGGTCCCGAGTCCAGTGGTCCCGAGTCAAGTGTCTGCTGTTCCAGAGCCGGAGCCAGTGTCTGCTGTTCCAGAGCCGGAGCCAGTGTCTGCTGTTCCGCAGCCAGAGCCAGTGCCTGTTCCAGAGCCGGAGCCTGTGTCTGCTGTACCTGAGCCGGAGCCAGCGCCTGTTCCTGAACCAGTGTTTGTTTCTGTGTTTGTGTCTGTTCTTGTGGCTGTTACAGTTTTGGTGTCTGTTCCTGAGCTGGTGTCTGTTCCTGAGCCGGTGTCTGTTCCTGAGCTAATGCCTGTTCCAGAGCCGGAGCCAGTGCCTGCTGTTCCAGAGTCGGTGTCTGCTGTTCCTGAGCCGGAGCCAGTGCCAGTGTGTGTTCCAGAGCTGCAGCCAGTGGCTGTTCTAGAGCCGGAGCCGGTGCCGTCTGTTCCAGAGCTGATGTCTGTTGTTCCAGAGCCGGTGTCTGCTATTCCTGAGCCGGAGCTAGTGCCAGTGTCTGTTCCAGAGCCTCTGCCATGGCCGCCCGAGTGGTCTTCATCACCCTGGCCGCCCGAGGGGACTTCACCGCCCTGGCCGCCTGAAGGGACTTCACCACCCTGGCCGCCCAAGGGGTCTTCACCGCCCTGGCCGCCCGAAGGCTCTTCACCGCCCTGGCCGCCCGAAGGCTCTTCACCGTCCTGGCCGCCCGAGGGGTCTTCACCGCCCCGGCCGCCCAAAGGTTCTTCACCGCCCTGGCCGCCCGAGGGGTCTTCACCGCCCTGGCCGCCCAAAGGTTCTTCACCGCCCTGGCCGCCCAAAGGTTCTTCACCGCCCTGGCCGCCCGAGGGGTCTTCACCGCCCTGGCCGCCCGAGGGGTCTTCACCGCCCTGGCCGCCCGAGGGGTCTTCACCGCCCTGGCTGCCCGAAGGATTCTCTGTTTTGCCCTGGTCCCCGGTTAAGCCCTCACCCCTTGTTCCTGTCTCCCTTCACGGACCTGGCCCACCATCCCTCCCCCTGATCCTCCACCGTTCCACCTCCCTCCTGAACACTTGTATCATGTTTTAGTGTTGTCGTGGAGCGTCTGGTAGCCGCTCCGTAGAGGGGGGGTTATGTCACAGTGTCTGGTTGTGTTCCCTTGTTTATCACTAGAGGGCCTCATTTTCACGGTGTCCTTCACATTTGACTTCAATTCCCAGCATTCTGTCTGTCACTGTCACTCATCAGTTCATTGCACTCAGCTGTTCCCCGTAATCATTGTTCCCAGCTGTTCTGTGTTAGTCTTGTTAGATATGTGTATATATTCCCTGTCTGTGTTAGTATGTGTACGGAGTCGTTGTTAATGTCTTACACTTCTTGGTTTGTTCCTGCCTGTTCTTTGTGTTCGTTGTTCTTGTTTGGATTGCTTGTATGGTATTTGACCCTTGCCTGGACTGGATTACGTTTCACGGATTACCCAATAAATATCTCACTGCACTTGGATCTACTGTCTCTCTCGTGTGTGTCGTGACAACTTCAGTCATTACAAATGGGTTACCATTACCTTATATTATATATATTATGCATTATAATATTAATTATGAACCTGCATATAGTAGTTCTCAGTAGCTAGTGTTCAGTGAGGTATGAAAAATAGTAGGCTAGTAACTGATTAGCTATCATGAACTACCACACTCAACTGAGCGCTATTACTTACTAATTTGATCAGAGTTTCTTGTTAGTTAATAGCAGCTAGAATGTTAATAGTGTGTTACTCATTTGTTCCTGTGTAGTTATTCATTAATGAAGGAACAGTGTCCTAAACCTGTGCTAATCTTACTGTATCCTCCTCAATAACAGAACGTGTGATTTACAGTACAACATCAACACAATAAGTACATTTTACTTTTTTTTTACTTTTTTTTAGGCTCGCTACATAGTAGTGAAAGCACCTAATAGAAAGTGTAACTTTCTCTAATATTTATTTTGGAGTCCAGTAAAGTAATGTTTTCTTTAAAGAGAAAAGTCAGGATAATACTACAGATGTTTGCGAGTATCTGTATATTTAAATGAGTTTGTCCGGCTTGTAGAGATCCTCCTCGGCCATGTCTCCGCCTCTCTGCTGCTCCACTCCAGCATGTTTTCTCCTCCTCCTCCTCCCTTCTTCCACAGTGATTCAGGGCTGTCCCGACAACACGAGCACACACACGGACACACACAGCACACACTGAAGGCTTTGCGAGGTAGATCCACGAGCTGTTGCCCCGCTGCGGGCCGGTCCGTCGGGGAACGATGTGGGTTTGGTACTTTCTGCTCGGTTCGGGCTCGGGTTCGGGATCAGTCGGTGAGTCGCTACGCCAGGCTTCATCCATTGTTTCTCTGAATGTCCTCCGGTAGCGCCATTAGTACAGCAGTCGTTGTAGTGTTTGAGCAGTGCTCAGTCATCGCAGCTGTTGCATTCTTCTACAAACGCACTTTATGTGGCAGCTTGCAACTTTTGTTAGCATTAAGTAACGGGTTAGTGAAGCCGGCATGAATGTGCACGCGCTGCTCGCTCCCGGGGACTTGTTTTCCTTTTAAACGGTTCGTTATGTGAACCAGAGAGAGTTTGTGATTTACTGGGTGTACACAAGAGTTGATATGCGTAGAGTAATGCAGCTAAAACATTAATAAATAAAACAGTTTTAGTGTTTATTTGTTTGAAGCTCGTCAAATAGGCATTATGAATCTATTCAGTGACAATCCCATATTCATCAACATCACACGGTCATGACGTTGCGGGAATAATGTTCAAAACAGTAATGAGATCTAGTGTGTCGAGCACATAACAGTGTGTGTATCTGCTGAAGGTCACCTAAACACCATTGGCCAGATAAACAATAACCTACTGACTATTTAGACTAATCAAATAGACTAAAAAGAGTAGTTTTTTTTATTTAGATTTTGATAACACAGCATTAGGGTTAAATATGTTGCAAACATTATCAGCTTCTTGTGCCTAAACTCAAGCAACATGAATTAGAATGGTTTTATTGGAGCGGAAGTCTTTTAATGGTCTGACAGATCTAGATCAGTTTTATGTTTGAAATATTTTGGCTTTGTACTCTTTTCTTCTCAAAGTTGCTGTGTGTTCAGTTGGACGGCCGTATCATGAAAGAGATTTCTGAGACAAGCTTTCCAACCCGATCTCCTGGCACTGCGCATCTGTATGACAGGCTCTTTATATGCAAACATTACCTTTTACATGCATGATTTCTCAATCCACAACACATTTACACACATTTCACATGCGTCTGATATGCAGTATTCAGTTACATTTCATTAATCGATCAGCAGGAAGCGGCAGAACTTTTAAAGCCCACTGAGACAACTCAAATGAACCAAATGGATTTTAAATCAATAAAGTAAGAGGAATTATTATTATTATTTCATATTTATTTGTCAGGGACTATGCATATAAAAGTATTATCTCACAAGAGAAGAGATGCTTTGCTACAGATTTACTTGCTAATTTCCTTCTGCAGTCCCTGGACAAGTAAATATTGCAAATAAAATTACAGAAATGCATGAAAATACATGTACACAGTGCCGTATCTATGCAAAGGCATGTGCTTATGACAATTACATTGAGGAGAATATATATATATATATATATATTATTTGTATTATTTCACTCTAATGCTAAAACTCAGTAAGACAATTGCTATCTAAAATGGATGCAATTTTAAATATTGGGCAGAAACCTTGTATTTCCATATTTCGTAATTCCCCCCCCCTAAATTATTGTATTGTTAACCCTTTAATTCTGTCTGTGCGTTTTACAAATATTTAACCAATGAAACGTTTAAAAAGAGCTTGTGACTAAACCTCATAAATCCATTTGGTCCTCAAATTAGCTGTTTCCATCCACCTATTTTTATGCGCACTTTGGGATATTGCATTAATAACTGCTGGATGGAAACGCCAAGATGCACATCAATTCTAAAAATGTGCATAAAAAACATACGTGCTTGTTTGAGTTGGATAAACTACTACATCGCATAAACTACGATGGAAACACATTTGCCGAATAAATTCTTTTATGCACTTCAAAAAAGTCATGTGGCTTTGGGACGAAGGGACAGCATAACTGGATAATCTAATGCTATAATCCACACTCTATAGAATGAGTTAATCTCTGCATCTTTAATAGTTAAACATTTTAAATGAAGTAAAAAATCTTCCAATGAGTTACTCATGTAATACCTTGTATGCAAAGATGTTAGCCAATAGCAGTGGGCGTTTGCAGTGAAGTGTTAAAGAGACACGCCCCTTTAATCAGCCTGTAAATCTAATACTATTAGCATTACAAGTGTGCGCCTCAGGAAACATGATACTATTAAATCATGCCGTTCATGATCCCTGTGCCTAAAACACGGAAGCCTTTTCCACTTGTGAATCTCCTGCTGTCGGTCCTGTCCATGATATCAGCGCATCTCTCAGACCTTGGCCAATGATGTCACGGTGTGCTCATCTGGGAAGTGGGATGTTTGCAAACAGTAACCTTGCAGTGTCCGAGTGAGTGTCGTCGATGAAATGACCAAGGAGAGCTATGGCTCCGATGCTCTCCTGGACCATAATCAGTTGTTGTGGCAAAAATGTAAAACCTTCCACAGTTAATTCGCCAGAGTTTGGTGACATGAATCATACAATTTATGGCGAGCCGTTTGACTGAAAGATTTCTGTCCAGGCAGTGTTTCTTGGGTCTAAAGTATTCAGTGTTTCCTCTAGGATTTTTTCCAGCCGTGGTGGCAGGCCCATTTCACCAGGGGGAGGGGCGTGGCCCATGAGTGATATTCCCATTGGCCACGCCCCCTTATTCCAGGTGTTTAAACCTCCCCTAAGCATTATAACATGAAAGGCGCCAATAAGAGCGGCAAAGCGTGCGCAGAATGATGCACTTGAAGTAACGCAAAGTCACAGCGTGCAGCGCTCCGCATTGAAAGGTTCAAAGCACAAAGCGAAGAGATTATATCTGCTTAATGTATTATATCTATGCAACAGTTTATTAAGCCTTTTCTTTTAACAGTTTTAAATTTCAGTTAACTTACAGTGCGCATGTACAACAATTCATAGTGCTCTCTACTCTAGTGCTGTAGTAACAGACACCCGGGAGAAAGGAATGTGATTTAGAAAGCGCTATAAACTCCAGCAAGATAAAGTAATTTTATGCAAACTATAGACCTTTATCTACAAATATAGTATAAAGGGAACATTGATCTTGAAGAGAGTGTCGTCGTGTTACTGTCGTAACCGAACGCGACGCGCTGTTTGAATGCTGAATGGAGAATGACTGAGGAGAGATGAGTTTCTTATTTATACATTTTTACCTCACATTATGCTATTGAATGACTTTAGAAGTCTTGGAATATAGTGTGAAAACTTTATGGTGCTCTACAATGTTTTGTATGCCTTTAGTGGGGCTTAACAATAACACAAACAATATCGGACCGAGAAGCTGCAGCCGTGGCGGGATGATTTTAGGTGTGGCGGCCCGCCACGGCAGAATGAATGTAGCGGAAACACTGGTATTCAAAAGATGCTTGAAACTCTCTCTCTCAACCTCTTGAATTGGAACCATGTCTTTTGCGATGTAATAGGTGACAGCTTTATGTCGTAAGACGCTTTTTTGCCTAAGGGTGTACTCACACTAGGCACGGTTGCCATGAACCGGGCCCGAGTACGATTGTCCCCCCTCCCCACTCCCCCTCTGGCCTGCACTCACATAGGGTTTCAGCATTCGTGCCGGAGCACGCTTACGTCATTATGGTGCGACGGTTTCGGGATAAACAAGAAGAGCGGCGCTCTCTGAACACAATGGAGTCCATCGCTCTGTTTTCTTTGTGGATAATAATACTGTGCCCGCAGTTTTTTTACCTTGTCTCTACACTGCTTGGTAGTTCTTTGATATCCATGACGAAGAAGATAGTCACGGATTTTTCTAAATATATCTGAGTTTTAATGCGTTCCAGCTGTTCTTGTATGCTCTCATCTGCCCAAATTTCCAACAAGCATTGCACCTCTGCCGTAGACCAAAGCGACCCTTTCCCCGCCATGTTGGTTTTGGAGCGTCGCAAAACCATGACGTCACGCGTCCTGTTCCGTGCTCCAGCACGGTTAGCGCTCACACTGCATGCGAACCGCGCCCGAGTCCAATTGAACCGTGCTCTGGCCCACCTCTTCCAAGCGGGCCAGGGCCGGCTAATCGAGCCGCCCCCGGGCACGGTTCGGAGCACTCACACTAGTCAAACGAACCGGGCTTTGGTGGTCAAACGCACTCGGGCACGGTTCAAACTGGCTAGTGTGAGTACACCCTAAGTTTGCTGTGTGTTTTTGTGAGGTTACCCTGGATGTACAGTTGACTCACGAAGCTTTTCAAATTTGTCATATTGTGCAATTCGCTGCATTGATCATAAGCTGCCGGAAATGGAAGAGACTGAGTTAGCATTGCTTCTCGCATCGCTGCATTATTGACATGGACTCGCTGAAGTTATACTCATGTGACTGACTCCAGAACAAGTTCAGATGAGATCTGCACTCCAAGGATATCAAGAGAAGATCAAGCATCCACGTCACAGCTGGCCATAATATACTTCTGATTCATCTCTGAATGTCTTCACATGGCTCATTGTTCTCACTGTTTTAAAGCTTTTAGGTTATTGGCAACAAACTTGTTGCTAAGGTTGTCCGTTTTGCTTCTAGTCGTTTTCAGTAAAATGCTTGTGCTCAGCTTATGCGATCATATTGGCAATGTGCATTACTTAAAGGGATACTCCACTTTTTTTGGAAATAGGCTCATTTTACAACTCCTCCAGAGTTAAACTGTTCAGTTTTACCGTTTTTGAATCCATTCAGCCGATCTCTGGTTCTGGCGGTACCACTTTTAGCATAGCTTAGCATACATCATTGAAGTGGACAAGACCATTAGCATTTCTAAAAAAAAAATGACCAAAGAGTTTCGATATTTTTCCTATTTAAAGGTGCTCTAAGCGATGTCATGTGTTTTTTAGGCCAAAACATTTTTTGTCACATTCAGCAAACATCTCCTCACTATCCGCTGGCTGCCTGTCCCCTGAACACACTGTAAAGAAACGCGATCTCTGTAGACAGCCCATGCTTCACAAACAGCACCAAAAACAAACTGCAGCGACCCGCTCCCCAAAACATAACAAACTGTTCCAGCCAATGACCGACAAGAAGGGTTTGGGGGTGGGGTTTGGGGGGTTAGTGTGCGGATGAGGAGGAGGGAGGGTCTAGCTAGCCTCCGTTTTGTTTGACAATAGTTCGAACGTCAACAAGAAGTGACGTCACCCAGGATCGCTTAGAGAACCTTTAAAACTTGACTCTTCTGTAGTTACATCGTGCACTAAGACCGACGGAAAATGTAAAGTTGCGAATTTCTAGGCTGATATGGCTAGGAACTATGCTCTCATTCCTGCGTAATAATCAAGAAACTTCACTGCCGTACCGTGAGAGCAGCAGGCGTATTGATATGACGCAGCGCCTGAAAATAGTTCCGTTGTGTTGACGGAAGGTGGCCTATTTTCAGGCGCTTCGATATTTTTCCTTTTAAATAGGAAAAATATCGAAACTCTTTGGTCATTTTTTTTTTAGAAATGCTAATGGTCTTGTCCACTTCAATGATGTATGCTAAGCTATGCTAAAAGTGGTACCGCCAGAACCGGAGATCGGCTGAATGGATTCAAAAATGGTAAAACTGAACAGTTTAACTCTGGAGGAGTTGTAAAATGAGCCTATTTCCAAAAAGAGTGGAGTATCCCTTTAAGGCCTCATTATGCTTCTGAGTCAACTCCACGGCGTAGCTACACCGTCACTCCTACGGCGTCGTGGCCGTTTTATGGTTCAGCGTCAGGTTGCCTTGCATCGCGGTGCATTTCACCGCCAGAACGCTAGGGGGGTGTGTGGTTCGCGAATCTCTTTGCTAATTTGTTTTGGTTCCGTGCGCCTGGTTCCACTTTTTCATTTCCGACAATGGCAAGCGAAAGAGAGAGAATGTTGTTGCAGCTGGAGCTAATCGACGTTGAACAACAAATAATTTTATTGCAAATGTTTAATCGCAGAAGAATCAAACGTTCCTCAACTTGATCCATCGTTGAAACAAACAGTGCAGTGGTCACTTTAAAAATGGCGGTACAGCAGGAGGGGGAAACCGGAAAAAAACTACACTCCAGAAATGATGTTTAATCTGACCAATCACAGCCCTTGCGGTCTGCGTCACCTCGACACGTAGTTACAATTTTTTGGAGGTGCACGTCGAGCTACGGCGGAGGGGTCGGAGAGGGGTTCGTGGCGACACAAGGGGGGTCTGCGG
Source organism: Rhinichthys klamathensis goyatoka (assembly GCF_029890125.1). Taxonomy (NCBI): domain Eukaryota; kingdom Metazoa; phylum Chordata; class Actinopteri; order Cypriniformes; family Leuciscidae; genus Rhinichthys; species Rhinichthys klamathensis. Next base: position 372,615 of record NW_026606599.1, read on the forward strand.
GGGTACGCCGTCGATTCGACGCAGAAGCATAAAACAGGCTTTATCTGTTGTCATTGGCAACTTGCTTGTCGCTGCAACATACTGTGCCTTAAAGTCCCACTCCGATCATATTTTGAGCTATTTTTAAACATTACCAGTGGTCTTTAAATTATGATTATGCCATTTTTAGCCAAAATCACAAAACCTGTGCCGTTTTCTGGGACTTCGCTTCAGCAGAGCGGCAGTAGCTCATTAGCAATTCGCCTCTGCGTTGTGGGCGGAGCCGTTGGCATGGAGACGCCCCTCCCCCTGCCCGTTGCTGAGAGCTCTGTCTCTCCCGCTAGCTTACATCCCCAATACCGGTGGGGCAACAGTATTATATACACGTTAATTATTATTATCCGAAGTTAATCAAAGTTATCACCGATCACCGATCATTATTTCACTCTAAGACGTCGCGTGTGGAGACGCCCAGTGGAGTTACTACGTCACAACTCCAGTCGATTTTAGCCGGCATTTTAGCGTCTGCTACTGATTCACAGCCATTTGAATGTAGAAATACTCAGAAATACAACTTTGAGCTTATTTTTCTCAAGGTATGTCCTCTAACATCAGAAAAATGCCACAAGAACATGTTAACACCTAGAAAAACATTATTTTCATCGGAGTGGGTCTTTAAAGGGATAGTTCACCCAAAAACGTCAATTCTGTCAGTAATTACTCACCCTCATGTTGTTCCAACCCCGTAAGACTTTTATTCATCTTCGGAACACAAATTAAGATATTTTTGATGAAATCGCAGAGCTGGCGAGAACTGAGAAGATGACGCTCACGATCATTTGATGGGAAAGTGTGAAAGGTAAGCCATTCATTTTGCGGCATTGGTAAGGCACTTTTACATTTTCTCGTTGGTTTCTCACGATTCGGACATCCAGGAAATTCACAGTTTAGAACCATTTTACACACTAAATCGAGACCCATCTGCTTTCATCTTTGGGTGAACTAACCCTTTAACTCAGGGGTCTCAAACTCAAATTAACTGGGGGCCGCTGGAGGTAGAGTCGGGGTCAGGCTGGGCCGCATCAAGTATTCCACAAAAAAATAGTATTCAAGTATTCCAAAAAAGGAGCACAACTGATCCAATCTTCTCAATATTTATTATTAACGTTTCTTCTGAACTGTTCCTCTGAATTTGAACATTCCTTTCTGTACATGATTGGTTCTTCATGAGCTGTCCTTCTGACAGTTGAAGTTCATTTTACAAACTTTCTTTGTCTATAACACATATTTGTGATATTTACATTTGCTTATGTCCTTTTTATTTTCTTTATACAACACATTAATGATATTGAATGTTTTTTTTGGAAGGCACATTTCCTTTTATTATACTTAGAAAAACAATTATTGCTTTTGAAATACAAATATTTGCAGTCATGTCTGCCCGTCTTATTGAATTCTTTGTATAGTGTCTCAAATTACTGACTGCACAAATCAAAGCAAACCTTCTTATCAACCTGTTGGACACATATTACAAGCTCAAAGTGATTATTCTCACATTGTTTTAGAGCAGTGTCTCTCTCCAACACGTCGCTCGCGAGCTGCCAGTAGCTCGTGGCCTGATTGGTGGCAGCTCGCCAAGGGGCCGTTCACATATCGCGCTCACATATTTTGCGCGCTCAAGTTCGTAATTTCAAATGTAGGCCCGCGGCAAGCGCGCTCATAATTGAAGCGACGCGCTCGTTTTTTCCAGGCGCAGTATGTTTGTACTTCGCGGTTGTCTATGACAACTATTGACAACAAACCCTCCGTAAGCTGTCACGAGACTATCTATGGTAGCTCATAAGGGATACATTTTTTTTTTATTTTTTTTTTACGCGGCACACGCAACGACGGGCCGCACTAACATTAAACTTTAATGTCAAGTAGGGGGCGGCCCGCGGGCCGCGAGTTTGAGACCCCTGCTTTAACTTATCAGGTTGAGTCAGGTCGCCTTTATTTATATAGCACATGAGGCACATATTCAAGCAGCTTCCAGTGATAGAAAGGAAATAACGTTCATGGTGCAAATGAAATCATTTCTGCTGTGGCGCAGCTCTAAAGAGACATAGTAAACAGTCGCTATTCAGTCGAGTCAGTTCAGTGTTGATTCTGTTGGGGTATCAGACACGCTTGTTCCATCTAGTGGTTATTGGAAACATGCTTGTTCTAAAAGCTTTATTTGCTATTGGAAACATGCTTTTTCTTAAGGCTATCTAGTTGTATCTAGCAACTGTTATCAAATATGCTTGTTATGTTATACTATTATACTTCATATTATACTAGTTTATGCTAGAACTAGTTTATTCGGGTACCAGCGACGCTTATCTTAAAGCTGATGTTTAAAACTTTATGCTCTTTATGCTATCCGATTATGTTGGAACATTCTGTGTTGAAGTTAGCAACATATTTGAGTCTTAAAGCTTATCTAGAGTATCAGTAACATGCTTGTGCTTAAATACACAGTAGGCTACGTTTCACTGCAGAGGTCTGTTATTCAACACTAACAACATCGTAGCTTGATGATCCCGTGAAGGAGTGTGGAATCATGGGAGTCTCCACAGCGATGACAGTACGACGGAGCAGAAATCATGTTCATGAATGAGGAAGCACACTGTATTCATAGCTTATCTGCGCACTGCATCTGACTCAGAGCTACAGGGTGTATGCTTCCCCGACTGGACTACACTAGTTTTAGTACTAGTCTGTGATTATACAACATGCTTGTTGTATCAGATTTTGCACCCAGGTTGGAGTGATGCTTCACCCATAAGATTGGATCTATAGTGCTCAACATATGCCGCTAACATCAAGATGTATTAACCATTCTATCAGTTTCTCAGGAGCGCATTACCCTCCCCCTCCCCAGCTCCTCCTGTCTCAGTCAGGATTTGGCATTCTGATTCCCCTTTGGATCAAACTTGTTTCTCAAATTATGTTGTACATTAAAATATTAAAATTAATGATACCTGCAATACATTTACGTTGGTTCTGTTATGTTCCCTACCACTGCTCTCCCTGCTCTTATCCAAGCTAGGCTGCATGGATGCACAGGGAGTTCTTGCCCAGAACAGAACAATACCGCCAATCCAATCCAAGTTCAAGAGAGCGAATCAGAGAGAGAGAGAGAGAGAGAGAATGCCTTGGCTTTTGCCACCATTCAAATTTAAACACTTCACCCTTTTCTGTACCATGAGATAACAACAACCTGAAATACATAAATAGATCACTGAATAAGTAAGTAATATGTGTGAATGACTGTGACGACCCATGTGGGGTTTTCCGCAGTGCTAGCTGGATTACATCGACGACACATGCTGCTTACTTCCAACATGGCATCATGACTTTGCATAAACATACACGCCACTTTCAAGTCAAGTGGCGTGTTATCTATACGCATTTTGAGCTATATATATATATATATATATGTCCACGCCGAAACGAACCGTCATCTTTTGCGTGTATGTCTACGCCGTTAAATCTCCAAGTGATTCCGCGTGTATGTACACGCCGTTAAATGTCCGAGCGAAACGAAGCAAAATGTAGATCTACATCTGGGGAGCGATATTTTTTTTCCCCTAGGATGGTAGGAGAAGACTCATAAATGGTATTAACCCCAGTGACGGGTAGGTTTAGGGACGGGGTTGGGGTAGGTCATATATTTATATATACAGTAATGTAATGTTAAGTCAACGGCGTTCATAAACACGCTGAAAAGCGATTATGCGTGTTGATAGCACGCCAAAAATGGAAATAGGAATTGGCGTGTCATACATACGCCATTTCATGAGATCAGTCTGTTACTTCCCTTCGGGCCTTTAAAAGAAGCAAGACCGATGGCAGACGGGGGGGCCTATTTGATAAGTTTACTTTTGTGATTCGTTTGGTTGTTTCGTTTTGCACACACCACTATGCTACAGCACATTACATTCCCATGCATTCATTTAGCATTACACAACTGATGCCTGTGTCTGGAATCTAGTTTCTAGAATTCGTTTCACCAGTCATTTAATCTTCAATATAAAGATTGTAAATACAATCGTCTCTTTTCTTCAGATTGCCAGCTTCTTCCTGGAAATAACTTCACGACAGAGTGCAACATTCCAGGAAACTTTATGTGTGGGGATGGCGAATGTATTCCTGGAGTTTGGCAGTGTGACGGCTTTCCAGACTGCGTCGACAAGAGTGACGAGAAGGGTTGCCGTAAGTCTCACTTTCACCGCACACAGAACTGGACAATTATGAATGTTTATGTCTGCCTTGGCTCACAAAATCATTGATTATGCACCAATTAGCTCAAAGAGAGTTATGTATAATTACTTGTGATAAATATTAGCTGTAAGAATTAACTGATGTAGCATTGTTAATATTACAATCAAGTAGTCTGCTGAAATGTGTGTTAAGCAAATTATTAAATGTTAATTTCAGTTTGTATTGTGATAAATATTATAGAATGCAAATAAATCCATGTATTAGAAAACTTAAGTTTGAATATTAATGCAATATTTATGTAAGAGAGCTTTGCTCCGGATATTGTGATAATAGATAGACTTTTTTCATATGTGGTACCAAGTGAAGAAGTTGAAAATTCTGTTAATCGGGCAATGCAAGGAACTACTGTATGTAAACAGTGCAGGTGCACAATCCTGACGCGAGGAATTGGTTTGCTGCTAAATCTGCTCAAACATTTTTAATGTTTAGTCTGATTGGGTGTAATAGAATAGATTAACATGCTTTAATGTTCAAAAAACGTTTTTCACATACTGTACATTATTGCAGCTCCTCTTTTCCCAGTCTGTCTGAAACACGCTTTCTACAAAGCCCCATCCTTCTGAAAAGTTCAGAGTGCTCTGATTGGCCAGCTGACCCAGTGTGTTGTGATTGGCCAAACACCTCAATCATGTGTGGGAAATGTAACCATATTGCGAGCTTCAGCTTCCAAGACTTCTTAAGCATTTTTAACCACACAGTTATTAATGTTGTCGGATTTACCGTATCATTCGGATTCTAGGCCTCCAAACTGAGACCATTTTTCCTGCCGGTGTGACTAAAACTATGTTAGAGCTCGCGCTAGCGTGACCACAGCGTTGCTTGACATCAAATGGCAAATGAAATGAAAGCGTAATGAAACTTTGCTACTCACTTGTGCTGCATGGGCCATATATCAGTTCGGACCAAAAATAGGTCAGCCGTTACTACACAGCCCTGGGAGATCCAGTGAAGAAACCCATTGAATTTGCCACAGAATTAATAACATTGCTGTTGTTGACGGTCACACGTTGATCTGATTGGTTACAAGGTAGTTTGTGACATCAGAAACACCAGCGATTTCTGTGTTTTTGAGACTGTCTTTGGTTCACTGCAGTTTTAAGGAGAAAATATTCAGCAACAGTTTTGACTTATGAATTTACACATGATTTGTCTTAAAGCTTATTAAAAACACCACATAGACATATAAACAACATTAAAAACTTAACTTTCACCACAGGCGGACTCTAAAAATAAAACAGACATTAAATTACAGTTGTAACCGGTAGGCGGCAGCAGAGCTATTAGCTATTTCCACTCCCTTATATATATATATTTGTTTTAACATTTTGCTTTTGAATGAATATTTAGACATTATGAATGATGATAATTAAAGGTAATTTTATCTACATCTCAACGCAAGCTCAGTGCTTTATTGTCAGCCCCTCAGTGCTACCAAATCAGAGGCCCTGTGAACTTAAATTAAACTGCACATTGCAATTTCTTTGCTACGTTTATTACCAAGGCATTTGTCAGTAATTCAGTAGAAATGCAGGGAAATGTGAATAGCAGGTTGATTTAAAGTGAGCCCCTAAATATTCTGCTTGCGCTCCTAAATGTTTCAGTAAGGGGCTACAGTGCTCCTAGTCGAAAAAGTTAGTCTGGAGCCCTGGGGCCTCATTTATAAAACTGTGCGTAGGATACTTACTAAAAGTGAACGTGCGCCCGAAAGCCAAAAATGGCGTACGCAAAAAAATATTCAGACTTATAAAACCGTTCGTACGGCAGAACCTGCGCAAAATTCACTTTATAAATCCCAGTCAGCGGAAGATTGTGCGCACATGCGTCTCCACCCCGAAACAACCATATATGGAGCTTACAACGCCTAGTTTTACTATGCATATCCTCATCTGCATGTCATTTGCGATTATTCATCCAAGTGATACCATGTTTAACGGTACAAGACGTTAGTAAAATATGAAATACGGATGTGCCGTCACATTATTACATTCAACATTTTTTTTAGTAGCCTATATCCTTGCCTTGTTTTTGAATAAATAAATCAAATAGTGTAAAATACATTTCAGAGAAAGTTTTTCTCAGTCTTTTCCACTGGCCAAATAGTATTTTTAATAGAAACAGATAGACATTGTTGTGCATTATTTGCACTAAACAATTTTCCCAGAAAATCTGCTATTAGCTATCTGTTAAAACATTAAAACACAGCATGACAGAGGAAAAGTGTTCAAAAGCATTGCATCCACAACAAATAGGTCTATTTCTATTTATTGAATATACTTTTTTCTTTTTTTACTTCTCAGTAATGATTTCATGTAGCTAGTTTAAGTGTTTAACTCCATTAATGAGTATGGCATATTTAATCTAAATGTTTATATCAGAAGTAAAACATAGTTTAAATCATTATTTTATTTATTTAAACTGTTATTGTAAACATGCACTCTATTTTTCGGTTTAATTTTTTATTTTCGGTCTAAAAGTGACCAAAAAGACATTTAACTCAAGCATACCATCGGTGTCGCCAAACTGCTCCATCTCCAAAACGTTCGTACGCATGGGTCAGAGTTTGCGTGCAGGTGCGCATATTTTCCCATCAAGTTTGTTTTTATAAATCACAACTTATGCGTCAGAAGTGGCGTACGCCTCTCTCAGGGCCTGTTTTGTGCGTACGCAACGGTTATAAATGAGGCCCCTGGATTCTGAAAATGCGAATGATCAAGCTGATCGATCAGAACCAACTTTTGAGTTGTACTTCTCAGGAACAGCTTTATAAATATATATATTTTTTTCTTTTGCTTTCACATCCAAACACACAGTGTCTCCGCGTCATGACGACAACACTTCAATTCACTGAAACCTTGCGTTCTACCTTGCGTATGCCTGGGCCTTATGCTAATATTTCACATTGTGATGTAGATGTTTGAGGAAGTAATGTCTGGACTTGGATCGAGGGGTTTTAGGCAGGTCTGGATCAGTGTTCTCTGGTAGATAGAAAGAGCTTTGTTACTTTGCAGATCTCATACATGCACAAACAGATAAATTACACACTAAAGGAAAAGGAAAACATTTAAAGGCATCATATTGTCACACACCTCAATGGCACTGCATTTCCCAGCATTCCTAATGGTTCCCACCTGCACTCAATCAGCCATCACATGATCACCTGCACCTCCACCTCATCATCGCTGTGTATTTAAGTTCCTCCTTGTGTTCACTTCTTTGTCCAGTATTGTTTGTGTGTTGCACACTGTCTCGCATTGTTGCCTCTTTTGTTAGAACTTGTTTAATAAACCTTGGATTTATCTTCATCTTCGTCTTCTGTGGATATCAGCGTTACAGAATACAGAGTTCTACCGTCTTGCTGTCATGGCTCCTTTTGATGATGAGACCCTCAAATCCCTATTCTGGATCGGTGCCAACTACCACCGTCCTGTAGCCCTCCCAGACACCACAGGACTAGGATGGGGAGAGGCCATCATTAGGTGTCTGGAGAGTGTCTACCCCCGGTCCAGACTGCAGCCAGAGTCTTTTTCTTAATATAATTCATTTATTGCACTTGTCTCTCATTTGATAGTACAGGAAGAGGCTATATAAGTTATCCAATATCTCACAAATTCACTCCATTTTACATTTTTCTACATATTTTATTTATTCAACATTCCTCTTCTTTACTGTTAGTGTGAAATCAAAGGGGGGAATGAGTCATCAGACACTCTCACATTCAATTTGAGTGACATATGACCAAAACTCACTACATTAATTTGGTGCCTTGTGTGAGAATCACTACAGCTGGGAAGAACATCTTGGACACCTCAAAAAGATGTTAAATAGGATAAAGACTGCTGACCTCACCATCCGCACTTACAAGTGTGCCCTGGCCAAAACAGAGACTTAGGACCTATGGTTTGTACCAGGGCTTGCGGTGATCTGAACTCTGAGAGGCCCTTAATTGCATGTGCAATATGTATCGACTACATTCACAGGGGTTCTCAACTCTGGCCCTCGACATCCACTTTCCTGCAGAGATTAGCTCCAACCTTGATCAAACTCACCTGCCTGTATCTTACTAGTAATCATGAAGACCTTGATCAGCTTGTTCAGTGCTAGCTTTCACTTCATGATGTATGTATGAATGAATGAATGAATGAATGAGGCATTTATATAGCGCTTTCATATGTACTACTGTACACCCAAAGCGCTTTACAATCATATCAGGGGATCTCTCCTCAACCAGCACCAGTGTGCAGCATCCACTTGGATGATGCGATGGCAACCACAGTACAACGGCACCAGGTACTCTCACCACAGACCAGCTATAGGTGGAGAGGAGAGAGAGTGATCGAGCCATGTCAGTGGATGGGGATTATTAGGAGGCCGTGATTGGTAAGGGTCAATGAAGGGAATTTGGCCAGGACACCGGGTTACAGCCCTGTAAACCCTTGAAGCCTAGAATGACCCCATAATTCAATATATGGGGCAGAAATGCCCCCCTACAATGTCTTATATTTCTATATGATACAGTTAAGCAGTATCAAATGAGCAAGAGTGCTGTTTTTCCCTAACATCAGCACAATTGCAAATGTGATATTGATTTTATACAGCAGTTCAATACTGTGCAAGCTCTTAGATGAATAAAAAGGACTCAAACTTTAAATTGATTGCAGCGTTGCAGTAAAGTGAAGATGATTGCATATTTTCGATGTATTATATGTTGAATTATGTTTTTAAAATAGTGCTGCAGAGTGTGATGTTATATGACCGCTGCAGTGTCCATAGAAATTTTGTTGATTAAATGACATAACTCATTATAAATCATTTAAAATATTTAAATTAAAAATAATTTAATATTTCAATAGTGAAAAAAATATATATAAAACATTAATTTCATAGCATCATGTATGTAATTGTAATTGCAGTGTAAATCAGCTTCTTTTCCACTTCTGCAGTGTGAAAATTTTCTTGATACTGATTTCATTTGGTTGGTTAAAGCCTATAGTGACTTATTATTCTACCTTCATTTTTTGATTAAATGTAATAATTTGACATAAAAGATGCATACATCTAATATAAAAAAAAAAAATTCCCTTGTATAGGTAAAAATGCACAACACATGAAGCAGATGAATATTTGTTTTTTCTCCCGCCACAGTGACAGCGGAGGCCACTAAAACACCTTTGACCTTTGTGCATGAACAGGGACATATGTGGCAATTTCACGTGGCGGTGTGCGCGTCATTTTGTGTAACTTTGTGTGTGGTTCCTCTTTCAAAGATGCATGATCATTTTTGAACCAAAAGAGTAAAAATCAAAACTAGGTTTAAGCGTTATTTTTTTTTAAAAATGTTAAATTTACTTTTACATCAAGAAAAAAAAAATTAAAGCACAAAAAATAGAAACACTAGAAAACAACACTAACACTGTTCAATTACTTCTGAGTTTGCAGCACTACTGTAGACAGTCCCTTCTGATGACAGGGTTTTGGGTGCATTACTACTTCTCACCACTACTTCCTGATGGTTTAAAGGACAATTACTCCTAGTTTCCCCCCTGACGTTTCGAAGAACAGTACAACGACGAGCGCATCAAGAATAACAGCTTCGTCCGTTTGGGGAGGTGCGCACAGTCATCAGTCGGCATGCGAAAGTATAAACAAGGCTTCCGATCTATTCCCCTTTACTACTAGTTACAGCATGAAATAAACATCAGAAGGTATGTTGAAAAATATAGTATGATTTACTGAAATTCGTATCATGTAATTGCTCAATCAGTGTTTCAACCATGGAAAGACATCTATAAAACAGCTTGTTTGTAATCAAACTCGGTTTCAGACCAGGCAATCGAACCAAGTGTAAAAGCACTTAAAAGAGCCTTCCAGGACTTTGAGTAAGGAACTTTGGGTCTGCCCTGGTCGTGGCTCCTATAAAAGTGTATGGAAAAATGGTTACCTACATGTGGTTTAATTTCTTGTAACAAATTTTTCATATTGACATTTATTCTACATATAATAGTGCTTTGATGCTAGCTTAATTTGCGAATAGTGTAGTATTAGTAATATATTCAACATATACTTACACAAAGCAAGGTAAAACACAAAATTGTGAATTAATGATAGACTCATTCAGGAAAAAAGCTTGCATCTCCAAAATTCTGCACAGGAGTGTAAACAGTCCAAAAAAATAATAAATAAAAACAAATAAAAAACCTTGGTCCTTGGAAGTTCAAGTTGGAAAAGAGGACATTTAAAACAACCGGTAGCACATGGACGCATACTGGTTGCTGTCCTCTTCCTTGTATGACCTCACTTCATGGAGAGGATGGTAATCATCAATGGAGTCAATGACAGTAGTGGGAATGACACATTATGCAAAATTGTTTCTTTTGAATCCTACTGTGTCCCATTTCCAGGTTCCAAACTGACCTTGATAACAGACTCAAAAACCACTATCTTTTGAATTGTTCCAAACTGGAGTTTACCATCTGGAGAATGAGACACAAGGAGCATCATTCATGGACGACATTCTGTCCCTTTCCACTTCACCCAAGAGGGTATGTACTCTTCAGACAATGATGGAGTATGCTCAAATCTGTGGCAGACTTGATCAAATCCCTCAATGGAAGCAAGTGGAGTAGTGCAACCAGGACCAAGTTCTTTGTGATGTGTAAATATGTGTTCAGACAAGACTGTAACACAGCAACATTTGATGCCTGAAGGCCATTGTTTTGCAAAGATTTCTGAAGTTGAATGTGACGTGGGCAAGCCTTTTTAAAAAACCATGCTTGGCCTCAAAGCGCATGGACCAGTAGTACACCAGAGGGCCCAGTCTCTTTATGGCACCTGGATAATGCAGCATGAAATGATGTTTTAACTTTAGACGTCTATCAGGGAAGAGTTCTAGGAAAAGGCTGTGGTGCTCATCAATGAGAAGTCTGAGAAATAATACTGCATCTTCTGTTAAGGCTGGAATATATAATATATATTTTCCATACAGGTCAACAAAAGCGGCAAGAGCTCCCAGTCTTTATTTCCCTCTGGAATGAGATCTCCTATCATCAAATGAAGTAGCACCACATTTGTGCTGCTGTCTACTTCATCGAACTGTCAGGCACTTTTAGATCTTGAGGTCGGATTGTGGATGGCTTGTTGGCACAGTCACAGATGCCATAATTGCAACTTGTGATCCGGTAATTCACCTGGTCTAAGGTTAATACCTTCTTTGAGATGAGAGAGCCTAATACCAATTTAATTTCATATGCACCTTTTCCTTCAGGATATCATGCATGACATTTTCTACATTTTCTGTCACATGGAAGTATTCCAGGTTGTTTAAAATTTTCTCTCTTTTTAGGCCAGTTTCTGTTGGATTACTTTGCACCAGATCTGAAAGATTGCCATCCTTATTCCTAAGCCGTGAAGGATCTTCCATTGTTTGTGGAAGCGACAAACACTGTTCCAAGAGAATCTCTCTGTATAGCCAAGGATTGAATTTAGACCCAAATTATCTCCACAAATTTGGACATCCCAAACCTTTAATGTGCCTTTGAAGTGAACCGTGTCTACTTCCATTTGTTTCCAAGTCATTGATATCATCAACAACTGACTTCAGGACAGTGTCTATACCATACGTTTTTGCATCATCTGCCTTATACACTGCCAAAAGAAAGTGAGAGTCCAGACTTGAAAGGCACTCTGGAGGAAGACATTTAACAGTGAAATAGATGAATCCCAACTTGTAGATTGAGGTCTTGGAGCCTCTTGGATTAACCATTTCACAGTCATCATTATACAGCAGAAGAGGAACAGAGGGCTCAGTGGGGAAAACAGTGGTGTCATCCAGACTGTTTGAGTCACTAAGCTTCTTTTTCCACTCCATCGTCCCTGGACTCTCAAGAATGAGTTTCAGTAGTGGACGTAAAAGAATTCTTTGGAAAGTATCCTGCACTGCCACCTGTTTTACAGTCCCTGTCTGTGAGTCTCTTTGTTGGGTGTATGAGACACCAGGGGGAGGCTGCTCCACTGGCTGAACTAGGTGCCCAGCTGGAACAAAGTATTTCATCTGCTTGTGTTCAATATCCAGGCATTGAAAAGGTTAAGCTGCATTTGCACATTGCTGATTCAGCTGTTGGCCTTCAGGAGTCTCACTTTGGCCAATCCTTTGTAAGAAAGACATGGTCTGTCTTTGTAAAGCACCAACAATATCATAGACCAGACTAGATGTTTGCTGAACTACAGAGTTGACAGTAGATATGGTTTGATAGAAACAAGGCCACTCTGTCTGTGATAGTTTTCTGCTCTAACTCATCCCATATCACAATAAAGTTCAACTCAACTCATGTCATCAGCAGCATTATCGTCCTCCTCCAAAGGCTGACTGTGAGAAGTCAGAGGTATGCTTTCAGACCTCAGTGTCAATGTCTCAGGCAAGTGTGTTGACTGGCTGGATTCTTCTGTCTCAGCCTCTACATGGTGCTGGAGCAGATGTCGCTTAAATGATCTACTGCAATTGAATGTCCTGTGACACCCGGCTTGGCCACACTCAAAATAACTTGATGAACTATGTACATTATGCATTCCCCTTGGGTGAGAAAAAAAAAAACGAACATTGGCCCCAACAGACTTTTTGCACCTAAAGCACATACATCCCATCTTAAATGTGCATTTCTTCACTCACAACAAGCAGCTCTCTCAGGTGCTTTTTACATTTCAGACGTAGGCCTATCTTTGGTATCATTGCTTCAAGTGATTTTTCATCAAGCAGAAGGAGTGTTTCTTAATCAATTTGTTCATCTGTAAAAAGAAAAAAAAATTAAGAAAATAAACAAGAGAAGAATATTAGAAAACTGGCCTACCCAGAGGCACAATGGGTTATAATGAAGTGCATTTCACTTTACCCTTAAAGCTTGGTATCAGGACATCCAAGTTCCATTCTTTCAGCTTCTCCTGTACAAAATTACCCATTATTTTTAGCTGTTATTCTGCACCCTGTCAGTGGGAAAATGGTCAAAGTGGCAGGGGCTGTTTTAAGTAGGCATCACATTTTTAAAAACATTTAAAATGAGACAAAATGGCAGTCCCTCCAGAAAAATGTGATTATGCGATCGCTGAATTCAATGCATAATCAGCCAAAGTCTGCATATTTATGCGGGGGGCGCATTTTTTCAAATACTCCACAATTTCGCCGCATAAATTGCTGATTTCTGCGCAAAATATGCGGGGCTTGCATGATTTCATAATCCCCGCATTTTCGTTGCAAAAAAGTCACATATATCTTAGCAGAAAGTTGGAAAATGTTGCGTTTGCTTCACACGAGAGCAGCCGTTTCCCACTGTTACCATGGGAACGTTATGAAGTGACGTAATTACGCGACGTGAACATCATCGAAAAGCTGTAAAACAGGAGCACACTTTATTTTTAAATATTTAATTTATTTATTTTTACTGAAGTTGTAGCATATTCCTCTAGTAAAGCTACAGAACTTGTTTGACTCATCAATGTTTTGTAAGTTTGATGTGTTTATTAAGGTCTTGTAACGCGTTGTGTCGGGAAGAAAAATAGGGATAGCTCACAGCTGGAGTTATTGCAGAGGCCAGACAGACTCACGGAGGCGATTGGCATCTCACAACTCGCACTTTATTCCTAAATCGAACTTGTATAACTGTCTGTCACACATTCTACCGTCCACATCGTTACTTAATAAACAAAATAAGAGGAAGTAGCATCAAATAGAAATTACCCGCACACATGTGGTGTTCGAGGCGCATGACACATAACAACGTTACTGCAGACAGTTCAACAGCGCAGCTCTTAAAGGGGCCACACCTTATTTCCACTCGTTACAGTCTGAAATAAAAGAAGATTAAATATTCCAGCACTTTCTGTGATGTAGTATGCTTGCTTATCATAGGAAGTAATAAGAAAGGACTCTTTACATTAAAGTAGTAGCCTAGTGAGAACAGGGTGTTGGGGGAATCACTTTTTTTTCTCTTTTTCATCAAACCGCAGTTTTTGCAAGTTCCCGCAATTTCATCGCAAAAAATTGCATAAATATCCCGCATATTCCATCGCATTTTTAAAGAAAACGGGCCGCGTAATCAAGGATTTTTGCCCGCAACAATCACAAAAAAACTCTGCGTTTTTCTGGAAGGACTGAAATGGTCTGTATATCAAACAGATGCAAATATGAGAAATTCCAATACACTTAACTTCCGAGCACATACTTAATCAATGACTGACAAAAAGACAATTTTGCACTAGGGATACACCAATAAGATTTGTTTGGCCGATACAGATATTTTCCATTTGCTCACTTATTTGAACTTCTGTCATTAAAACACATCACTCTTTTGATCATGTTTTAAATGATCAAAGGTCAAAAACACCCAAAAATGCTAATTCTGTCATTAATTCCTCTCCCTCATGTCGTTCCAAACCCGTAAGAAACAAAAATTAAGATATTTCTGATGAAATCCGAGAGCTTTCTGACCCTCCATAGACTGACCACGTTCAAGGCCCAGAAAGGTAGTAAAGACATCGTTAAAATAGTCCATGTGACTACAGTGGTTTAATCTTAATTTTATGAAGCTACAAGAATACCTTTTGCGTGCAAAGAAAAAATAACGAGGAATGCACACGCATGCGTTGTGGTATAACGCCAAAGACTGACACGGAAAAGAAGAAATTGTTGAATAAAGTCGTTATTTTTCTTTTCTTTGCACACAAAAAGTATTTTCGTAGCTTCATAACATTAAGGTACATACTATTGTATCTATAGTTTGTGACACAAGTTCTGTCTGTGGGACTTGTCAAGCTTATTTATTTCGTGTATTAGAAGAAATCTTAATACAATGGTGTGTCACCCAAATGACTGCTCAGCCAAATACAGAGATCCACATTTTCCCCCTCTTTATTCTCTCTCTCGCCTCCTCACAGTGAAGATGAAGTCAAAGTGTGCACCCACATTCTTTGCTTGTGCAAGCGGGGTCCACTGCATTATTGGCCGCTTCCAGTGTAACGGCTTCAGGGACTGTCCTGATGGCAGTGATGAAGACAACTGCAGTGAGTATCCAATGCTCCGCCAAGCACACGAACTGCAAACAGGGTTTTAAGTAAAGGAACGAAACCACTTTAAATGATTAGTTTAGGCCTATATATTACTTCATTAAAGAGCTGTAATTTATTTTTTTAATGATGTATTATTGTGGAATCATTGTATTTTATGTGGGTCACACCCCCCACTGGGTTTAACAGGTTAATCTTCAGTTATTACTCACTTTATTGGAAGGATGTTCAATTAGATTTGGGTGAGGTTAGCAGGTTTACTTCACCTTCTGCTTATTAAACAACTGTTTGGCAATACATTTACTTAAGAAATAAATTCAAATGAGGTATTCAAAGTAAAATTAAATACAAAATTAAATTAAGTATTTATTTTATTTATTATACTAGAAGAAAGATAGCATGTACAAATCTATGAAATAATCTGTAAATCTCTCCACAGCTGCTAACCCTCTGGTGTGTTCATCCGCACGCTTCCACTGTCGTAACGGCCGGTGTGTAGATCGCAGTTTCCTCTGCAATGGACAGGATAACTGTCGAGATAACAGCGATGAAGAGAACTGCCTTACAACAGCAGGTACAGACACACACTACACACACACATCTGCAGTGTTGGGCAGTAACGCGTTACTTTTGACAGTAACTAATACTGTAACGCATTACTTTTTAAATAAATTAACTCCGTTACCGTTACCATATGCCGCGTTGTCCGTTACTTTTTTAAATTAATTAGTTGCTGGAGCGGCTGAGAAGTGTGCGCTGTCATTACACAGTACGAGAGCACTGAAGAGACTGCTAGCATTATACAGAGCGAGAGGACACCTGAGGACACATAACAAACTCACTGGACACTGAGTTGTTTACGTACACGTGAGGCAGCGCGAGCACGGAGATTACAAGCTGCACAGAGAGCGCTGAGCACTTGATGCGCATTTAAAACACAGACAGCGAAACGGTATGAATACAGAACACTTAAGTACACATTGCCATATCATTATAAAGTAATTAATTTTTTGACTAGATGCTGCATCAGCAGAGAAAGAACAGAAGCTTGCCGTCGAGTCTGAGAGGAATAACATTAGTAATGGCTAACTTACCTCACGCGATTAAAGCAATGTGACAAAAACACACGCAGACCTGCCCACATGTTTTATGTCGCAATTGTTACCATCTATTTGCATTAGTTTATGTCCAGCTGGTCACTTTTATGCATTCATTAGCCGGCGAAGTTGTATTTTTAAAACTAGTGACGTGATTGATTGCTTACATTGATATGTTAATGCAGCCGACATCAAGTCTAATCAAGTGTTCTAAAATTTAAGCAAATAAAGTGAAAGACTGTACATGTAATATAGGTCTACATTTATGTAATTTTAATGCTCTGGCCTTTGCAGATATTTAAATATGGCCATCTTCTTTAAGCTTGAATCATATAAATGTCACTTTACAATAAGATTACAATTTTAGCATTAAATATGGTTAATAAATGTTGTAGAAGTATTATTCATTGTTAGATGTATTTGTATCTCCTTAGTTAATGTAGGCCTACTATGAACTAACAAGAATGATCAAGGTACAATTGTATTGCTCAAATATTAATTCATGCAGTAAAAACCACAGTGGTAAAAACGTATACTGTCAGCTGCATGAACATATCAGTGTTGAGAAAGCAAACAAGTCACTAGCTTTAAAAATGCTTGTTTTGTTATTTATTTCAGAAATCCTTGATATATTCAGTTTGTGCTGGTCTGACTTAAATAAAATAGTGTTTAAAAATTACTTTCTGTTTAAGTCAGTTTTGTATTTGTATAGACCATAACGCATAAAAGGGCATTAATGGGAACATTTAAGAACTTTCTTTAAAAAAGTAAAATAAAAAGTTACTTTTAACAGTAACGCATTACTTTTTGGTGTAAGTAATCAACAAAGTAATTGAGTTACTTTTTGAATGAAGTAACTAGTAACTGTAACTAGTTACTATTTCTTAGTAACTAGCACAACACTGCACATCTGCAGTACAGACACACACTACACACACACATCTGCATGCTGAATCTTTCAATGACCTTTCAAAAGGCTTTAGCTTATATGTTTGAAATTAGCTTTGTAATTAAAAAAAATACCCGGATACTCTCTCCATTTCATGAGTTTGGCTGTGTCCATGATCTTCAGTGAAAAATCTTCATAAGCATAGATGTTCCTGACTGTAACCAAAGGTCATAGGCTCAGTTCCTAGGGAATACATGAACTGCTACAATGCATACCGTAATTCCTCAAATAAAGACCGGTATTCAAATAAACGCCGGGCCTCTGATAGTGGCCGGGGGCGTGGTCAACGCGGACAAATAAAGGCCGGTCTCAAATTAAGGCCGGGGAAAAATTAGTGTGAATAGGTACACTTTAAATGAGTGTACACTCAAAGACGGACGCGCTCAGCGCTTGTCATATATCACAACTATTCAGTGTTTTTAACCACATGTTTATTTTAGGTTTCAGACATTTAAATAGATATGATTTATAGCAAAACAATAAATTTATAGTTTGTAAAATACACAATGGTGTCTTTGGAAGCAGCAATAACAATCCATTCAAATATATTTGGCGACGTGTTTTATTCATATCAGATACACAGTGTGTAAGTAACTATAAAGTTTACTCTATTCTTCTCCCAGTTCACCGGCCACTTACTTTCATGTATTTCCGGAGAAACTGAAGAATTCACGCGCTGTAACTTAACAAATACAACAGGAATCTCCGAACTGCGGTGCCCATCTCACGTTACAGATCAAGATCATTTATAAAGGGTTTTAAACGACAAAACAAACTCACTTACACGGATTTGAGAGTCAGAATAGAAGATAGATGATGACATGGTAAGCAAGTTTGTTAATATTTAGAAATAAAAGCGCTACATCTGTCATACAGCGCTATTTTGGCTGTGGTGAACACGTGCCAAGCATGACGCGTCACCATGGAAACTTGGCTGGGGGGCGGGCGGGGATCGCGAATTAGAAATAAAGGCCTGCCTCTAATAAAAGCCTGCTTCAAATAAAAGCCGGCTACCATCTGCAGTTCAGGTAAATAAAGGCCCCGGCCTTTATTTGAGGAATTACGGTACTTCAATGTTTTAAGCTGATTTGAATGCATGTGTCTGCCAAAAGTCATGCGTTCACTGAATGAATAATTTAAAATTTACAGTAATTAGAGAAAGACTAAACTGTGCAAATGTAGACTTCGTATAGCCACACTATAGTTTTTTGGTATTACTTTACAATAACAGGGCATGAATAATCATGTGCCAATACCTGAATTAATAGTTACGTGCACAATGAACTCATGATTAGTTCATATCTTCACTAATCATGTGTTCATGTTGAAGTAAATATTAATTCAGGTATTGGTACAGTACATGATTATTCATGCCCTGATATTGTGCCTGTAAAAAAGTGTAACCCTTTTTTTAAAGAAATGTACACAAAATATATAAAAACAACAACAACTGATTAACACGGTAATCTGTAATATCAGGGTGTATATCTTGGGAATTTACCCAAGCGTACCTCTTTATGATTGTGTATGTTTGATTGTATGTATGTTCCAGTTTATTTACTTGGCTATTTAAGTAAAATAATCTTTGAAATAATGTGAAATGATTCCCGATTCCTCCTAGAATACCCAGGACAGGACGTTGTGACTCTGGACTATCGACTCCACTATTACCCCAGTATCACGTACGCAGTGATTGGCAGTGCCGTGATCTTCGTGCTGGTGGTGGCACTGCTGGCCCTCGTCCTGCACCATCAGAGAAAGAGAAGTGTCCTGCTGCCACACGGTGTCTACAGGGGCGCCTGCCACCGACCACTCCTGCTGTCCCGGCTCGTCATAGTGGACAGAGGACACGTCCGTCCTGGAGGCCATGACCTTTCACCCCAGTGTCCGTCCCCGTCAGAGACGTTCAGCTCAGTCCACAGTCTCCAGCTGCTCTCTCATTCACAATATCCCAGAACGGCCATAGACTGTCCTCCATCATACTCGCAGGCTGTGCTGGATGTTGGGTATGCTCAGAAATACTACAAATGAAACATGTCAAGCTTTCCCCACATTCAACAGTTATCGACTAGTGGCTGACCGATAGGGATTTTTTGATGGCCAATGCCAGTATCTTACAGAGAAAGATGGCCAATGACCAACTGTAGCTGTATGAGCTATTTGAGAAAGGTTTATAGCATATGGCTTTCTATAACTAATAACAGAATCGCCTAAAACAGAATAACACAACATCAGCTGATGTCGATAATTAAAAAAATGCCACATACCAGCATTGGCAACATTGTATATCGGTCAACCGCTAAAATTTTTTTTCAAAAACAAAACCTATCAATAAAAAACCACCGCACACCTGTAGATAATAGGTGAGTAGGAAAAAGACCAAAAAAGATCGGTCGACAATCTGCAAACGAGAAACTCTCGCACACTATCAGAACTTGCATTTAGAAATTCTTTATTAGCAACGTTTCGGTCTCACGACCTTCATCAGGCATACACAAACTCATCCCACTTAAGACCAAGCACATGACCACTAAACAAGGCTACACCTGGAACCACTTCGATTAATTGTGGGCACATAATTACCACCACATCACCACAAAAACAAAACCTAGAAAAATTTGGATTAAAAAATCTCGTAGTAGTTCATATTCTTGACAAAGTCTTTCTAAAAGTTAAAATGGTTTTGGATGGATAGATATATAGATGGATATAACGATGGGTTAGGGTTAGCATTAGGATGATTATTCAATGTCCTCATATGGCCTTAACACCGACGACTTAAACTCATTGTTCTTTTTACCTGTCAAAGTATTTTGGATACAGTGGCCCCTTCTAGGACTGTTCAAGTAAAAGTGTCTCGGTTGGGTATGTAACCCTTGTTCCCTTAGTAGGGAACGAAGACGTTACGTCTCCCTGCCACTTTCGCTGTACCGCTGGATCAGCCTGAGTTCAGTCGCGGCTCCTCAGCAAGTAACATGACTGCATGTTGCCAGCGTACTTCGTTTTATACCCACGACGAGGTGGGGCGGAGATACGCTAAGCAAATTCCGCAGACCCATGGCTTTTCTTTGCCATTGGCTCGTTTTGTAATACTCGAAGTTGATAGGCTTTCTAAGCGAAACCCCATTTGTCGTCAAGACGTAACTCGTAGTGACTATGAAAGGGAACTAGAGTTCAACCGTGGCTGAACGCTACTACTCGGGCTATAAGGCGTGAATGCAGAAGGGCGAAACGCCGCTGGAAGAAGGATAAATGACACATCTCATTTAATATTTTAAAGGAGAATTTGTCTAAATATCAAAATACTGTTAGATCGGAGAAATCAAAGTCTCTCTCTAATGTTATCTGTAATAACTCTCATAAGCCAGCTGTGCTGTTCAGAACTATTAATGCTGTTTTGAACAATCCCCAAGCTTCTTGATTAGAGTCTTCTGCCGAAATGTGTGAACATTTTTTAAAAAATGTTATTGATAAGATTGATGCTATTAGAGCTAATATTTCTTACCCATCGACTTTTTTGTCCATTTTCACTGAGTGCTCTGCTTAGTTTAATCAGTTTGAGCCGGTGTCTCTTGTCTCATTGAGGGAGATCATTGTTAAAATGAAATCATCTTCGTGTGGCATGGACATTGTTCCTCCACATCTTCTAAAAAGTTGATTTGAAACTATTGGTCTTAAGTACTTACAATTATTAATAGAAGCCCGGCTTCGGGAGTTGTACCTTGAGTCTTTTATACATGCAGCAGTGGAACCAGTAATCAAGAAATCTAATCTGGAGTAATCAATCTTTGCTAATTTTACACCTATATTGAAACTTCTGTTTCTGTACAAACTACTGGAGAAGGTCGGATTTGGACAATTTCATTCATTTCTAGATCTACATGGTACTCATTAATTTTTCTAGAGCTTTCGGCAGCATTTGATACTGTAGACCATAAGATCTTGATTACACACTTAGAGCAATGTGTTGGTATTAAGGGTACTGCGTTGGCATGGTTTAGATCCTATTTGTCTGAAAGAACTTTCTCAGTTAGTTTTGGAGACTTTACCTCCTCAGCGGCTTCTTTCACGTGTGGGGTCCCCCAGGGCTCCATTTTAGGGCCTATTTTGTTCTCCCTGTATATGCTCCCCTTAGTACATATTTTTATGAAATTTGGTATTTCTTTTCATTGTTATGCTGACAATATGCAAATTTATCTGCCTCTAAAACGAAAAGATACTTGCACTTTAGCGCCTCTATTGCAGTGTCTTGAGGAAATTAAGGCCTGGATGGCACTAAATTTCCTTATCTTTAATGAAAACAGAAGTTATGCTGTTTACGCCGGGAAGCACTTATGAATCATTACATTTGGACCTTGGTAAATTGAATCCACTTGTGAAGCCCTATGCAAAACATTTAGGTGTTATTATGGATTGTGATTTTAAATTGGACAAACAGATTAACTCGGTAGTTAAATCTATTTTTTTCCAATTGAGACAACTCACCAAGGTGAAATCTTTTATGTCCTTTAAAGACTTTCATAGACTTGTTCATATTTTCATTTCAACTCATCTGGATTATTGTAATATTGCCTCTATAGGTATTAGTCAGGCCTCTCTCTCCAGACTGCAGATGGTCCAGAATGCGGCAGCTCGCCTGTTGACGGATACACGAAAGCGGGAACACATTACCCCTGTTATCGCCTCTCTTCACTGGTTTCATTTCAGGATTCATTTTAAGATTTTGGTGTTTGTTTTTAAATCTCTTAATGGTTTTGCTCCTAAATATGTTTCTGACCTCATCAAGCTGTATGCTCCGCTAAAATCACTTAGGTCTGCTGACCATTTGCTTGTAGCTGTCCCACGGGTAAAGTTGAAGGGCAGGGGTGACCGAGCATCTGCAGTGGTGGGCCTGAAGCTCTGGAATAGTTTGCCCCTCTACATTAGACAGGCTCAAACACTTGCTATTTTTAAATCTAGCCTAAAAACTTATTTTTATGGTCTGGCATTTGACGCTATGCGAGAGTTGCTTTTTTTTGTGTCTTATTGTTTTATTCTGCGCTGTTGACTGTTTCTATCATTGATATGTGATATGCGTGTACAGCACTTTGATAAACACTTGCTGTTTTTAAAAAGTGCTTTATAAATAAACTTTGACTTTGACCATAATCATCCATCTGCTGTTATTAAGCTCAACACTCTCTCTGTCTTTATTTCTCTCTCCAGCCGACCGTCATGGTTTGACCTCCCACCTCCTCCTTACCCTCCAGAGACTGAGACTGAGAGAGAACCACCGGTCTATGAATCACCAGACTCAGCCAGAGCGGTAGCGTCTCAAACCTGGACCAGCAACACCAGCACTGAGTCTCAGCAGCCAGCGCTGTAAACCCAGAGCACGGGGACCGCTCGAGCATCATGAGGATCTGTGCCGAGTGTTCAGAAAGACCAGCGGTGATGATGGCCATGTTTGCAGGATTCACTAAGCACTTGTAGGGCATGTTAGTGGCACCATCTGGTGGCCAATGAACTGCATTACTCTTATCATAACCAATGACATTGGCAGTCAAAAAAAGCTCTACACAGATGGTACTCACCCAGCTTTTTACTACTGCTGCGATTTGACCAGAGAAATACAAGACCTTCACTCATTCCTGTGAGATTTACATAAAGTGTGGGGACAGTTGATATACTATTTAATTATTGCCCGTGTACATGGAGTTCAGTGTTTGCATTCCCTGTGAGTTTGATATAAATTGAGGAATGCAGAAGTAGTTGTTGTGAAAAGGGCCTCTGTGCCTCGTCTTTCTTTATGTTAATCAACATGTACTTCAAGAATTGTATGCTCTAATTGTGCGTTATGCTCTTATCATACAGCACTGGGAACAGTTGTTATATGTAATGACTGCTCTCTTCTATCTCTGATCCTGACAGATCTTCAGTGAACCTGCAGCTCTTTCTAAACACCCTGATTATGATATCTTAATAAAAATAAGTTGTTAACATATGGCTGACATATGCCACAACACCAGGACAACAGAATTACATGATGAACTGATGAACCTTTTTCTGCGGCAGCAGTCAAGTGTAACGAACCGTCCAAAACAATGCATAAATGAGTTGGATTTCCCATCTTTGAATGTGACTGATCTGGCAGTGTTTCTCCTGCTAATCCCAGAGGCTGCATCACACACACATGAAATCGCATACTTCCCTACTATATAGTAGCCGGAAAACAGTTTGTGACTATAGAAGGATTTCTGAATTCACAGTGTCATGACCGGCTCAAAGCCGTGGCAAATGAAGGAGGACACAGTCTGGTTGGTATGATCTTTACAAAAGATTAATTAAATAAAAATATAGAACAAAACAAAAATCAACACAATTTCTGTCAGACACATGATCAATCTAAGTGACAGACAGAACAAAATTTAAATAAATACCAAGATCAAAATAAAGACACAAAGACCAGAATCAAGAACAAAGTAACCAGGAGCATGCTCACTCCACCCCAACAAAACCTAAGCTTTATAGAGGGAAGAACAGGTGGACATTGTTCCCTTGATGAGGTCTCACAGCCACACACACTGGCTGGTAGCAGGAAGAACAGGAGTTATCGGTCCTAATTGATCATCAACAAATGTCTTCACACCGGGAACGTTCCCAACGGGCTCATACATGCTTCGGGTTTGCCTTGTCTTAAAAAAAAATTTGGATTCTACAGTTCTGAGTAACTTCCACCCAATTTCAAATTTACCCTTTATCTCGAAAATTCCAGAAAAAGTGGTTTTGAGTCAACTCCGGTCTTTTTGGAATGATTTAAATGTTTAAAAAATTGTCATAGCACAGAATCGGCTCTCTTGAGAGTCATGAATGATATAATGCTTACCATCGATACCGGGCAATCTGTGGCTTTGGTCTTGCTAGATCTTAGCTCTGAGTCTGCATTTGACCTGGTCGATCACAACATCCTCATTTCTCGTCTTGAAGTGTGTATGGGCTTTCGGGGTACGGTGCTACAATGGGTCCGTTCATATTTAACTAATAGAAGTTCCTTGGTCTGCATTGGGCACCAATCTTCGTCTGAAATGAAATTGGGGTCTGGCGTTCCTCAGGGCTCTATTCTTGGCCCGGAACGGTTTAATCTTTATATGCTCCCTTTGTGTTCTATTTTGTAATTTGCTATTTCAGCAGCTTCAAAGCTCAGATGTTTTACATCAAAACTATGTATAATTGTTTGTAAATAGCCTATAGTTTATTTTTTGCTAAGAAGCAAACTCATAATTCGTCAAAGCTTTTTATGTAAACAGTTCTTTGCAGACTTCAAATGGATGACAAAGATCAACCACAAGGGTGAGTAATATTTATATTAACAAGTTAAAATATAGAAATTCAAGTTACATTGGTCATCCCTACTTTGTGGAAAATACTTAGTGCTATTGTAATTATGCTTAGGGCCTACTGTTCATTTTAAAAAGTCTCGCACTCAATCACTGTCAGGTCAGGATTTTTGTTAAAGAACACTTATTGTTTTGTTTTTTTACAAACTACTGTGTAGGGAATCTGCTCAGATGTGGGGAATGTATAATCAATAATTCACAATCAATAATTAATCCTACAGGTTATGAGACATTATACCTACCAATTTAAATCTCCCAAAAAGGGAATATATAGTCCATGTATCTGCGTTCATATACATAGATAATTAACCACAATACATTATAATTAATTATGAATATATACAATATACAGACAGGCTATATCAATTTTCAGAACAACCTTTTAACAGAATTAACTGCACCTCGACTAATCTGTTCGTCCACCGAACCGACCGTATGATTTTCGGATCAATTCTTCAAGAAGGATTATTCTTATTATTGCTTTCAAGAAAGGCTATTCTACTGTTATGAAGAATACCTTTCTGTGCTATAAAATTACTTAACTAAAGTACTTAACAATACCGAGCTTGTAGCTTAAGATCACACATTAAAGAGGCTTTATTCGATGAGCGGCAGACAGAGACAATCAAGAGTATAATGGATTTTAATAAGTGACACTCAGAGCTGCCAACTCTCACGCATTGGCCGTGAGACACACTCATTTGATTGGTTTCACACACTCACACGCCACACCCCCGGTTTCTCACGCTAAAGTGTCAACCCGGTCGGTCAAGTGCCTGAAAGATGAGTTTATCTATAGATCTACCTTTTGAGCCACTCGTGATCGACTAGTTATACCGCAAATTAGTTAAAATCTCCCGTAATCTAGAGCAAGCGCGCATGCAAGACTGAGATTGTGCTCCAAACCGCGTAGCACGCGCGCACGGCAGAGAGGGAAAGCGAGCGAGAGACCTTGTGTGTGCAGAGAGCATCCTGTCACCCTGTGTGAGTGTCCTCGTTGAGTCCGTGAGATGGAAGCGTTCTTTCTTCCAGAGCGCGTGAAATTCAAAAATGTTTACTTGAAAGTAAGTTCATGAAAGCTATAAGGAAGAATCCGTTTCCCTGGTAGGATCGGACTTTTACCAAACACGAAAAAGCAAGCGAGCTAGAGCACAAAGGAAGGACTGAGATAAACGCAAAACAAAAGCAAAAAGCACCGGCGAAAGCCAAAAAGCAAAAGACACACGATACAAGACAAAAGATACAAAAAGGCACGATGAGCCAGAGTCATCATCTTTTAAGGAAGACAGTCCACACCTCTCTCGGAGCAGACTGACCAATGACCATTCAGCAAACTTTGAGCGGGAGAGTTTCTTTGTTTCCTTTTACAGCCGAATTTGCATGGTTTATGGGGGGCGTCCGAATTGGTCATTTCTACTTCAATAAATGCTAAACATAGTATAATGCATTTTATCGTAACCTACTATATAAATTTAGCTAAGGCAAACCGAGAGGTTTAATTCGGTACTAAGAAAAATATGTTTGGCACATACACAAATAGAGATATATTCTTAGGCTTGAATATAGGCACTTAGGCCCCATCCACACTACTGCGTTCTCGTTTAGAAACGGAGACCTTTTGCCAGGTTTGCACCTCCTGTCCAGACTAAAACGGCAAAAACGGAGACCTAAAACGGAGAAGTTTAGAAACGCTCAGCTGTGTGCTTGGCCATCAAGTGGTATTTCAGACTGGACGTGCTGCGATGATAGCTCAGTTCGCAACGACTCGCAACTTTTTAAAAGTAAACTTTCCAATCAGAATCTTATTGGCATCCATTTCGGCGTCTCACGCTCGCCATCCACTCAAAACGTAACGTTAGCCTACTACTCTTTGGCCGGCTCGCAAGCCCAAACAAGTGTGTGCGGCGTGCCTGTTGCTTTATGTCCGGTCTAGCATATTTAATCCATTCAGTGAAAACTATGGAGGTTTTTTTTCCTCTTCATATTTTATAATTGATGACTAGGCTATTCAATTTCTGTAGTATTTCTTACTTGAGAAATAGGCTAGACTTAAAAACACTGCCTTACTGGCCCACTATCTTCCCATCTATTTTGAACCCCCTGCGATCGCGCATTGCAGAGGCAGCGCGGCATAGCTAGCAGAGCAGAAGCGGCAGTGCCGCGATCGTTTCGGAGCCGAATCAAGTCTTTTTTTGCCAAGTTGTTCCCAGAAGTCCTCGCTGCAGCCTGCAGATCGGCTACCTGTACCCACACCTGTTTCGATTGACTTGATCGTCTTTCATTGGCATACATGATAGAAAATGTGTTTGTACTCGGTGTAGGCAGAGTAGTTGCTGGTTGATGAGCAAATGTCATCAATCCATTTATAAAACTGTAAAAGAGAGGTGTTAAAATGCACAAATAGCTTGAAAGGTTGAGCTCATTCCGAGCATTCTGAAAATCTGAGACAAATTCGCTTTTGTTAACAACTCGCAATGTCCGTCGATTTCACAAATGAATAATTTAATGTTATTTGTGAACGATACCAATCTGTTCAAAGGGTTCAGTCACGAAACGGGTCTCGGAGATCTCGATTTTAATATAGCCTAGGTCTATAGGCTACAATAAATTGAATCACAATATTTGACCGCGGGGGCCTTGAGATTTTCGGGTACAATTTGAGATAAATGAGTCAGAATGTGGTGTTTTCCAATCTAATTTTGGCCGCACCTGAAACGGAAACAGATTAAAGGACGTGCATTTATTGATTTCTTCTAGATCTGCTCTACTACCGAAACAAACTTTGTTGCATTATTTTCCTGTTATCACTGTAAAGCTGCTTTGAAACGATCTGTATTGTAAAAAGCACTAGGCCGATAGAAATAAAGGTGACTTGACTTGACTACACTCAATGAAATAGTTTCCTTCCTACACCAAGGAAGAACACATTTTCTATCATGTTCTATCATCTAACACCTATGAAAGATGAGTAGGTTTGGGGCGACCCGCGGGTGCAGCCTGTAGCGCGATGACGTATCAAATATGTAGTTGCCGTTGTAACATGCATGCTTGGTGGTATATTTTGATGATGTCACAAGCGCATGCTGTAATAACTGCAATTTTGCTTAGTTTTTTTGCCCTCTCATTTGATTAATAAAGTAAATGGTTCATTAGTTTTACATGCATGCGCTGTAGTAGGTTTTGATTATGAACGTTTAAACGCATGCTCGCGATTACATATTATACGCTACACAAATTACAATATTTAAAACAATCTGTATGGCATATGACATCTGAAGTATTGTTGTATTATGTTTTGACAATGACAATTGTCGTTAATGCACAGTACATTGTTCTTGATAAAAATGTACCCGATTAACATGAAAAATAACACATTTCAACATAAAATCATGTAAGTGAGGTGTTTCGTGTTTCACAATCGCCATATGACATTCAGCGCTGTGAAGAAAAAATAATACACGAAAACAGTGGCGCAGATAGGATTTTTTAACTGGGGGGGACCAAGCTGTCAGCAAATGATTTAAACTCAATTCGTTATTTTGCGTAATTTGGGCTTTAACTAGTGCTCAAGTAGTTTCTTTATGTAATTTGGGCTAATGATTTGCACTAAAAAGCCATTGGGGGATTCTTGTTTTAAATCATGGATAAACAACAATGAACAAAGGTTAACAAAGGCCTGATAGTATGCCAATCACCCACCAAATCTTCATGTATTCAGCAAAGTATGTTTTATTTAAACATTTGCTTATCTCAGCATACAAAGTCTATAATTATGAACAAAAAAGCAAAGAACCTATGTGCAAAAAATAAAAATAAAATGACAACAACATATTTTCTACTGTGGCTGCCCTCCTGCAGATCCTCACTTGACTGACTAGGGCCTGCCTTACTGTCATCAGAAATCGCCTGAGGCCAGGAGGACAACAGTTTAAATCTTAGCATTTCAGTTAACCCTCTATACCTCTATAGAATGTGAATATCAATGTGAAATACAACATATTCCTGAGAATTAATGGCTAAAACTACTATTTCAAAAATGTCTAAGAATAACTAAAAAAATTAAATTTAAGTGTTAATTACAATTTTATTGCAATTTATAGATTAGAAATATCTTTCAAATGATGTATGACATATTAAGAAATGTTTTTCATAGCCCATAATTTAAGAATCTATATCCTCCGTTGCTCCGTACAATAAAAAAAACATGATTTCCTGCTATAAGAGGATGTCAAAAGTTTATGTAGGCCTTTATTTGTTGTTTGCATAAACCTTGCACCACACAAATTTACTTATAGTGGTTTAC
This sequence comes from Rhinichthys klamathensis goyatoka, assembly GCF_029890125.1. Classification (NCBI taxonomy): domain Eukaryota; kingdom Metazoa; phylum Chordata; class Actinopteri; order Cypriniformes; family Leuciscidae; genus Rhinichthys; species Rhinichthys klamathensis. The sequence continues at coordinate 401,676 of NW_026606599.1, forward strand.
ACGACAGTGAACCTCATCAATTTATACAGTACAATGGGTTAAATGATAAGATAAAACATTATTTCCTGACGGCGATAAATTGTTTGATTTATCCAACCATTCTCTTTGTGTTCATTCATTATTTGTCTCTGTCCACTCACCTAAATGCATAGTTATGGTCTCCACATTTTGCTGTTTACTAAGTGCAAAAGCCTTATTGTCAGACTAGCTATTCCCCTTAACAAATCTAATCTGCCACATCTGGGAAAGTCAACAGGCATAGGATACTTACATTGTTTGTTTTTTGAAAAAACGAGGTGATTGTTTTTGTTTTTGTCTCTTCATTGCCTTTATGTGGCATTTATACAGTCGATTTTGTTCAGTTCAGAAAATCACCGACTCAGCTCAGTCATAGATGATGGTATATGATCACTATGGTTACCGGTCCGCTCCTACAGGCACGATTAAGGCAGCTACTAGCTCCTCATAGGACCCTGGCGACGTCACTCAGCTCAGGAGGAGTCGTAGCACACACACACACACAGAGAGAGAGTGTAAACGTCGGTGGCATGAAGGCATCGTGTGTTTATTGACAACAGAACAGCGTGTAGTGAGAACGTGGGTACAAAGTAATGGTGACCGGTGTAGATCAGCCTGCGTCTGCCCCGACCCGATTCTGAAGCAGCGGCGGGCCGGGACACTCTACTTTGGCTAATGTACATATAGCGAAAACATTGGTTAATCCTCTGTTTTACCGATTTTTGTCACCTTTTGTAGGGATAGTGAGGGGGGACGGATCGGGTCACTATAAATCTGGGGGGGTCATGTCCCCCCCCGTCCCCAGTGCCATCTGCGCCCTTGCACGAAAACACATCATTGCCAGGGAGTTTTTGCCGAAACTTTAAAAGCCTTTTTAAATGATATATTACTTTAATGTTAAAATTACTTTTATCATGAAAATACAAGCATGTTAAATTTAGCTTTTTTACTACTCCCATAGTGTAAAAAAAAAAAAAGAAAAAAAAAAAAAATCTGTTTGTATTGCACATTTATGGAGCAACAGATTTTGTGATTTAGATTTATTTTATTTTAAAATAAATAAAATAAAGATTCTCAAAGCATTGAAGGAGATCCCATAGCAACAGCCTCGAAATCTTCCTTATCTGGGTAAGCTTTGTAACTGTATATTGTCTCTGAGAGTTTTTCGAGAATCTCATGCTTAAGCTCTCTTGACAATTGTAGATATGTTTGATCTCGCATGTACTGTATATTTCCCTGATGTAATCTGTATTCAACGTCAACAGGAAAAGTAGGGATCTCAAATGTTTCTGGCCATGCAGTCCGTAGACAATGAAGTGGATGATCAGAAGCCACAGACAGGACTTCAGTGTCAGCTAGGGGTTGGTGTCGTCACAAGGGAGACCATCTTCAGTGTGGGCTTATCCAGTGGCGGCCTTAAGCATCTGGGGGCCCGTTTCAATAACTAATATGGGGCCCTACCCACATAAAACATAATAGAGCAGAAAAGGCAAGGATTCCTGTTGGTTTGCATCAATTGTATATTATTTTATTACGTGCACTTTCAGCTTCATGAACTGGCAGCTCAACATATAAATAATCCAACCTTATTTGATTCAAACTATATACAATTATACAGCATTTTACGTTGGAATAAACCTCGCCCTTAAATTACTATTGTTTGAAGTTAACATTATACAATTCGTAGACCTGCACCACAAAACTAGTTGTGGATAAATTCTTTAAAATTGGGGAATCCGTCACGGACGTGAGCGCTCTGAAAGAGGCACTAAAAGATGCTTTAAAACTCTCACAGAGACCTCAAACAGAAAGCATAAAGCCTTTCTTTAAAGTGAATTTCATTTTGTATTAATTGTATCTTAATTGTATCTTAATTTTAATCAATGTTTCATCAACCAATTGCCTGGATTTAATAAATAAGAAGATATATAATCACGACACGGAGGCGCCGGCGCGTGAACTGGAGCATGTCTCATAAATTAACCAAAACTCAGCATATAAGGTAGCCTACTTGCCTCACAGACCTGAGAAATATATATAAAATGTCTACTTCTAAAAAGAACATTTCAAAACGAAATAAAATGCTCTCTGTTTATGTAATCCGTATGAAATGTGCATATTTCTCTCTGGCACGTTCATACTGCGAAGATCACGATCAGCATCGTCAACTTCAGGCGACAGTGACACAGAAAACACTTGTTTATAAACAATTAAAATGTCTCCTTGCTATATTCAACATCATAATCATTACTTTTGCCGGTTCGTTGTGACAACTTTTAGGTTCTTTATTGGCAGCGCCACCCTTACATGTTACATGAACACGTCACCACAGCATCAGCACTGAAAACATGGGGATTTTTTACAATAAATTACAAGCTGCTAGTGACGTTATTTAGTTAATCGCCTGTCCGAGTGCAAGTGCAAAGTTGCAAAGCTGATTTAATCATGTTAAACCTAAATTAATTTACAAAATAGTTATATATACAACCCGAATTCCGGAAAAGTTGGGAAGTTTTTTAAATTTGAATAAAATGAAAACTATAAGACTTTCAAATCACATGAGCCAATATTTTATTCACAATAGGACATAGATAACATAACAAATGTTTAAACGGAGAAATTTTACACTTTTATCCACTAAATGAGCTCATTTCAAATTTAATGCCTGCTACAGGTCTCAAAATAGTTGGGACGGGGGCAACAAATGGTTGAAAAAGCAAAAAATTTAGAAAGGATTCAACATCTAGCAACTAATTAAGTAATTTAATATCACAAATATCAATTGGAATATTGGGATCCTCGTGGCGCTGACCATCAGATTGCTAATCCACAACATATGACGATTATTAGGTTAAACGTTCAGAATGAACGTTTCTGTTCATTCAGAATTCGAGAATAGCACTTCTCGAATGGACAGCGACCCTTAAGTAGCACGTAGAATGCGTTCTTGTGCGTTCATGTTAAGTGCATTTTTGGGAAACGCTTGTGGAATTGCGGCGAGCGTTCGTAACCTTGCACGTAGAGAGCGCTCTTAAGAGCTAAGATGCGAGATCACGTGACCCACCGGTAGCAATGGCTGTGTAGTTCGACTGCTCCCTGACTCGGTATCCTTAATTTACTTGTTATCAGTAAAACTATCAACGCTTGGTTAGTTTTGATCGCTTTGATAACGGTGCAACAAATGAAGATGGCAAAACGTCAATTATCATTGGCTTCCCCAGAGAAAAAGCGAGTTAAAGACCCTAATTGTGCTTCGCGCCATTGTTGCTGACGAATTAAAGATGCACCTTAGCTTCGTCAGGGAACTGTTTAAGGAAGAATTCGCCCCGATCGCGGATAGACTTGGAGTCCTGGAAGAGGACGTTCGGCTGATAAGAAATAGCTTTGACAACATGCAGTCGGCTCTTCGTAATGCAAAAAAAAGACACCGTAGAGGTTAAGCTAGCAGTGGACTCCCTTCAGGAAAAGTTGGCGAGAATCGAAGACAAAAGCCGCCAATCCAATGTCCGTCTAGTGAGCGCGCGAAATCTACCCCTCGTACGTTCATCTTTAAGATGCTGCGGTATCAAGATCGGAATGCGATCCTAAATGGAGCCTGTGCTGCCGGACAAATTCTTCACAATGGATCTCCACTGCTTTTCTTCCCAGACTACAGCACTCACACTGCGTCTAAGAGGAGAGCGATGGCATTGGCGAGGAAGAAGCTAACTCAGCTGGGAATTACGTCTTTTTTGCTCTATCCCGCGGTAGTGAAAGTTACTCACCGAGGGAAGATTTCATTTCTTGAGACACCGGCGGAGGTTGAAAAGTTCGTCCTCAATCGGGATTCCAACGCAAAATATTCTCTGAAGGGAGCTGAGGCGGTCATGTCACGAGAATCCGAGGTGAATGAACATGAATCGGCAGTTCCCATGAAGGACCTTACTGAGACAGATTGATTTTATTGCATCCGAAAATGACCGGGTCAGGTTTTGACGGACAAGCCGGACTGCTAGCTGGCCGCGTATCCAAAGACTGTTTAACTCTTTGCTTACTGCCCGTTACTGTTCTTGTTTGTGTTTTTTTGTTCCTTGCCCGAGTCTGCCCACGTAAAATGCATTTGTTTTATGCATATATTTATATGCATAATATTGGTATGTATATTGCGCTGTTTTTTTTTTTTTTTTTTTTTTGATTGCCGCTCGCTATCTTTCCTGGGGACTAAAGTTATATCTTTGGTCTTCCCGCCTTGTTCTGGTTGGTCTGCATATTGCTGTTACTCAATAACTTATGGCTATAAATATATTATCATGGAACGTTAATGGGTTAAATAGCCCCATCAAGCGAACCAAATGCTTAGATTATCTAAGATGTAAAAAGGTCTCTTTTGCCCTCATACAAGAGTCACTTGAAGTCAGCTGACGTACATCGCTTTCAAAATAGGTATTTTAAACTGATTTCCTCCTCTTCGCCCGTCAATAAATCTAAAGGGGTGCTGATATTGTCTAGGCGTTCTACTAAATTTTCAATTATACCTTCTGGTGGGGATAAAGAAGGCCGAATCACTTATGTTGTTGGTTCTCTAAATAATACTAAATACGCTTTTGTGTCTGTATATGCACCCAACGAGGGTGATCCCTTATTTTTTCAAGAATTATTACGTTTAGTTGCGAGTTTGGAGGACTGTCTCGTGGTATTAGGGGGGCGATTTTAATGCTGTGTTGGATCCTCAGCTAGATAGATCTCACGCTTCTAAGGCTGATTCAAGGATTTCTGGATGTTTTAACTCATTTTTGCGACATTCTAACGTATGTGATGTCTGCCGTTTACAAAATGATGGTTCCAGGGATTATACATTCTTTTCAGCTCGTCACAAGAGCTATTCAAGGATTGACTATTTACTTATGTCTCCCTCTCTAATCCCTTATATTAATAAAGTTGATATTCTGCCACTTCTTTTATCTGATCATTCCCCAATAATTACTACTTTAACCTCTGTATCGTTGGGCTCCAGACACAATCGCTGGAGATTTAATACTTCCTTGTTACAGGACTGTACATTTGTGGCTGAATTACGCAGCTCTTTGAAGGATTTTTTACAGATTAACAGGGATTCAGCTTCTAACCCTCAAGTATTGTGGGAAACCACTAAATGTTCTATTAGGGGTAAATGTATAAGTTTTTCATCCTTCAATAAAAAGTGTAGAGAGAGCCGTAGAATCGAATTAGAAAAACAAATTGATATACTAGAGAAGGAATTAAAAGGTACATTTTCTGAGATCAAAGCCAAAGAAGTAAACGTCCTTAAATCAGAATTAAAATCGATATATTTGCATAGAGCTGAATTTGTCATACACCGCACTAGACAATCTTATTATTTCAATGGAGAACGCCCCTCTAAGCTTTTGGCTTTGAGGTTGAAGGATGGTGAATCTAAGGCCAGCATATGTGCTATTAGGCATGAGGGTTCAGTATATACTCAACCTAAGGATGTAAATAGAGTATTTGAATCCTATTATCAACATTTGTACACTTCAGAATCCAGCACTGACCCAGCAAATTTTGTTTTATTCCTTAAGCATTTACCCAAATTAAATGATTCTCAGCGCGATATATTGGACAGCCCTTTGACAATTGAAGAACTGAAATCTGCCCTGGACTCCATGAGCAGTAATAAAGCCCCTGGGTTAGATGGGATTCCCCCTGAGTTATTGAAGACATTATGGGACATAGTGGCTCCCTTGATTCTTAATTCTTTTAATTTTGCTTTAGAAAAAGGTGCTTTACACAGGGACCAAAACACAGCTTTAATAACTTTGCTTTTGAAGAAAGGGAAGGATTCTCTTGAGTGTTCTAGCTACAGGCCAATTAGCCTTCTATCCACAGATTCAAAGCTGTTGGCAAAAGTCTTGGCCTTGAGATTGGATCGGTGTGTAGGAGACTTGATCAAGTATGATCATCCAGGTTTTTTAAGGGGGAGATTTGCTGCGGACAATATACGTAGGCTTCTTCATATTATTCAACAAACAGACTCCTATACAGCTTCCTCTGCAGTCCTTTCTCTGGATGCAGAGAAGGCATTCGACAGAATTGAGTGGAATTTTTTGTGGTCTGTCCTGGAGCGTTTTGGGTTTGGTTCTTTTTTCATTCAAGCTGTCAAAACTATCTATTTTGAGTGTTCAGCCAGAGTTCTTACTGGTCTTCATATTTCTCCTTCCTTCCGTCTTGGCAGAGGCACTCGCCAAGGATGTCCCCTGTCACCCTTGCTTTTTAATTTATCATTAGAGCCTTTGGCCCAAGCGATTAGACAATGCTCTGCAACAGTCCCTATAAGTTGTATGAATACGTCTCATAAAATTTCACTCTATGCTGACGACATTCTTTTGTATCTATCAAATATCACAGATTCGGTTAAAGAATGCTTAAAATTGTTTGATACATTTGGTAAACTGTCCGGTTATAAAATTAACTGGAGCAAATCCGTACTTTTGCCCCTTAACTTAGCCTCTAAATCAGAGATTCAGGCCTTACCCACCATGATTCCAGTCAGCGACCAATTTAATTATCTTGGGATTAGAGTTTTTTCTTCATTATCTCGCATTTCTAAGTGGAACTACCAGACCCTTCTTGATAAGATTTCGAATAATCTTCTGTGTTGGTCTCCACTCTGTTTGGCTCATGGTAGGATGGCCACTATTAAGATGAATATACTTCCGAGGTTGAGCTTTTTATTTTCAACTTTACCTCTGGCACCTCCTATTGGTTACTTTAAAGAGCTTCGTACAGCAGTAACAAAATTCTTATGGAATTAAAAACGGCCTAGAATTCGTCTCAAATCTATGCACAGGCTAAAACCTCATGGAGGCTTATCGCTACCAGATTTTTAGTCCTATTATTTAGCATACCAAGTAAGACCACTTAGGACTTGGATTGATGTTGATTCCCCTGTGCCATGGCGGGCCATAGAAACTAATATTATTCACCCATTGCGTCTACAGGATTGACCTTTTACTGGAATACCTAAGAAGGTTCTGGAAAAGTTTGGTCCAATTATATGTAATTCTATCAGCACCTGGAGATTGGCAGAAAAGATCATGGGAGCTTCAGATTCATACTGTGATTCTACCCCCATTTGGCATAATAGTAATCTCTGTACGGGTAACAAACCTTTTGTTTCCAAATGCTGGGCTAAATGTGGGGTTGATACCCTGAAAGATATGTACAGTGATTATGGGCTTAAGTCCTTTCAGACTCTAAAGGATGAATTCTCTCTCTCAGGACATTCCTTCTTTTTGTATCTAAGATTGAGGTCTGCGCTGAAAGCCTATGGAGTACCCTGGTCAACTAATGTATCTTCTCATCCTATGATAGACTGGATAGATTCCAGTATGGCTTCTAGAGGTATTGTGAGCATAATTTATAAATCGCTTCTGGTACGACAGTACGCAAACATTCCGAGTGAGGACTTCTGGGAGAGACAACTTAACACCGTGATTGACTGGGACACTGTCTGGGGGAATTGTTTTGCTACCTCAAAAAATCCGGCTCACCAAATGATACATTATAATTTATAAGTTAATTTATAAGGCATATGCCACACCCTGTCTGCTATTCAAAATGAAAAGAAAGTCTGATCCTTTTTGTCACCTGTGTAACAGCACAAATTTAGGTACATATATGCATATGTTTTGGGACTGTTCTCGAATTGTGCCGGTCTGGTCTTCAGTCCAGGACTTACTAACAGATCTTCTGAGGATTCTGATCCAAAAGGACCCTCTGGTTTTTCTTTTGCTGGATGATTCCTCGCTGTCACTGTCTGTCAATCAAAGGAGGATTCTGTCCGCTGCTCTTACTGCTGCTAAAAAGGTTATCCTAAAACTGTGGTTGGAACCAACTACACCAGCTATGTCTATCTGGATGGCTTATTTGCTGGACATTGCTCTTCTGGAGTGTACCACAGCTAAAGTGCTCGGCGCCAACAGAAAGACAATACAATTTTGGTTGGACCTTATTGAGACTTTATCAAAAAGACTTTGAGATCCTTCTACGTATAGATTTGACAAATTTTATTTTAATTTTCTGTCATATTTATTTATTTTATTATGTTATTTGGTCTTATGGTAATGGCCGGATCTTGGGCTTTGTTGTAAATAGTTAAAGACAAAATGTTTAATAAATAAAGAATCACAAAAAAAAAAAGAGCTAAGATGCATCGTTATCTGGAAACTTTCGTTTCACAACTTCGTAGCTCGTGGTCAATCTACTTTGGATGGTTTAGACATTATGGCTGCATGAAAATAAATATCCTACGGAGAAAATGAATGGGTTTTTCTGGTCTGTTGGGGCCCTTGAAGGGCGGGGCCCGTATCAATTGAAACGGGTGAAACATAGGTAACGCCGCCAGTGGGCTTATCTGGCAAGTCACCAATGTCGGTAAGATTCACAAGGGAATTGTTGAAGTCTAGATCCTCAAAGTGAAGTGCAAACTTGTACTGAAGTCCCAGCTTTTCTTCAAGTTGTTCCAACAGTGAGTCAACTGTCTGTGGTTTCCAACCCGATCACACTAAATGCGTCTCTATGGCATGCATTGTATTTATTGTGCAATTTACACGCTAACATTAGTTTTTACGTGCATATGATACTCATGGGTAGGTTTAGTAGTGGTGTGGGGTGCGTATGTTTTACACGCAATAAAGTGCGTATCATATGCACTTGAAAACTGCATATCATATGGACGTAAAAACTCATTTTGGCGTATAAATTGCACGATAAACAAAATGCGTGCTATAGAGACACATTTTCATGAGATCAGGCTGGTGGTTTCACATGAAGTACAATTTTTCTGATGTCGTTGTCACAAACTATAACTCTGAGTACGGTTGTTGTCTCCATACTTAGTCTTTCTACAAAGGTTAAAGAAATTAGTTGGTTTTCTTAAAATAAAGTGATTGCTCACCCCAATTTCATCATTCTAAACCCATCCTTTGAAAAAATATGATTCGAAAAAGTTCCACTCATCCTTGTTTATAATTTAAGAAGTACACAGAGGCATTAAGAATTTCATGTGACTTGTGCAATACAGTTCAAGCATTTAAGGCATAAAATGATGGGTTTGTTCAGAAATTAACTTCAATATACACTCACCTAAAGGATTATTAGGAACACCATAATAATACTGTGTTTGACCCCGTTTCGCCTTCAGAACTGCCTTAATTCTACGTGGCATTGATTCAACAAGGTGCTGAAAGCATTCTTTAGAAATGTTGGCCCATATTGATAGGATAGCATCTTGCAGTTGATGGAGATTTGTGGGATGCACATCCAGGGCACGAAGCTCCCGTTCCACCACATCCCAAAGATGCTCTATTGGGTTGAGATCTGGTGACTGTGGGGGCCATTTTTGTACAGTGAACTCATTGTCATATTCAAGAAACCAATTTGAAATGATTCGAGCTTTGTGACATGGTGCATTATCCTGCTGGAAGTAGCCATCAGAGGATGGGTACATGGTGGCCATAAAGGGATGGACATGGTCAGAAACAATGCTCAGGTAGGCCGTGGCATTTAAACGATGCCCAATTGGCACTAAGGGGCCTAAAGTGTGCCAAGAAAACATCCCCCACACCATTACACCACCACCACCAGCCTGCACAGTGGTAACAAGGCATGATGGATCCATGTTCTCATTCTGTTTACGCCAAATTCTGACTCCACCATCTGAATGTCTCAACAGAAATCGAGACTCATCAGACCAGGCAACATTTTTCCAGTCTTCAACTGTCCAATTTTGGTGAGCTCTTGCAAATTGTAGCCTCTTTTTCCTATTTGTAGCGGAGATGAGTGGTACCCGGTGGGGTCTTCTGCTGTTGTAGCCCATCTGCCTCAAGGTTGTGCATGTTGTGGCTTCACAAATGCTTTGCTGCATACCTCGGTTGTAACGAGTGGTTATTTCAGTCAAAGTTGCTCTTCTATCAGCCTGAATCAGTCGGCCCATTCTCCTCTGACCTCTAGCATCAACAAGGCATTTACGCCCACAGGACTGCCGCATACTGGATGTTTTTCCCTTTTCACACCATTCTTTGTAAACTCTAGAAATGGTTGTGCGTGAAAATCCCAGTAACTGAGCAGATTGTGAAATACTCAGACCGGCCCGTCTGGCACCAACAACCATGCCACGCTCAAAATTGCTTAAATCACCTTTCTTTCCCATTCTGACATTCAGTTTGGAGTTCAGGAGATTGTCTTGACCAGGACCACACCCCTAAATGCATTGAAGCAACTGCCATGTGATTGGTTAATTAGATAATTGCATTAATGAGAAATTGAACAGGTGTTCCTAATAATCCTTTAGGTGAGTGTTTATAATCCATTTAACTGTACTGGCACCAACAACCATCCCACGCCTTTAGGTGAGTGTATATATATATATATATATATATATATACTCACCTAAAGGATTATTAGGAACACCTGTTCAATTTCTCATTAATGCAAAATAAGTTGCTTCAATGCATTTAGGGGTGTGGCAATTTAACCTAATTGCTTACGTTGCACGAGTGCCCACTACTGGCGGCAATGGCCTGAATTGGAACGTCCTAAGCCCTTGATCACTTGGAATCATCTATGGAGTTGCTTTATTATTATTTTTAAAATTCCCTTTAAGAATTTGTTTAACTCTTCGGGGTCGCCGATCACGCCGGCGTGATCAAGTCACATGACCAGTTTAAGATGTTGAAGCTTAAAAACAAAGTCACGTTGAGCGCTGCCGTCCACTTCTGTCGAAAGTGCTGGCTTGAAATTCGGTTTTACTATTTGTTTTGTGTTGATAGACCAAGTAAATGATATGATCATTTAAACTTTATATAAAAAAATATTGACGCGTTCGTAAAAGAACGCAAGATGGGATGCGACAGGCGTTGCATTTATTCTAATAACTTTGTCGGTTTTTGTCATAAAACAAAACGGTCTTTTGACAGTCTATAGAACTTGACATTTTTTTCCGGTGCGACTGATTAGTACAGACCAAAACTCGACTATTTTTCAGCAGCAATCATAAGCCAAATTTGCGAGTCCATTCAGTTATTTTTATTTATTTATTTCAACATTAATTAAAGATGCTTTGCACCAGATTTAGCTTAAGCTAGTTTCCATCTGCAGTCCCCGAGCAGGTAAGTTGCAATACAAAATATACAATATAAAATGTAATAATTAATCACTCAAATACAGCTATTAGTTAATGCATTCAACCATTCCCCATTACAATCATCAGTCTAACTAAATCATACCAATATTACTACAATAAAACCTCACTAAAAAGTCATATTTACATACACAATTATCTATGCTGGCACAACTGGTTGTCCAATAGCACTTTCCTTGTATTACGAGAAAAAATCTTCAGGTCAAAAGTAAGTTTTAGACTCTGTGGGAGTTTGTTCCATTCTTTAATGCCCTTGAATGAGAAGGCTGTCTGTGCAAAGGCCGAGCTACGTTTAGGCAACCTGCAATCATTGCAACTTGTTGACCTGGTGCTCCTAGTCATCTGTTCTGAACAAAACTGTACTAAATTTTCAGGGGAGGAGGCGCTATATTATTCAAAATTTTAAAAACTAATCGCACGTTGGCATACACAATTATATTATCAAAGTTTAACATACTGTATTTTCCCAAAACCAGACAGTGATGATATCTCAGTGGTTTTTTATCTAATACTTTAACAGCTTGATTATATAAAGATTTTAAAGGTTTTATTGTTGTTTCACTCGTCTGTGACCAACAAGAAATACAGTAATTAATATGAGGAATTATCATTGCCTCCAAGTAAATTTTTGCAGCATCATGAGTCAATGCATTTCTAATATGTCTAAAACCAGACAAACTGTATTTTAGCTTGCTGCAAACTTTCTTAATATGTTTTTTAAAAGTAAAAGTAGAATCCAAAACAAGACCTAAATATTTAAATTCTTTCACTACTTTTATTTGACTCTGATTTGCATAGATGCATGGCGAGGAGGACTTCAGTCGATTAGTTTTGGTAAAATACATTGCTACTGTTTTATTTACATTCAGTGTGAGCGAGGCAGAGGTAAGCCAACCTAATATTTTTCCCATAACATTGGTTAACCTATTAGCTACAATGGTTGCATCACTTCCATGCACGTAAACTACAATATCATCCGCGTACATTACCATATCCACCTCACCACATACTGAAGGAAGATCATTTATGTAAAGCGCAAACAGCAATGGCCCAAGAACAGAGCCTTGTGGGACACCCATGTCATTAGCCTTAGTTGTTGATAACTTACTTTTGACTCTTACGCATTGGACACGGTTACTGAGATATGATTCTACCCACTGCAGTGCACTTAGAGACAGTTCAGTGTCATTGTTTACGTTCAGTGCCTCCAAAATGGCCGACTTCCGGATTGATGACACGTCGTGAAAACCCTCTATAGAGTAAATCAGTTCGTTTGGTAGAGGGAAATCTAATGGCTGAACTCATGCTACCTTCTTGCTCCTCTAAAGTCCTGTGTTGAGAACTCTGAGTTTCTGCTCAACTGTGAGTATGGATTGATTTATATATTTGACGTTGTGTTTGTTTCATAAGATCATTGATGTTAGCTATTTGCTTTCTTTCTAGAAAGGACATTTTATTTCCACATGTTCTTTTGTGAGGACTGATTGGATACAAGAGGCAGTGAAGTGCAGTTCATGCTGGCAACGAGGCTACAACACATGGCCAGTAACGTGGGGCTGAGGACAACGATTCACTGAATGCTGTTGACTGCGATCTTTTCTCACATTGTGGATTATAGGATTACAACCATTGCATCGCACTCAAGTAGCCTTGTGGATTTGTAACTCATTTCATCTTCATCATCACTTCAACTTATCAAAGACAGGACATTCAACAATAAGTTTACTTCATCTCATTGAGTCATTATTGAAGAGAAAAAGACCTTTGAGTGCTTTGCAGTTTATTTCTATTGTCTGTTTGGCACATGTATTAAGCACTGGTGGGGGAAATAAAAAAAGGTTTAAATGATCATTTGTTCTGTGAAGAGATTTATTTATCATTACATGTCAAAAATCTGTTAAACCACCTCAGAGTAACATCTTTAAAAGAAAGGAGCTGTTACAGTATATTCCCTATATAGTACTATATAGCATGGGGACAAAAGCATACACCGTAAACTGAGAGACAATGGACACAGTTTTTTTAATACATAGAATATTGTCAAACAGTAGACATTGTTTCAATTCTTCCTAATGATTCTACCCCACACTTTAACGTGAAAAGAAAACGTAACCTCTGGATGGCCTTATTCAGCACATTTGAACCAGACAGTTCCCATAACCATGCACTTAAGTTCTACTTAATAACGAGAAATCTACATGTTGTTTTGGGAAAAAGATATTATTCCAACGTACAATCAGGAGTGACGTATTTAACATGATCTTGAGAGCGTGATTTGCAAAGGTGTTGAGAAACCCAGCTTGTAGCAATGTGGCATCAGTATCACATCAATTTAGAAAGAGTCTAGAAAAAGTTCAGGACACTTAGCAGAGAAACAAATAGCATAATCAATGAACCACACAGAATTGGAGCTGTGGATATGTTTCGTTTGTCTTAGGTCCAAATATCTGTGAACAAGAAATATAAATACAGTGATATGTAATAGATTGAAATATGAAATATAGCAGAGTTTTAAAATATGCATAACCAATACATCACTCAACTGAATTAAATGAGGCTGTTTAATAAATAAATAAAATAATTTAATGAATTCCACAGACCTGCCCTCTCTCCAGTGGTCTCCAGAGTCACAGTGCTAAAAGAGAAAAAGAAATTTAGGATAATCAGGCTGTGTATTATTTAGACCAGCATTTGATTCTATACTTAATTAAAGCAGAGGACAGTAAAAACACATAGCTAAGCAAACATGTTTTGATTTAGGACATAATGCAACAAAAAAATGTCATGATACTAAAATATGAAATGTTTTAATCAAATTTAAACACTTTCAATAAATGTTTTTGACTCACCTTGGCAGATGACCCCAGCATCTTCATAGTGCCCACAGTCATGTGATCCCCATGCATTTGATGAACAGTTTGCCAGTGTAGATTCATTCCCACGGCACTGGACATCATCCAACCATATTTGTCCAGAACCTTGTCCAAAATAAGCAACACTCTTTGCCTCTATAACACTCCCACAGCCCAGTTCTCTACACACCACTGCTGCGTCTAAAGAGTCCCACAGATCATCACACACTGTTCCCCATATTCCATTGTGGAGAACCTCCACTCTTCCAGAACAGAGATTGGTTCCATTCACCAACTTGACCGCTATTAATTACAAAACAATATAAAGAGAGAAAAACAGGTCATTAGGTTTTTCGTTTGTCAATTTGTGTTTGATTGTTTGTTTGTTTGTTTGTTTGTATCTTTGATGAGATAAACAAAGTGGTAATAATAGTGTAGTTTCATCCTCCTCAGCATCATTACCTTTGACTCCTGGCAGTGAGGCAGTCGTGTTCAATCTCGCTGTTGAAGCAGAAAAAAATGAACACACAAATACACAACAATGTTATGTTTAGATGAAGATGTTGACATGTCAGATTGCTTGCAGTGCTTCATGGTTTTCAGTTCAAACTAATTTTTTAGGCTGTTTTACAAGTTGTGTGCAAAGCAGATCTGGTTCTAATTCAAAGGTGTATAATTACCTGTCTGTGGTGCTGCACTAGTTTGTGCCTGGCCTGTTACAGAAAAAGAGAGATGAACAAAGTCTATTAGAGTTCCAGAAGGGATTTCTTCATTTGCATGGTCTTTCCCACACTGAGAGTGATATTCAAACGCATGGTAAACAAAAATTAGATTTCTATTCTCTAAACCATTCGCCTTCAACATGCTAAGAAAGTCGACTGCAAAGATTCCAAGCAATGTCAATGTCTGACATTGAGACCAGGCCAATTAATTTAGCCCATGCCACCAACTGGGCAAAAGTTACAAAGTTCTTAAATAAGCTTAATGTATTCATAAGCTGCCTTCGAGGGCCGATTGCGTCACCGTTGCGAGACAAAGTCTCCTTCAAATGCAGCCTCCAAATGCGTCCTTCGTTTCTTGTGAAGTGAAGTATACAACAGATGGATCCTGGTGGAGTACTGGCACTGGTGGAGCTGGATGATGAGTTATGTGGTCAACCCCTTCCTCCAGTATTTGAATTCAGTTTGGAGAGAATGATTTGTGTGTTCACTTCCTGTGCTCGGGCCCTTCCTCCTCCACTGGTTCCGTCCGGCATCCAAGTCCCCTCCTTTCCATTTGGTCTGCCCAGACCCAAGTCTTCCTCTTCTTCTCCGTCTCCGCCGGTCCTTTCGGGTTCCAACTCATCTTCGTCACAGATGGTACTTAACCCCTTACTAGTCGGCCCCAATTTTGGCAAGTGAAGCATTCATGACATACCCAAAATAAAAAGGTTGCTGCTCTTAAGTCATTCTGAATAGACACATAACCAACATATATTTAGAAAGCCAACCCTTGAGAGTTTACATTTCAAGACTCAAAATTAATCAGACTGTTATTAATATTGAGATATATAAGCTCAAACATAAAAACAAAAACAACAAATATTAAGAACATATTTATTAAATGTATACAAATATTATGTGAATTTAGGATAGCAACTTGAAACCACAACTACAGTAAAGTGTAGCCACAATTGTGGTCATGCTTCATTTAAAATCTGAGGATGATATTTCTAAAATTATGCATTTTATTAAGCCTATTGTGAAACCATGTCAGGAGAGAGTTTAGAGAAGTTTTATAGGATGCTAATATAAGATTCTCATCAAATATTTTATTGCCCTGTAAACACCCATTTACAGTCTCTGACTAATGTCTGGCGAGGAGAACTGGCCCATTCATGTTCTTTTCATTTAATCGACCAACATTTCACACCTATGCCGGTATGAGACTTAATCTTCATTATTCTTTTATCCTTATTCTTTTGTTTGAATTCAGCCATTATAGCCTATATTGGCCATCTAAACCTCTCTGATCCCACCCTACATGATCAATCCATCTATTATATTAAGTCTTGTTAGAAAACAAACAATTCTTGGAACTTTAAATGCGAATTATTTTATTTTTTAAATGATTGTATGAAATGGAATAGCTTCTGCAAGCAGGTGCATTAGCACAAGTAGCCTCGAGCTACATGACACAATTTAATGTATTAATATTACACTTTTATTCAAAGTTCACTTTAAAACAACATCGAGTATTTGTATCATATGCCGGTCGCGGATTAAAATGGTTTCAAGTCATGAAAAGATTTTGAAATATGTTATATTTAGCATTTCAGATGAAGCTATGGGCTAGCCTTTCCTAGCATATGCATTCTGTAAACATTCTGTATTGATATGAAAACCCCAAATCGCACGAAAATCAAACACAAAACACATAATATTTCAATCGTGCATTTATTAGTTCCTTGTTTCGGGTGAAGAGATGTCAGTTTCGCTTTGTTATCACGGATGTCCAGTATGAGGAAGTGTACACATGACGCGTCATGCAGAAGAGGTCACGCTGGACCACGTGAGATGATTGACAGCTGTACAGCGAATGATATAGCTTTGAGGTCAAATGTGACGCGATTCAGGAAGAGAAGACACACATCTCGCTCCGTTCGCTGTCTGAGCTCTTTAGATCGCACATTTCAGTGGTAAATGAATAGAAATGTTATTCTTTATGAAGAAATATTTTACTAGCATGTGATAATTATTAATCATTTCTCCAAATATGCGCACAATTGGACTAATAGCCCTGGCGGATGCTGTATATTGTACGTATTTGAACACAAATAAACCGGAGAACACGAGAATTAATGTTTTATGAGTGATGATTTCTATTCAAAATAACGAACATTACAGATTAATTATTTTGCACTCCTGGCATAAATTAAGAAATTAATATCACTGCAAACCAGTTAAATCATAAACAGTGGTCAAACATCGAAGCTGTAGACTTCAACCTTTCTTATGATGCTGAGTTCGTCCAGATCAAGTAAGAGTGTGATATTTTGACAAGTAATGACTTTTGAACAACACTAATCCGGGATCACCAGTGATCCCTGCCTATCATCTTCAAGTCTCCTTCATCGCCGCCGGTCCTAACCAGCTCAAAGCTTTTGTTGCCACTAATGATACACCCACCTAGCCTCCCTCTCCCACCTCCTCTGCCCAAGCCAGTCAGTCCTTCGGCCCCACCTTTGCTGGCTCTCTTCAGTCCCTCAGCTCCACTATTTGCTCTACCCTGCTTAGACCAGCCTTGGGCTTCAGATTCGCCAGCTCAGCCCAGGGGTGTCGATTCCAGTGCTCCACCTGGGCCTGTCGAGCAGTCGACTCCACCTTGGATCCTCCCTCCCTCGGCTCCACCCGGGACCGTCCACGTTGGTCTGAAATCGCTCTGTCTGCACCACGGACTTCCAACCCTTCCACTGCTACCTACCCCTGACACTTCCCCCAAAGAGATTGCCTCCTCATTAGTCTTCAGGCATCAGGAGCCGCCTTCCGGAGGGGGAGTAATGTCATGTTTAGTCTGTTCTTGTTTCGTTTTTAAGGACTTTTAGCATGTTTCTCTTTTGTTTCCTGCCTCCTCATCATTAGTTGTCATGGCTATTCATTGTTTCATTAATTAGACCATGAATAAATGTGTTTGACTCACCTTGGCAGATGACTCCAGCATCTTCATGGTGCCCACAGTCATGTGATCCCCATGCACTTGATGAACAGTTTGCCAGTGTAGATTCATTCCCACGGCACTGGACATCATCCAACCATATTTGTCCAGAACCTTGTCCAAAATAAGCAACACTCTTTGCCTCTATAACACTCCCACAGCCCAGTTCTCTACACACCACTGCTGCGTCTAAAGAGTCCCACAGATCATCACACACTGTTCCCCATATTCCATTGTGGAGAACCTCCACTCTTCCAGAACAGAGATTAGTTCCATTCACCAACTTGACCGCTATTAATTACAAAACAATATAAAGAGAGAAAAACAGGTCATTAGGTTTTTCGTTTGTCAATTTGTGTTTGTTTGTTTGTTTGTTTGTATCTTTGATGAGATAACAAACTAAGTGGTAATAATAGTGGAGTTTGATCCTCCTCAGCATCATTACCTTTGACTCTTGGCAGTGAGGCAGTCGTGTTCAATCTCGCTGTTGACGCAGAAAAAAATTAACACACAAATACAACACAATGTTATGTTTAGATGAAGATGTTGACATGTCAGATTGCTTGCAGTGCTTCATGGTTTTCAGTTCAAACTAATTTTTTAGGCTGTTTTACAAGTTGTGTGAAAAGCAGATCTGGTTCTAATTCAAAGGTGTATAATTACCTGTCTGTGGTGCTGCACTAGTTTGTGCCTGGCCTGTTACAGAAAAAGAGAGATGAACAAAGTCTATTAGAGTTCCAGAAGGGATTTCTTCATTTGCATGGTCTTTCCCACACTGAGAGTGATATTCAAACGGATGGTAAACAAAATTAGATTTCTATTCTCTAAACCATTCGCCTTCAACATGCTAAGAAAGTCAACTGCAAAGATTCCAAGCATGAAGTGAGTGGAACAAAACTCAATGTCTGAGTTGGAGACCAGGCCAATTAATTTAGCCCATGCCACCACCTGGGCAAAAGTTACAAAGTTCTAAAATAAGCTTAATGTATTCATAAGCTGCCTTCGAGGGCCGATTGCGTCACCGTTGCGAGACAAAGTCTCCTTCAAATGCAGCCTCCAAATGCGTCCTTCGTTTCCTGTGAAGTGAAGTATACAACAGATGGATCCTGGTGGAGTACTGGCACTGGTGGAGCTGGATGATGAGTTATGTGGTCAACCCCTTCCTCCAGTATTTGAATTCAGTTTGGAGAGAATGATTTGTGTGTTCACTTCCTGTGCTCGGGCCCTTCCTCCTCCACTGGTTCCGTCTGGCATCCAAGTCCCCTCCTTTCCATTTGGTCTGCCCAGACCCAAGTCTTCCTCTTCTTCTCCGTCTCCGCCGGTCCTTTCGGGTTCCAACTCATCTTCGTCACAGATGGTACTTAATCATCTTCAAGTCTCCTTCATCGTCGCCGGTCCTAACCAGCTCAAAGCTTTTGTTGCCACTAATGATACGCCCACCTAGCCTCCCTCTCCCACCTCCTCTGCCCAAGCCAGTCAGTCCTTCGGCCCCACCTTTGCTGGCACTCTTCAGTCCCTCAGCTCCACTATTTGGTCTACCCTGCTTAGACCAGCCTTGGGCTTCAGATTCGCCAGCTCAGCCCAGGGGTGTCGATTCCAGTGCTCCACCTGGGCCTGTCGAGCAGTCGACTCCACCTTGGATCCTCCCTCCCTCGGCTCCATCCGGGACCGTCCACATTGGTCTGAAATCGCTCTGTCTGCACCACGGACTTCCAACCCTTCCGCTGCTACCTGCCCTGACATTTTTCCCCAAAGAGATTGCCTCCTCATTAGTCTTCAGGCATCAGGAGCCGCCTTCCGGAGGGGGAGTAATGTCATGTTTAGTCTGTTCTTGTTTCGTTTTTAAGGACTTTTAGCATGTTTCTCTTTTGTTTCCTGCCTCCTCATCATTAGTTGTCATGGCTATTCATTGTTTCATTAATTAGAGCATGAATAAATGCGTTTGACTCACCTTGGCAGATGACACCAGCATCTTCATTGTGCCCACAGTTATGTGATCCCCATGCATTTGATGAACAGTTTGCCAGTGTAGATTCATTCCCACGGCACTGGACATCATCCAACCATATTTGTCCAGAACCTTGTCCAAAATAAGCAACACTCTTTGCCTCTATAACACTCCCACAGCCCAGTTCTCTACACACCACTGCTGCGTCTAAAGAGTCCCACAGATCATCACACACTGTTCCCCATATTCCATTGTGGAGAACCTCCACTCTACCAGAACAGAGATTGGTTCCATTCACCAACTTGACAGCTATTAATTACAAAACAATATAAAGAGAGAAAAACAGGTCATTAGGTTCTTCGTTTGTCAATTTGTGTTTGTTTGTTTGTTTGTTTGTATCTTTGATGAGATAACAAACAAAGTGGTAATAATAGTGGAGTTTGATCCTCCTCAGCATCATTACCTTTGACTCCTGGCAGTGAGGCAGTCGTGTTCAATCTCGCTGTTGACGCAGAAAAAATGAACACACAAATACACAACAATGTTATGTTTAGATGAAGATGTTGACATGTCAGATTGCTTGCAGTGCTTCATGGTTTTCAGTTCAAACTAATTTTTTAGGCTGTTTTACAAGTTGTGTGAAAAGCAGATCTGGTTCTAATTCAAGGGTGTATAATTACCTGTCTGTGGTGCTGCACTAGTTTGTGCCTGGCCTGTTACAGAAAAAGAGAGATGAACAAAGTCTATTAGAGTTCCAGAAGGGATTTCTTCATTTGCATGGTCTTTCCCACACTGAGAGTGATATTCAAACGGATGGTAAACAAAATTAGATTTCTATTCTCTAAACCATTCGCCTTCAACATGCTAAGAAAGTCGACTGCAAAGATTCCAAGCATGAAGTGAGTGGAACAAAACTCAATGTCTGACATTGAGACCAGGCCAATTAATTTAGCCCATGCCACCAACTGGGCAAAAGTTACAAAGTTCTAAAATAAGCTTAATGTATTCATAAGCTGCCTTCGACGGCCGATTGCGTCACCGTTGCGAGACAAAGTCTCCTTCAAATGCAGCCTCCAAATGCGTCCTTCGTTTCCTGTGAAGTGAAGTATACAACAGATGGATCCTGGTGGAGTACTGGCACTGGTGGAGCTGGATGATGAGTTACGTGGTCAACCCCTTCCTCCAGTATTTGAATTCAGTTTGGAGAGAATGATTTGTGTGTTCACTTCCTGTGCTCGGGCCCTTCCTCCTCCACTGGTTCCGTCCGGCATCCAAGTCCCCTCCTTTCCATTTGGTCTGCCCAGACCCAAGTCTTCCTCTTCTTCTCCGTCTCCGCCGGTCCATTCGGGTTCCAACTCATCTTCGTCACAGATGGTACTTTCCATCTTCAAGTCTCCTTCATCGCCGCCAGTCCTAATCAGCTCAAAGCTTTTGTTGCCACTAATGATACGCCCACCTAGCATCCCTCTCCCACCTCCTCTGCCCAAGCCAGTCAGTCCTTCGGCCCCACCTTTGCTGGCTCTCTTCAGTCCCTCAGCTCCACTATTTGCTCTACCCTGCTTAGACCAGCCTTGGGCTTCAGATTCGCCAGCTCAGCCCAAGGGTGTCGATTCCAGTGCTCCACCTGGGCCTGTCGAGCAGTCGACTCCACCTTGGATCCTCCCTCCCTCGGCTCCACCCGGGACCGTCCACGTTGGTCTGAAATTGCTCTGTCTGCACCACGGACTTCCAACCCTTCCGCTGCTACCTGCCCTGACACTTCCCCCAAAGAGATTGCCTCCTCATTAGTCTTCAGGCATCAGGAGCCGCCTTCCGGAGGGGGAGTAATGTCATGTTTAGTCTGTTCTTGTTTCGTTTTTAAGGACTTTTAGCATGTTTCTCTTTTGTTTCCTGCCTCCTCATCATTAGTTGTCATGGCTATTCATTGTTTCATTAATTAGACCATGAATAAATGTGTTTGACTCACCTTGGCAGATGACTCCAGCATCTTCATGGTGCCCACAGTCATGTGATCCCCATGCATTTGATGAACAGTTTGCCAGTGTAGATTCATTCCCACGGCACTGGACATCATCCAACCATATTTGTCCAGAACCTTGTCCAAAAAAAGCAACACTCTTTGCCTCTATAACACTCCCACAGCCCAGTTCTCTACACACCACTGCTGCGTCTAAAGAGTCCCACAGATCATCACACACTGTTCCCCATATTCCATTGTGGAGAACCTCCACTCTTCCAGAACAGAGATTGGTTCCATTCACCAACTTGACCGCTATTAATAACAAAACAATATAAAGAGAGAAAAACAGGTCATTAGGTTTTCGTTTGTCAATTTGTGTTTGTTTGTTTGTTTGAATCTTTGATGAGATAACAAACAAAGTGGTAATAATAGTGGAGTTTCATCCTCCTCAGCATCATTACCTTTGACTCCTGGCAGTGAGCCAGTCGTGTTCAATCTCGCTGTTGAAGCAGAAAAAATGAACACACAAATACACAACAATGTTATGTTTAGATGAAGATGTTGACATGTCAGATTGCTTGCAGTGCTTCATGGTTTTCAGTTCAAACTAATTTTTTAGGCTGTTTTACAAGTTGTGTGAAAAGCAGATCTGGTTCTAATTCAAAGGTGTATAATTACCTGTCTGTGGTGCTGCACTAGTTTGTGCCTGGCCTGTTACAGAAAAAGAGAGATGGACAAAGTCTATTAGAGTTCCAGAAGGGATTTCTTCATTTGCATGGTCTTTCCCACACTGAGAGTGATATTCAAACGGATGGTAAACAAAATTAGATTTCTATTCTCTAAACCATTCGCCTTCAACATGCTAAGAAAGTCGACTGCAAAGATTCCAAGCAATGTCAATGTCTGACATTGAGACCAGGCCAATTAATTTAGCCCATGCCACCAACTGGGCAAAAGTTACAAAGTTCTAAAATAAGCTTAATGTACTCATAAGCTGCCTTCGAGGGCCGATTGCGTCACCGTTGCGAGACAAAGTCTCCTTCAAATGCAGCCTCCAAATGCGTCCTTCGTTTCTTGTAAAGTGAAGTATACAACAGATGGATCCTGGTGGAGTACTGGCACTGGTGGAGCTGGATGATGAGTTATGTGGTCAACCCCTTCCTCCAGTATTTGAATTCAGTTTGGAGAGAATGATTTGTGTGTTCACTTCCTGTGCTCGGGCCCTTCCTCCTCCACTGGTTCCGTCCGGCATCCAAGTCCCCTCCTTTCCATTTGGTCTGCCCAGACCCAAGTCTTCCTCTTCTTCTCCGTCTCCGCGGGTCCATTCGGGTTCCAACTCATCTTCGTCACAGATGGTACTTTCCATCTTCAAGTCTCCTTCATCGCCGCCGGTCCTAATCAGCTCAAAGCTTTTGTTGCCACTAATGATACGCCCACCTAGCCTCCCTCTCCCACCTCCTCTGCCCAAGCCAGTCAGTCCTTCGGCCCCACCTTTGCTGGCTCTCTTCAGTCCCTCAGCTCCACTATTTGCTCTACCCTGCTTAGACCAGCCTTGGGCTTCAGATTCGCCAGCTCAGCCCAGGGGTGTCGATTCCAGTGCTCCACCTCTGCCTGTCGAGCAGTCGACTCCACCTTGGATCCTCCCTCCCTCGGCTCCACCCGGGACCGTCCACGTTGGTCTGAAATCGCTCTGTCTGCACCACGGACTTCCAACCCTTCCGCTGCTACCTGCCCTGACACTTCCCCCAAAGAGATTGCCTCCTCATTAGTCTTCAGGCATCAGGAGCCGCCTTCCGGAGGGGGAGTAATGTCATGTTTAGTCTGTTCTTGTTTCGTATTTAAGGACTTTTAGCATGTTTCTCTTTTGTTTCCTGCCTCCTCATCATTAGTTGTCATGGCTATTCATTGTTTCATTAATTAGACCATGAATAAATGTGTTTGACTCACCTTGGCAGATGACTCCAGCATCTTCATGGTGCCCACAGTCATGTGATCCCCATGCATTTGATGAACAGTTTGCCAGTGTAGATTCATTCCCACGGCACTGGACATCATCCAACCATATTTGTCCAGAACCTTGTCCAAAAAAAGCAACACTCTTTGCCTCTATAACACTCCCACAGCCCAGTTCTCTACACACCACTGCTGCGTCTAAAGAGTCCCACAGATCATCACACACTGTTCCCCATATTCCATTGTGGAGAACCTCCACTCTTCCAGAACAGAGATTGGTTCCATTCACCAACTTGACCGCTATTAATAACAAAACAATATAAAGAGAGAAAAACAGGTCATTAGGTTTTTCGTTTGTCAATTTGTGTTTGTTTGTTTGTTTGGATCTTTGATGAGATAACAAACAAAGTGGTAATAATAGTGGAGTTTCATCCTCCTCAGCATCATTACCTTTGACTCCTGGCAGTGAGCCAGTCGTGTTCAATCTCGCTGTTGAAGCAGAAAAAATGAACACACAAATACACAACAATTTTATGTTTAGATGAAGATGTTGACATGTCAGATTGCTTGCAGTGCTTCATGGTTTTCAGTTCAAACTAATTTTTTAGGCTGTTTTACAAGTTGTGTGAAAAGCAGATCTGGTTCTAATTCAAAGGTGTATAATTACCTGTCTGTGGTGCTGCACTAGTTTGTGCCTGGCCTGTTACAGAAAAAGAGAGATGAACAAAGTCTATTAGAGTTCCAGAAGGGATTTCTTCATTTGCATGGTCTTTCCCACACTGAGAGTGATATTCAAACGGATGGTAAACAAAATTAGATTTCTATTCTCTAAACCATTCGCCTTTAACATGCTAAGAAAGTCAACTGCAAAGATTCCAAGCATGAAGTGAGTGGAACAAAACTCAATGTCTGACATTGAGACCAGGCCAATTAATTTAGCCCATGCCACCAACTGGGCAAAAGTTACAAAGTTCTAAAATAAGCTTAATGTACTCATAAGCTGCCTTCGAGGGCCGATTGCGTCACCGTTGCGAGACAAAGTCTCCTTCAAATGCAGCCTCCAAATGCGTCCTTCGTTTCTTGTGAAGTGAAGTATACAACAGATGGATCCTGGTGGAGTACTGGCACTTGTGGAGCTGGATGATGAGTTATGTGGTCAACCCCTTCCTCCAGTATTTGAATTCAGTTTGGAGAGAATGATTTGTGTGTTCACTTCCTGTGCTCGGGCCCTTCCTCCTCCACTGGTTCCGTCCGGCATCCAAGTCCCCTCCTTTCCATTTGGTCTGCCCAGACCCAAGTCTTCCTCTTCTTCTCCGTCTCCGCCGGTCCATTCGGGTTCCAACTCATCTTCGTCACAGATGGTACTTTCCATCTTCAAGTCTCCTTCATCGCCGCCGGTCCTAATCAGCTCAAAGCTTTTGTTGCCACTAATGATACGCCCACCTAGCCTCCCTCTCCCACCTCCTCTGCCCAAGCCAGTCAGTCCTTCGGCCCCACCTTTGCTGGCTCTCTTCAGTCCCTCAGCTCCACTATTTGCTCTACCCTGCTTAGACCAGCCTTGGGCTTCAGATTCGCCAGCTCAGCCCAGGGGTGTCGATTCCAGTGCTCCACCTCTGCCTGTCGAGCAGTCGACTCCACCTTGGATCCTCCCTCCCTCGGCTCCACCCGAGACCGTCCACGTTGGTCTGAAATCGCTCTGTCTGCACCACGGACTTCCAACCCTTCCGCTGCTACCTGCCCTGACACTTCCCCCAAAGAGATTGCCTCCTCATTAGTCTTCAGGCATCAGGAGCCGCCTTCCGGAGGGGGAGTAATGTCATGTTTAGTCTGTTCTTGTTTCGTTTTTAAGGACTTTTAGCATGTTTCTCTTTTGTTTCCTACCTCCTCATCATTAGTTGTCATGGCTATTCATTGTTTCATTAATTAGACCATGAATAAATGTGTTTGACTCACCTTGGCAGATGACTCCAGCATCTTCATGGTGCCCACAGTCATGTGATCCCCATGCATTTGATGAACAGTTTGCCAGTGTAGATTCATTCCCACGGCACTGGACATCATCCAACCATATTTGTCCAGAACCTTGTCCAAAAAAAGCAACACTCTTTGCCTCTATAACACTCCCACAGCCCAGTTCTCTACACACCACTGCTGCGTCTAAAGAGTCCCACAGATCATCACACACTGTTCCCCATATTCCATTGTGGAGAACCTCCACTCTTCCAGAACAGAGATTGGTTCCATTCACCAACTTGACCGCTATTAATAACAAAACAATATAAAGAGAGAAAAACAGGTCATTAGGTTTTTCGTTTGTCAATTTGTGTTTGTTTGTTTGTTTGTATCTTTGATGAGATAAACAAAGTGGTAATAATAGTGGAGTTTCATCCTCCTCAGCATCATTACCTTTGACTCCTGGCAGTGAGGCAGTCGTGTTCAATCTCGCTGTTGAAGCAGAAAAAATGAACACACAAATACACAACAATGTTATGTTTAGATGAAGATGTTGACATGTCAGATTGCTTGCAGTGCTTCATGGTTTTTAGTTCAAACTAATTTTTTAGGCTGTTTTACAAGTTGTGTGAAAAGCAGATCTGGTTCTAATTCAAAGGTGTATAATTACCTGTCTGTGGTGCTGCACTAGTTTGTGCCTGGCCTGTTACAGAAAAAGAGAGATGAACAAAGTCTATTAGAGTTCCAGAAGGGATTTCTTCATTTGCATGGTCTTTCCCACACTGAGAGTGATATTCAAACGGATGGTAAACAAAATTAGATTTCTATTCTCTAAACCATTCGCCTTCAACATGCTAAGAAAGTCGACTGCAAAGATTCCAAGCAATGTCAATGTCTGACATTGAGACCAGGCCAATTAATTTAGCCCATGCCACCAACTGGGCAAAAGTTACAAAGTTCTAAAATAAGCTTAATGTATTCATAAGCTGCCTTCGAGGGCCGATTGCGTCACCGTTGCGAGACAAAGTCTCCTTCAAATGCAGCCTCCAAATGCGTCCTTCGTTTCTTGTGAAGTGAAGTATACAACAGATGCATCCTGGTGGAGTATTGGCACTGGTGGAGCTGGATGATGAGTTATGTGGTCAACCCCTTCCTCCAGTATTTGAATTCAGTTTGGAGAGAATGATTTGTGTGTTCACTTCCTGTGCTCGGGCCCTTCCTCCTCCACTGGTTCCGTCCGGCATCCAAGTCCCCTCCTTTCCATTTGGTCTGCCCCGACCCAAGTCTACCTCTTCTTCTCCGTCTCCGCCGGTCCATTCGGGTTCCAACTCATCTTCGTCACAGATGGTACTTTCCATCTTCAAGTCTCCTTCATCGTCGCCGGTCCTAATCAGCTCAAAGCTTTTGTTGCCACTAATGATACGCCCACCTAGCCTCCCTCTCCCACCTCCTCTGCCCAAGCCAGTCAGTCCTTCGGCCCCACCTTTGCTGGCTCTCTTCAGTCCCTCAGCTCCACTATTTGCTCTACCCTGCTTAGACCAGCCTTGGGCTTCAGATTCGCCAGCTCAGCCCAGGGGTGTCGATTCCAGTGCTCCACCTCGGCCTGTCGAGCAGTCGACTCCACCTTGGATCCTCCCTCCCTCGGCTCCACCCGGGACCGTCCACGTTGGTCTGAAATCGCTCTGTCTGCACCACGGACTTCCAACCCTTCCGCTGCTACCTGCCCTGACACTTCCCCCAAAGAGATTGCCTCCTCATTAGTCTTCAGGCATCAGGAGCCGCCTTCCGGAGGGGGAGTAATGTCATATTTAGTCTGTTCTTGTTTCATTTTTAAGGACTTTAGCATGTTTATCTTTTGTTTCCTGCCTCCTCATCATTAGTTGTCATGGCTATTCATTGTTTCATTAATTAGAGCATGAATAAATGTGTTTGACTCACCTTGGCAGATGACCCCAGCATCTTCATTGTGCCCACAGTTATGTGATCCCCATGCATTTGATGAACAGTTTGCCAGTGTAGATTCATTCCCACGGCACTGGACATCATCCAACCATATTTGTCCAGAACCTTGTCCAAAATAAGCAACACTCTTTGCCTCTATAACACTCCCACAGCCCAGTTCTCTACACACCACTGCTGCGTCTAAAGAGTCCCACAGATCATCACACACTGTTCCCCATATTCCATTGTGGAGAACCTCCACTCTTCCAGAACAGAGATTGGTTCCATTCACCAACTTGACCGCTATTAATTACAAAACAATATAAAGAGAGAAAAACAGGTCATTAGGTTTTTCGTTTGTCAATTTGTGTTTGATTGTTTGTTTGTTTGTATCTTTGATGAGATAAACAAAGTGGTAATAATAGTGGAGTTTGATCCTCCTCAGCATCATTACCTTTGACTCCTGGCAGTGAGGCAGTCGTGTTCAATCTCGCTGTTGAAGCAGAAAAAAATGAACACACAAATACACAACAATGTTATGTTTAGATGAAGATGTTGACATGTCAGATTGCTTGCAGTGCTTCATGGTTTTCAGTTCAAACTAATTTTTTAGGCTGTTTTACAAGTTGTGTGCAAAGCAGATCTGGTTCTAATTCAAAGGTGTATAATTACCTGTCTGTGGTGCTGCACTAGTTTGTGCCTGGCCTGTTACAGAAAAAGAGAGATGAACAAAGTCTATTAGAGTTCCAGAAGGGATTTCTTCATTTGCATGGTCTTTCCCACACTGAGAGTGATTTTCAAACGGATGGTAAACAAAAATTAGATTTCTATTCTCTAAACCATTCGCCTTCAACATGCTAAGAAAGTCAACTGCAAAGATTCCAAGCATGAAGTGAGTGGAACAAAACTCAATGTCTGACATTGAGACCAGGCCAATTAATTTAGCCCATGCCACCAACTGGGCAAAAGTTACAAAGTTCTAAAATAAGCTTAATGTACTCATAAGCTGCCTTCGAGGGCCGATTGCGTCACCGTTGCGAGACAAAGTCTCCTTCAAATGCAGCCTCCAAATGCGTCCTTCGTTTCTTGTGAAGTGAAGTATACAACAGATGGATCCTGGTGGAGTACTGGCACTTGTGGAGCTGGAT
This sequence comes from Rhinichthys klamathensis goyatoka, assembly GCF_029890125.1. Classification (NCBI taxonomy): domain Eukaryota; kingdom Metazoa; phylum Chordata; class Actinopteri; order Cypriniformes; family Leuciscidae; genus Rhinichthys; species Rhinichthys klamathensis. The sequence goes on from NW_026606599.1 coordinate 430,321, forward strand.
GATGAGTTATGTGGTCAACCCCTTCCTCCAGTATTTGAATTCAGTTTGGAGAGAATGATTTGTGTGTTCACTTCCTGTGCTCGGGCCCTTCCTCCTCCACTGGTTCCGTCCGGCATCCAAGTCCCCTCCTTTCCATTTGGTCTGCCCAGACCCAAGTCTTCCTCTTCTTCTCCGTCTCCGCCGGTCCATTCGGGTTCCAACTCATCTTCGTCACAGATGGTACTTTCCATCTTCAAGTCTCCTTCATCGCCGCCGGTCCTAATCAGCTCAAAGCTTTTGTTGCCACTAATGATACGCCCACCTAGCCTCCCTCTCCCACCTCCTCTGCCCAAGCCAGTCAGTCCTTCGGCCCCACCTTTGCTGGCTCTCTTCAGTCCCTCAGCTCCACTATTTGCTCTACCCTGCTTAGACCAGCCTTGGGCTTCAGATTCGCCAGCTCAGCCCAGGGGTGTCGATTCCAGTGCTCCACCTCTGCCTGTCGAGCAGTCGACTCCACCTTGGATCCTCCCTCCCTCGGCTCCACCCGAGACCGTCCACGTTGGTCTGAAATCGCTCTGTCTGCACCACGGACTTCCAACCCTTCCGCTGCTACCTGCCCTGACACTTCCCCCAAAGAGATTGCCTCCTCATTAGTCTTCAGGCATCAGGAGCCGCCTTCCGGAGGGGGAGTAATGTCATGTTTAGTCTGTTCTTGTTTCGTTTTTAAGGACTTTTAGCATGTTTCTCTTTTGTTTCCTGCCTCCTCATCATTAGTTGTCATGGCTATTCATTGTTTCATTAATTAGACCATGAATAAATGTGTTTGACTCACCTTGGCAGATGACTCCAGCATCTTCATGGTGCCCACAGTCATGTGATCCCCATGCATTTGATGAACAGTTTGCCAGTGTAGATTCATTCCCACGGCACTGGACATCATCCAACCATATTTGTCCAGAACCTTGTCCAAAAAAAGCAACACTCTTTGCCTCTATAACACTCCCACAGCCCAGTTCTCTACACACCACTGCTGCGTCTAAAGAGTCCCACAGATCATCACACACTGTTCCCCATATTCCATTGTGGAGAACCTCCACTCTTCCAGAACAGAGATTGGTTCCATTCACCAACTTGACCGCTATTAATAACAAAACAATATAAAGAGAGAAAAACAGGTCATTAGGTTTTTCGTTTGTCAATTTGTGTTTGTTTGTTTGTTTGGATCTTTGATGAGATAACAAACAAAGTGGTAATAATAGTGGAGTTTCATCCTCCTCAGCATCATTACCTTTGACTCCTGGCAGTGAGCCAGTCGTGTTCAATCTCGCTGTTGAAGCAGAAAAAATGAACACACAAATACACAACAATTTTATGTTTAGATGAAGATGTTGACATGTCAGATTGCTTGCAGTGCTTCATGGTTTTCAGTTCAAACTAATTTTTTAGGCTGTTTTACAAGTTGTGTGAAAAGCAGATCTGGTTCTAATTCAAAGGTGTATAATTACCTGTCTGTGGTGCTGCACTAGTTTGTGCCTGGCCTGTTACAGAAAAAGAGAGATGAACAAAGTCTATTAGAGTTCCAGAAGGGATTTCTTCATTTGCATTAGGGGTGGAACGGTACATGTATTTGTATTGAACCGAAACGGTACGGGCGTCACGGTTCGGTGCACGAATTTGCACGGAGAATACACGTACAAATAAAAAAAAAACCTCTTAAATAGCGATAAATTTCGCTCTATTCGCTTTTGGTGTGACTGTGAACGCAGCAATGAACAGGCTGCGATCAAGATTGCAATGCTGGAGTGTGTGTGTGTGTGAGAGAGAGAGAGAGACAGAGAGAGGCGCGGGTGCGAATCGCGCGATCGAACAGTGTGTGTGTGTGTGTGTGCGAGAGAGAGAGAGAGAGAGAGAGAGAGAGAGAGAGAGAGAGGCGCGGGCGCAAATCGCGCTATCGAACAGAGTGTGTGTGTGTGTGTGTGTGTGTGTGTGTGCGTGCGCGTGCGAGAGAGAGAGAGAGGCGCGGGCGCGAATCGCGCGATCGAATAGTGTGTGTGTGTGACAGAGGCACGGGCGATCGAACAGTGGTAACATAAAAACATACTCCGTCATTTTTTTCATACAGGACATCATTAAAACGGCAAATTGTTTACTTATATTTGTGTGCACTTGCAATAAAACACAACATTGTGCTTTTGTCACACTCTAAACTCATGTCAAACTGTAACCTACAACTGTTAACAAAAGTTTTTAATGGTAGTATTATTTTATACGGAAATCAATTATTTATCATTCAGATGAGAATAAAGTTAGGGTTAATTAAAATGAAGGAAAACAAATATATTGATCTGAAATAGCAAATTAATTTTAAATTCATTCAGGTACAATTACCAAACATATCTCATGGTCTTTTCGTCTTTTTAATAATTTAATTAATAAACTAATTATATAAAACTACTGTCGGTGCACTACAAATAAACTGGTTCTATGCCTTTATTAATAAAACGTATATAAAAAATACAAGGCTTAAGACATTTATAAAAAAGCCTTCTGCATTTTTGTTTTGCTATTCACTCCATTGTACCGAAATCGTACCGAACCGTGATGTCTGAACCGAGGTATGAACCGAACCGTGACTTCTGTGTACCGTTCCACCCCTAATTTGCATGGTCTTTCCCACACTGAGAGTGATATTCAAACGGATGGTAAACAAAATTAGATTTCTATTCTCTAAACCATTCGCCTTCAACATGCTAAGAAAGTCGACTGCAAAGATTCCAAGCAATGTCAATGTCTGACATTGAGACCAGGCCAATTAATTTAGCCCATGCCACCAACTGGGCAAAAGTTACAAAGTTCTAAAATAAGCTTAATGTACTCATAAGCTGCCTTCGAGGGCCGATTGCGTCACCGTTGCGAGACAAAGTCTCCTTCAAATGCAGCCTCCAAATGCGTCCTTCGTTTCTTGTGAAGTGAAGTATACAACAGATGCATCCTGGTGGAGTATTGGCACTGGTGGAGCTGGATGATGAGTTATGTGGTCAACCCCTTCCTCCAGTATTTGAATTCAGTTTGGAGAGAATGATTTGTGTGTTCACTTCCTGTGCTCGGGCCCTTCCTCCTCCACTGGTTCCGTCCGGCATCCAAGTCCCCTCCTTTCCATTTGGTCTGCCCAGACCCAAGTCTACCTCTTCTTCTCCGTCTCCGCCGGTCCATTCGGGTTCCAACTCATCTTCGTCACAGATGGTACTTTCCATCTTCAAGTCTCCTTCATCGTCGCCGGTCCTAATCAGCTCAAAGCTTTTGTTGCCACTAATGATATGCCCACCTAGCCTCCCTCTCCCACCTCCTCTGCCCAAGCCAGTCAGTCCTTCGGCCCCACCTTTGCTGGCTCTCTTCAGTCCCTCAGCTCCACTATTTGCTCTACCCTGCTTAGACCAGCCTTGGGCTTCAGATTCGCCAGCTCAGCCCAGGGGTGTCGATTCCAGTGCTCCACCTCTGCCTGTCGAGCAGTCGACTCCACCTTGGATCCTCCCTCCCTCGGCTCCACCCGGGACCGTCCACCTTGGTCTGAAATCGCTCTGTCTGCACCACGGACTTCCAACCCTTCCGCTGCTACCTGCCCTGACACTTCCCCCAAAGAGATTGCCTCCTCATTAGTCTTCAGGCATCAGGAGTCGCCTTCCGGAGGGGGAGTAATGTCATGTTTAGTCTGTTCTTGTTTCGTTTTTAACGACTTTTAGCATGTTTCTCTTTTGTTTCCTACCTCCTCATCATTAGTTGTCATGGCTATTCATTGTTTCATTAATTAGACCATGAATAAATGTGTTTGACTCACCTTGGCAGATGACTCCAGCATCTTCATGGTGCCCACAGTCATGTGATCCCCATGCATTTGATGAACAGTTTGCCAGTGTAGATTCATTCCCACGGCACTGGACATCATCCAACCATATTTGTCCAGAACCTTGTCCAAAAAAAGCAACACTCTTTGCCTCTATAACACTCCCACAGCCCAGTTCTCTACACACCACTGCTGCGTCTAAAGAGTCCCACAGATCATCACACACTGTTCCCCATATTCCATTGTGGAGAACCTCCACTCTTCCAGAACAGAGATTGGTTCCATTCACCAACTTGACCGCTATTAATAACAAAACAATATAAAGAGAGAAAAACAGGTCATTAGGTTTTTCGTTTGTCAATTTGTGTTTGTTTGTTTGTTTGTATCTTTGATGAGATAAACAAAGTGGTAATAATAGTGGAGTTTCATCCTCCTCAGCATCATTACCTTTGACTCCTGGCAGTGAGGCAGTCGTGTTCAATCTCGCTGTTGAAGCAGAAAAAATGAACACACAAATACACAACAATGTTATGTTTAGATGAAGATGTTGACATGTCAGATTGCTTGCAGTGCTTCATGGTTTTTAGTTCAAACTAATTTTTTAGGCTGTTTTACAAGTTGTGTGAAAAGCAGATCTGGTTCTAATTCAAAGGTGTATAATTACCTGTCTGTGGTGCTGCACTAGTTTGTGCCTGGCCTGTTACAGAAAAAGAGAGATGAACAAAGTCTATTAGAGTTCCAGAAGGGATTTCTTCATTTGCATGGTCTTTCCCACACTGAGAGTGATATTCAAACGGATGGTAAACAAAATTAGATTTCTATTCTCTAAACCATTCGCCTTCAACATGCTAAGAAAGTCGACTGCAAAGATTCCAAGCAATGTCAATGTCTGACATTGAGACCAGGCCAATTAATTTAGCCCATGCCACCAACTGGGCAAAAGTTACAAAGTTCTAAAATAAGCTTAATGTATTCATAAGCTGCCTTCGAGGGCCGATTGCGTCACCGTTGCGAGACAAAGTCTCCTTCAAATGCAGCCTCCAAATGCGTCCTTCGTTTCTTGTGAAGTGAAGTATACAACAGATGCATCCTGGTGGAGTATTGGCACTGGTGGAGCTGGATGATGAGTTATGTGGTCAACCCCTTCCTCCAGTATTTGAATTCAGTTTGGAGAGAATGATTTGTGTGTTCACTTCCTGTGCTCGGGCCCTTCCTCCTCCACTGGTTCCGTCCGGCATCCAAGTCCCCTCCTTTCCATTTGGTCTGCCCCGACCCAAGTCTACCTCTTCTTCTCCGTCTCCGCCGGTCCATTCGGGTTCCAACTCATCTTCGTCACAGATGGTACTTTCCATCTTCAAGTCTCCTTCATCGTCGCCGGTCCTAATCAGCTCAAAGCTTTTGTTGCCACTAATGATACGCCCACCTAGCCTCCCTCTCCCACCTCCTCTGCCCAAGCCAGTCAGTCCTTCGGCCCCACCTTTGCTGGCTCTCTTCAGTCCCTCAGCTCCACTATTTGCTCTACCCTGCTTAGACCAGCCTTGGGCTTCAGATTCGCCAGCTCAGCCCAGGGGTGTCGATTCCAGTGCTCCACCTCGGCCTGTCGAGCAGTCGACTCCACCTTGGATCCTCCCTCCCTCGGCTCCACCCGGGACCGTCCACGTTGGTCTGAAATCGCTCTGTCTGCACCACGGACTTCCAACCCTTCCGCTGCTACCTGCCCTGACACTTCCCCCAAAGAGATTGCCTCCTCATTAGTCTTCAGGCATCAGGAGCCGCCTTCCGGAGGGGGAGTAATGTCATATTTAGTCTGTTCTTGTTTCATTTTTAAGGACTTTAGCATGTTTATCTTTTGTTTCCTGCCTCCTCATCATTAGTTGTCATGGCTATTCATTGTTTCATTAATTAGAGCATGAATAAATGTGTTTGACTCACCTTGGCAGATGACCCCAGCATCTTCATTGTGCCCACAGTTATGTGATCCCCATGCATTTGATGAACAGTTTGCCAGTGTAGATTCATTCCCACGGCACTGGACATCATCCAACCATATTTGTCCAGAACCTTGTCCAAAATAAGCAACACTCTTTGCCTCTATAACACTCCCACAGCCCAGTTCTCTACACACCACTGCTGCGTCTAAAGAGTCCCACAGATCATCACACACTGTTCCCCATATTCCATTGTGGAGAACCTCCACTCTTCCAGAACAGAGATTGGTTCCATTCACCAACTTGACCGCTATTAATTACAAAACAATATAAAGAGAGAAAAACAGGTCATTAGGTTTTTCGTTTGTCAATTTGTGTTTGTTAATTTGTATCTTTGATGAGATAACAAAAAAAATGGTAATAATAGTGTAGTTTCATCCTCCTCAGCATCATTACCTTTGACTCCTGGCAGTGAGGCAGTCGTGTTCAATCTCGCTGTTGAAGCAGAAAAAATGAACACACAAATACACAACAATGTTATGTTTAGATGAAGATGTTGACATGTCAGATTGCTTGCAGTGCTTCATGGTTTTCAGTTCAAACTAATTTTTTAGGCTGTTTTACAAGTTGTGTGAAAAGCAGATCTGGTTCTAATTCAAAGGTGTATAATTACCTGTCTGTGGTGCTGCACTAGTTTGTGCCTGGCCTGTTACAGAAAAAGAGAGATGAACAAAGTCTATTAGAGTTCCAGAAGGGATTTCTTCATTTGCATGGTCTTTCCCACACTGAGAGTGATTTTCAAACGGATGGTAAACAAAAATTAGATTTCTATTCTCTAAACCATTCGCCTTCAACATGCTAAGAAAGTCAACTGCAAAGATTCCAAGCATGAAGTGAGTGGAACAAAACTCAATGTCTGACATTGAGACCAGGCCGATTAATTTAGCCCATGCCACCAACTGGGCAAAAGTTACAAAGGTCTAAAATAAGCTTAATGCACTCATAAGCTGCCTTCGAGGGCCGATTGCGTCACCGTTGCGAGACAAAGGCTCCTTCAAATGCAGCCTCCAAATGCGTCCTTCGTTTCCTGTGAAGTGAAGTATACAACAGATGGATCCTGGTGGAGTACTGGCACTGGTGGAGCTGCATGATGAGTTATGTGGTCAACCCCTTCCTCCAGTATTTGAATTCAGTTTGGAGAGAATGATTTTTGTGTTCACTTCCTGTGCTCGGGCCCTTCCTCCTCCACTGGTTCCGTCCAGCATCCAAGTCCCCTCCTTTCCATTTAGTCTGCCCAGACCCAAGTCTACCTCTTCTTCTCCGTCTCCGCCGGTCCATTCGGGTTCCAACTCATCTTCGTCACAGATGGTACTTTCCATCTTCAAGTCTCCTTCATTGCCGCCGGTCCTAACCAGCTCAAAGCTTTTGTTGCCACTTATGATACGCCCACCTAGCCTCCCTCTCCCACCTCCTCTGCCCAAGCCAGTCAGTCCTTCGGCCCCACCTTTGCTGGCTCTCTTCAGTCCCTCAGCTCCACTATTTGCTCTACCCTGCTTAGACCAGCCTTGGGCTTCAGATTCGCCAGCTCAGCCCAGGGGTGTCGATTCCAGTGCTCCACCTCGGCCTGTCGAGCAGTCGACTCCACCTTGGATCCTCCCTCCCTCGGCTCCACCCGGGACCGTCCACGTTGGTCTGAAATCGCTCTGTCTGCACCACGGACTTCCAACCCTTCCGCTGCTACCTGCCCTGACACTTCCCCCAAAGAGATTGCCTCCTCATTAGTCTTCAGGCATCAGGAGCCGCCTTCCGGAGGGGTAGTAATGTCATATTTAGTCTGTTCTTGTTTCATTTTTAAGGACTTTAGCATGTTTCTCTTTTGTTTCCTGCCTCCTCATCATTAGTTGTCATGGCTATTCATTGTTTCATTAATTAGAGCATGAATAAATGTGTTTGACTCACCTTGGCAGATGACCCCAGCATCTTCATTGTGCCCACAGTTATGTGATCCCCATGCATTTGATGAACAGTTTGCCAGTGTAGATTCATTCCCACGGCACTGGACATCATCCAACCATATTTGTCCAGAACCTTGTCCAAAATAAGCAACACTCTTTGCCTCTATAACACTCCCACAGCCCAGTTCTCTACACACCACTGCTGCGTCTAAAGAGTCCCACAGATCATCACACACTGTTCCCCATATTCCATTGTGGAGAACCTCCACTCTTCCAGAACAGAGATTGGTTCCATTCACCAACTTGACCGCTATTAATTACAACACAATATAAAGAGAGAAAAACAGGTCATTAGGTTTTTCGTTTGTCAATTTGTGTTTGTTTGTTTGTTTGTTTGTATCTTTGATGAGATAACAAAAAAAATGGTAATAATAGTGTAGTTTCATCCTCCTCAGCATCATTACCTTTGACTCCTGGCAGTGAGGCAGTCGTGTTCAATCTCGCTGTTGAAGCAGAAAAAATGAACACACAAATACACAACAATGTTATGTTTAGATGAAGATGTTGACATGTCAGATTGCTTGCAGTGCTTCATGGTTTTCAGTTCAAACTAATTTTTTAGGCTTTTTTACAAGTTGTGTGAAAAGCAGATCTGGTTCTAATTCAAAGGTGTATAATTACCTGTCTGGGGTGCTGCACTAGTTTGTGCCTGGCCTGTTACAGAAAAAGAGAGATGAACAAAGTCTATTAGAGTTCCAGAAGGGATTTCTTCATTTGCATGGTCTTTCCCACACTGAGAGTGATTTTCAAACGGATGGTAAACAAAATTTAGATTTCTATTCTCTAAACCATTCACCTTCAACATGCTAAGAAAGTCGACTGCAAAGATTCCAAGCATGAAGTGAGTGGAACAAAACTCAATGTCTGACATTGAGACCAGGCCAATTAATTTAGCCCATGCCACCAACTGGGCAAAAGTTCTAAATGAAGCTTAACCCTCTGTAGAGACTTTAAGGATGAACCAAACACGAATTAATCTTTCTAATCTCTCATGGGATTCATTCAAATGTGATTCAGCATTTCGGATCTGAATACCACATTCCAAAGTCACAAGACTGGCTCCAAATTGTCTAGAAAACCCCCCAGAGAAGTCTTTTATGGCCCCGCAGGCATCAGAGATAAGCCTAAACAGGAAGAACGTTGTCACTGTTTCATCCTTAAGCAAGACAAAGCTGCTCAGAAATGGTGAGACGAGGCCTGACCACCAAGGGGCCTGACCACCTTTGACCTCCCTCAGCATCACCACTGCTGAGCAGGACAGCGATGTAAGACAGACCACGCTTCCATGGAACGTGAGAGACTTACACAGACTTTACATATCAAACCCATTAAAACTCATGCAGAACAATGCTCCGTGGACTTAATCAAACATCATAATTCTTGTTGTTCCTACAATTCATGTTTGTATTATGCGTAGATCACATATAAATCATGTAATTGTGATATAACTGTGTGTATGGATGAAAGGGTATCGTGCTTCCAATCAAAAGAATCGTATGCACTTAATTCAAAAGGTGGCTTGTTTGAAATCTGTGTAAAATGTTTTGTATGATTATAATAATCTATAATGTTTAAACTGGGGTCTCTTGTTCTCTGCTAAGTGCTGGAACCCAAGCAGATCCCAGATAACGATAAGTAGGAACGATCCACCTCCTAAAATGATGCCATTGTCTCATTGGTCAGAATTCTCTAAAAGAGGTTGGACTAACGTTTAAGTTAAAGACCCGAACAAAGGAGTTAGAGTTGGAGAAAAAGAAATTCGGTTCAGAGAGCAGTTCGGGGTTGCCGTTCGGTTTTGAGTTCGGTTCGGTGTTGAATTAAGTTCTGCGCCTCTCTCTAGCAACAGAAAGAGAGTGTTCCTGTTCGTGCTTCTCTCTGAAAACACCAAAGAGCGTGTTCGCACGCTTCTACATCGACCAGACCAAATTAGACCAGCAGACAAATAACCCATCAAGATCGGGGTTGAAACAGCTCATTCAAGCCATCTAACTCGTCTTACTTTCATTTCTTCCTTTATTTTCTTTTTTCATAAAAGTCTCGGTTCAACGTTAAGTTGCTGCGAAGTTCGTTTAAACGTCTCTCCTGCAACGCGCTTCGAACTGTAAAGACTCTTATTCGCCTGCCAATCACACGTGACCGGCTGTTCAGAAACTTCCATCCAGGCACTTCAAAGACAACCAGCCACACGGACCCGGTCGGGAAACCCCTTTGACGAAGCACCGCAAAAAGGGAACTCCCTAAGCAACGCAAAGACAAGCAAGTAGCAGCTACTCCAGACTCTTAACTGAACTGGTGCAAATGTAAATTGAATAACCTGTCTAAGAAACGAAGGTTTAAATTAATGCTTGGTGGTTCGTTCAGGTCATGTCTTACAAAGTGCATCTCACTCTGAAAACTCACTCTCTCTCTCTCTCTCTCTCTCTTCCTCTGCGCCTTGTATGAATGCGTGTGTGTGATTGTGTTTAGACCTTAGTTTTATGTGTTTAGAATAGTTAATAAAGTCGTCAATATATTTGAAAAGATATTTGCCTTGTGTTGTGCTTGCACATTTAATGTCTTGTACTGTCGATCTAAAGTTACCTTGCTAATACATAGTGTTTCACTATAGATTGGATATTCATATCTGTTGCCAAGGTTATAATTACGGCCCGTTCAAATGAACTCTAAACGAGTCATTTGCTCGGTTCCATAGTGATTCGGTCAAGATTCATTGCAAATCGATGAATCATTCCTTTTGAGCTAAATTGGCCTTCCGGCCCCCCTTAAATACATTTTATGTATAGTATTATTGTGTGATTCGTTACACCTCTGGGGTCTGAGGTGTTTTCTCGGCCCTGGAGGTCTTCTGACATGCTCTGACATTTGTGCTTATTTCTGTTACTTGTTACATTTTCATGGCTAAGGTCTTATTACACTGTATTTAACACACACTCTGCTACAATAATATGTCAGCCGCATGTATGTAAAAGTTTGTAGTTTCAAGATAATGACATTTATGCGTGGTTTGGGAAAAAAGTAAAATTGTCACTGAAATAAGGTCATGAAACCCATACTGATTATTTCTTCACAAGACTTTAGAAAATTGTATCACGTAGCCTAGAATATTTGCTCCAAAACTGTGACAATAATCCTGCCTACTCATTCAGATTAAACAACATATTGATTTAAAATTTGTTAGACATGTTTGTATAAGAAAGCTTTATGCGAGGAGGCGTTAATCATCTCAATATTTGATGTGTTTCACACCTGAGAAAGACAAAGAACCTCCCCTAATGGCCCTATCAGGTGCTATCATGCCCTATCATTATGAGGAGACTTGCACAAAGAATGAGGAGAGGCTTAAAAATAATGGCTTTTTGATTGTTTGGATTTATTTACAACACAACATAATCCAAAGATACACAACAAATGACAAAAAAAGCACATTATTTGAACACACTTAACACACTTACAGAGACTTGAACAGTCACACACCTTTGTGCCATTCCTGAAACATAGTACATACCTGTCATTTCCAAGGTGTTTGATTTTTCACTTTACCATGTTTATGTACAGAGTCTCATGTGAATGTTGAAGTCAGCAGGAGTCATCAGTGGGGCATCTGGTCACTGTAAAAAAAAAAAAAAAAAAAAAAACTGTGAACATGCTGATATCAAGAAAAACTATTGGGCTGCACGATTTTGGGAATACATTTTAGATTTTTCTGGTTAAATTCATATAGAGGCAGGCAGATTTTTATTTTTAAAGGCCAGTTATTTCATGGATCCAGGATACTGTGCATCCTGATAAAGTTCCCTTGGCCTTTGGAATTAAAATATCCCACATCATCACATACCCTTCACCGTACCTAGAGATTGGCATGGCTTTATTTCAGTCAGCCTAATAGCTGGTTTGATTTGCATTGAGAGATGATCTTATGGAAAGTACCCCATGCCAATCTCTAGGTATGGTGAAGGGTATGTGATGATGTGGAGCTATTTTAATTCCAAATAATAATAACAATAGCCTATGGCATGCGGCCTATAAATTGTTAAAAATGACAGACTGATCTCATGAAATGGCGTATGTATGACACGCCAATTCGTATTTCCATTTTTGGCGTGCTATCAACACGCATAATCGCTTTTCAGCGTGTTTATCAACGCCTTTGACTTAACGTTATATTACTGTATTATGTATATATAAATATATGACCTACCCCAACCCCGTCCCTAAACCTACCCGTCACTGGGGTTAATACCATTTATGAGTCTTCTCCCACCATCCTAGGAAAAGAAATATCGCTCCACAGATGTAGATATAGATTTTGCTTCGTTTCGCTCGGACATTTAAAGGCGTACACATACACGCGGAATCACTCGGACATTTAATGGCGTAGACATACACGCAAAAGATTTCGGCGTGGACATACACGCGGATAGCTCAAAATGCGTATAGATAACACGCCACTTGAATTGAAAGTGGCGTGTATGTTTACGCAAAGTCATGATGTCATGTTGAAAATGAACACTTCAGTACACTACACTAGAGAAAAATATATGGATATGTTACTTCAAATGTTTCCATTTGTTACAAACACAGTATTTTAACAGTAAACACGGTTCTAAACATTATAATATTAATCATATTAGAGTAAACACTGATACTAGCCTACTTTTATATCATGTTGTGTTTTATTATCGAACATAAAAACATCCTTGTGTCGTAGGCTACATGTATATAAATTTCGCATTGAAAGGTAGCCTGCCTGTCTATAGTTCATATTTCAACATGTTTCGTCAATTTCATACATTAGTCTAGCAACAGTTCAACTGCAATGTGAAGTTTATGCAACAATAACACTGACTAATATAATTCATAATACATTTCTTACCTTAAATCTTTCTTGTCTTCAAATCGCGTTCTTCTTCTTCTGAGGTAAATCCAATGTAAGCTCACAGCGTGTCTTCCAACCTTGGCAAAAAGCAGAGGACTGATGAAGTTTGGTGCTTTGTTTTTGAGGTAATGAGCACGTTCGCGTTCCTTCACGTGGACATTTGCATATCAATCTCTTTTGCGCGCGTGGGCGTGGTCACATTAAAAATAATGAGCAAGCGTTCGAGAAACTGGACATCTTGTTGGTTTTATACAAATTACTTTAACACTTAAATGATTATAAAGATAAATAGCTCATGCCTGGGTGACTAGTATTCACTGAGTTTTGTTTCAGTTTATAGACGTGCTCAAAACAAAAAAGTTCACGAGACGGAGAGGCAGAAAGCACACCCTGTATATTGTCTTTATTTTACAAAAGCACAATGTTTTGTTTTGATTGTAAGTGGTCACATACAAAAGAATATTTATTTTTTCTGTATGACCATAAATGACGGAGTAATTTAAGTCTATTGTACTACTATGTCAGAAAATCCAGAAAAACGCGCCGGCGCGTTTGCCGGCCCCAGAGGGTTAAATGTTATTTCTACGTATTCCTTGTCTCCGTGAGCTTTGTCCTACACGTTACGTGACAGAATAACGGACCCTCAACTGTCCAACTGCTCTGCTTGGAACAGGAGAAGCTTTCCCTCGAGTCTCACACCTGCGCATTCCTCGACCTGGCGTGCCTTACCTCCTTCCCTGACAGATCGCTGAGCATCTTTTTCCTTACAAGCCTCAACGCGGCGGAGACGAAGGCACGCCTGCCCGGTGTGGGACCTCGGGGAAATTTTGCAGAGTATGTGGAGTGGTTGTTTGTGAATTGCGGCTCGGCATACACCATCGGCCCTGCTGAGGATGACATCACCACCAGCCCCACTCCACCACCAGAGACCAGCCATCCACCACCAGCGAGTGACGTGATGGAGAAGTTGCACATGCCCACCGCAGACCGTGGAGACCAGCCTGCCGCAATAGACGAGCCCATACCGAGGATAAGGACAGAGAGTGTCATCGCCACAGAGCCCGGACAACAAACAGAGTCTGACCAGGTGCGTGAGCCGGCAACATCGTGCTTCGCAGAGGGAGTGCTTTTGGAGCTCGAGGGCTGGGAGGAGAGCCCCGCCCACACCACTACTGCTGTGGATGAGATGTCATTGGCCTCTGGCATATATTATGAGGAATTGAAGGACATTTTTAAGGGAGAGCCTCATAGACTGGTTTGGCAAGGTAATTCCTGTTTCCCCTGTATCTTCAGAGTTCTCAGTATCTCCAGCACCCCCTGTATCTCCAGTGTCACTTGTATTACCTGAATGCCCACCCAGGCTCCCTCTCCCACCTCCTCAATTAGCCAGTTCCTCAGCCCTGCTTCCGCTGCTGTCCTTTGACCCCTCTGCAGCTCCCATATGTGTTGAAGACCTACCCAGTGTCTTCAGGCCACCAGCTCCACCTAGCCTGGAGGATCCCCTGTCTCCACCTCCAGCCTCTGGGCCCATCGCTCCACCTCGGCCTGTTGACACTTCGGCTCCGCCTTGGCTCCTCCCTCCCTCGGCTCTACCGGAAACCATCGGCCATGCGGCTTTTCCAGGCTCCCTCGTCCCTCCGGCTCCGCCTTGGTCAGCCGTCGACCTGCCTGCACCTTCGGCTCCATCTTTCCCCCGGCTCCGCCTTCGTCGTCTGTCCCACCGGCTCAGCCTCTGTCCTCTGGTATTCTTGCTCCATCTCGGACACTCGTCGCCACTGCTACACCTCAGTCTCCAGGACCAGCGGTCTCGCATAGACTCATTGGTTATTCAGCTTCACCAGGGTCTCCATCTGTGGCATCATCTCCGTCGGTCATCCCCAGGGTGTCTCCTTCCAGCAAGTGATCTACACCATGGTTCCTCCCTCCTTCGACTCCGCCTGGTCTTTGGCCTGTCATCTGGCTCCTCCTGCTCCTTGCTGCCCACTGGCTTCTCCCACCATCCACTCCTCCATGGACTGTTTTCGTTTGTGCCCTGGACTTTTGTTAGCCCCACACCCTCCTCCAGAACCCCCTCCCTCCTCATTTGGACTATGCACGGCGCGAGGACACGCCTTTTTTGGAGGAGGCATACTGTTACATGTATGATCTGTGTTTCGCCCCTTCATTGTGTTTTTGGTTCAGTCCTGTGACCTAGTGTTCCATGATTTTTCTAATTAGTCATGTCGATCACCTGTGCATTGTCAATCACCTCATTAGTTATCTTGTTAGTCCATGGGTGTTTCTCAAAACCAAGAATGCAAAGAACAGACTTGTGTTCTTGGGGAGAATGCTCTTGCTAGTTGTTCTTGGAAGAATAAACTTACAAGGTGACGAGCACACAGAACGCTGCTGACAGTTTGAGACGATGTGTTCTTGCGGGTATTGCACAATACCCCCGCACAGACGCCGTCTGCAATACCCAAACATTTACGATTCGCCATAAATTTTCGTAAAAATGCCAATATTGGAAATCTACACAGTTGATTTCTCGCATCAAATGATCTCAGAAGTTAATTTAGTGATGAAATAGCATACGAAATTGTAGAAAGACGACTTACTGTTGTCCTGCCTTTCTCTGCTTCCCGCTCCTTCCTCGAATGTCGAAATGAATGCTGGGATATTTCTGCCGTCAAGTTCACACAAGTTACCAACCGATGCATCCTTGGTAAAATGGGCGTGTCAAGAACACCTCCGAAATTTTTAACCATTCTTGCCAAAATGCAAACTTGTGTATTGGGACAGTACTTGGGCCACAAAAGATGACGTTTCACAAGAACACAAGTACAGGCATATTGAGAAACTGCCCATGTGTATTTATACCTTGTGTTCTCTTTCAGTCTTTGTCCGTTATCGTCAATGTAACCGTAAGTGTTTGGTGTTTCCTCTGAGAGTTTGGTCATTAAATGTTTTTCTACATATTCCTTGTCTCCATGAGCTTTGTCCAACACATTATGTAACATTATGTAATATATCGCATTATTTTTTGTAGTATATTCCCATTTATTTTTGTTCCGTAAGGGAGGCGACAGTTCCATCCTGCCTGAAATCCTCAATCATTATCCCTGACCCAAAAAAGACCATCATTAATAGTTTAAATCAGGGGTTTTCAAACTGTGGGTCGCGACCCATTTGTAGGTCACAGATTGGGAAGAGGTGGGTTGCGCAATCACTATATTGGCTGCAGCTGAATTAACGTTTCATGAGTGACACATACAAACAGGTTGCACGATGAACCAACGATAAATAGAAATCGCTATATTGCTTAGAGGGATTTAAACTTAGATAAATATGTCAGTATTGTGTTTCATGAAGCGCGCGCGTGCGACTTGTTGTGATAACAATTTTCGACGTCTCAGAGCGGCTTTGGTTCATTAAGCGGTTTGGCGCGCATTATTAATGAGAAGAAACTCGTTTACTCCAATCACTGCACTGCATTCTGCATGAGATCGCATTACACCGGAGAATTCAAATGTCACGAAAGGCTGATTCAGGTGTGGGCTGCGTTTCCCAGAAGCATCGTGAGCTAAGTTGATTGTAGAGACCATTGGTGGCAATGGTTCTACGATCTACTTAGGCATACAATGCTTTTGGGAAACGCATTAATCTCTGTCGTCTGTTCAACACAGCGCTGTTGTCTTTCAGAGATATGGTCGTCGTAAGAATGCGTTGTTTTGTGTTCCCTCGCATGCATTTTGATACCTACTAACGCATAAGGAAAATATATATGTAAAAAGTATTTAAAATTTATACACACAAGCACAAAAGCGTTTTCTGCGCTGAACAACGCAATGAGTTTAACCCCCTGGGGTCGGCTATCGCGCCGGCGCGATTGTCTCGCTTTTTTTCTTATCAGTGCAAAAGAGACTCAAAATACTCGGTTGATTTTGATCTTACATATAAGTGTGATACATCATTAGATCCTGTTAAGTTTCTATTTTTTTTGTGGATACTCACAATAAAAACAAAGTGTTTTGCTTTTCACCAAATAAAGAAAAACAAACGCGTCCTAAGATTAACTGTAACTCCGCGATTACTTGTCACACAGGCACGAGAGATTTTTCTTTATGAAGCTTGAATTCTCTTCTTTTAAATGAAGGAATTTATATAAAAAACAAATATTCTCAGTTTATGCAATCTGTATGAAAAAAGAGTGCTGTCAGTATTTTTTTTCCCAGCTCATAACACTTCATTACGCGTTAATCTGACACGCCCACGGAGGACGCGCGCTATTCAAACGCAAATGTCGAGGCAAGCCATGACAATGCCCACATCAGCCGTTCCACCGCGGCGGTAAAATGTGTGGTGTATTTGCTGCCTTTTACCGCTAAGAGGCGCTACAATCATAGACTCTGAAAAGTGTTCGTTTATTCCGGTTTATTCTCTCTAATGCGTAATCTGCTGCCGCACCGCGGCTGATTCAGAGCGATTGAAAGCTGGTAGCAGATGAATTCAACAAGTGAAACGTAGTTAAAATAATTCATAATCACAATACTGAAATTAGGCTACTGAAATGTAATTGAATAAATAATGAAAACATTTCAACATAAAACATTGCAATAAAAACATTTAGGCTACATCAATGAGGCTTTACAACATTAACAGCGTACAGACGGTAGCTCAGTGATCAACACAACAACACGAGCTTCGAGGAGCTTCAATTGACCCGAGATCGAATCTCAATGTAGCATAGGCCTACATGTTGTTAACCGATGTTGTCCTACAGCGTTTATATTTTACCACCTTGATGCTTAAATAGGTAACTGTTTATAACTGTTTACTTATTTAAAGTCAAGAGTTTTGTTTAATTATCATTACAACATAAATTTGCTACATTCCTGTAGAACCGCAGCCGCTGCACAAACGACAAAAACTGATGAAGGAAGATTGTCAGCCGATTGCATCAGAAAATGAAGAAGCTCGTCTTTAGTCTGCTAAATTATTGTGTAATGTAAAAGAACACTAAAATTACTTAAGTTTGAAACCAAGTTCGAACATTTCAAGGTTTAAATTGTCGGGACAGTTTTTTTTTTAATTTAAAACAGGGTTGCATCGGGTTTAGAGTTTATTTCTTTTGTGATGCAAAATAAGAAACACTAGGCTAATCTTATTCTTGCGACATTTTAAATTTGTATTGCCAAAGAAATTACAGCTAAATTAAACAATTAAAACAGTACAAAACGAAAATTGTCCAAAGAAACATAATTAAATTAAAAACATGCGTTTTTCTTTGCCTCTCTCGTGCTGGATCTCTTTTTAACAAGTTTATTTAGTCTCCCTCGCTGCGCGCGCCGGGTCTCTCTCGAAATTAAACATTTCAGGGTAAAAACACATCATACAGCTGATAATACTGTATATGTCGCTGCGTGTCAGCCATACAAATCACAGAAAAATTATTTAGCCTTTAATTGTTGCTTCAAAGACACAGCATGCCTTGTTGAATTCACCTTACAATAACTTCAATTGAAATTTTGTGTGAAAAAAAACTTTAAATAGGCTACAATAAATAAACTACAATATTTATAATTTAATAAGATATGGGGCCTACATTTGGACACAGATTTATCCTTACAATAATTTTGCCTGCTCATCAGGCTGGCTATCCGACACTCTCCATATGAAAGAGGAACATTAACACCTTTGTCCAGCAACTGTCCCTCCAACCCCCCCACAGGCTATCGGAGTCTGAGGCAGACTTAACACAAAGAGAAGTCGCAATTCACACTTAAATCGCTATTCTAGACAGTGTTGATAATGAAGGAATTAAATGATTTAAGTTACATGTAGCCTAGTGATATTTCTGTCATAAAAGTTTATTACTAAATTTTTCATTATTTCAATAATTGATGAAATAAAACTGGTTTGGGCCAGCTTTTTCCAAGCAAAACTAAATATAATCTGAAAAAACGCATGTTAATTTGTTGTCATGAACAAAATATTCTACTCAATATTAAAGTCTACAGGGATCTTTGGATCCTTACAACCAGGCATGCAATTTGTGAATTAAGTTTTTATTTTATTTTGTATTATTCAAATAAATATCGAAACACGGTGCTTCGTGGTAATGCTGCTAAATTAAATAACATTTATAGCATAATTATGAACTTAAATGAAACAATATCGGAACATTTCGACAAATACATTATTTGATCTGTTTTTACATTTTAATTCAGGGCGATTTAGCCTACATTTAATTAGAGCGAGATTTTCACCCTTGTCTTGTCATTTTCTCATTGGGAAGCGCTTACATTACATGTTTGAGTAGATCCTCTGTACCTCTCGTTTTCATATGGATTAGCCTATAATCAGATAACATTTATTAGCCTAAATATTTAGACATTTAAAGTAGGGGTGGGACGATACAGGTACCTCACGATTCAATTCTGTGGCGATATGTGGTCCACGATATGATAATATCACGATTCGCGATATCTACGATATTCAATATATTGGAAGAAATTTCATCAACGATACATCACGATATATGTGACTGAAATAAAAGATTAACAATGCATGTGTACATATTGAGAATTAATATACCGTAAAACTTCCCGGGTTTTTATTTTCCCAAATCGTCGAACTGCACCGGCTTGTATTCGAGACAGGCGTCTATATGAGACAGGCCTTTATAATTTAGTGTTGAGATGTTGTTCATTGAGTTTAGGCGAGTCTCTAATCTCTAAAAATCTCCAAATGCTCCACGTGAAACTGCGGTCTTCCGACCTTTTACTATCGTGTCAATTGATTTTGATTAATATGCGCGAGGGAGAGAGAGCAAGACAGCGCTCGTTTTGTTTGAAGACGTGAGAGTGCGCGCGCGCGGCCGTTGCGCTCTCTCTGCTCGTAAAACCCGAAGTGTCTCCACACTTTAGAGTGGAAATAGCGGGTGGGTCTTTGATTCGTTTTATATTGTTTTCCGCCATTCTTCTCGCTTCTCTCTGTTGTTGTTAGTTAACTTGTGTTCTTCACCGGCCGCTGTTTGCGCCACTTTACCCCTATTTACTCGAACAGCGCCCCCCGCAAACAGAATGGTAGATATTGGGTAGTGACAGTGACACTGACAACGGGTAAATTAATCATTTTGTGTTGTAATAAAATATCGATATTGGGCATTAGTGTATCGATTATTTATTGCGACAGAGAGCACAACAATATATTGCAATATCGATTTTTTTTCCCACCCCTAATTTAAAGGCTTTAGACATAGCCGATTTCTTATCGTGACTGAGCTGAAGTGGCTTTCGGTTCATTTTTGTGACGCGCAGTTCCCGGAGACAGAGACGACAGATAGCCTATACTGTTTTTGTCGTTAGCCTAATATGAATACAAGTTTACAGTTTTGAACGATGTAAGCTACTCTACTCTTATCTGTATGACCAAAAAATTACGGAGTCGTCTATTAAGTTATTTTAGCTGTAATAATGAGAAAAATTAATTAATCTAAATGAACGCGCCGCCGCGTTTGTCGAACACTAACTCACCATGCCAGAATAAAACCCGACTTTAGAAAAATGTATAGGGCCAAGTGCTGTGCCAAAACACTTAATTATAAACTTCAATATTTCATTCAAAATAATCTCAACACGCTTTGTGAAATTTTGAAAAGCCGTGCATGCATTAAGGCCACTGGAACTAATGAACAACTGAAACGCTAGTTTTGATTTTATTGCTTGTCGTTTAAACGTGCCTGTTGCATATCTTAAATATATATATTTTATATATTTGATATTGGTGAAGTAGCCTATAGCATTGATTAGCTGTGGAGGGAGGGGTGTGGGGATTAAAATAATTCAGCAGAAGCAGGGATGTTTAGACCAGAAGGAAATCCCAATCCCCCCTGGCAAATCACACTTTACTTAAAACCATGTTTTTAAAAACTCTAGGTTGTAGGGAACAGACCTCTCTGCCATGCGCGCGCATGGTTTGGAGCACAATATCTGTCTCGCATGCACGCTCGCTCTAGATAGATTGCGGGATATTTTAACTAATTTGCGGTATAACTAGTCGATCACGAGTGGCTCAACAGGTAGATCTATAGATAAACTAACTATATCTTTTAGGAATTTGACCGACCGGGTTGACACTTCAGCGTGAGAAATCGGGGATGTGGCGTGAGAGCGTGAGATTTGGGTCAATTGCGTGAGTCTCACGCTCAATGCGTGAGAGTTGGCAGCCCTGAAAAAAAAAAAATATATATAGTATATATATATATATATAGGCTATATATAATTTATTTTTTACAGAACTGTTTTTGAAATTACGATTGGTAGCCTATTATTATACAGATGCAAAGTCGTTCTGTTGGATACTATTTTGTTCCTTAGTGTAAAATGGAAATGCATGATAATTGTATTTTATAAATATAAGCAAAAAAACCTGTATGGTGTAACAGAGTTTTAGAGCTAGACAAATCTAAATAAATATAAAACTTACAACAGACCATGTTTGTGCGGGATTTGAACCCGTGTCATCTTGATGTTTTGATGAACCGTAAGTTCTACCGCTCGGCTATGAATTTTCTCACTGAGAAATACCCAAACGTCTGTTTCTCACATGAGCGAGAAAACGTTTTGTCTTTAGCCTGTGAGTGTAGGCCTATACTTTAGCCTTTTACAGTTTTAAAATATTATATCTTATCTGTATGACCAACAATTACGGAGTAGGCTATAAATGTTTGTTGTAGGCTTATTTGGAAATTACCATAACTTGTAGTATTTCATCCTTAGGCTACAGACATTAGCCCCACTTACGTTTTGCTAAATGTCCCTTTGCGCCACCTGGCGGTCATTTCGCGAACGACTTTGAAATGCGACTGGTTTATTTTTACCGCGGTGGATGGCTAAAAATGGTATGTGGATGGCTAAAAGGTGTGACTAAAAATGTGCTTTTGGCTTTCATTTATATTTTGATTGTTTGTATAATATGTGTGTGTGTGTGTGTATAAATATTTATTTATTTATATATATATATTGTCCTTGCATTCTTTCTTGTGTGACACCCCTGAATGAAAGGCTCATTAGTATGCAGTCTGCTCAGGTGAGAACTGCCTAATTATTCATGAGGGGGTTGGGCCGTTCCGCCCATCCGCATATTGCCTTTGCAAACAAAAAAGTGTTTTTCACAATTTAAAACAATCTATTGTTTTATGTGAATGATTAGGCAGAATGATTTTCAGATCAATTTGAAGCAAAAACTCTAGGCGACAACATCCACTAGTCAAAAGTCTTGTGGACAGATATTTAGTATGTTATTTGTGGCCTTATATTAGAAACTTTATTTTTTTGTTTTTTCAATAACCACGCATAAACAATAATCTCTCAAAAATACAAACATGTACATACATGTTGCTCACATATTATGGTAGCCCTGTGTGTGCTATATAGAGTGTAATTTCACCTGTGCCATTAATATGTTTATAAGCAACTGAAAAAAGCAGAAATGTCAGAGCATGCCAAAACATCTCAAGGACCCCAAAAACACCTCAGACCCCAGAGGGTTAACAACACTCGCAGCATAAATATTAGTATTGAAATTCTAGGTCCTGGGCATACTGTCAAATAAAATTATTAGTCTATTATTTTTTTTATATTCAGATTTTTTTGTCATATCAAACCTTTGGTTAAGATTAAGCTTACTTAATCTTTTTCATTTCTTTGAATTTGTTTTGCCATGTTTGGGTAAATCAGTTGAGGCAGCAGGCAAAAACTACTCCGTATTCTTCACATTATTTCAACAGCCATTAGGCTACTATTTTAATTCTCAAACTTTTTGATAATGTACCATAAATTTGTATTGCAATTAAACTTAAAAGTCATACTATGACAAGTAAAAAAAAACTGCTCTAAAGAGAACTAACGCCTCCCAACCCACATTCATGCTTTAAAATTATTTTGGTGGGTCTTGAGATAGATTATTCTTGTCTACGTGGGTCCCCAGCTAGCAGGGAACGTTCTCATAACTTTGGCTAACATTCCCTACAAGTTTGGTTAATGTTTTAAAGAAAACATTTGAATGTAAATGTTGAGATAACAGATTATACAATGTTCTCAATAAAACATTGGTACAATGTTCCATAATAACAGAGGAGGAACATTATCAAATCAACATTCGCAAAATGTTTTGAGGATATTATTGAGGCCTGAGATGATGGAGTGTTCTTTATAAAACGTTCTTGTAAAGTGACATGTTAACAAAACTAGAACATTATATCTGTAACATTTTGAGGATGTTTTGGGAATGTTGTTGAGATAACAGATTATACAATGTTCTCAATAAAACATTGGTACAATGTTCCATAATAACAGAGGAGGAACATTATCAAATCAACGTTCGCAAAATGTTTTGAGGATATTATTGAGGCCTGAGATGGAGTGTTTTTTATAAAACGTTCTTGTAATGTGACGTGTTAACAAAACTAGAACATTATAACTGTAACATTTTGAACATGTTTTTGAGATTACAGATTATACAATGTTCTCAAAAAAACATTGGCACAATGTTCCATAATAACAACAGAGGAGGAACATTCTCAAATCAAGGTTCGTAAAATGTTTTGAGGATATTATTTAGTCCTGAGATGATAAAATGTATTTAATAAAACGTTCCTTTCAATTGACTTTTTAACAAAAGTAGAACATTTTGCATGAAACATTTTGAGGATTTTTTAGGGATGTTGTTATCTTTTATTAATCATTGGCACAATAACAAAAGAGGAACATTATCAAAGCAACATTCATCAAATGTTTTGAGGACATTATTGGCCTGATAAGACAAAATCGAATAATATGATGTGTTAACAAAAGCCCATAACATTTTAAGGGGGAAGCTGTTTAGGTAACAGATTGTAGAATTCTTTTAACCTATAAAATATTGGCATAATGTTCCATAATAAAAGGGGAACATTATCAAAACAGCATTCGTAAAGTGTTTTGAGGATACTCTGAACTGTGTGAACTGTTGCGCGAAATGTGTTTACAAAAGACGAGAAGCTGATTGGGGGCCACTGTAGATCGACGTTTAAAATCACCAATCACAGCGTGATTTTCTCATGACGTAAGAACATTTGAAATCGACAAACAGCGCAAAGAAGATAACGTTTTTGTTGAAGAAATCGGCACAAAATGTCCGTTGTCTAAATAGGCTATTTGACACAATGGCCCAAACAACATAACTCTTGGTCAACGGAACAGAACTCCTTCACAACTGTAAGTTTTTTTGTGTGTATTTTTCAGCTTTCTCTTATCCTTGATATATCAATATCTTTCAGTGTTAGATCTTACTTTCTTGGAATTGTATGACAGTCGCATTAAATCTGAGTGGATGTTACTTTTGAATAACAGCTAGATTTGTTTTAATCCAGACTCCAAACTGCCTGTTTGAAGATGAATATCACCGATGACGCAATAGTCTCCATTTACAACATAGCCTACTATAATATTGTGTTCTAACGTTATGCATACGAATATTTTAGCTACTTAAAAGTGTTAATCTTAATATGTCTTTTGAAAGTAATAATATTTCAGTAATTCATAAAGAGGTAATGGGAAAATTGGAAAGAGCATTCAGTCTAAAACGTTTTCAGTCTTTTGTGTTTCTAGCAAATATTGTATGTGCTTGTAATATCGTTGTATGTTGACATGTTTTAAAATATTTCAGGTAATTACTCTGGTGCTGATGGTCAATGTAAAGGACACAATAAATTAAAATAAATTAGTCTTTACATAATTTCTGATGACTAATTAGGCTAGCTAATTTTGAAAGTTTTCAATGTCAATATTGCTTGTGATCTTGATATGTATGTATTTGTATTCTTTCTGTTTACACTGTTGCATGATCTTCTTTTATAGGCTATGAGGACGAACAGTACCATGCACACAGAGAATAGAGTTCAATGCTGCTAACTGGGCGAGCAACTGGACAACTAGAAGAGAGAACAGTAGAACACATATTAATACAGATGACTGGATTACTCTTCTGCAAGAACCAAGACAAGCAAAGACTGATGATGAGCGCTCTGAGCAAACACACCAGTCAAGTGTGACTTTACTGAGTTCTTCATGTAGTGTTGGGCATTTACTGTACGCAGAACTTCTAATAGTTTATGTGGATACCATTTATAAAATTTATATTTAGATTTTGATGTTTTAGTTTTGTAACTAAATAGGACTAATAATTAATAAAATTGTATGTTTTAACAATGTTATAGCTAAGCATTTTTTTTGTTTAAGAGAACATTTTGGGAACAAAAATAAAACTTCCCGCTAAAAACTTTATAAGAATGTTAGGGGATGTAATGTTCTAAAAATGTTATGATTAAACCTTTATAGAAGGTCATCACAAAACATTTTTAGAGTGTTCTTCGAGAATGTTATGCCATCTTTTAAGAGAACATTCTGGGAACAAAAATAAAACTACCCGCTGAAAATGTTATAAGAACATCAGGGAATAATGTTCTAACAAGGTTAGCATTAAACATATTTAGAATGTTTTTAAAGAATGTTATTAGAACTTTTAAGAGAACGTTCTGGGAACCAAAATAAAAATACCCGCTGAAAACATTATTAGAACAATGCATGGTAATGTTATCAGAACATTTTTAGAACAAAAAATTTCTAGCTGGGTCCTGGAATGGAAAAGTTTGGGATGATTTAAATGATTATCGGCCAGTGGCTCTTACTCCAGTCATCATGAAGTGTCTGGAGAAACTGGTCAGAAGTCACATCATTCAAGGACTTTCACCCAAAATCGACCCCTACCAGTTTGCATACAGGGATAACAGATTAACAGAGGATACTATAGCTTTAGCCCTCCATACAACCCTAACCCATTTGGAACAGAAGGACAGCTATGCCAGGCTTCTCTTCGTTGATTTCAACTCTGCGTTTAATACGATCATCCCAAACAGGCTTTTAACAAAATTAAATAATCTAGGTCTTCCATACTTCACCTGCCTCTGGAGTAAGGACTTCCTTTGTGACTGTCCACAGAGAGTCAAAGTTTGGCCTCACCTTTCCTCAGCACTCAGCCGTAACACTGGCTCTCCACAGGGATGTGTGTTGAGCTACATTCTGTATACTTTATATACACATGACTGCCGCCCTATCCATCCAAGTAATTCTATCTTAAAGTTCGCGGATGACAGTGGTCGGGCTCATAACGGGGGTAGGAGATTGCATATTGGGATGAGTTGGGAAAAATTGACAGCATGATGTAGCGATAACAACTTGGTCCGTAATACTACAAAAACAAAGGAAATAATAGTGGATTTCAGGAGGAACAGATCTGACCCTCAGCCCATTTATATCAATGGGGACTGTGTGGAGAGGGTCTCTGATTTCAAATTTCTGGGCCTGTACTTAGATGACGATCTAACCTGGAAAACCAACACTACTATATTGATCAAGATGGCACAGTGGAGACTCCACTTTCTAAGCATCCTGAAAAACAATGCCCTAGCTAAAGAGCTAATAGTGTCTTTCTATAGAAGCTCTGTTGAAAGTATATCGACATATTGCATTCCAGTATGGTTTGCGAGCTGCACTGTCAAGGTAAAGTAAGCGCTTCAGAGAGTGATTAACACAGCTCAGAAGATCACTGGCTGTGAGCTCCTCTCTCTAGAGAAGCTATACAGGACCAACTGTCATAGAAAAGCTTGCAGCATTCTGAAAGACTCATCACATCCAGTACATCATCTGTTGGAACTGTTACCCTCAGGGAGGTGGTACAGGATAATAAAAGCTAAAACAAACAGCCCTATGATATGTGCTGTTTTTCAATCTGTCTAAACGAACACTGAATATAATGCATATTTGTGTGTATATATATATATATATATATATATATATATATATATATATATATATTCCAGTTTACTGTTTACCACTTATTTTGTAAAAATTAGTTAGATAAGAGAAATGGGTTTCTTTTGTACATAGGACTATTGTTTGTAAAGTGGGAGATTGTGCTGAATAGGATTGCATTTAATTTCGTTGTACTCTTTTGTATAATGATAAATAAAGATTTTGATTCTGATTTTGATGTAAATCTTGGCTTTCAAATTCTGTTCATTTTATCACAAAAATTAAAATAGAAACAAAAAATAGTCAGCAAGAGTGCACTCGCCACCAAGTGGAGAGAATTACAGTTACAAGTTACAATCAGATCATGCTTAGTGTAATCTGTCAAAATGATGGACGGTTTTCAAAAATTTTCGTCACAGCTAAAAAAAAGTGAGTGTCCATGGTAACTAATAACTGGCTGGAACACAGGAAACTGAAAGTCCAATATGAAAACGATACCAAAACACAGGCAAAACTTGACTGAACTCCTCCCTTCCGGAAGGTGACTCATGGCACCTTAACCCTCTGGGGTCTGAGGTGTTTTCTCGGCCCTGGAGGTGTTCTGACATGCTCTGACATTTGTGCTTATTTCTGATACTTGTGACATTTTCATGGCTAAAGTCTTATTACACTGTATTCAGCACAAACTCTGCTACAATAATATGTCAGCAGCATGTATGTAAAAGTTTTTAGTTTTGAGATAATGACGTTTATGCGTGGTTTGTGAAAAAAAAAATTTGTATCACGTGGCCTAGAATATTTGCTTCAAAACTATGTGAAAATCATCCTGACTACTCATTCAGATAAGACAATAAATTGATTTAAAATTTGTAAGACATGTTTTATGTAAGAAAGCTTTATGCGGGGAGGCGTTAAACGCCCATTAATATTGAGTGTTTTAACACCTGAGAAAGACAAAGACCCTCCCCTAATGGCCCTATAAGGTGCTATCAGGCCCAATCATTACGAGGAGCCTTGCACAAAGAATGAGGAGAAATTTAAAAAAGAATGGCTTTTTGATTGTTTTGATTTATTTACAACACAACATAATCCAAAGATACACAACAAATGACAAGCACATTAGTAAACACACTGATGATCTAAAGAAGGAGACTTGGACAGTCACACACACCTTTGTGCCATTCCTAAAACATAGTAGGCTACATACCTGTCATCAAAGGTGTTTGATTTTTCACTTTACCATGTTCATGTACAGAGACTCATGTGAATGTTTAAGTCAGCAGGACTCATCCAGTTGCATCTGCTCCCTGTAAAATTTTTTTTTTTTTAAATAGAAACCCGTGAACATGCTGATATCAAGAGAAACTATAGGGCTGCACGATTTGGGGAATACATTTTAGATTTTTCTGGTTAAAATTATGAAATTTACAAAATACATACATACATACATACATTATATATATATATATATATATATATATATATAACACCAAGTTTGTCATACAATAACAACAATAGCCTAGATAGCAGGCAGCCTATAAATCGTTACAATTCAGTAACACTACGCTAGAGAAAAATATATGGATTATCATTGTTACTTCAAACGTTTCCATTCGTTATGACGTTATGAAATGAGATTGGAGTAAAAACATGAAGCCTAATGTTTGGTGCGTTTTGCTTTTCAAACGCACAGCGCGATCTCATTTCATAACGTACATTTTAGTCTGGCACCAGTTTAACTAGTAGCTACAATGTACAGTTTATGCAACAATAGCATGCTACTATTAGTGTCTTACCTTTAAATCGTTCTCATAATCAAATCGTGTTCTTCTAATTCTTCTGAGGTAAACCAAGGTAAACAGCACAGCACTCGATGAAAAGCAGAGGAGACTGAAGTCGCTTATTCTTTGTTTAGAGGTGATGGGGGCATTGCGTTCCTCCGAGTGGCTCATTTGCATGTCAATCCCTCTTGTGCGCGTGGGTGTGGTCACATTAGTGTTAATGAGCTTGGCCTAGAGAAACTGTACATGTCGTTGCTTTCATACGAATTAGTTAAACAGAAAATATTTGTTTTTGCAACACAGTCTCATCCCAAGGCGTCATCTAACTGACGCTTCTGACCATGCGTCAACATGCCGACGCACACACCACCCCCCAAAAGTCAACATGAGACGCTCATCCTCGGGCGTCATCAAATGCCGCGCACCCTTTAGCCTCAGTTAGATGACGCTTCCGTTATGGGTAGGTTTAGGTCTGGGGTAGGGTTAGGATTAGACCACTAGGAGGCGCGTCTCATATTGACGCTCAAGGGGTACCCTGTGCGTCGGCATATTGACGCATGGCCAAACATGGTCAAAAGCGTCAGTTAGATGACGCCTTGGGTGTGAGACTGGGCTGGTTTTTGATATGATTTACATCATTTAAAAATGGAGACTTCAAGCTTCGTAAAGACATATGTTTCATGTCACAGTGACAAGCATTCGCTGAGTTACAGATCATGATCTGTCGCGTTTCAGAATAAACTTCACATTGAGAGAGACGGGAGAACGCGCATCATGCTTATTTTCTTTATTTTACGAAAAACACAACATTTTGTTTTTATTATTATTGTACACAAATAAAATAAGACATTTAACAGTTTTGAATGATGTATAACACTTGCCTGTATGACAAAAATGAGTTATTTGAGTCTATTTTGCACTGATAAGAAAAAAAGCGAGACCGACCCCAGGGGGTTAAATGAAAAATGAAAAAATTAAGTTCAGGATAGTGGAGAAGCAGAGGATTTTCATAGTGGAGACCACCACAGCAGAACTGATGACCCCTATGGAGGAGCAGAAGACCACCACAGCAGGACTGACGACCCCCATGGATGAGTGGATTGGGGAAGAATCCATGGAGGAGCGGATGGCCACCGAGAGTTCAGAGCGAAACGGGAGCCAGTCAGGAGGAAGCTGACCCATAGCGGAAATTATGCAGGTAGGAGCCATGGTGGAAACTTGAGCCCGACCGACTAAAGTGACACAGGGAGATGGTGGGTCCCAGGCGATGTCCGATTAACCGAGAGACCCAGCGGCATCGATGAACCTAGAGACCAAGGCGGAGTCCAGGCGTCGAGCGGCCAAGGTGGAGCCAGGGGCCCGGAGGACTTAGGCGACGATGGTGTGAGTGAGGACAGCAATGGAGCCTGAGGGATGCCCAGCTGTCACATGACCAAAGAACGAACGACTCAGACCAGGGGTCTCATTTATAAAACAGTGCGTAGGATCCTTACTAAAAGCGCACATACGCCCGAAAGCAAAAAATGGCGTGCGGTTCACATCTACATATAATTATTATGGTTAAGGTTATGCGTACTTGGCGTGCTGTCCGGGTGGAGGGCTCCGAGCTCGGAATTTCTGCCCGAACCCAGAATACTCCCCCCAAAAAGCTAAAGAGCAAAAGGACAGCCGCCAGACTATAGACCCCCCAAAGACGAATTTGGCGGGCTGGCTTTCCAATAAGCTTGATCGCTTGACCAGGATATCTCCATGGCGTTAACGGGTGAGTCCCGCCGACCGATGGACGGGGAGCGGCGGGAATCGAAAAAACGGCTGACCGGGAGGGCCCATGTAGCTTCTGACGTGAGCGGCTCAATGGCGTCAGGATATTGGGCTCTACCGGCCGCCTGCGAGGTGGAATGAATTTGAAAATGCTGGCTCGGCAGGAAAGAAAGATATGTGTCGAGTCCGCTGAGAGACCAGTGCTCACTGGACAGAAATATGAAAAAGGTAGATACATGCTGTCCGCTGAGAGACCAATGCTCGCTGGACAGAGGTAATGGAAAGATAGATACATGCTGTGTCCGCTGGGAGACCAATGCTCACTGTACGGGAGAGAGTAGAGATAAGTACATAGTATGTCGGCTGGGAGACCAATGCTCGCTGAACGGAAGAGAGTAGAGATAAGTACATAGTATGTCCGCTGGAAGACCAATGCTCGCTGAACGGAAGAGAGTAGAGATAAGTACATAGTATGTCCGCTGGGAAACCAATGCTCGCTGGACGGAAGAGAGCAGAGATAAGTACATAGTACGTCCGCTGGGAGACCAATGCTCGTTGGACGGGAAAGAGTAGAGATAAGTACATAGTATGTCCGCTGGGAAACCAATGCTCGCTGGACAGAGAAAGAGAAAACATAGATGCATGCAACGTCCGCTGGGAGACCAATGCTCGCTGGACGGGAGAGAGTTAGAGATAAGTACATGGTATGTCCGCTGGGAAACCAATGCTCGCTGGACGGAAGAGAGTAGAGATAAGTACATAGTATGTCCGCTGGGAGACGAATGCTCGCTGGACGGAAGAGGGTAGAGATAAGTACATAGTACGTCCGCTGGGAGACCAATGCTCGTTGGACGAGAGAGAGTAGAGATAAGTACATAGTACGTCCGCTGGGAGACCAATCCTCGCTGGACGGAAGAGAGTAGAGATAAGTACATAGTACGTCCGCTGGGAGACCAATGCTCGTTGGACGAGAGAGAGTAGAGATAAGTACATAGTACGTCCGCTGGGAGACCAATGCTCGCTGGACGGAAGAGAGTAGAGATAAGTACATAGTACGTCCGCTGGGAGACCAATGCTCGCTGGACGGAAGAGGGTAGAGATAAGTACATAGTATGTCCGCTGGGAGACCAATGCTCGCTGGACGGAAGAGAGTAGAGATAAGTACATAGTACGTCCGCTGGGAGACGAATGCTCGCTGGACGGAAGAGAGTAGAGATAAGTACATAGTATGTCCGCTGGAAGACCAATGCTCGCTGAACGGAAGAGAGTAGAGATAAGTACATAGTATGTCCGCTGGAAGACCAATGCTCGCTGAACGGAAGAGAGTAGAGATAAGTACATAGTATGTCCGCTGGGAAACCAATGCTCGCTGGATGGAAGAGAGCAGAGATAAGTACATAGTACGTCCGCTGGGAGACCAATGCTCGTTGGACGGGAGAGAGTAGAGATAAGTACATAGTATGTCCGCTGGGAAACCAATGCTCGCTGGACAGAGAAAGAGAAAACATAGATGCATGCAACGTCCGCTGGGAGACCAATGCTCGCTGGACGGGAGAGAGTTAGAGATAAGTACATGGTATGTCCGCTGGGAAACCAATGCTCGCTGGACGGAAGAGAGTAGAGATAAGTACATAGTATGTCTGCTAGGAGACCAATGCTAGCTGGACAGAGAAAGAGGAAACATAGATACATGCTACGTCTGCTGGGAGACCAATGCTCGCTGGACAGAGAGAGGAATCATATTTAAGGAATATTAATTTTGAATAGTGAGGTACTGGAGAGAAGACATCACTGCTGCGGCAGTGGAGAAAATTTGCCAGAGAAACAGAGCTCCTGCGGGAGCAGAGGAGACATCATTGTTGCGGCAGTCGAGAAAATAGCCAGAGAAATTGAGCTCCTGTGGTGTGAGGCTGAGCGAAGGGAGGAGGAGATTGTGGCCTGGCAGACCGATGCTCGTCTTCTTGCGCGTTAATCAAAGACGCGAGGAAGAGGATGTGAGAGATTAAATCCTTGTAGGATTATGCGCATCTGAAGTTTAAGTGGCCGAGCAACGATAGCAGTTTAGAACAGTTTAGACTTTCTAGGAAGGTGGACGAAATCAGAAATATCCTATCGATTATTAAACGTTTGAAAAAGTTCTTATTTTCTCTGTTTTTAATTTTTTTTAATTATTATTTAAAAAAAAAAATTTTTATTGGTTTCTCAAAGTGATAACACGCGCTTACATGATGAGAAGATATTTTTAATTTTTAATATTTATTTATGTCTATGGGTCACATTCCCTGCCGATTTGTTTGTTCTGAATCAGAAAAAACAATAGTGAAGCTGTGGGTTTAAATTACTTCAAAAATTAAATAAAAATACATTTACACTATAATTTTAAGTTCTAAGCGATTTTTTTAGATACATGACAGTGTTAACGACAGGTTCTTAATGATTCTGTGTGCAATCTGCATGTAATGTGCGACCTACTGTTTACGTGTGAGTTTACGCCACAAGGAAGCATCGCGTTAATGACGGCAAATCATTTGTACAGAAATTATTTAAAACAAGTATTCCCCCGATCAAAAAATGAGTATCCAGATAGCATAACTAGCTCGTGATTCAACAACTGAAGCGATGAGAAGATCAACCAGGGACAGAAAACGAGAAGGTTTTCAGCTGAGCACTCACATAGTTGACCCAGCAGATGTTGAGAGTGTGAACTGGCCGGGACTGAATCTGCAGCGCGGCTTATTTAGGGCCTGCTGCGGCGGCCTGACGCTGGAGGAAGGCCCGTTCCTTCGCGTGAAGAGGGCGGCATTGCCTTATTGTCCATTTCTCTATGGCAGGAATCATTGAATGGTCCGGTTTAAAGAAAATACGCGGAAGTAGATTGCGGATGTTTCGCGCGCGGTGGTGAGGACCCGTTTGTTTGGCCTGACGCCCGCGAGATAACACCAAAGGATTGCGGCAAAGATACCTGATTCTGACGGACGAAAGATTCTTCATCGAAAGTGAAGAGCTTCATGTAAGCTTCATTTCATGTAATTTAAGTGTTAAAGGATTAGTTCACTTTTAAAAAAACTTTTGCTGATAATTTACTCACCCCCATGTCATCCAAGATGTCCATGTCTTTCTTTCTTCAGTCGAAAAGAAATTAAGGTTTTTGATG
Organism: Rhinichthys klamathensis goyatoka; assembly: GCF_029890125.1. Lineage (NCBI taxonomy): Eukaryota > Metazoa > Chordata > Actinopteri > Cypriniformes > Leuciscidae > Rhinichthys > Rhinichthys klamathensis. The sequence continues at coordinate 463,491 of NW_026606599.1, forward strand.
AAAACATTCCAGGATTTTTCTCCATATAATGCACTTTGCTGGGCACCAAACGGTTCAAGGTCCAAAAGACAGTTTCAGTGCAAACTGTTCAAATGGCTTTAAACGACACGAGACGATGAATAAGGGTCTTATCAAGCGAAACGATCGCTCATTTAAAAAAGAAATAACAAAGTTTAAGTTTTATAAGCTCAAATGCCCGCCTTGCTCTGTTCTGTGTGACTCTCCTGTTCGAACTCGTTCATCAAAATGAACGAATCTTTTTCCGAGTCAATTCGTTCATTTCGTTCGTTAAATGAACCAAATGACTCGAAAAAAGATTTGTTCATTTTGATGAACGAGTTCGAACAGAAGAGTCACGAACGTGCATCACAGAACAGAGCAAGGCGAGCATTTGACATTATTAAACTTAAACTTTGTTATTTATTTTTTAAAGGACCGATCGTTTCGCTTGATAAGACCCTTATTCATCGTCTCATGTCGTTTAAAGCCATTTGAACAGTTTGCAGTTTGCACTGAAACTGTCTTTTGGACCTTGAACCGTTTGGTGCCCAGCAAAGTGTATTATATGGAGAAAAATCCTGGAATGTTTTCATCAAAAACCTTAATTTCTTTTCGACTGAAGAAAGAAAGACATGGACATCTTGGATGACATGGGGGTGAGTAAATTATCAGCAAAAATTTTTTTAAAAGTGAACTAATCCTTTAAAGGGATACTCCACCAGTTTTTCTTATTAAACTATGTTATTCCCTTAACTAAGACGAGTTGATACATACCTCTCTCGTCTCAGTGCGTGCACTATATCGCTCTGTATTGCCGCAAAACTATGTTAGCACTTAGCTTAGCCCATGCATTAAATATGGGCCAAGCAGAGAAGCGACCAAACACTTCCACGTTTTCCCTATGTAAACACAGTTACTCGAGTAGTGTAACTTGACCTGGGCTGGTGACACAAAATAAACCGTTGCGCTTTTCTAAGCGTTTAAAATTGATGACTATATTGTATGGCGGAATACCATAACAAGTGCTTTTGAGCACTTCGACTTGGCGCAATAATATCTTCACTCGTGAAAAGTCCTCTTACCGGCTCCCGCTTCCTCTCCCCCTCCCTCTGACATTTCCGTCAATACAACCAACGTGACTTTTACTACCTGTGCTATTAGCAAACTGCAGATCATTTGCAATGGCGGACTTTGTAGATGATTATGACTTCTTTGTAGAAGACCCAGAGCCATATCTGTTTGAACCCGAGTACACGGAGGAGGAATTAGCTCTTATGGACCGTGAGAGGCAAGAAAGATATGATCCAGAACAAACCGGAGCTGGCGAAAGACCACGGGCTTTCTGTAAGTGATCTGAATATTGTTGGTGTAGCCTCATCCTTTAGGCGTGTTCCTGTGCAGGTATAGTCCTCCTTTGTGAAATGTTCGGAGTAAACACGCCACTTCTTCAGAGTCATCAATGGTGTTTTGGGATTCTTGTTCAAAGCAGCTAACCAAGCTCTCCGCTGTATGTGGTGTGTTGGAATTCGGTGACAAATGACAGCACTATGTACATTCTCCTTATTTTCACAACCCTTTACGATGCACGCTTTAACCATTATTGTACACAAACTAGCTTCCAACAACCTGTTACTTCGTCAACTCCGCTCGAACTACTACTACCGGCGCATGTCACGTTGGTTGTATTGACGGAAATGTCAGAGGGAGGGGGAGAGGAAGCGGGAGCCGGTAAGAGGACTTTTCACGAGTGAAGATATTATTGCGCCAAGTCGAAGTGCTCAAAAGCACTTGTTATGGTATTCCGCCATACAATATAGTCATCAATTTTAAACGCTTAGAAAAGCGCAACGGTTTATTTTGTGTCACCAGCCCAGGTCAAGTTACACTACTCGAGTAACTGTGTTTACATAGGGAAAACGTGGAAGTGTTTGGTCGCTTCTCTGCTTGGCCCATATTTAATGCATGGGCTAAGCTAAGTGCTAACATAGTTTTGCGGCAATACAGAGCGATATAGTGCACGCACTGAGACGAGAGAGGTATGTATCAACTCGTCTTAGTTAAGGGAATAACATAGTTTAATAAGAAAAACTGGTGGAGTATCCCTTTAACTCCATTAATGAGAATGGCATATTTAATTTAAATGTTTATATCAGATGTAAAACATAGTTTAAACATTATTTTATTTATTTAAACTATTGTGAACATGCACTGTATTTATAATTATGACTCATAATGAAGATTTACTGTTTTCCTTCATCTGCAGTTAAATGTATAGGCTATGCTACATGCAGTCAGTTTCACGAAACGTCCCAACGCGCTCGCTAGCATGGACATTTAAGAAGGGATGGATGTTTGCTTCATGTGAAATTAAATTTGTAATATCTTTCTGTATATGTATCATTTTCTTTAAAGGAACACTCCGACTTTTTTGGACTTTAGCCTATTCACCTTATCCCCCAGAGTTAGATAAGTCCATACATACCTTTTTCATCTCCCTGCGTGCTATAAGTCTGTTTGACGCGCCCACCGCTAGCCTAGCTTAGCACAAAGACTGGATGTAAATGGTTGCAGCTAGCATACCAATCCAAATAAGTGACAAAATAGCGCAAACATTTTCCTATTTACATGTTGTGATTTGTATAGTCACAGAGTGTACAAAAAACAAAGTCACATGAGACACAGACATATTTTAACCGTATAAATACTGGGAACTATATTCTCTGAAGGCGAAGCACTGCTACTTGGGCGGAGTGATAACCGCAGCACCTGAGACGCGCCGTGGTGAGGAGTAGAGAGTTCGTTCAGAGTTTGGGTACGGTACTTCTCAGGTGCTGCGGTTATCACTCCGCCCAAGTAGCAGTGCTTCGCCTTCAGAGAATATAGTTCCCAGTATTTATACGGTTAAAATATGTCTGTGTCTCATGTGACTTTGTTTTTTGTACACTCTGTAACTATACAAATCACAACATGTAAATAGGAAAATGTTTGCGCTATTTTGTCACTTATTTGGATTGGTATGCTAGCTGCAACCATTTACATCCAGTCTTTGTGCTAAGCTAGGCTAGCGGTGGGTGCGTCAAACAGACTTATAGCACGCACGGAGATGAAAAAGGTATGTATGGACTTATCTAACTCTGGGGGATAAGGTGAATAGGCTAAAGTCCCAAAAAGTCGGAGTGTTCCTTTAAATGTTCTGTCTAAAAGTGACCAAAAAGACATTAACTCCAGCTCACCATCGGTGTCGCCAAACTGCTCCAAAATGTTCGTACGCATGGGTCAGAGTTTGCGTGCAGGTGTGCAAATTTTCCCGTCAAGTTTGTTTTTATAAATAACTTATTCGTCGGAAGGGGCGTACGCCTCTTTCAGGGCCCGTTTTGTGTGTACGCAACGGTTATAAATGAGGCCCTAGAAGACTTGAGAGGTGAGCAAAATGACTTGAATAAAGATTAATTCATTTTGCTGAAGCATTTCAAAGATCCATGTCAGTAAAATGATCTGATCTTTATATCACTAAGGTAAAAATGACACGTGACATACATTGTGCCCACATGGGGTTTTTCGTTTGTCTACACACACTTGCAGGGCTAAATTTGAGCCGGAACACACCGGAACATGTTCCGGCACCTCCGACGTTGGATCCAGAACCTTTTTTTATTGGATCCGGCACCTCCTGTGTCACTATGGAAAATGAATCGCCTAAATAAAAAATAAAAAATTACTGTTTGTGTTCAATGTTGTTATCTGTCTTGTTAGTCTTTATTCCCCATTGAAGTTCCACAAAAATCTTGTGTTTGCATTTTCGATGCGTTTTGAGGTGAATTTTTTGGGGTAAGACAGAGGGGGAAGAGGAACAGAGGGAGGGGAGGCACTTCAAGTGACACATGCCATGCACTTGTTGTGCTGGTTGAGATTGCCGTTAGCCTCGTTTCACTCAGAGGAAAAATGTCAAGAAGACAACAAAGTTTGCTTAACTTTTCAAATACGCTGGCCAGTCAGATCCCAAACAAGAAAAAATAGTTTCCGCCGATCAAGAATGTGGAGACCACGGTGGACACAGCAGTAGTACGCCTACCATTAATGCTGCTAATGCACCTGTCGTTAGCGGGATGATGATGACCCACACGGGTAAGGAGATGAAGATGACAACGAGGCGGCTGATGGGCACTTTGAATCTGTGAGAGATTGTGATGGTGACGAAGCAGGTACATTTGTCGGGGACACTCAAACTGGGCAAATCTGGACGAACGCTCAGTTTACAGAGAAAAAAAAACCCGATTGTTGCAGTGTATTATTTTTTACATTTCGCACCCATGCAGTGCATGTCCTGAAATTAAAATAAACATTGCCCTGATGTACACACCACGTGGTTTAGGTTTTTTTTGTCAGAGAAGCTATGTAGGCAGTGTAATGAAATGACAAAGCCTTATGATTTGATTCATACCACAAATGCTGTCAACAGAACTTAATTTTTATTGAACCTTGAACATTCTTTTAAAAAGGGATAATTCCTCCTGAACAAATCTGGTGGTCAAAAAAATTGAGTCAACTGAACACAGTCTTGGAGCAACAAGAATGAGTGAAAAAATTACCTGGTGTTGGTCCATTGATTATTCCACCTGTCAAATACAGAATATATGCATTATGCTTTAATAATAGGAAAGCATGGTTCATTTTCTTATTTAAATGTGTCATTCTAATGCCAGATTATTTATCACACTTCTGTATTGCTAGAGCTGTAAAAGCCTCACCATTAATCAGCAGCAGTAGAGACACACACAATGAGATTAGAAACCTCATTATGAGAAACTTCACCTCCTGCACCTGCATATTTATATGAACACACACAAACATATATAAATTAACAAATTTTAATAAAAAAGTGTAAATTAAGAAAAATATTATATAATAAATAATATAAAAAACAACAGAAAGTGCAAATACAAACTTTGGAAAAAGCATTGGTATATTTACATAAAAAATTTTTATTACTTTAAAGGAAAAATCCATTAAAAGCAGATGGGATGAAATACAGAAAAGTCATTTTACCAGAGATTGACGCAGAGCAGAGCAAACTTCAGTGGCTTCACCAGAATACAGGGATGCTGAACTGCAGGTGTCAGAATCTATTCAGTGCCTTTATTTATAAATGTGGGCAGACTATGACTTCATCTAGAATAAACAATACCTTAAACCGTTTTGTGTCTTAATCACTCAACAACACCTTAATCCAGTTTTTCCATTCCATACCTATGTGTTTGTCAGATGTTTCCTTGAGTAGCTGCCATTTAGGCGGAAATGTTTTCACTTTATTCTTGAATAAACGCATGCGGATGGAATGGGCCCAGTCGGGTTCAGCCTGAACAAACAATGTGGGGCCACCTCGGTCCGTGTATCTTTTGGTCATTTAATTATCCTTTCAGAAACGGGTAGAAAAATGAGAAAAGGTCCGTGTACGTTTTGATAGTTTGTTTTCCAATTTGAAACGAAATGAGCAGAAACGAGAAAACGGCGCCTTATTCGTTTTTTCAAAAAAACGAAAAACGAGATTTCGGCTTGATTTTTTGTTTTTTAGTTCACAGGCAAAAACGAATAAATGACTTAAATTCGTTTTCTACATGTGGGCGGTCCTGAGACGCCCCCTTCCGTCGATTGGTCAAGCAAATCTGAGCATGTGACGTCATCAGTCGTCGCTCAGGTCTGTTCAACAAAATAATAGTCCTCTACTATGGCTACCGATTCTTAAACGGTACAGGGCAGGCCCTATTGGGCTTTCTTCTGTGCAGCTTTACCGTTTCACAGAAATCTTTACATCAGAAATATTAAATATTAGTCTGCCACCAGCCCGTTTTATTTAGCTGTGCGGAGTTAAATCTGTTTGGTGAAGCTGCGCTTGACAGCGGCGAGCGGGAGAGGCTCTGACCAATGTTCAGTCAGCAGTCACAACTTTTCTTTTAGACAGTAGCCTATCTTTAAAGTCCATTTTTGGGAGGAAAAAGCTCAGTATAATAGAATAAGCAAAAAAGACTTCACATATAAAAAAAAAAATATTACACAAACACATTTCCAAAACTGTAAAAGGTTGGGTTATATAAAAATAAAACATTCATAAATGATTTTATGATAAACATATTACTGTCTTCAGTGAACTCATTTATAGTAATAAACGCAAATAATAATAATTATCATTATTTTTATTACATTTAGGCTACATAGGCCTATTTAGAAGACGCTTTTATCCCCCAAAAAAGAAAAGAACAAAGCAATTCGTCAAATGTCAGTCATAATACAAGTTAGAAAATAATAATACAGGGCTAAGATTATCACAAATAAACACAAGTTTTTGACGCATATCCAAGTGTGTGTCCGGAGTGCGCACACGGAGGCGCGGGCGCGAACACTTGCATTTTCCTATCAACAGTGGAAACAACTTAAAATAATCTATCATTTCTGGTCATACAGAAAAAAATAATACATCATTCGCAACTACTTTTATTTGTGTAAACTCACAATAACAAGAAAATGTTGTGCTTTTGTAAAATAAAATAAAACAATCAGGCGCGCTTTCATGATCTCCGGAGCGCGTCTCATAAATTAACTGAAACAAAAGCCTATCTAAAGCTTGAAATGTCCACTTTTAAACGAACAAATTCGAATCGAAAGCAAATACTGTCTGATTATATAATCCGAAAGGTGCATTTCTCGGTGCATCCGCTTTACAGCGGCGATGGAGATATGTTTAGCCGACACTAATTTAGAAAACAGTTTATTTAAACAAAAAAAATTCCTCGTTATTTTCCAGACACATTTATTATGATTAGCCTATAAATCACATATAAATCATCTCTCTGTATGGTTCCAGAGACATGGCTCTTCTCATTTAGCACTGCGGGAAAAATATAATTTCCAGGTTCTAATTTGATCTTAGAAAGTAAAATCTAATTTTTTTCCAAATTAATTTGCGAATATTTTAAATGTTTAATAAAGGGGCAAAAAGTCATAAACAAAAATCTGAAAATACGTCAATGTTATTTATTTTTTTGCGCACAAACACTTGGATATGCGTCAAAATCTTGTGTTTATTTGTGATAATCTTAGCCATGTATTATTATTGTCTAACCTGTATTATGACTGACGAATTGCTTTGTTCCTTTTTTGGATAAAAGCGTCTTATATGTATATCTAAATATGTAGCCTAAATGTAATAAACATATAAATAAAAGATATTTGGAAATGGCCCTTTAAAATGAACGCTCGGCTCAGTTTGTGGTCCACACTGTTATTTTATTGTTTTGTTGTTGTTGTTTTCAAATACAAACTCACTTATATTAAAGAAAGAAATATTTTTTAACTAACACATGTTAGGCTATCTTGAGTTTTTTCCTCCACTATCGTCCTGTCAATCATCTCGCTGTCTCACTCTCGCGGCTATGATTAGTTACATTTTAATTTACCATCATCGGTACCCACCATCAGCAGTTTTGCATTACAGTATTTGCAATGACCACCCCTTGTCCAAAACTGAGCGTATTGTCTAAAAGAAGAGTTATTATGACTGCTGCGTATTTACACTTGACAGAACATTGGTCTATGCTTCACCCGCTCTGCACGGTCTAGTGCAGCACTACACAGATTTAACTCTGCACAGCTAAATAAAACCGGCTGGTACAGATTAATATTTAATATTTCTGAAATAAATATTTCTGTGAAATGCGTTAAGTTGCACAGCCCTGTACAGTTTAAGAAGCGGTACGCAGAGCCATATAGGACTATTATTTTGTTAAAAAGACCTGGGAAATTACTGATGACGTCACAGGCTCAGATTTGCTTGACCAATCGGCTGAAAGGGGCGTTTCATGACCGCCCACATGTGCAAAACGGATTTTGAAGTAATTTATCCATTTTTGACCCGTTAACCAAAAAAACGAAAAATCAAGCCGAAATCTCTTTTTTTCGTTTTTTATAAAAAACGAAAAAACGAATAAAGGTGGGTTTTCTCGTTTTTGCTTATTTAATTTCAAATTGGAAATGAAATGGACGGAAGATACCCTGATTCAATCAGCTTGGTATCCAGGGTAAAATAAAAATAATAATAATGAATTAAGATATAAATCAAAATAATTCATTGTAAATTAAATATTTTAAACACTAATACAAAAAGGAAAGAATAATGCATCGACTAGCCTATATAATAGGCCTAACATTCATGCATGAACTGTCATTCTGACTGACAATCTAACAACCGGAGAACAGAGAACAACAGAGGTCATTTTTCTACCTCAGAACGAAAAACGAAAAATCAAGCTGAAAAAAAAAAAAAAAAAAAAAAAAAAGGGAACTGTTTTCTCATTTTTCTACCCGTTTCTGAAAGGAAAATCAAATGACCAAAAGATACACAGACCCACCTCCTTCTGGGCTCACCACCTGCAAGTGTAAACGAATAAATGAGATGAGTGGTGGTAATTGGCATTTGTGAGCACCTATCAGCAAGGAGCTCCTCCTATTTAAGAGCTGGTTGGTCTACGAGGGTAGATGAGATAAGGATTATTCTATCGATTTTTTCCTTGGGCAGGGAGGCCTGGTATTTAACTGAATCTAAGTTAATGCCAAGGAACTCGATGGATGTGGCGGGACCCATGTTTTTTTCTTGGGCGATGGGAATTCCGAGCTCGGAATTTTTTTTTTGAACTGTGAGGATCTGGGCTGCTGGAATGGCGCCAGGAGGCTAAGGCCCTGTTTACACGAAAACGATTCCGGGTGAAAACGTAATAATATTTTATCGGATGTGCCTTTCGTTTACACGGCGACGGCGTTTTTGGGGCTTAAAAACGCAAAAAAGTGAAACCACCCTCCAAAGTGGAAATCTTAAAAACGCTCCACCGTCGCGTTTCCGTCTAAACGGGTAAAAACGCAAATCTGCTCATGGCGGCTCTCGTCGCGTACGCATTTACGTCACAGGCATGCGCCAGTACAGGAAAATAACAACCAACATGTCGGATTATTTCCATACGTCGGACCTTCAAGTTGCCCTAGCAGCTCTGATAAACGTCCAAGAGTATTTTCAATTTCGCGCTACTAGGGAGAGAAGTAGAAGGAAGGTTGTACGCAGGCGCACGGACTTGTTGTTGTTGTGTGGCAGTGCTTCACATTGCCACCTAGCCGCCTGGAGTGCATACTACATCGCATTTCTAACACTTTTGCGTCTCCATATGCACGCAGATTTCCCCCCCATAACGCTCGTCTAAACGCAGAATAAAAAGTGAAAACGAAACGCCACTTTTGCGTTTTCTCTTCAGATCGTTTCCGTGTAAACATGGCCTAAATTATTAGAAAATCGTCCAGCAGGTGAATGAGGTGAGGAATTGCGTAATTGTTTGACAAAATCCAGCCATGGCTTCAGATAGCATGTCGAAAATTTTGGGGCTGCTTTTGCGTCCAAAAGTTAAGCATACGGCGAAATGGAATTTCCCATGCCAGCGCACTCCGAATAAGTGCCATGAATCCGGGTGGATGGGCATCACTTTGAAAGCCGAAGTGATGTCGATTTTTGCGAGCCAGGCACCCCGACCCACGATTTTTATCAGGTCGACTGCGTGATCTACGTCGTGGTATTTGAGAGAAAATTCGTCGAGTGGGATCAGGCTGTTAATGCTTGGGAACAGGGATTTATGAGGAGCTGACAGATCGACAATGAGGCGTTTCTTACCTGAAAACTTTCTTGGAGCCACTCCAATGGGGCTAATGCGAAAAACTTTGAATGGAGGATCGTCAAAAGGGCCAATCATAAAGCCTGACTCGACTTCTTTTTTAATCAGGTTGTCTACTACGTCGGGCTCGGCGAGAGCCGATTGGAGATTATTGCAGATGATGTTTTGGGAGAGCGGGCATACCACTCCAGGTTTAAAACCGTGTTGGAAGCCGGACAGCAGATATTCAGTGAAGTCGGAGTCCGGGTGGTGAGCTAGTTCGATAGAAGATAGGAGTCGATAAATAATTTTTTTATTTTTTATTGACATCTTTAAACACAGGGCATACAGGACGGGCATGAGCTCCGCCGCAGAAGCTACATATGTGCAAGTACCGACAACGCTGCCTGGTGCACTTGCCGATGTTAAAATTGTTGCAAGGCTGTTTGCTGTCCATAGATGCTCTGGAGCTGAAATTAGCCGTGGGGATTTGGGTTGATAGTTGCTGGTCTTGGCACGTATCTGGTGGACGATACCATACGATACCATTCCCCCAAGCTGTGACCGGGCTTGGGGGAATGGAGGGGTTAACTTGTGGGCACGATATTGTGGAATGTGCCACTGACCTGCAGACCGCGCAAGAAATGTCCTGCAGCCAAGGAATACTCTGCTGTCTAGGTCGGTGTCGAGTGCTCCCCAGTAAGGGCATTGCTTCCACTGGGAAACCCTAACAGCGCATTTCGCTGAGAAGAGTTTGTGATAGGTGTAAAAGTGCCCTCCCCCATAGGACAACGCAAGCTCGACTATAAGCGCTAAATAGTCGTTCAGTTCGCGCCGCCTTTGAGGGAAGGCTGAACAAATGACTTCTGTGAAGTGGCTGAAAGCGATAGAAAATTCGGAAAAAGAAAGTAAACATGATGAATGTGTGTTTTGGTTTTTTAACGTGACTGAAAAATCCCCGCAGTCTAACTGGCGTTTAGAATCGGACACGGGAAGCAGAGAAAGTAAATATGAAAGGTCTACTGCACCTGCCAGGATCTGTGCTCGGATGTTGTGAGTCACTGGGGGAGGCTCCAGAGCGACGGCGTTTGGTGGGACGGGCATCGGGGTAGCTGTGAAAAGAGTGTTAGGACCCTGAGATATTTTGTTCATATCAACTGTCCTTGAGTATATTTTCTCTCTATCTCTATCTTTCTGTGTAGACATGTTTGCGTTTCAGGTGGGCGTTAACCCTGTTAACCTGTGGAAGACTGTGTTTGGTCCTGGATATAAGGACCGCCCCAAACACTCAATGGAGGCCCTTGAGCCTCGTTGACTTTGTGCTTCATGCCATTGTGCTTCGCGTTTGTAGTCTCTATTTGATTGTGCTTCTCTTTGTGACCTTTGTTCGTTTCGTCATTATTTAATTGAGTAAGAGTGTCGTGCCAGAGAGATTGTTAGTGTTTAGTGAAACTTGAGTGTGTGCTTGTTGAGTGTATCCTACTTCTAATATTCTCCTTTATCTGACTATTGCCTGATTGACTACGGCTTGGATTCTGATTCTAACTTGTCGACCTGAGATTTTGTTAATAACTGTAAATATTCTGGTATATACTTTTTTAAACCACACTAAGGGATGTAGGGGGTTTGACGCCAATTTATTTGTATCTCTTTTTCCCCTTGTTTATGTTTAAGGGAGTTAGGTAAGTGAAACTGTATTTTGTTTTCTTTCTTTTGTTTGAGGTTATTTAGTTTCTAAAAAGAAGATTGTTTTCTTTGTTATTTTGGCCTTGTCTACCCCTGACGCTAAACCCTTCATGGTGAATAAAGCTCTTCATATGTTATCTCTCTGGTAGTGTGACTCTCTTCCTTTTTCCTGTTGCGGCTGACCCCTAGACAGTCGTAACAAGAGAATAATGTGATTTTGCATTTAAGAGAGAGCTGTAAGGGAGAGAAGCCAGGGCTGCGACTATCGGCGGAGGCAGCCTCACGCTTAGGTCGGCCTGTGGGGCTTGAGGAGGGAAATTTGAGAAGCATAAGGGGGAAAAGGAGGATATGAATGAGATACGTGAGCCTGTGTTACAAGTGGAGACAGTCTCGCGTTTGCTTGTGCTGCAGGCCACTGAAAAGGGGAGGGGTTAGCGGTAGTCACAGGAAGATGATGGAATGTCTGTGCCTGCGCCGCTAGCGGAGGCAGCCTCACGCTAGCGTCTGCTACGTGAGCCGGAGGTCACTGCAGAGGAAATGGGATAAAAACAGCAGGAGGAAAGAGCTGGGAGGCTGAGGGTGGGCCGGCGGGCCCAGCTGTGTATGGCGCTACGCTAGGAAGAGCCGCGCTGAAAAGCTGAGCTGAAGCGGGAGGCGAGTGAGGTCTCTCAGCGGTGGAATCTGGGGCGCGGCCCAGGCTCGCAGAAGGCCTGGCGCCGCAGGCTGATGCACGCGGAAAACCGGATCTTGTACAAGGTGGCAGAGTCGGGCGAGGCGAATTCGAGGCCTCCATCAAGTTGACATCGGGGTAATGTACAAGTTGTATAATTGCGCTTTGTTCATCCTCCGCGAGGGCTGAATATCGGGTATAATTGCGCTTTGTTCATCCTGCGCGAGGGCTGAATATCGGAATTTATCAGCGCTTGTCTCAGGCTCAAGACTGTCCACTTTCCAATAGGCGGAATCGTCGGTACAGCCGAACTAAAGGAAGACGCCGGGGAGAAAGCTGGAGTCCTCGCCGGTGATGGTGAGGGTAAGCCTCTGCGTCTTGGCGTGCGAAGGGCAAACCTTGCGCAAACCGGCGCCCACGAGATGAATCCTGGGGCTCGGAGGCAGTATCAGGCGGAGAAGAAGTGGTCCTGGGGCCAGCTGATGGCGGCAGAAGAACCGGAGCATGGTTGAGCTCGTCATCGGACGGTAAGAGTTGCATTTGAGATATCGTGGCAAAACGGTGAACCAAAAACGGTGAACCAAAACTGTAGAGGAATATGGGTGAGTCGACTGCGTAAATAGGCTTTACTCATGCTGATTGAGTGGACCTGTTGATTACTGATTGCTGACAGCTGGTTGGAATGACTTGATTTGTTTGATCATTAGAAGGTGTACCTCCCGAACCTTGTTAATAAAACATCATTTAGGCCCCGATTACACGAAGGGAAAACGCAGATATTTCCCATGCAGTTTGGCCTCTCGTTTACACGAAAACCCCGTTTTTATCACAGAAAACAATTATTTCTAAAAACTCCGGCCAAAGTGGAGATTTCTGAAAACGCCGGTTATGTGTTGTCGTGTCAACTGGGAGAAACGGGGTTTTAGGTTCTCTCTTGTCGATTCTGAGGATTCTGATTGGCTTGCATGGTGTAGGAGCCAAATTGAGCTTTGAGTTGATTTCATGTTTCTTTCTTGTGAATAGTGGTGTGTGTCTGTGGATGAATGAGTGAGTGGTTATATGACGACAGGTCTGTCTACTGCCACCTAAAGGATGGTTGGGAGGCTGAAGGTGGAGCCCAAGGGGAATGGCCTTAAAGACAGGAAGTCACAGTATCTGTTGGCTGAGAGGGCAAACAGTCTTTTGACCGTGTTGATGTGTGCCGTATGGTTCCATGACGTGACAAGCCGTTTGTTACCATATAAGAGACTATTATAGTTTAATTGTTTGTTTTATTTTTCTCAAGTTTTGTGTAACATTCTATCTACACCAATAACAATAAATGGTCATTGGACAAACTGGATCAACTTCTACTCCTCATCTATACAACTGCACGCGTCAAGCTATATCCAGCTCAGCCAACAGTAGTAGCTTTGATGGGAACAAAGGCTAAAGGGAAAAGTCTATTACAATTTAGTCAAAAGACTTCTCTGGATGGATATACTTGGATCAAAGGAATATTGGATAGTTTGAACAAAAGAATATCAGATAAGAAAGTTTAAGAAGTGCAAGTGCCATCTTGGATTTTTCAAAGGCCAAAGTGGATCCAAGCGAATCCAAAAGAATCGGTATGTAAAACAAAGAACTTTTAAAGCAATCTTGCTCTGTGTATATAAGAACTTATTTTGATGAATATTGAGTTATATTTTTGGAAGAAAAAGGACTTTTTGAGTTTGTCACATGGAACAAAGAGCCTCAATCAATATGGACGTCACTAACACTGATGTTACACCTGTTGAGTAGGAATTGTTTGAGTTAGAAAAGAAGAAGAAATAAGCAAGAAATGGTAGAAAGAATAAGTGTGCTGTTTTGACTCGTAGAATGAACAAAACAACTGAACTTATGTGTGATCCAGTCAATCTGGAAGAAGTAAAGGAGAATGTTCAGGTATACACTGAAGTGTTAGAAGAATTTAATAACCTGCACAAACGATACCAACAGTTATTGTCAAAGGAGGAGTGTGTTGAAGACACAGAACAGTGGTATGAGCCAAAGTTGATAAAGATCAATGAGTTTAAGATTAAGGTTGATGAGTGGATTCAATCCTGTCCTGTTCAACCACTGCCAGAAAGAGGAGATGAAATTGGTCCTAAGGACAGTATCTCTTTGGCAAGTCAGGTTGCAAGTAAAAGTTCATATGCAAGCTCAGCATCAGCTCGGCTGGTGGCACATGCTGAGAAGGCAGCGCTTTTAGGTAAGGCCGCTGCTTTGAAAGAAATGCATGCTTTGGAAGAAAAGGAAGAGCGCTTGTATAAAGACAGAGAGGAAATAAGAAGGCAAAAGGAGACTTTGAACCTCACAGCTGAGTTGTCTGCTGCAAATGCAAAGCTTGCAGTGTTGGATAGCGTGGAACAACAAGTTTATTCCACCCCAGTCGATGGCATGAACTCATACTTTCAGGAGAGGAACTTGGAACTTGCCAATATGGAAACTCAGCAAAAAGGGGCTCCAACAACCAATATGAGTGAACATAGGAGTGTGCGCCCAAAGGACGGGGTACAGCATCTACAGCATCTGCCATTGTATCAACTACCATACCCACAAGAAAGTTCCAATGGTGACCAGAGTGTCACGGTTCATGGATTCATGGACTCTCTCTCGCTATGTGTGTGCGTGCTGTGTGAATGGGCGTGGCTCGTCAGCTGGCTCGTTCCACTGATGAGCCGATCAGCGCCAGCTGTTCTGAATGAGGATGTCCTATATATTGTTTGCTCACTCGTCTTGTCTCTGTCAGATGGTTGTGGAGGTTCTCCTGGGTCTGAGCCTGTTCCCCTGTTCCTGTCCTGCTTTTTCGACGCTTCCATAGGATCTTCTCCACGTTGGATCTGCATTCCGCCCGCTGAGTCCCTGCGTTGCCTAGTCTGCCCGAGCGTGTTCTGTGTTCACCTGAGGATTCTGCCACTTCATTCCCTGAGTCTGCCGAGGATCATCGATCACCTCCATTCTGAGTTTGTCTATATGAGAACTGTAACCTATTCGTTCAGTACGATCCTTGTGGATGCTACCTGTCGAATTGAGTCTCTTGTCTTCTCTTTTGACAAATAAATACTTGTTCACTCGCATCTGAATCCTTGACTATCTTTCAGTGATCCATGACAGAACCATCTGACCACCATCTCATGGATTCAGCGAGTGACCCCGGGATCGAACAGATGTTCGCCGGAAGCCACGCCCGGATGGATCGCCAGGACGAGCAGATCGGAGCTTCGGGACGGGCGATACAGGCTTTGGTAACGCAGGTGTCCGAGCTCACCTCTCAAATTCAACGCCTGAGAGTTCCCACTGCGCCGGCACCGCCCCCGCCTGTTCCCCAAGGGATTTTCCAGCAACCAGAGCCGCGTGCCCTCGCACCAGAACCGCGCATCCCAGCACCTGAGAGGTATTCGGGCGAGCCCAATCTGTGCAGAACGTTCCTGACTAAGTGCTCTATTTTTTTCTCACTTCAGCCAATGACATTTGCGTCTGAGGAGTCGAAGGTAGCCCTGGTGATGACACTACTTTCTGGCCGCGCGGCTCAGTGGGGAACAGCGGTGTGGCAGAACAGACATCAGTGCTGCTCCTCGTTCCAGGCACTCGAGCTAGAGATGACACGAGTGTTTGACCGCGCCGTCGCTGGACGCGAGGCTGCCCGCCAACTCGCTGACCTTCGCCAGAACCAACTGTCAGTCTCTGACTATTCCATAGAGTTCCGGACATTGGCGGCCGAGTGCAAGTGGAACGAGGAGGCGCAGTGGGACATGTTCCTGCATGGGCTGGCTGACCGCGTTCAGAGGGAGATTTATACCCTGGAGCTGCCCAAGACACTGGATGGACTAATCGAGTTAGCATTACGAGTCGATGCTCGCCTTCAACAGCAGGAGAGCCGACCATACCGGAGGCCTGCGGCCGAATTCACCACGAGTTCCAGTGCCCGGAGCTTGAGCGCGGTCAGTCCCCTGAACGATCCTGAGCCCATGCAGGTAGGTCGAGCTCGGCTTTCCCGGGAGGAGAGAGAACACCGTCGCTCGAGGGGTTTATGTCTTTACTGCGGGGAGGCCGGCCATTTCGTCAACACCTGTCCTTTAAAAGGCCAAGCCCGGCGGTAGGACGGCGGCTACTGTCGGGCGGGCTCTCCATGACTGGACCCTCGAGCGCCACTCTCCTCCCGGTTAGACTCCAGTGGGCGGAACACTCCTTCAGCTGTCAAGCGCTGGTGGATTCGGGAGCAGAGGGAAACCTTATGGACTTTTCACTGGCACGCAAGCTTCGCCTCCCCATCACTACGTTAGAGAGAACGATCACTATCAACGCACTCAATGGGCAAGAACTCCCGGGTATCACTCACTCCACCGGACTTATTACACTCATTACCTCGGGAAACCACACTGAAAAGACTTCACTCTACCTCACTCAGTCACCTCACGCTCCTATTGTCCTGGGTCACCCGTGGTTGGTTCAGCACGGACCTCGGATAGAGTGGGGCCAAAACTCTGTTTCCGCGTGGAGTAATGATTGTTATGCCTCATGTCTTTTGTCTGCCGTCCCGTCTGTTTCTCGTTCTGTGTTGCAGGAGGAGTCGGTGAATCTGTCTAACGTGCCACCGGAGTACCGCGACCTGAAGGAGGTGTTCAGTAAGTCTCGGGCTGCTTCTCTTCCTCCTCATCGTCCCTATGACTGTGCCATAGAGTTACTGCCAGGTACGTCTCCGCCCAAGGGCAAGTTATATTCACTTTCTGCTCCAGAAAGGGAGGCTATGGAGAAATATATTTCTGATTCTCTAGCCACCAGGTTCATCCGCCCTTCCTCTTCTCCAGCGGGGGCGGGATTCTTTTTTGTGGGGAAGAAGGATGGATCTCTGCGACCTTGTATTGATTACCGGGGGTTGAACAACATCACGGTTAAGAATACTTATCCTTTGCCGTTGATGTCTTCAGCTTTCGAGAGGTTGCAGGGAGCATCTATCTTCACAAAATTGGATTTACGTAATGCATATCATTTGGTTCGCATCAGGAAGGGGGATGAGTGGAAGACCGCGTTTAACACCCCCAGGGGGCACTTTGAATACTTGGTTATGCCGTTCGGGCTTTCCAACTCCCCTGCAGTCTTCCAGGCACTCGTCAATGATGTGTTGAGAGACATGGTAGATCAGTTCATATATGTTTACCTGGATGACATATTGATTTTTTCTTCGTCTCTCCAGGAGCACGTTCAACACGTCAGACGAGTGCTCCAGAGGTTGCTAGAGAATGGGCTTTTTGTCAAGGCGGAGAAATGCGCTTTTCATGCACAGTCTGTTCCTTTCCTAGGGTACATCATTTCGTCTGAGGGAGTACGCATGGATCCTGAGAAGGTTAAGGCTGTGGTGGAGTGGCCAAGTCCAGATTCCCGTAAGGCCCTACAGAGGTTTCTGGGGTTCGCCAACTTCTACCGGCGTTTCATTCGCAATTTCAGCCAACTAGCCGCGCCGTTGACTGCCTTGACCTCCCCCCGAACTGCGTTCAGGTGGTCAGACACAGCTGAGGCTGTGTTTGCCAAACTGAAAGGCTGCTTTGTTTCAGCTCCCATCTTGATAGCCCCTGATTCTTCACGTCAGTTCGTGGTGTAGGTCGACGCATCAGAGGTGGGGGTAGGAGCAGTTCTTTCCCAGCGTTCTCTCACGGATGACAAGATGCATCCCTGCGCGTTTTTGTCTCGTCGTTTATCGCCTGCCGAACGTAACTATGACATTGGTAACAGAGAGTTGTTGGCAGTAAAGTTAGCGTTGGAGGAATGGCGTCATTGGTTGGAAGGGTCGGGGGTACCTTTTATTGTCTGGACCGATCACAAGAACCTGGAATATATCAGAAACGCCAAAAGACTGAACTCCAGGCAGGCTCGGTGGGCACTTTTTTTTCGGACGTTTTGATTTTTCTCTCTCGTACCGCCCGGGTTCCAAAAACATCAAACCCGATTCTTTATCGCGTATTTTTGACCGTTCCGAACGCCCGTCTACTCCCGAGTGCATTTTACCCGAGACCCTATTTGTCTCCACACTCACATGGGAGGTCGAATCGAAGGTCAAGACGGCCTTAGAAGGGGTAACGCCTCCGCCCGGCTGCCCACCGAATCGTTTATTTGTGCCGGAGGGATTACGGTCAGACGTCATTAAGTGGGGGCATTGTTCCAACGTAGCTTGCCATCCAGGAGTTAATCGCACCAGTTTTTTGGTCAAGCAACGATTCTGGTGGCCACTTATGGCACGCGACATTCACAGTTTTGTTTTGGCTTGCTCGGTATGTGCCACTGGTAAGACTTCCAATCGACCCCCAGATGGGTTACTCCAACCGCTGCCTGTCCCTTCGAGACCCTGGTCCCACATCGCGCTAGATTTTATCACCGCCCTCCCACCCTCTCAAGGGTACACGGTAGTTTTGACCGTGGTGGACCGATTCTCGAAGGCGGCTCATTTTATTCCCTTGCCCAAACTACCCTCAGCCAAGGAGACAGCGGTGATTGTTGTAGATCACGTCTTTCGCTTACATGGCCTTCCGATTGACGTGGTTTCTGACAGAGGACCCCAATTTGTGTCCAAATTTTGGCGAGAGTTTTGTAAATCACTGGGAGCGACCGTTAGTCTGTCCTCAGGGTTTCACCCCCAGAGCAATGGCCAGACCGAGAGAGCCAACCAGGATTTGGAAAGAGTATTGCGTTGTTTGGCCGCCAGGAATCCTTCCTCTTGGAGCCAACATATCTCTATGGTGGAGTACGCCCACAATACATTACCAGTGTCATCCACGGGCCTATCTCCGTTTGAATGTAGTTTAGGTTACCAGCCACCAATTTTTCCCAGTCTGGAATCCGAAGTCGCGGTCCCCTCCGCTCACGCGTTCGTCCAGAGGTGTCACCGCACATGGACCAGAGCCCGTGAGACTCTGCTCCAAGTGGGGGCGCGCACCAAGGCTAAGGCCGATCGCCACCGGTCGAGGCCACCCGTATACGTCGCTGGTCAAAGAGTGTGGCTTTCTACGAAGAATATTCCTCTCCGTTCCGTCTCAAATAAATTAGCTCCTAAATTCATTGGCCCGTTCACTATCACCAAGATTATTAGTCCGGTGACAGTCCGCCTCAAATTGCCTCTAGCGTACAAGAGAATTCATCCCGCGTTTCATGTCTCCAAAATTAAACCCGTTTTTCGGTCACATCTTAATCCGCCTGCTCCGGTTCCCCCCCCGCCGCGACTCGTAGATGGGGAGCCTACTTTTTCGGTTAACCGTATTCTGGACTCGAGACGGAGGGGACGCGGGTTCCAGTACTTGGTGGACTGGGAAGGTTACGGTCCGGAGGAGAGAAGTTGGGTTCCTGCCAGAGACATTCTGGATCACTCCCTTATCGATGATTACAATCGACAGGTAAGGGTGTCTGGGAACGCCAGGCGGCGTTCCTAGGAGGAGGGGTACTGTCACGGTTCATGGATTCATGGACTCTCTCTCGCTATGTGTGTGCGTGCTGTGTGAATGGGCGTGGCTCGTCAGCTGGCTCGTTCCACTGATGAGCCGATCAGCGCCAGCTGTTCTGAATGAGGATGTCCTATATATTGTTTGCTCACTCGTCTTGTCTCTGTCAGATGGTTGTGGAGGTTCTCCTGGGTCTGAGCCTGTTCCCCTGTTCCTGTCCTGCTTTTTCGACGCTTCCATAGGATCTTCTCCACGTTGGATCTGCATTCCGCCCGCTGAGTCCCTGCGTTGCCTAGTCTGCCCGAGCGTGTTCTGTGTTCACCTGAGGATTCTGCCACTTCATTCCCTGAGTCTGCCGAGGATCATCGATCACCTCCATTCTGAGTTTGTCTATATGAGAACTGTAACCTATTCGTTCAGTACGATCCTTGTGGATGCTACCTGTCGAATTGAGTCTCTTGTCTTCTCTTTTGACAAATAAATACTTGTTCACTCGCATCTGAATCCTTGACTATCTTTCAGTGATCCATGACACAGAGAGGACACTGGTCATTACAGGATGATCGGGATGTTGTAGTGCTAACACAAGGGCAGGCACAATCTCGGCAGGCAGATAGTATAGCTCGAGAGGGTGCTGGTGTCGTTGAGAAATCCTATGATCAATCCGACAGGGTGGAGCTCAGTACAGAATATAGACCGCTGGCGATTGATGTTCCTGTTCAGTCACATGCAGATATAGCAGATCCTACATTATCAAAAAGGGAGCTTAAGCAGCACAGACCATTAGAGGGCAGTGTAGCTTCCAATAGTCTCATTGCTGTCTTAAACAGACAAAATGAAATTACATCTATGCTTCTCAAACAGCAGCAATTGTCATTATTGCCACCTAAAAGTGTTACCACATTTGATGGGGACATTCTACAGTTTAGGTCATTTATGACATCTTTTGAACACAACATTGAGATGAACACAGACAGTGGACAAGATAGGTTGTTTTACCTTGAGCATATGGATGGAGATCAGGGTTATCTCAGGGCAAAGCGCTTGTTGCTTGAACAGTTTGGCAATGAGTATAAAATTTCCACCGCCTATATTGAAAAGGTTCTCAATTGGCCAAATATTAAACCTGAAGATCCTAAAGCCTTGAATGAGTATTTCCTGTACCTCAAAGGATGTTGTAATGCCATGGCGAAGCTGAACTACATGGAGGAATTGAACGTAGCCTCTACCTTGAAAGCCATTGTTGTGAAATTACCCTACAAGCTGCGGGATAGATGGCGGACTAAAGCTCAAAGTAAACTGGAGGACATCAACAGCAGGATAACATTTACAGACCTTGTACAGTTCATTGAGGAACAGGCCAAGATATGTTCCAACCCGATATTTGGAAATATACAAGAACCAGTTGCAAGCAGGAATAAAAGGCCCAATGTAAGTAAGACTCTTTTCAGGCCTAAGTCTACTAATGCAACTAATGTAACAACACTGTGTGATGTGAAAAGTCCATGCATGTGCTGTGATGGTGCTCATTGTCTGGAAAACTGCTCCCACTTCAAGAAGACAACACACAGGGAAAAGTTAAACCTTTTAAAGAAAAAAGGACTCTGCTTTGGTTGTTTGTGTAAAGGGCACATGAGCAAAGACTGCAAAGCAGAGTCCTTTTTTCTTTAAAAGGTTTAACTGTTCCCTGTGTGTTTACAGCAATGCCTGAGGAAAGAAAACACCCTGCCATTTTGGCCAAAAATCACCACGTGTCCACTCTGATTCTGCGCCAGTTTCATGTTCAAACTGGACACGGGGGAAGGAACCACGTGCTATCTCAGGCACGAAAAACATACTGGATAACAAATGGTAACTCTGCTGCAAGAAAGGTTCTCTCTCACTGCGTGACTTGTAGAAAGCACAGAGGTAAAGAGAACAAAAAATGGCTGACCTGCCAAGTGAAAGACTGGTCACAGACTTACCACCATTCTCCAACGTTGGCCTTGACTACTTCGGTCCTTTTGAGGTAAGAAGGGGAAGAAGCACAATGAAGAGATATGGCGTAATTTTTACCTGCATGACCAGCCGAGCAGTACATTTAGAGGTAGCCTGTTCTTTAAGTACAGACTCATGCATCAATGCCATTAGAAGGTTTCTGTGTCGAAGAGGGCAGGTACAACACCTAAGATCAGATAATGGCACTAACCTTGTAGGTGCAGAAAGAGAACTAAGAGAAGCAGTCAGAACTTTAGATCAAAGGAAGATCCACCAAACTCTGATGAAGGAAGGAGTTCAGTGGCACTTTAACCCCCCTACAGCCTCTCACCATGGCGGGTTCTGGGAACGCCTCATTAGAATGGTAAGGCATGTCTTATGCTCAGTCTTAAAACAACAAACCTTAGACGATGAAGGGCTTCACACTGTTTTCTGTGAAGTTGAGGCAATTCTTAACAGCCGTCCCATTACAAAGGTATCTGCTGACCCACAAGATCTAGAGGCCCTAACACCGAATCATATTCTGTCACTCAGAACTAACCCCATTCTGCCCCCTGGAGTCTTTTTAAGGTCGGATCTATACCATAAAAGACGCTGGAGACAGGTCCAGTATATGGCAGAGCTGTTTTGGAAGAGATGGCTTCTGGAATACCTCCCTCTTCTACAAGAACGACAAAAATGGTCAAGAGCAAGAAGAAATTTCATCCCAGGGGACCTCGTCTTGATCGCAGACAATACCGCTCCTCGCAGTTCGTGGCTACTGGGAAGAATTGTTGAAGCCAAACCTGACGCCAGAGGTCATGTCCGGGTCGTGAAGCTGAAAACAAAAACGAGTGTACTAGAGAGGCCAGTGTCCAAATTCTGCTTGCTGTTAGAGGGTGACGAAGGTTCTGTAAAGAAGTCCTGAGCATTCAAGAACATTGAAGATAAGTTGACTCATTCAATTTTGAGTTTCATTTGAAATTTTACTATAAAATGTTAATTTTTTTTTTTTTTTTTTGAAAAGTTAAAACTGCAAGTAGAAATGGCTCCTTTATCATTTAAAAAAGTAATTGTTTTTACTTCTACAAACACAATTAGGGGCCGGTATGTAGGAGCCAAATTGAGCTTTGAGTTGATTTCATGTTTCTTTCTTGTGAATAGTGGTGTGTGTCTGTGGATGAATGAGTGAGTGGTTATATGACGACAGGTCTGTCTACTGCCACCTAAAGGATGGTTGGGAGGCTGAAGGTGGAGCCCAAGGGGAAAGGCCTTAACCCTCTGGGGTCTGAGGTGTTTTTGGGGCCCTTGAGATGTTTTGACATGCCCTGACATTTGTGCATATTTCAGCTACTTAAAACATACCATTTGCCAACATATAAATTTGCTGTATTCAGCACAAACTCTGCTACAATAATATGTGACCAAAATGGATGTACATGTTTGCATTTTATAGAAAAAAAAATATTATGCGTGGTTAGTACGTTTTGGGAAAAAAATTTCACCGCAATAAGGCCATTTAACACATACTGAATAGTTGTCCACAATACTTTTGAGTTACTATTCTTGTAGGCTAGAATTTTTACTTCAAAATGAAGTGAAAATCATTCTGACCACTCTTTCACAAACAACAATATAACAAATTTAATTTCTTACGTCAGTTTTTGGTCATCACTGCTGTATGCGCGGTAGTGTGAATGGCCATGAATATTAATGAGATTTACACCTGGGAAGACTAAGGACACTCCCCCAATGGCTAATGGCCCAAGGTGCTGTGAGGCAGCCTGAACTAAGAATGATTCACTGATGAATAAAAAGTTAAAAAGAACAGCATTTATTCAAAATAAAAATCTTTCCTAAGAACATAAAGACTTAAAGTCATTCATATCACTTAACAAAAAAACAAAAAAACATAAAAAGACCAAACTTTTTTTTTTTTTTTATAAAATAAAATGCATTCAAAGAATCCTAAAAAAACTATCACAGGTTAAAAAAAAATTAAGCAGCACAACTGTTTCCAACATTGATTTTAAAAAACACAATTAGGCTACATTACATCTGTAAAATATTACATCTATGCACTTACTCAATATGATTCTCGATGGCACTGAGCACTGCAGCCACATTCCTAAAAAACAAAAGGTAACACTTTACTTGAAGGGGTGTGCATAAGACTAACATGACACCAGTGTTGTTTTTGGCAGCCCTTTTAGTTTTAGTCTTAGTCTTAGTCTTTTGGACGAAAATGCTTTTTAGTTTTAGTCACATTTTAGTCACTTAAAAACGTAATAGTTTTAGTCAAGTTTTAGTCGACGAAAACAAAAAAAGGTTTTAGTCAAGTTTTAGTCGCCGAAAACGCAAAAAGGTTTTAATCAAGTTTGTCAATTTTAGGGGGAAAAAAAAGTCTTTAAAAAATAGAGAAAATAAAATGCGGCTGTGTCAAAATTGGTATCGAAGTTCAAAAATAGAAAAGAAATAAAAGTGCCACTTTGCAATCTGTTAAAAAAAAGAAAAGAATAGAAATCCATTTGGCAAGACAGGTCTATTTATCCCTGCATTAGTGGCTGCAATGAGCCTGTTTTGAATTGCACAATTTCTCAAAAGTCATGCTCAATGTTCAGCTGAGATCTGTACTTTGTTTTCAGTGAAACTGAAACAGCTGAAAAGCCCATCTCACAGAGATATGATGTGGCAAAGGGAAGAAGAATGCACACAGCTCTCTGCCTTTAGCCTACTTAAAAACGTGATATATATATATTAGTGCTGGGCAACGATTAAAAAATTTAATCGCGATTAATCGCATGATTTTCTTGCGATTAATCGCGATTAATCGCATTGTTACGCGCAAAATTGAATAATGAATTCTAGTAGTGTATTGCGCACTTTAGATTTAAATGTACTGCTACAAAAGTGCAATAACATGTGGTTTGCAAAAACTTTAAACAAATAAGGTGCTTTTATACCAGCAGTATTCCCTTTACACAGTATCAATAAAATATTTCTTGTAAATCTCAACTTAAACATTAATGTAATCAAATCAAATATTTAAACAAAGCTATTTGCCACTGCCAGGGCATTACCTTTTATCTAGCTTGTTAAAACGAGTCCAGTTTTCTTGTTGTTTTTTTCTGAACAGGTATCTTGTATCAGGGAGCAGCAGAAACAGTCTATGTAGTCAAAGGGTCATGATCACTACTACAGATATAAGTCGACCAACGTTACTTCTCTGATAGCAGCTTAGGTTTGGTCATGGCATGCCATGGTTTCCCACGTAAGATTACATTAAACAGAGGTAAAGCCCAATTTATACTTCTGCATCGAACTCACGCCGTAGCTGTGTAGCGCGCGTACCCTGACGTGCATCTCTCCAAAAATGTAACGTCAATTCTACGCGTACCGCAAGCGCTGTGATTGCTAGAACCGCTCCCCGGGTTTCACACTCTCCCTCATGTGTAATTGCGCGTCAACGCGGACAACGACGCAGATATATAAATGAAAACCAACGCGTTGTCTATAGCGTAGGCTCCGGCGTAAGTCCGACGCAGAAGTATAAATCAGCCTAGAGTGAGGTGAAGTGGTCGAGCACAGGTGCAGCGACAAGCGGGTGCGTTCCTGTGAAATAGTTGCGGTCATGCTCGCCTCACGCACGCGCCCGCGCGTTGCCGAAGTTGAATTGTCTAACTTTTTTGTACACGACGCGCAGCACAAATCATTGGAAAAGAGACTGATCCTCGGCTCGCTGTTTGTGAGTTTCCAGAATCTAAATAGTTATCAGGACATCAACAGGAGGGAATTCACATGGCAGAGCATCCCCGCTAAACTAAACGCAGGCCTATCAGGTAAAGTTATGTATAATTTTAATTTAAGTTAAAAAGGCTACAGCTGCGTAGCGCACAGAAGCCGGTGCCATGGTTACTATCCATAGAGCGCCTGTCATTCACTCGCGGAGAGCTGTCTCCCTTTCTGTTCACCTGAGAGAACCTGCCAAAGCCCATCCACTGCTTGTTTGGGTGGGTTATTTGCTGGCTGACCAACATCCCACCCCTCCTGTGATCATGGTTTGACTGTAGGCCTATGTGTATTCAGAGGCAGTGAGCAACGGACTTTCAAAAAAAAAAAAAAAAAAACTCTGCGTTAACGCGCGATAAAAAAATTGTCGGCATTAATTAATAAATGCGTTAACGCGATAATAACGCGTTAACTTGCCCAGCACTAATATATATATATATTTTTTTTAAAATAGATAAAATAGACATAACATACTGTGTTGATATGGGATTAAATGATGGGTAGTGTATGGGCAGTGTATAAGAAATAAACTAATGATTCATTACTTTAATATTCCTTTGTTCCGATCAGAGCATGTGAGCGGAGACCGCATTTCTGAATATCCCTCCGCTCGCTCATTCAGCTCAGGGTCGCGCGCTCAACACAGAATGGCCTGCTGGTTCGAGAATATGTGGAATAAGAGCTGCCCCCGACTAAAGTTTTTATTCTAGTCGACTAGTAGTTGTTCATTTAAGCCATAGTGGACAAATCGCCCCTTTATATTAATTTAATTACTTAAATAGGCTATACGGGATATTGAGCGTCCGCACGACCGCACGCATAAAGCTTGTCACAAAGAACCGGCAAAAGTAATGATTATGAATGTGTAAAAAAATAGCAAGGAGACATTTAATTGTTTATTAATAAACTGGTGGTTTCGGGTTTCGCTACAAAGATGAATTTGACGATGCAGACTCGGCATGAACGAATAAAGATAAAAAGGCATAAAACGGAAAATTTCCTCCCGTTTGGAGGAGACCTGTCACGCCAGTGGGGCGCGCCCCACACTTTGAGAACCGCTGGATTATACTGAAACTGAAAGTATGTCCATAAATCATCTTGTCGTTTCCGACCACCAAGCCCGTTTATTGGTTTCGCCGCCATGGTCCTTCGAAGATGTGTGGTGAGTGACTATAGCCGCAGCCGCAGGTGTGTTGTTGTGTGGAATCTGGTGCGCGCGGCATGCATGGGTACCCAAAACAATGATAGGAAGCGGCAGCATTGCTGATACTTTTTTAGCTCAAAACAGACAGATTTCACGCAAAATAGGCAGAAATGACATGCATTGCGAACGTCAGACTTATAGTCATTTTCGTTCCATCTCGTCTTGTCAACGAAAACTCGAAAACATCTCGTCATGTTTTAGTCACCTTAGAGCTATTTTTAGCTAGTCATCGTCGCGTTATCGTCATAAAAAAAAGTGCGTCAACGAAATCATTTCGTTATCGTCATCGTTGACGAAAACAACATTGCATGACACCTTCATAATCATGACATGACACATGTTATGAATATGAAGGAAGTTGTATGCATGTTTATGACAACTGTCATTAAGTGTCATTCGCTCAATTATGACATTTTTAATGCAAATATGACATTGTTTGAGATGTCTTTGTTATGACACCTTGACATAAACCAATACATCATAACCTGTCAGTGTCTTTGTCATGACAACTTGACATTACTAAGACAACACAACCTGTCATAAACATGACATAGCAGATTAATTATCAAACTTAAGAAACCACTTAGCTTTATTGGTTAACATTACATTAAACTGTCAGGTGGTTGGTTTTGAGATTGGCTGTCATGAAGCCATTATAACTGTTTAATGACAAATTCAATTTGTACCACTGTAGTTGAGGTCACGAAAAATATTCATGACACAGTTATAATGGCCTCATGACAGCCAGTGTCAAAACCAACCACATGACAGTTTAACTTAATTTAATGTCAAGTTGTCATGACAAAGACTCTGACAGGTTATGATGTTATGGTTTATATCAAGATGTCATAACAAAGACATCTTAAACAATGTCATATTTGCATTCAAAATGTCATTATTGAGCGAAAGACACTACTTATATCCAGGAAATCCTAGAAACAGTAGTAGCTTTGATGGGAACAAAGGCTAAAGGGAAAAGGCTATTACACATGGCTTTATCCTTCTCCCTACACTGCCGCCCATAGGTTTGGCATAGTTATAATGGCGCTCGCGGCGTATTTATGCGGGTGTGTGCACTATGTTATTATTGAAAACAGAGGAGGGGGAAATATTCGTTTCTCTAAATACTGTTCGGACGCTCTTGCTTACTGCTCCGCGCTTTGCTCTATCGCCTTTATATTTTTATATTTTATCTCCTTTTATCACCTAATTTTAACTTCAGCTAATCAGCACAGTGCTCAAACGCTTGGATTACTACAAAAAAGCTGAATTCTTTTTACTTGACAAGTCTCCCACTGAAAGCTTACATTCCGGGGAAGAGAAAACACAACTGTCTACAGTCATAAAGGATAAGAGAAAATGCCTCTTCTGGAATCTACTTGCTGCATTAACTGCCAGAGACTTTTACAAAGGATTGTAGTTATTAAAATAAAGTTATTTGTGGGACCACCAAACCTGACGGAACACACAACAGAGATCAGCCATGGACGCCCTCAGCATACAGCCAGTGAGTCCCATGCATCTAGTACTCCTCGACAGGCCATACTGAGTGTAGAGAAACAAACCGATCGACTTACAAATCGGTGGCACACACAGGGAGCGAGACCCAAAGGCACTCGTGACATCAGATTGTCACGAGTATCACATATTGCCGCAGTAGCATCCTCTACCCCAGCAACGGCTCTGACAAGGATTGCAAACACCGGTCTCCTACCACCGCCTATACATCTTGAGAACAGATTTGAAGTATTAATGAATGTAAATGAGAAATCCCCAAATGTGATGAATGTGATCGAACACAGACTGAATCAGCCAGTAGCTAACACTGATGCTAACTGGCGCTCAAGGTCGAGCAGACAGCGGCACTCAGCTCAGAGCACAGCCGAGCACAGGAGACTGATAGTGGGGGACTCCATAATCAGAAACATTAGTAGCAGGGATACAACTACATGCTGCCTTCCACAAGCAACAACTTCTGATGTGAACAGGGAACTTGAGAACATTCTGATGAAACATAAAACTGTAAATCGACTCATCATTCATGTGGGGAAAAATGATATTCATAAAGAGCAGTCAGACCTCCTTAAGAAGGATTTCAATGAACTTTTTGAAACACTTAAAAGACTGAAAGTTCAAACATTTATCACTGGACCACTCCCAGCAAGAGGAACAAACAGGTTTTCAGGGTTGCTTGGGCTTAATACATGGCTCCAAAAAACCTGCTATTTAAAAGGAGTAAACTTCATTGACAACTTCAATCTTTTCTGGAGTCAGAGGCAACTGTTTCAACAGGATGGGCACCACCCAAACAAACTTGGTTCAAGAGTGCTAAAGGACAATATCTGCTTCTCCCTCAATCATCCTTCTGCAGTGTGTGCCAAACCACTCAACCTGAATGGCACAGACACACCTGGACACAGTATGAATGACCACAGGACTTCACTTCAGCACCTGAATGGACATGCGGTTGACACGTCACACAAGGACAATGATAACACCATGCAGCCACAACAACTTCTGCTCACGGACACAATCTCAGCTGAGCCCTGCCCACAGCGCTCACCACAGACAGAATGTGACATATTAGAACTGCTCCAAGATTCAGCTCCCAAGGACGACTTTCTGGAAAACAGCCAGGGAAACCAGGACAGCATATTACAGCCTCCGATAACACTAGTGCAACAGCCCGTCTCACCAGATACATTTTCTCTATCTCCAGCATCTCCACTTCTGTGCTTCTCAGAGAAAATGGAAGAACTGGTGTTTGCTGGAACCAAACTATCCCACTCTTTTGCTGCAAGCCCACAGATGTCAACCAAAAAACGGCAGGCCCCACATCCACCAAAGCCTGCAGGCCCAGCTCGCCCTCCCCCTCCTCCTGTGAGAGCTCTTCGGCCTCTGCCACAGCGCCAGGGCCCTCACCCTCCTCCATCGTCCCGAGGTCAACCAAAAACAACTGATACCAGCTCTCACTGATATGTGCCGGGTCCCCGCTATGATAACAGTAACTTTCTCAAATGTTTACATAACAAGCGGGAACCCAGTGTGCCCGTATCTATCTCTATTGCTGTTCGATTACATGATAGAAAGTCTAAGGCCTTCAAAAGCCGTACAGCAAACCCATCTAATCTGGTGCCTATTACACGCCAAACTAAGACTGCTGTGGGGACAAAAAGTAAGACTGTTAAGTTAGCACTTTTAAACATCCGCTCACTTAAAAATAAATCACTTCTAGTCAATGACTTAATGACCACATACAACCTGGATTTTATGCTTCTAAATGAAACCTGGCTAGAAGACAGCTGCAGTGCAACAGTCCTCAATGAAACATCTCCTCCTAACTTTACTTTCATGAGTGTCTGCAGAGCTGTAAGGAGAGGTGGAGGAGTAGCTGCTCTTTTTAAGGATGTCTATCAATGTAAGCAAATATCATTTGGTAATTACCCGTCTTTCGAATATCTGGGTATTGTGTTAAAGGCGTTCCACGCATTTTACTTATTATTCTTTACAGGCCTCCAAAATACTCTTCAGCCTTTGCTGAGGACTTTACAGAACTGTTATTAACAATTTCCTCAGAGTTTGACTGTTTTGCTATTGCTGGAGATTTTAACATTCACATAGATAATACAGAAACCAATATGGCAAAAGAAATCAAAACTGTTTTAAAAACTTTTGACCTGATTCAGCATGTTCACGGACTGACACACACTCGTGGACACACTCTAGATTTACTTATCAGTAAGGGTCTAAACATTTCATCGATTGTTATTAAGGATGTAGCACTGTCTGATCATTTTTGTATTTTCTTTGATATATTGATCTCTCCTGCCATTGAAGCTAGATCTGTGTCTGTCAAGAAGAGATGCATAAATGAGAACACTAGTGTGCTATTTATGAAGGCTATATCTTCAACACCAAGCCTATCTGCTGACTCTGTTGATTTTCTCCTTGATTCTTTTAACTCAAAAGTTAAAAGTGTAATTGATGATATTGCTCCTGTGAAAGTCAGGAAGAGTAGACAAAAAGCACCTTGGAGAAACTCAACAGCAGTGCAAAATATGAAAAGACAATGCAGAAAAACAGAGCGCATGTGGCGGAAAACAAAACGTGTAGTCCATTATAACATCTACAAAGACACCATCCATGCTTTCAATATGGAACTAGGCAAAGCTAGACAGACTTTCTTCTCAAATATTATAAACAGCAACTTAAACAACACACGCACTCTTTTTGCTACTGTAGAGAGACTGACAAACCCCCCAAGCCAGATTCCCAATGAATTGCTCTCAGACAGCAAGTGCAGTGAGTTTGCTTCGTTCTTCTCTGAGAAAATCAATAATATCAGAAAGGTGATCAACACATCATTGAGTTGCGCTGGGGTTAGACAGATCAGACCACAACCTGAGAAAGCAGCTACTATGTCTGATTTTGAAGAAATTGATGGCAAAAATTTAGAAGAAACCGTACAACACCTTAAAACATCAACCTGCGCCCTTGACGCACTTCCCACATCTTTCTTCAAAAGTGTGTTAAACTGTTTAGAAGCAGATCTCCTAGAAGTGGTAAATGCCTCACTTCTCTCTGGGAATTTTCCAAACTCCCTGAAAACTGCAGTTGTCAAGCCCCTCCTGAAAAAGAGCAATCTGGATAAGTCCTTATTAAGCAACTATAGACCGATCTCAAATCTTCCTTTCATAGGCAAGATCATTGAAAAAGTTGTCTTCAATCAGCTGAACAAATTCTTAAGCTCTAATGGATACTTTGACAATTTTCATTCTGGTTTCAGATCGCATCACAGCACAGAGACAGCGCTCATAAAGATAATAAATGATATTCACTTAAATACTGATAAAGGCAAATTTACAGTGCTGGTACTACTCGACCTCAGTGCTGCATTTGACACTGTCGATCACGACATACTTCTTGACAGGCTGGAAAACTGGGTCGGGCTTTCTGGGATAGTTCTAAAATGGTTCAGGTCATACTTAGAAGAGAGAGGTTATTATGTGAGTATAGGAGACCATAAGTCTGAGTGGACACCCATGACATGCGGAGTCCCTCAAGGCTCAATTCTTGCGCCACTCCTGTTCAACCTGTACATGCTCCCAATGAGCCAAATAATGAGAAAGAACCAAATCTCTTACCACAGCTATGCAGACGACACACAGATCGACTTATCCCTATCGCCTAACGATTACAGCCCCATTGACTCCCTGTGCCAATGCATTGAGGAAGTAAACAATTGGATGTGCCAAAACTTTCTTCAGTTAAACAAAGACAAAACTGAAGTCATTGCATTTGGCAACAAAGATGAAGTTCTCAAGGTGAATGCATACCTTGACGCTAGGGGTCTAACTACTAAAAATCAAGTCAGGAACCTGGGTGTGTCTCTAGAGTCAGACCTTAGTTTCAGTAGTCATGACAAATCAATAACTAAATCAGCATACTATCATCTGAAAAATATTGCAAGAATTAGATGCTTTGTTTCCAGTCAAGACTTAGAAAAACTTGTGCATGCTTTCATCACCAGCAGGGTGGATTATTGTAATGGACTCTTCACTGGCCTTCCTAAAAAGACCATAAGACAGTTGCAGCTCATACAGAACGCTGCTGCCAGGATTCTGAGCAGAACCAGAAAATATGAACACATCACACCAGTCCTCAAGTCTTTACACTGGCTCCCAGTTACATTTAGGATTGATTTTAAAGTATTATTACTGGTATATAAATCATTTAATGGCCTAGGACCTAAATACCTTTCAGATATGCTCACTGAATATAAACCCAACAGATCACTCAGATCATTAGGATCACATCAGCTAGAAATACCAAGGGTTCACTCTAAGCAAGGAGAGTCTGCTTTTAGCTATTATGCCAGCCGCAGCTGGAACCAGCTTCCAGAGGAGATCAGATGTGCTCCTACAGTAGTCACATTCAAATCCAGACTCAAGACACTTCTGTTTAGCTATGCATTTACTAAATGAGCACTGTGCCACTGTCCGACTGTTTGTGTCCGACTGTTTGTTTATTAATTAATTGTCAGGGCTGTCTGATTGGGAGAGATTTTGAAGGGGAACGGGAGAGCTTCACTCCGAAGAGGCGAGTGAAGATTATTTATACTGCTGAGAGTATAAAGGTTCGCTGTTGTAAAAACAGCAAAAGTGAAACGTGCTCTGTGGGGCCCCACTGGGCAATATTGGTGTGAGACACCACCCCAGCAGAGGACGTCCCTGGATTGTAGGTCCAGTGGCACCGCAAACCTGCTCAATCTCTTCCATCTCAGATAGGGGTACTGTATCTTATTTTATTTTTTATTCTAAACTGTTTTTTTTTTTTTTTTGCCCGACCACCACCCCCCCGTCTTCGGAGGTCAACTTTATTTTTATTCATATAATGGTTTTAGAGAAAATGTCAACGTAGAGGGATATATAACGTAGAGTCATAATATAGAGACAGGGAGGTACACATACAAACGGTCAGATAGACACACGGCCAGACGGACAAACAAACAGATAGACAGACAAACAGACAAAGCTAATATATTTGGGGGGGGGGGATAGAAAAGATTGTAAGGGTGGAGTAATTGAGGGGGAGGGGTGGAGAGGGGGTAAAAGGGAAAGCACGTGGTTTACATTAACTGTTGAATTTGTAAAAAAGTTATGAGGGGATTCCAGGTTTCTTTAAAGGCAGATATATTGTTCTTTTTATGAGCTATGGTTTCTTCTGTCAAAATAAAGTCTGTAATTAAATTAATCCAGTGGGTGAAATGGCAAGATGATTTCGATTTCAAGTTTTGAAAGATTATTTTTTTAGCGACTGCTAGAGAAACAAGGACTGGGGTTTTGTATTTGGAAGGGATAGAGCTATCTGAAGTATCTCCTAGGAGACAGAGTGCAGCCGATAGTGGGACTCTGCAGTCCAGGATCGAGGATAGTGTATTAGTTAATGTGGTCCAGAGAGAGTGAACAGGCTGGCAAAGCCAGGTGGCATGAAAATAGGTGTCTGTGCTCCCAGAGGTGCACTGTAAGCAGATGTCTGTGTCAGAAAATCCCATTTTGAATAGTTTGCTCTGAGTGATGTGGGTTCTGTGAATAGTTTTTTGAACAGTTATTCTAAACTGTTTTAATTATTCTTATTTCTTTTGATTATTTTAATTTCTTTATTTTTAACTGTTTTAATTATTGTTATTTCTTTTGATTTTTCTATGTAAAGCACTTTGAATTACCATTGTGTATGAAATGTGCTATATAAATAAACTTGCCTTGCCTTGCCTTGCCTAAATACCTGGCTTTGTGTAAACGTGGCCTTAATGGAATGCTGATTAATGATGTTTACTGCCACAACTATTGTTCATTGCCATTTGAGGCTTGCTATTTTAGTACATCACTTGTTGTGATCAGTGTTGTGGGTAACGCGTTATAAAGTAACGCGTTAGAGTACTCTAATTACCCTTTTCGTGATATGTGTAACTTAACGCGTTAGTTTTGTGCGTTAAGTAATCAGTAACTTCGTTATAAAAAAAAAAAGTAATCCGTTATTTTAAGGAAAGGAAAATCCCGACTGCAGCCTGTTTTTTGTCCGACAGTAGTATGCCTAGGTCTACTGTGCCACCTGCGGATGTATCAGCGGAGCCGAAGAACTGTAATCATAAAGTCAATGGCTGTGACACGTCTGTCCCCTGCTCCCCCCTGTGTGTGTGTGTGTGTGTTTTTTTCGAACTCCCGACAAGATGGCAGAGAGGACAGCGTTTGCAGTATGGAAGTACGCACATTATTTTCAATTTGTCAACGAAAAGGAAAAGAACATAACGGTAAAATGCACACTCTGCGTTGGTGAAAAGCTTCTGTCGACCGCCAAAAATTCTACCTCAAATTTTAAAAAACATCTCACATCCAAACACCAATCTAGCACTCTGGTAGCAAAGCCTGCTGAGGAGGACGACGGTGGTGCACCAGCTCCAAAGCCACAGCGTTTGAGTTTTAACTCCGCTACAACAGTCCCCATCAGTGAAGTTCACAAACTTGTGGCCGGTTATGTAGTTGAGGAGATGCTTCCAATTACAACTGTGGAGTCTCCATCTTTCCGTAGATTAATCAGAAAGACTCTAACTGCATTAGAGTTAAAGAAAAAATCAGGAGTTATCTTGTTGTATGGTGCTCATATAGCCTAGGCTACCCGGGCTGGGAAGGTGTGAATTTTGATTAATATGTTCTGTGATAATAAATAAATAAAACGCTATGTGGAATAGCCTATTGATGACTGTCTTTCCTGTTATTGTTATCCCGCAGTGTTAATTTAGTCGGATGACTGACGTTATTCATTGCCAGGAGTCACGACTTCTAGGTGCATTTAAAAGGGGCCGTGTCTGTCAATTAAGCTGCAGCATGTGTGAGGCGCTGCAAACGGCTTTTAATTTTTGGTAACGCATGAGTACTCTAACGCGTTACTTTTATGAATAGATAACGCTGTAACGTAACTGATTACTTTTAATTGATGGTAACGTTGCAACCTAATTAACTACTTTTCAAAGTAATTATACCCAACACTGGTTGTGATGACAGTTTATCTAATTTGTTTTGAGATTTTCACACTATGCTTTATTTAGTTTTATTTTTTGCCAAGTATCACCAGGCTTCATGTGAAGCAGTATAGAGTTAATGCACAAACACTGACAATCACACATAAAAGCATTACTAAATTCATATAAAATATTGTTCCTGAATGTGTTGGGAAATTCATAACTGAAATAGTATTATGTATTGTATACAGTTGTGATTGGCAAGTGCGTTTCTTCTGATTACAAACACTAGTTCCTATTACAGTGAATCTGATCTGGTCAGTTTTATCATTCAGACATTCAGATGCAATATAGTAAAGGAAAACTCATGTGAACCTGTGTTTTGCAAGTTTAAGTTTAAATAAAAACTTGGATTACTGTTACAAATAAATGTTAAACCGAAACTGGCTTATGAAAATTTTAATAGACATCAGTGTCTGTCTGTCTGACTAATTAATGTCATTTTATTAATAGATTGGTGTGCCAAGAGTGACATTAGAGTCTTCACGTAGACTGAGTTAAGCAAGAGTCTTGTGACAAAAATTATAATAGAACATTATAGCCATAAAAAAATCATAATACTTGGATACTTGAGTACATTTGAAGGCAAATACTTTTGTACTTTTACTCAAGTGAATGTTTAAAGGCAGCACTTCTACTTTAACTTGAGTAGCCTAATATTTTACCTTGGGTATCTCTACTTTAACTCTACTTTACTTCGTCCACCACTACTTGAAGTATACTGGTAATTAGTTTGGCTGCAAATATACTTAGCAATTTTTTTCCCCATCAGAGATAACTTTATTCTAGAGCTGCTGTAAAGCCCAAACAATCTCTACTTTAATTTCCTATTATCACTGTAAAGCTGCTTTGAAACAATCTATATTGTTAAAAGCGCTACATAAATAAGGTGACTTGACTTTACATGTTACTCCGGGCTCAAGTGTCCTTAAGTCGACATCCCAAGCTTATATCTGAGGCCTTTCTCGTTGTTTGTGCGCACACACTACACAACCTTGAAGGGACCAGACACTTCCAGTCTGTTGTGAGCGCACAGAATGAGTATTTGCTCGGTCCTGTGTGAGCGCTCGGTTTTTGTCTGTTTTTTGTTTTATTTTATAACTAATAAAAGCCTGATTCTCCTGCATTATTGAGTCATCGCTCATCCCTTCACCCAACCTTGACAGAATCATTATTTTAAAGTGTTGCCAAATATTTAACTAGAGAAGCCTTCCTGCAAAACCAGACCAACCTGTAATACATTCAAACGTCAATTGTTGAGTTTTGAGGTCATGTTCCTAAAAAGGGTTAGTTTGGTGATGTAGAAGGTTATAACCCTTTTAACCCTTAAAAACAGTCCCTTATAATGCGACGAGCATGAGAAAATACCTATGTCCTTATATCTGTTCTGAGTCAAAGATTGTGTTGTATTTTTTCCATGCTGCATGAATTAAGCACTGTTATTATAGGAACCAATTCATCATTTATTTTTGCATAATACTATTGATGTAAATGTTTTAATCACAAGTTTTGAGTTAATCACGAGTTTTCAGCATTGACAAATGAGAGGGAAATATTTTATTGCTGCATTTAATGGAGACCAACCCTCCCCAGCAACAATTTAAAGTAATAAAAGAATGAAAAAAAAACCACAAACCTTCCTTGTAACTAATGTCATGAATCTCGCCACAAGTACAGTTTGTTCCACTTTCTGTTTACATATGTTTGGATTCAAGACAGGGAAGCCAATTTACGATCATTCCCATGATCGATCATCATTTAAATTAATGATAATTTAATTGATTAATCATTAACCTTAAAGGGGATATATCATTAAAATCTGTTTAAAGGATTAGTTCACTTTAATATGAAAATGTATATACTTGCTCTCAAACCGTACTCGGTTACTAACGTAACCTCTGTTCTCTCTAGAGAGGGAACGAGTACTGCGTAATATCTTACGCTATGGGGAAAACCTCTTTTCCACGAGATATTGAAGCCAAAAATTATCCTTAATTTTTAAACAATGTAAAACGCTTTGCGGCAGCATGCAGACATAGGCGAGACAGCTCGCGCGCCTATTGGCTGCCCTGAGCAAAAGCAGCAGCCTATCGAGAACGGCTCTGCGTGACGTCATGACCAATGGGGGCACTTCGCGCCCATTTCGTCACGTCCCGCCAGAAAGGGCGTGGTCTCGCCCTATAAAGCCGGTCGTCAGGCTGATACAAACTGGTTTTCATCGCCGAAGCGAACCAGAGCGCATTGTAAGCACGGCAAGATACGCAGTACTCGTTCCCTCTCTAGAGAGAACAGAGGTTACGTTAGTAACCGAGTACGTTCTCTTACGAGAGTATCTCTCGCACTGCGTAATATCTTACGCTATGGGGAACACAGTGCAACACGCTGTGCATACAGGGATCCAACACCAAACTCCCAAGGGCAGAGGCCCGGGGCGCATATAGTGCATAATCACCATAGACTCACAAAGAGTAAAGGAAGAGGGGCTAAAAGCGTCATTCCTTATAAAGTAGCATCCAGAGGAGCTAATCATATGAAAATTATACCACGCAGCCAGGGTGAAAGCTTTCAGCCTAAACTGGGTGACCATACGTGTGTCAACACTCGTGGAGCTGCTGTATCGGTCAGTGCGCGATACACAGGCCAAACTCAGCATCTGGACCGCACAGCGGGGCAGATAGCACTGAATTCTAGACCGCCAAAAGCTTAGCTTGTAAGGCGGGGACCTCCAGGTTATAATATTTTATAAATGTAGACGGCGAGGCCCAGCCCGCGGCCGTACAGATATCTTGCAGGGTAATCCCGCTAGACCATGCCCACGAAGAGGCCAAGCCTCTCGTGGAGTGCGCTCTGACACCCAAGGGGCATTGCAGGCCCTTAGAGGTGTAAGCCAGCGCTATTGCATCGACTATCCATCTGGATAGGCCCTGTTTTGATGCGGCAAGTCCCTTAGAACGTCCGCCAAACAAAACGAAAAGCTGCTCAGTCTGTCTAAAACCAGACGAGCAGGACACATAAGCTCTTAGTGCCCTGAGCTTCCATCTCGTCTTGTCAACGAAAACTCGAAAACATCTCGTCATGTTTTAGTCACCTTAGAGCTATTTTTAGCTAGTCATCGTCGCGTTATCGTCATAAAAAAAAAGTGCGTCAACGAAATCATTTCGTTATCGTCATCGTTGACGAAAACAACATTGCATGACACCTTCATAATCATGACATGACACATGTTATGAATATGAAGGAAGTTGTATGCATGTTTATGACAACTGTCATTAAGTGTCATTCGCTCAATTATGACATTTTTAATGCAAATATGACATTGTTTGAGATGTCTTTGTTATGACACCTTGACATAAACCAATACATCATAACCTGTCAGTGTCTTTGTCATGACAACTTGACATTACTAAGACAACAAAACCTGTCATAAACATGACATAGCAGATTAATTATCAAACTTAAGAAACCACTTAGCTTTATTGGTTAACATTACATTAAACTGTCAGGTGGTTGGTTTTGAGATTGGCTGTCATGAAGCCATTATAACTGTTTAATGACAAATTCAATTTGTACCACTGTAGTTGAGGTCACGAAAAATATTCATGACACAGTTATAATGGCCTTATGACAGCCAGTGTCAAAACCAACCACATGACAGTTTAACTTAATTTAATGTCAAGTTGTCATGACAAAGACTCTGACAGGTTATGATGTTATGGTTTATATCAAGATGTCATAACAAAGACATCTTAAACAATGTCATATTTGCATTCAACATGTCATTATTGAGCGAAAGACACTACTTATATCCAGGAAATCCTAGAAACAGTAGTAGCTTTGATGGGAACAAAGGCTAAAGGGAAAAGGCTATTACACATGGCTTTATCCTTCTCCCTACACTGCCGCCCATAGGTTTGGCATAGTTATAATGGCGCTCGCGGCGTATTTATGCGGGTGTGTGCACTATGTTATTATTGAAAACAGAGGAGGGGGAAATATTCGTTTCTCTAAATACTGTTCGGACGCTCTTGCTTACTGCTCCGCGCTTTGCTCTATCGCCTTTATATTTTTATATTTTATCTCCTTTTATCACCTAATTTTAACTTCAGCTAATCAGCACAGTGCTCAAACGCTTGGATTACTACAAAAAAGCTGAATTCTTTTTACTTGACAAGTCTCCCACTAAAAGCTTACATTCCGGGGAAGAGAAAACACAACTGTCTACACTCATAAAGGATAAGAGAAAATGCCTCTTCTGGAATCTACTTGCTGCATTAACTGCCAGAGACTTTTACAAAGGATTGTAGTTATTGAAATAAAGTTATTTGTGGGACCACCAAACCTTAAGGAACACACAACAGAGATCAGCCATGGACGCCCTCAGCATACAGCCGGTGAGTCCCATGCATCTAGTACTCCTCGACAGGCCATACTGAGTGTAGAGAAACAAACCGATCGACTTACAAATCGGTGGCACACACAGGGAGCGAGACCCAAAGGCACTCGTGACATCAGATTGTCACGAGTATCACATATTGCCGCAGTAGCATCCTCTACCCCAGATACGGCTCTGACAAGGATTGCAAACACTGGTCTCCTACCACCGCCTATACATCTTGAGAACAGATTTGAAGTATTAATGAATGTAAATGAGAAATCCCCAAATGTGATGAATGTGATCGAACACAGACTGAATCAGCCAGTAGCTAACACTGATGCTAACTGGCGCTCAAGGTCGAGCAGACAGCGGCACTCAGCTCAGAGCACAGCCGAGCACAGGAGACTGATAGTGGGGGACTCCATAATCAGAAACATTAGTAGCAGGGATACAACTACATGCTGCCTTCCACAAGCAACAACTTCTGATGTGAACAGGGAACTTGAGAACATTCTGATGAAACATAAAACTGCAAATCGACTCATCATTCATGTGGGGAAAAATGATATTCATAAAGAGCAGTCAGACCTCCTTAAGAAGGATTTCAATGAACTTTTTGAAACACTTAAAAGACTGAAAGTTCAAACATTCATCAGTGGACCACTCCCAGCAAGAGGAACAAACAGGTTTTCATGGTTGCTTGGGCTTAATACATGGCTGCAAAAAACCTGCTATTTAAAAGGAGTAAACTTCATTGACAACTTCAATCTTTTCTGGAGTCAGAGGCAACTGTTTCAACAGGATGGCCACCACCCAAACAAACTTGGCTCAAGAGTGCTAAAGGACAATATCTGCTTCTCCCTCAATCATCCTTCTGCAGTGTGTGCCAAACCACTCAACCTGAATGGCACACACACACCTGGACACAGTATGAATGACCACAGGACTTCACTTCAGCACCTGAATGGACATGCGGTTGACACGTCACACAAGGACAATGATAACACCATGCAGCCACAACAACTTCTGCTCACGGACACAATCTCAGCTGAGCCCTGCCCACAGAGCTCACCACAGACAGAATGTGACATATTAGAACTGCTCCAAGATTCAGCTCCCAAGGACGACTTTCTGGAAAACAGCCAGGGAAACCAGGACAGCATATTACAGCCTCCGATAACACTAGTGCAACAGCCCAGCTAGCAAAAATTGTGCGGGCCGAGAGCGGCCCGATTAAGGCTAAAACACTCGGCCGATCCTCGGCATGAATCTAGGTCCGATTGCTCTGCGAGCACTCGGTTTTAACGCGGTCCGATTAAGGCTTAAACACTCGGCCGAGCGCTCGGTTTTAATGCGGCCCGATTGCGGAACCCCGAGTGAGAGGACGTAACGCTCCCCTCCAATCCCGTTCCTTGTTTTGGCTTATTTAAACTATTGATTTTTCATTCATGTCAGGTTAATACTAAAATAGCTGAGCAGCCGTTATTTATGCAAGATAAACTTAAATAAAACAGCACAAGGAAGACAGGTTTCATGTTTAATGCATTTTTTTATTGGACCACACTTCTCTCCCCTCTGATGAATGAAGGACACTACTTAAATTAACAAAGTCAGCTCATCACACACACGTCTGGTCCACTATCTTTGTGGGGACTCTCCATAGGCATAATGATTTTTATACTGTACAAAATGTATTTTCTGTCCCCTTACACTAACCCTACCCCTAAACCAACCCATCACAGGAGACATTCTGCATTTTTACATTTTCAAAAAACATTACTTAGTATGATTTAAAAGCTGTTTTCCTCATGGGGACCACTGGCTGGTCCCCACAATGTAGGTGATCTCAGGTTTTACTATACTTGTGGGGACATTTGGTCCCCATGTAATATAAACAAGGGCACACACACATTAATAACAGATATTGAAATATCACAGCATTAATGTAAAATCAAGGAGTTCAAAATACTAATTTCCAATATCAAATTTGTAACTTTAAAACATTTAATCCCACTGCGTTTTTGAGGTCTATGTTGTCTGCCTGTTCGCCCTCTGGCTTCGGCCACCATCCCTATCAGAGGCTGCAGCCACCTGGTGATGAGGAGCTCTATTTCCTTTTCTGTAGAGTCTTTGGTCAGGGCATTCCGGCGGACTGCATCTGAGAAAAACACAAGATAGGAGAGGGCAGCATGACCATGTGATGTTACTCTGCAACCACCAAAACTTAATTTGGATGCAAGGCTCTCCTCTACACTTACATTTCTTTTTAATTTAAAAAGTTTAGGAGCACAGTCAAACATTTAGGAGCACCTGATGTGACCTGATCTGAAAAATGACAAATTAACCTTCCCATTATAAGGTGATTTATATTTGACGGGTTCGTACAGACTCTGTCATTATGAAATTCCAGGACTTTTTAAGGACGTAAAGCACTACTTTTTTGGATTTCACGGACTTCAATCAGCACTTATCAAACAATATCTTATTTTTATTTATTTTATTTTTTTTACTCAAATTACATATGGTATCTGATGTTTCACTTCATAGAGATCAATCCATTGACCAGCGCTGTCAGGCATGGGAAATTAGCCTGGCTGCGCCCTCCTACGCACTTCCGCTCAATTTCATTTTCCTTCAGTACTACGTCTGGGACTGCTGTATATTCTTAGGTTTCCAGAAATCAATTTTTTGTAGGACCAATCAGCGAACAGAGGGAGTGGCTGAGAACGATGATGGTTGACAAATGAAACTTTTGAGGAAAAATACAATACGGAGATGTTACATACAGCACAATTTTTAAGAAACAAACATCAAAATTCAAGACCTTTTAAAGTCTTTTTAAGGTATTATTTCCAAATTAATAAATTCAATGCTTTTAAGGCTTTTTAAGGCCCCGTGAGAACCCTGTTAGTTATTTAAGGAATATAGCATGAATGAGAGTGGGGACTGACTTTTAGGAATGATCTGATTAATGTATAAATTAACTCACCAGATTTTTCCTCTCCTCTGGATTCTTTAATGTCTCCTCCAAACATTGTAGCTCCTCAATAGTTGAAAGTGGCGGGAGCCCAAAATGTGTTGGGTCTGGCGTGAAGTCTGGAACTGCTTGACTGCTGGAGATTTTTTGGAAATGCACCAGGATGAGCAACTGCTGCTCTGATAGAATCGAGCTGAATGAGGATCTCCTTGGCAATTGCTGTAAGACAAGAAAAAGCAGGCATAGCAGATTAGTAGCAAAACATTATATGTAGATATGTCAGAGTAAACCGAGAAAGATCACTTTGTAGAATTCCTACCTGTAGGCACAGCCTCTCGAGAAGACCTGTTCTGTGTGTCATGTACTTGTGGGGTGTTCAAAAATAAAAAAGCCACAAATATGTTACAAGACATGTAAATTTGCATTACAGTAAGATATTGCACGTTGTGCATTGGAAGCACTTATTTTAACAGATGTCTGTTTTGTATAGCTAACTCTGTAAAACAGAAAGCAAACTTTTATATATATATATATTTTATTCATTTTTACAGAAGTTGTAACGTTAGCATATTCCTTTTGTAAAGCTACAGAACATGTTTGATTCATCAATGTTTTGTAAGTTTGAGCCATGTGTTTATTAAGGTCTGAAATAAAACTGAAAACTGAAATAAATATTCCCAGCACTTTCTGTGATGTAGTATGCTTGCTTAGCATAGGAAGTAATAAGAAATTACTCTTTACATTAAGGGAGATTAAGTGAGAACAGGGTGTTTGGGGAATCACTTTTTTTCATCGCATACAATTGCATAAATATTCCACATATTCCGTCGCATTTTT
This sequence comes from Rhinichthys klamathensis goyatoka, assembly GCF_029890125.1. Lineage (NCBI taxonomy): Eukaryota > Metazoa > Chordata > Actinopteri > Cypriniformes > Leuciscidae > Rhinichthys > Rhinichthys klamathensis. The sequence goes on from NW_026606599.1 coordinate 506,697, forward strand.
TAAGAAAACGTGCCGCATAATTAAGGATTTTTGCCCGCAACAAATCACAAAAAAAACTCTGCATTTTTCTGGAAGGACAGGTTAAATGTTACTATAGTGCATACGTTACTTCAGTTTGCACCATAAAACTACAACTATAGGCCAATTCACACCGCACAGACAAACGCCAGCAAACATGTTATGAAAAATAAGCCAACAGCCACCGACAAATTCGAGCACCCACGGAAAAACACGAGATATTGCCCATTCATTTTAACCAATACAAGTAAAAGATTGCAGCTTTCAGACACGACTTTCTTCTCGATATTGTTAAATGTTGAAAGTGCATCTGTTACAGGCCCCGCGCAAAAGGCCATTAAATGCATTTCACGACCACGTCATGTCACAGCGTTGACAAAATGGCGGACGGTCTGCACATATTCAATATCTTCACAACCCAGAACATTAATACACAAAATATTTGCAGCATGAACATACATCGGAATTACAGGACTCGTCTGCATATTAACTTGTTATCATACCTGTAAAAACAGGAGCAAACGTGTCAGAGTAATCATACTGCGAGGGCGCCGGCGCAATACTGCTCCTCTATAAGAGTCCTCAGTTCATTTTCATAATAAGAGTCCCGATCTCACTCAGCAACAGACAATAGGCCTATTTCACAAAAATGGCCGCCGAGACCGGAAGTAGGGTAAACTCTTTTCCGGTGAAAGCGCTAGCAGTTACAGTCGGAGGACAAATGCGGAGACTAAAAGCGGTTGCTTACCTTTTATGTTTCAACCCAAAGAAGAAACAACCCTATTGATCACTTCACAGCTTTTCGTGTTTTGCGGCTTTTCATGGAACAACCGGGGAGAAGTTAAATCACGCCAGGCGCGTGTGAAGGAGGAAGCAGATGTTGAAATGGAGTGTTGATGCCGGTTCGGGACTGATGCCCTGACAAAACATGTTTATATTGCACTTGATTGTTACCCGATTTGCACGTCATGCACTTTTATTTATTATTATTACCTGTTGGCAAATTAAAATTGTTTGTAGAAGTTGTTTTCTGTAACTTTCTTTCCTTTTTACCTGGGTGCGCTATGCCAGGCCTGCTGTTTACTTGTGCAAGCAAGGGCAGCTGGGACATTTATTAAACGTGTAAAATACTTTCCAAACCGTTACATATAGTCTTAAAAATTCAGACGTTTGTGGATTAAAAAAATAAACATATTGGAATCATTTTTAAAGTTGTTTGAACACGGAGCAGTTTTTCCCGTGAGTGGGACTGGAAAACCCGGAGTGGATCAGGAGCGGAGTGAAAATAGAACGCTTCTGTGCAGAGAGGAACGGGCTTTTGCTCCAGTCCAGGCTTTGATCACATCTCCCTAAGCGGGTGAACACCTCGTCCTTCCGACCCATTCGAACTAAAATTAAGACATTTATTACACTATTTGAGAAATATAAGCATATTTACGGCCTTAAAATAATGAAAAGGGTGATTTAAGACATAAGGACAGGGGGAAACCTGATATTAACGGAAGTCCGTCGTAGCGACGGATAACTTTAATCCCTGTATATATTTTTTAGTGTATTACTGAATATAAAATTACATTATATATTAGTAAATATATTCTCACATTTTTAAATATATGAAAATGACTTGTTTCTATGCAAAAAGTGACTTGAATGACATGTTTCATTCAATATATTGTAATATATTATCACCATATATTATTCTGTATGTTTTCAAATATACTGTTAAACCATTTCATATATTGATCATTCATATAGGGAATATTTTCTTTTCATAAGGGGACCCCAGACAGTTAAATATTATTTTGTAACATGATTTTTTTTAAACATGTAAAATCAATCACTTCATTTATGTTTTTAGTCTAAATATTTTTTTATTTGCCTTAATTTCATTATTAGACATACTAGCAACGTTAGGTCAAATTCACTGTAAAGATGTACAATTCTTAGTTTCATTCATGGTAACATGAAAAAGGAGCCATAATCTAGTAGTGGAAGATTGCTGCAATCTCCTGGACTAACACTTAATAACATGATTTTTTTTTAACAAAAGCCACTAGATTTAACTCATAGCCTACAATCAGACATCATTTCAATTTATTTATTTATTGTTTTTCGATATATTAACGTTAAATGTGAGCTTAGTCATCAAGTGTCATGCCAAAAATGAATGGAACTTTTTTTATGTAAGCACTAAGCAAACGTCAAGAATTTGTCCAATTTCGATCTTTTCACAACTCCCTGAAAACTATCAACAAAACGGACAACATCTGATATTCTTACTTTTGTCAGATAACGTTATATGAATGACTTGGAGAGAAAACAAGCTGTTCAAAGTCCATTTTGAAAATGAATAGGGATTTGGGCGGGCGGCGCGACCAGAAGTCTTTTTGCCGTCTGTGTCTGGCGTGATTTAACGTCTCCCCAGTTGTTCCATGAAAACCCGTAAGACACGGAAAGCTGTGAAGTGATAAATAGGGTTGTTTCTTCTTTGGGTTGACATAAACACCATAAAAAAAGGTAAGCAACAGGACTAAACCGCTTATAGTTTCCGCATTTGTCCTCCGACTGTAACTGCTAGCGCTTTCACCGGAAAAGAGTTTACCCTACTTCCGGTCTCGGGGGCCATCTTGTGAAATAGGCCTATGACCCAGCTTTCAGCATGACTTATACCAAAGTCTCACATCATTCCTCTATTACAATTTACATAAGTAAAATAAACATTTTCTTACAGGATCAAAATGTGTATACTTTTTGACAATGTTTGTTGCCAGTCTGTGGGCCTTAATCCAGCTAAAATTTTGTTCCACTTTATTTTCTTCCACAGATCAAAGACTGCTCGTAAATTGCATTCACGTAAATTGCATTCAATAAAAATGGCGTCTAATGTCAGGGTATCCGCGGGGTCTTGAAAAGTATTAAAAGGTGATAAATCAATTTTGGGAAAATTAAGACCCTTAAAAAGTATTAAAAAGTCTTATCACGGCTTTATAAAGTCTTAAATTTTGAAAGTATTTTTTCTGAATTAGCTGTCCAACAGTTTGAGTCCCAAAAACATCGTAAAAGTGTGTGAATTTAGTCATTTTTATTAAAAAAAAACGAAGAACTGAGGCACGTCAGCATGATTGTTGTTGAGGGTGGAGCAAAGTTTTGTTTTGTTTTTTAATAAACTTTGCTTTGATTTACTATCCCAGCCTATTTTAATTTTTTTTTAATTTTTTTATCAGAGTGGTCTATAGTCTTTATCACAAACTAAAACTGTTAAGTTAAAAGTATCACTGATGTAAATGGTTACAGCTTGAACTTGAAGTGGCGGTGAGGTATTAAAAAATATTGAGAAGGTCTTGAAAAAGTCTTGAAAAGGTATTAAAATTAACTTCAAGATTCCTGCATATACCCTGAATGTACTAATTCTGGCTGCAAAGAAGAGCTAACAGCCCAGCTAACGTTAGTCAATGTTAGCTTCGTTCGCGCCATAAAAATCGGAGCCACTTTCATATTAACCTAACTTGCACTACTTAGACATGATAAACAATTATTGTCCTAATTAATAATTCTTAACTGAATTCTGAATTCTTTCTTTTCGTTTCATCTGGAGGGAAGCATGTCAAAGGACCACGAACAAAGTTTAAACGGATCGATAATAATCAACATTTAATCAGCAACAGTTCGAAATGTAGAGTTAATATAAGAAGTTAAGGGAACTCGATTGAACCTATTCTCGGCGTGAAATGTTGATGCTTGAAATTGAACACAAGACTTACCTCAAGTTCACCGTAATGGCGCAGAATCGAGAAGGGATGATTCCAAGTCAGGCGTGGAGTTTTATTTCACCCAAAGTTGTGCACACGTCACTCCAGTGATGAGCTGAGCATGCGTGCTGGCGCTTGCTGCAGTAACTAACCGTTGAAATCGGCTTCATACTGGTAAACGGGTCTGAGCCGACCGAGCGCCCAGAGTTTACAGCCGTCGACCGCTGTCAATGGTGGTAAATATTTGAAATAGGCAATAAAATGAAGTGACTTTGCCTAATTGCGGTTGCCACTACTCAGCCAATGCCGCGACTGCGATCACCATGACTGCTGTGCGAGTGATGTCACCTAGCGCGCATGCATGTTTAAAATACATAAAGTAAAGAATGATCTTCATGACAACTAAATATTTTTGCTATGATTATAAATATTAAAGAATGCTCTGTGTAAAACGACACTATTATTATTATTATTATTACTGCAAAAAAATATTAATATTTTGTTTTGGACAAGCATCAGATACGGTCAGGAATTTACGTCAATTTTAAAATAATTTTTATGTTAATTATTGCTTCATTAAAACCATCATTGATTTAATCTGAGTCATTTCCAGAAGTGGTCCAGATCATACAGGCAGAGCCGGGTTACCAGTTATGGTGAACATGAATCGGCCCAGTGCTTTACAGCCGTAACAAAAATGCATGTGCCAGAGCGAGCTGCGGGCCACACTCGGCCCGGTTAACACACGCCGATGCCGAGTCTGAGCCGCAGGCGCCGCGGGGCAGCCGAGCTCGGGCCGATTATACATGCTATCTTGGAGCCCGTCTCACCAGATACATTTTCTCTATCTCCAGCATCTCCACTTCTGTGCTTCTCAGAGAAAATGGAAGAACTGGGGTTTGCTGGAACCAAACTATCCCACTCTTTTGCTGCAAGCCCCCAGATGTCAACCAAAAAACGGCAGGCCCCACATCCACCAAAGCCTGCAGGCCCAGCTCGCCCTCCCCCTCCTCCTGTGAGAGCTCTTCGGCCTCTGCCACAGCGCCAGGGCCCTCACCCTCCTCCATCGTCCCGAGGTCAACCAAAAACAACTGATACCAGCTCTCACTGATATGTGCCGGGTCCCCGCTATGATAACAGTAACTTTCTCAAATGTTTACATAACAAGCGGGAACCCAGTGTGCCCGTATCTATCTCTATTGCTGTTCGATTACATGATAGAAAGTCTAAGGCCTTCAAAAGCCGTACAGCAAACCCATCTAATCTGGTGCCTATTACACGCCAAACTAAGACTGCTGTGGGGACAAAAAGTAAGACTGTTAAGTTAGCACTTTTAAACATCCGCTCACTTAAAAATAAATCACTTCTAGTCAATGACTTAATGACCACATACAACCTGGATTTTATGCTTCTAAATGAAACCTGGCTAGAAGACAGCTGCAGTGCAACAGTCCTCAATGAAACATCTCCTCCTAACTTTACTTTCATGAGTGTCTGCAGAGCTGTAAGGAGAGGTGGAGGAGTAGCTGCTCTTTTTAAGGATGTCTATCAATGTAAGCAAATATCATTTGGTAATTACCCGTCTTTCGAATATCTGGGTATTGTGTTAAAGGCGTTCCACGCATTTTACTTATTATTCTTTACAGGCCTCCAAAATACTCTTCAGCCTTTGCTGAGGACTTTACAGAACTGTTATCAACAATTTCCTCAGAGTTTGACTGTTTTGCTATTGCTGGAGATTTTAACATTCACATAGATAATACAGAAACCAATATGGCAAAAGAAATCAAAACTGTTTTAAAAACTTTTGACCTGATTCAGCATGTTCACGGACTGACACACACTCGTGGACACACTCTAGATATACTTATCAGTAAGGGTCTAAACATTTCATCGATTGTTATTAAGGATGTAGCACTGTCTGATCATTTTTGTATTTTCTTTGATATATTGATCTCTCCTGCCATTGAAGCTAGATCTGTGTCTGTCAAGAAGAGATGCTTAAATGAGAACACTAGTGTGCTATTTATGAAGGCTATATCTTCAACACCAAGCCTATCTGCTGACTCTGTTGATTTTCTCCTTGATTCTTTTAACTCAAAAGTTAAAAGTGTAATTGATGATATTGCTCCTGTGAAAGTCAGGAAGAGTAGACAAAAAGCACCTTGGAGAAACTCAACAGCAGTGCAAAATATGAAAAGACAATGCAGAAAAACAGAGCGCATGTGGCGGAAAACAAAACGTGTAGTCCATTATAACATCTACAAAGACACCATCCATGCTTTCAATATGGAACTAGGCAAAGCTAGACAGACTTTCTTCTCAAATATTATAAACAGCAACTTAAACAACACACGCACTCTTTTTGCTACTGTAGAGAGACTGACAAACCCCCCAAGCCAGATTCCCAATGAATTGCTCTCAGACAGCAAGTGCAGTGAGTTTGCTTCGTTCTTCTCTGAGAAAATCAATAATATCAGAAAGGTGATCAACACATCATTGAGTTGCGCTGGGGTTAGACAGATCAGACCACAACCTGAGAAAGCAGCTACTATGTCTGATTTTGAAGAAATTGATGGCAAAAATTTAGAAGAAACCGTACAACACCTTAAAACATCAACCTGCGCCCTTGACGCACTTCCCACATATTTCTTCAAAAGTGTGTTAAACTGTTTAGAAGCAGATCTCCTAGAAGTGGTAAATGCCTCACTTCTCTCTGGGAATTTTCCAAACTCCCTGAAAACTGCAGTTGTCAAGCCCCTCCTGAAAAAGAGCAATCTGGATAAGTCCTTATTAAGCAACTATAGACCGATCTCAAATCTTCCTTTCATAGGCAAGATCATTGAAAAAGTTGTCTTCAATCAGCTGAACAAATTCTTAAGCTCTAATGGATACTTCGACAATTTTCATTCTGGTTTCAGATCGCATCACAGCACAGAGACAGCGCTCATAAAGATAATAAATGATATTCGCTTAAATACTGATAAAGGCAAATTTACAGTGCTGGTACTACTCGACCTCAGTGCTGCATTTGACACTGTCGATCACGACATACTTCTTGACAGGAAAACTGGGTCGGGCTTTCTGGGATAGTTCTAAAATGGTTCAGGTCATACTTAGAAGAGAGAGGTTATTATGTGAGTATAGGAGACCATAAGTCTGAGTGGACACCCATGACATGCGGAGTCCCTCAAGGCTCAATTCTTGCGCCACTCCTGTTCAACCTGTACATGCTCCCAATGAGCCAAATAATGAGAAAGAACCAAATCTCTTACCACAGCTATGCAGACGACACACAGATCTACTTATCCCTATCGCCTAACGATTACAGCCCCATTGACTCCCTGTGCCAATGCATTGAGGAAGTAAACAATTGGATGTGCCAAAACTTTCTTCAGTTAAACAAAGACAAAACTGAAGTCATTGCATTTGGCAACAAAGATGAAGTTCTCAAGGTGAATGTATACCTTGACGCTAGGGGTCTAACTACTAAAAATCAAGTCAGGAACCTGGGTGTGTCTCTAGAGTCAGACCTTAGTTTCAGTAGTCATGACAAATCAATAACTAAATCAGCATACTATCATCTGAAAAATATTGCAAGAATTAGATGCTTTGTTCCCAGTCAAGACTTAGAAAAACTTGTGCATGCTTTCATCACCAGCAGGGTGGATTATTGTAATGGACTCTTCACTGGCCTTCCTAAAAAGACCATAAGACAGTTGCAGCTCATACAGAACGCTGCTGCCAGGATTCTGAGCAGAACCAGAAAATATGAACACATCACACCAGTCCTCAAGTCTTTACACTGGCTCCCAGTTACATTTAGGATTGATTTTAAAGTATTATTACTGGTAAATAAATCATTTAATGGCCTAGGACCTAAATACCTTTCAGATATGCTCACTGAATATAAACCCAACAGATCACTCAGATCATTAGGATCACATCAGCTAGAAATACCAAGGGTTCACTCTAAGCAAGGAGAGTCTGCTTTTAGCTATTATGCCAGCTGCAGCTAGAACCAGCTTCCAGAGGAGATCAGATGTGCTCCTACAGTAGTCACATTCAAATCCAGACTCAAGACACTTCTGTTTAGCTATGCATTTACTAAATGAGCACTGTGCCACTGTCCGACTGTTTGTGTCCGACTGTTTGTTTATTAATTAATTGTCAGGGCTGTCTGATTGGGAGAGATTTTGAAGGGGAACGGGAGAGCTTCACTCCGAAGAGGCGAGTGAAGATTATTTATACTGCTGAGAGTATAAAGGTTCGCTGTTGTAAAAACAGCAAAAGTGAAACGTGCTCTGTGGGGCCCCACTGGGCAATATTGGTGTGAGACACTGTCACGGGGTGACAAATTTCATTCATTTCTCTGGACGGAACTAATGTTCTCTGGGTTTTGCCTCCCGCCGGACCCATAACAAAGGGACACCGGGCTAGTTCCGGGATAGCGCGAGCATCTCCGACACTGGGGTGATTTGCCAAAGATCGCTAACAGCTGGAGGTGGGAGAAGCAAGCCTTGCGATTGGGACACGGGAAGATAAAAGGAGAAAGCATAGATCAAACAGGGTGTTGGTTTTCCTCGGGATCGGCGTTTGTTGGAGGAAGAGTGAGCTGTGGTGCAGATGTGGGGCTGCTAAACGGGCATGGCGTGGTGATTGGAGAGACACACAGGCGGATCCAATGGGAAGGAGGTAGCCACGGGACGGAGGAACGTTTGTGAAGAGATCGTGAGTAACCTAATCGACTTTGCATCTCCCTCTCTTGCGACAGCGGGACTTTGATGTAGAAGCCGGGCCAGGAGATGGGTAACGGCCTTATACCTGTGTAATTTTCCACTGAGTGCCATTTGTTGAGATGAAGTGATGTGATGCACTGTTTGCTGTTTGAAGTGTGAACCTAAACCCGCTGGATGTCCATGTCTTGTCCTAGTCTTCTATCTCCTCCCGACTGTACAAAGAGAGGCTAACATTGTTGTGTCCCACAGACGTTCGAGAGGGTTGATTTTGACAGCCCACTGGGAAGAGAAGTACGTATTCGCATGCTTGCCTGTCTGCTTTGCAGTAAAACCTCCTCTGCTGTAAACCCTGTGTCTGTGACTCCACCAGAGAAGAGACGTACGTACCCGCATACTCACCAGTCTGCTTGTGGTGAAGTTTCCAACCTCAAACCCCCAGCCGTAAGCCCTGTTGTTGCCACTTTGAAGAGAAGTACGTATTCGCATGCTTGTCTGTCTGCTTTGCAGTAAAACCTCCTCTGCTGTAAACCCTGTGTCTGTGACTCCACCAGAGAAGAGACGTACGTACCCGCATACTCACCAGTCTGCTTGTGGTGAAGTGTGCAGTTCAAACCTCCAGCCGTAAGCCCCGTTGTTCGCCACTTTGAAGAGAAGTACGTATTCGCATGCTTGTCTGTCTGCTTTGCAGTAAAACCTCCTCTGCTGTAAACCCTGTGTCTGTGACTCCACCAGAGAAGAGACGTACGTACCCGCATACTCACCAGTCTGCTTGTGGTGAAGTGTGCAGTTCAAACCTCTAGCCGTAAGCCCTGTTGTTTGCCACTTTGAAGAGAAGTACGTATTCGCATGCTTGTCTGTCTGCTTTGCAGTAAAACCTCCTCTGCTGTAAACCCTGTGTCTGTGACTCCACCAGAGAAGAGACGTACGTACCCGCATACTCACCAGTCTGCTTGTGGTGAAGTTTCCAACCTCAAACCCCCAGCCGTAAGCCCCGTTGTTCGCCACTTTGAAGAGAAGTACGTATTCGCATGCTTGTCCTGTCTGCTTTGCAGTAAAACCTCCTCTGCTGTAAACTAGGGCTGTAGCGATACACTAATCTCACGATACGATACGATACACGATATTCAGCTCACGATACGATATATATCACGATATTCAGCCTACGATACGATTCGATACGATTCGATATAATTCGATACACTTACATCATTTTCTGAAAGATTTAAAGGGGACAGAGTGATTTTGGTGACATCTTGTGAGTGTTTCATTTACTTGGATTAATTTAAATGAAAACTCAAAAACATCAGACAGCTTGCAAAATAAATGCTGGACAAAATTAATCAAAGATGTGTTGAGAAAATTAGTTCCATTTATTGAAACAGTGCAAACTGTAGCTTACAAGACTTTGAAAAGTAAATAAAGTGCAACATTGCAATTTGCAATTAACAATGAAGAGTTAATGAAGCAATGAAACAATGAAGGTGCAAGCCGCCAGGTAAGTAAACATAGTAGTACCATGGCTTCTCCAAAACATCAAATAATTCAAGTCAATAAGAACATTTAACTTAAAACTTAGCTGAGTATTTTAAGGCCTGTAAGCCTACACGTATGTGAGGTAGCCAGTCTAGCCAGCAGAAAAAATAAACCATGGCAGCCAGACAATAATTCAAGTTGAATTTTTTTTTACCCATCTTAGCAAAGTAGCTTAAGGCCTTAAGTGAACACTAAACAAACTCTCCTCTCCACATAACTGCAGACCAAGTGATCTACATTGTCTTCAGATTTTTGTTTAGGAAAATAATTTGATCCACATGCTCTGGGAGAAGTGCGCTTCTCTGAGCAGTGATGATATCTCCGGCTGTGGAAAATACCCTCTCAGAGGAAACGCTAGTGCCAGGGATACAGAGGTACCTTTTAGCAAGTTGTGACAAGAGTGGATACTGATACTGGTGCTCCTTCCACCAGACCAGTGGATCTTCTTTCACTTCCAGGAGATCTGCCTCCTTGTAGCGGGTCATCTGCTCCTTGGCCTCGTCCTCTTGGGTATTTTTCTTGGTTCGTGCTGCACCACCACCGTATCGTTCACCAAGAAGGGCAGCCAGTGGACAAGAGGGCCTTGGATTCCTGGGTGGAGGACGCTGACCTTCAAATAAATAAACAATAAAAACAAAAAAAACATTACTTATAGTTAAGCACATTCCATACTTCCTGCACAGAAGTTCAGACAACACACAGTGCGCTTCACTGGATAACAATGGGTTATACTACTGACCTTGACTGCTCACTCCTTCCATGAAATGCTCTCCTTCATCCACAGCGTCTTTATCTTCTTTAGATGCCATCCCCTCATCATGAGCATGAGCATTTGCTGTGCCCTCTTCATCCACACTCCAAAGTGACTAAATTAAATAAGTCAACATGAAATGAAATTCATGAGCTTTTATTGTATAAATCTTTTAATTACTATATTAAATATGCATTTAAACCTGTTAACATTATAGTATTTAATTATGCTTTTAAAACTATTTAATATTTATCTATTTTAAACTGATGTCGGATTTGCCTTTTAAACTAGTAGCAGTACCATCACTGCCTTACCTCTGATGGCTGCATGCTCAGTCTTGCAGCCTCTACAATCAGTCCATCATAAACTTCCTGTCTTTCATCTTCAGTCAGGAAGGGAAGACTTTTGAATCTTGGATCCATCGCTGAACAGGCATGGAGAGTTGCCTTGAGGTCCATATACCTCTTCTGAAGATCCCCAGCCATGGCAGCCTTCATCTCTTTTATGACTGCAGATTCACCTTCGATCGGTTTCAGTCCGTTGATCAGTGTGTCCTGGAGGGGTGCGACGACTGACAGTGTGGGGGTCTTCTCCTTGGACATGTACTGTGTTGCCTCTTTCATAGGCTTCAGAGCGCTGACTACTTCTTCAGCTGTTGTCACATCTGACTCAGTCAGTGTGCACAGATCTTTCTCGGTCTTCCTGACTTCACTCGAGAGCAGGGTTGCGCAGATGGCCGGTTGTTGCTCCAGGAATCTTTCCAGCATGTCATGCGCCCTATTCCATCTGTAGTTAAATAAAATAAATATACTTTATTTATATTTTATTTATAGACAGCATGGATGCTTTACATAAAAGACTAAACAAATTAAATAATAATGTAATTAATAAATGAATAAGTAATAAAAAAAACAAATAAACTATTGAAAAGTAACCACACACTAACCTGGTAACTACATCCGTCATCAACTTGTGCTCTGGTAGTCGTAGAAGCCTCTGTTTTTCTTTCAGCATGTGGTTGGCTGTGGTGCTCCGTCTGAAGAAACTCACAATGCGTCTCACCCTTCCCAGCAGGCGTGCGACTGCTGTGATTTTGAGGGCACGCTGTGCAGCTAGATTTAGTGTATGAGCATAACATTTGACATGAAGTGTGAATGCTGCCTCCTCAGCTGCGATTGTCATATTTGAGGCATTGTCAGTGACGATTACTGGATCCTTTTCTGTGATTCCCCACTCAGCGAGGGCCTTTCTCAGATGTTCTGCCAGGTTGTGTCCGGTGTGGCTCTCGGGCATGTCCCTGGTTTGTAAAACATACGTAACGAGCTCCCATTCCTCGTTGATAAAGTGGGCCGTGATGGTAACATACGCTTCAGTTGTGCGCGAGGTCCAGCCGTCGCACGTCAGGGCAACTCTCTCCGCACTGGCCAGGGAGGCTTTAACGTGTGCCCTTGTCTGAGCGTACAGCCCGGGAATGGAAACCTTGGTGAGGTGTTCGCGGGTTGGAATCGGATAGCGGGGCTCCATCGCGTTCACCATGCGCCTAAAGCCGGGGTTTTCCACCACTGAATATGGTCTCAAATCCTGGCAAATAAAGTAGGCAATGGACTCTGTAATTTTCTGCGACCTTGGTGAAGCAGACGGAAACTTGTGGGAACAACCGCCATCAATGTCCAGCGTAGTTTGTTTTGGGTCACGCGGCCGCTGCTGCTTTGGGTCCTCCGTAAGCATAAACTTGTCCAGGTGGTGACGTTTTAGGTGCGCTCGTAAATTTGTGGTATTGCCGGAATACTTAACTTTAGTGCCACATAGCTTACAAACCGCGACGCTTTTATCCAAGTCGTTGCTTTCCTTCGTTTTTTTAAAACCAAAGTGCTCCCACACATCTGCTTTTAAGCAGGCGGGTGCCGGATTTATATTCGCCGCCATTCTATGAATATCCTCGCTCTGACTTGGTAAACAGGAAGAGTTAGACGTCTGCGTCTGTGTACATTTTGTACGGGTAACTTGCTCTACAGCAACACTAGCGGCTGGCTGACCAAATCGCTCTTCCTGCAACACGAACGGGGGTAAACACAGGGGATTTGAATGGGACGTATGTATCGATACTCGCGGCTAAAAAATCGATACTTTCTTTGGAAAAAAAATATCGATTTATATCGCAGAATCGATAAAATCGCCCAGCCCTACTGTAAACCCTGTGTCTGTGACTCCGCCAGAGAAGAGACGTACGTACCCGCATACTCACCAGTCTGCTTGTGGTGAAGTGTGCAGTTCAAACCTCTAGCCGTAAGCCCTGTTGTTTGCCACTTTGAAGAGAAGTACGTATTCGCATGCTTGCCTGTCTGCTTTGCAGTAAAACCTCCTCTGCTGTAAACCCTGTGTCTGTGACTCCACCAGAGAAGAGACGTACGTACCCGCATACTCACCAGTCTGCTTGTGGTGAAGTTTCCAACCTCAAACCCCCAGCCGTAAGCCCCGTTGTTCGCCACTTTGAAGAGAAGTACGTATTCGCATGCTTGTCTGTCTGCTTTGCAGTAAAAACCTCCTCTGCTGTAAACCCTGTGTCTGTGACTCCACCAGAGAAGAGACGTACGTACCCGCATACTCACCAGTCTGCTTGTGGTGAAGTGTTCAGTTCAAACCTCTAGCCGTAAGCCCTGTTGTTGCCACTTTGAAGAGAAGTACGTATTCGCATGCTTGCCTGTCTGCTTTGCAGTAAAACCTCCTCTGCTGCAACCCCTGTGTCTGTGACTTTACCAGAGAAGAGACGTACGGACCCGCATACTCACCAGTCTGCTTGTGGTGAAGTTTCCAACCTCAAACCTCCAGCCAGAAGAGACGTACGTACCCGCATACTCACCCGTCTGCTTGTGGTGAAGCTTCCAGCCTCAAACCTCAAGTCGTAAGCCCTTTTGTTTGTCACTTGAAGAGAAAGAAGAGACGTACGTACCCGCATCCTTACCAGCCTGCTCTGCGGTGAAGCCTCTAACGGTAAGCCCCTGTATGTGACGTTTGAAAAGGAGTACGTACTGACATACTTACCTGCCTGCCTTGCAGTAAAAACCCCCGGCTGTAAGCCCCTTCTGCCTGCCACTGGAAGAGCCGTACATCCTTGCATACTCACCAGTCTGCTCCGCGGTGAAGCCTCTAACTAAAAACCTTCCTCTGCTGTGGTCCTGGTGCCGTGCCTACCTGCCGGTGAAGAAAAGGACGTGCCTGTAGTGCCTGTGTACATTAAACTCTCCAGTCCGAAGTTCGACCAAGTTTCCGACTACCAGCTTACACTCCTAGAAGATTCTTTTAACTTTAAATAAAAACTTGATTTTAATTGACCTCCATTTGTCTGTCCTCCTTGCTCTGTCCTCCGTCCGACTCCCCAAGGGTGGCCCGGGGCTCAGGGGTGGGTGCAGGTCAGGTTGGCCCGCCCCGACCTGTGACATAAATTTGGCGCAGTCGGCAGGGTTGCACCCTCGGGTTGAGTAGACGGGGGCGGAGTAATGGCAGACGAAGAGGTACCAGTGGGTCATCCCAATGTCATGCCCATCTTCATGGGAGCCCCGTGGGCTCAAAAGTATGGGGGACCAGGGTCCGAACTTAGTCTATCGGCATGGAAGACGCAGGTGGAGTACTTGGCGGGCCTTCAAGGGTTAAACGCTGCACAACGGACCCAGTTTATTCTAAATTCGCTGGACGGCGAAGCAAGGAGAGAGGTACAGGCGGCGCCAGAAGCAACTCGAGCCACAGCCCAGGCTATCCTTGACTTCCTAACGGGTTTGTACGGCGACTCCACTCCTGCAGCTGTTCTTCGGACACAATTCTTCAATTGTAGACAAGGAACTCGACAGACTATACGTGCTTTTGCTCTGCAATTGCGAGAACACTTGTCCCGGCTGGAGAGGAGGCAGGACCATGGGCTTGGAGAAGGGGAGGCTCTCTTAAGGGACCAGTTTCTTCTGGGGTTGCGGGATGGACCAATACGTCAGAGCCTTCGGATACAACTTCGCCGCAATTCAGCTCTGACGTTTGATGAGCTACGTCAGGAAGCTCTGGCCCTTGAACAGGATTATGCTGACTCCTCGGACCCCTCCCACTGTATGGCCACCAGTACTGCCAGTTGTCCTCCACCCCCTGCCCCACCCGACTGGAAACAGGCCCTAAGAGAAGAATTGAGGAGAGACGTCCGTGAACAGATGGCAGAACTGTCTAAAACTTTCTTAGAGGAATTACGCCGAGAACATTTCCGACCCTTGCCACCTACACGAGAACGAGCCTCCTCCGAAGGTAGTCGACTCCCAGAGCAACGTCCACCCCGGTCCTCCGCCCCCCGGTTTCAGTGGGACGAACAAGGTCGTCCCATTTGCAATGGTTGTGGCGAACCAGGTCATTACGTCCGGCAATGCAGGGCACGCCGGGGATCGCAGGGGGGTTTTTAGAGTCTCCGGCCACTGTGGGCCACAGTGGCCGGGACCCCCCTAATTGACCCCTCTCCATTGGCAGCCAGGGATTGTCTAGTCGGGCGTTGCCACCTTGCGGTGGTTCAAGTCAATGGGACCGAAATTCAATGCCTCCTGGACACCGGGTCCCAGGTCACCTTGTTCTCCGAAAGCCTGTCTCGGGAGTTATTCGGGGTCCAGGGACATTCGGCCACAGATGTTCCCTGGTTAACCCTGCGTGGGGCAAACGGCCTGGAGATTCCGTATGTGGGCTATCTGGTCACGGACCTGGAGGTTCAGGGGACCCTTGTGCCTCAGAAGGGGGTTGTGATTGTGCAGGATACATGTCTGGGAGCTCACCGTGCCCTACTGGGAATGAACGTCATCATGGAATGCTGGGAGGAGTTGTTTAAAGCGAGACCCATGCCGTCGGCCTCGAGAGGGGAAGAACAGGAATGGGATCGGATCAGGGCCGATTGTCGCCGAGTCCGCATGGCCGATGCCCAGCGGGATCGAGAGAGCGTGGGAAGAGTGGGGTGTCGCTACGCACTGTCGGTCCCGGCTCAGAGTGAGGCCATTATTTGGGCCCGTATCCCTGGTCAGCTTCATGGGTCCTCAGAGTGGGTCCTGGTGGAGCCTCATTCGGACTGCCAGACCGTGGAGGTGGCCCGGGGATTGGCGTCTGTTCACCGGGGTCGGGTTGCCGTAAGGCTAAGAAACACCAATCCCTATGCTGTGGCCCTGTATCGCCACCAACGTCTAGCGCGAGTCACCTCGGTGAGCCCCGAGCAGGTCCACGAAGAAGGAGAGTTTCAGTTCTGTCAGGTGGGCCCGACGGTGGTGGAGGTGGCCTTGACGCAGGCCGGGACTCCTGCAGGCGGACGGGAAGAAACACTTCCGGCCCACCTGGCGGGAGAATCCTTACGAGGCGACGGGCTGGAAGAAGGGCAGGCAAAGCAACTCCGGGACTTCCTGGTGAGATGGAAGCATCTTTTCTCTGCACATGATGAGGACTATGGGCGGACAGACATTGTAAAGCACCGGATTCCCACTGGGGATGCGCCTCCAAGCCGGGAACGCTACCGCCCCGTACCTCCGACTCTGTATGCCGAGGTTCGTACCCTCCTTCGAGGGATGCTGGAAAAGGGAGTTATTCGGGAGAGCAGCAGCCCATGGGCAGCACCGATAGTCCTCGTCCGGAAGAAGACTGGGGCGTGGCGATTCTGCGTCGATTATCGGAGGCTGAACCAAGTTACCAAACGAGACGCCTTCCCTCTGCCGCGGGTCGAGGACTCCTTGACCAGTCTTACTCGGGCCGCCTGGTATTCCACCTTAGATCTGGCTAGTGGTTACTGGCAAGTCCAAGTGGAGGAAGGAGACCGGGAGAAGACCGCCTTTACCACCCCTTTTGGCCTCTTTGAGTGGGAACGTATGCCGTTTGGGTTGTGTAACGCTCCCGCGACCTTCCAACGTCTCATGCAGCGCTGCTTGGGAGCCCAGCTTATGGACACCACGCTCGTCTATTTAGATGACGTTATTGTATACTCTCCCGACTTCGAGTCTCATCTTCAACATCTTGAGCAAGTCTTCCGATCCCTAGAACGGTATGGACTAAAGCTGCAGCCAGATAAGTGCCAGTTGCTCAAGAAGGAGGTAAAATTCCTGGGCCATCGAGTCAGTGCGGCGGGGATTGCAGTGGATCCCGAAAAGGTGTCTGCCGTCCAGGAGTGGGCCACGCCAAGAACGGTGAGGCAAGTGAGATCATTCCTGGGATTCGTGGGCTACTACCGGCGGTTCATTAAGGACTTCGCCAAGATCGCTAAACCCTTGAACCAGCTGCTTGGGGGCTCGGGACGGGTCCGGGGCAGGGGGTCCCCTGCCATCCTGTGGAACCCCGCCTGTGAGCTGGCCTTTCAGCAATTAAAACAAGAGCTGCTCCAGGCCCCGATCTTGGCTTACGCCGACTTTTCTCAGCCCTTTACACTCTATACGGATGCTAGCAATCTGGGATTGGGGGCCGTACTAGCCCAGAGTCAACAGGGAGAAGAGAGGGTTATTGCCTATGCGAGCAGGAGTTTGCACCCAGCTGAACGTAACGATGCCAACTATAGCTCCTTCAAGCTGGAGCTCCTCGCCATGAAGTGGGCCGTTAGCGAGAAGTTCAAGGATTATCTGTGGGGAGCGAAGGTAGTTGTAGTTACGGATAACAACCCGCTGGTCCATCTCCAAACTGCAAAGTTGGGGGCAGTCGAGCAGCGATGGGTGGCGCAGCTGGCCAACTACGATTATCATCTGCAGTATCGGCCGGGGAAGGAGCACACCAATGCCGACGTCCTGTCTCGGCTCCCTGAGGTTAGACCCCTTTGTTTGCCACCCCATATAGTATCGGAGGAGGAACTTATGGTGGGGATCATAGAGGCCCCTGGGCTTCGAGGGGAAGTAGTTCCCTCGAGTTGGGGTTGGGACCCCCTACGGTGGAGGGACCGGCAGGCGGGGGACCCAGCTCTGGCCCAGATGCAAGATTGGCTGCAGCGAGGGACTTGGCCGGAGAGGATAGAACGACGTAAACAACCTTGGGGGATGCAGCAACTCCTGCGACAGGGGAAGAGACTCTTCCTCAAAGAGGGAGTCGTCTGTCGAACGTTACTCGACCCAGCCTTGGGGGAAGAGGTATGTCAAATAGTTGTGCCTAGGGATCAATCCCAAGCTCTCCTTCGAGCATATCACAACCACATGGGACATCAGGGGCAGGAGAGAACGATCTCATTGGTACGGAGACACTTCTACTGGCCAGGGATGGAGAAGGCAGTTAAGGTGTTCGTCTCGCAGTGCCCACGTTGCATTCTCTTTAAATCCCGGAGAGAGGTTCGAGCCCCACTGGCCCCCATTCAAGCTAAAGCCCCATTACATATGGTGGCGATGGACTATCTGACGTTGGGTCGACCTACTGACCTCATTCAGAATATCCTCGTGGTAACGGATCTTTTCACAAAGTTTGCGTGGGCTATCCCCACTAGAGACCAGACCGCAGTCACCACTGCCAACGCCCTCTGGAAGTATGTGTTCCAGCCCTTTGGATGTCCAGAGGTCCTTCACTCCGATCAGGGTCCAAACTTTGAGTCCCGGGTCATCAGGGAGCTGTGCCAACTGTACGGGTGTAAGAAGACCCACACCACGCCGTATCACCCCCAAGGGAACGGAGGATGCGAACGATTCAATCAGACCCTGTTGGGCCTATTGGGGACGTTGGAGGTAGAGCAACAGGGGAATTGGGTGGTAAATCTCCCGGCCGTAGTTCAAGCGTATAATAACAGCGTGCATAGCACTACTGGATATGCACCAACCTATCTGATGTTCGGACGGCACGTACGGTTACCCACGGACTTGCTGTTGGGATCCAGCCCGGCCGAGGAGGGAACCAGCCTAGCGGAATGGGTGAGCAACCATCACCAGCGCCTCCACTTCGCTTATGAACGGGTCTCTGCTCGAATCGAACAAGCTGCTCAGAAGAACAAAAGACTATACGATCGGACGGCTCGTGAAGCTCCCCTGCTGTCGGGAGACAGGGTTCTGGTCAAAGATAGTCGGCGCCAGGGGAAAGGGAAGTTGAGTGACCGTTGGGAGTCTCGGCCTTATGTAGTCCAACGACAACCCCGCCCTGACCAGCCCGTGTATGTCCTCCGCCCCGAAGGGGACTCCGGCCCGGAACGGGTATTACATCGGAATTTGATCCGCCCTTGCCCCAACTACCCAAGGCTTGTAGACACTATCTCCCCCACTGAAGAGAGAGTCCATCAGACCCCAATGATAGGATGGGCTGTGGTCCCAAGGGGACCGGCCATTGCACCTGAGCCAGTGAATGTTCCCTCACCCCCAAGACGTCCCCAGCGGGATAACCGAGGTCAGCCTCCGGTACGGTACGGCGACTGGGTAGAGGCACCGCGTTCTAGGGACTAGAACGGTTTGGTGGGGGGGTATGTCACGGGGTGACAAATTTCATTCATTTCTCTGGACGGAACTAATGTTCTCTGGGTTTTGCCTCCCGCCGGACCCATAACAAAGGGACACCGGGCTAGTTCCGGGATAGCGCGAGCATCTCCGACACTGGGGTGATTTGCCAAAGATCGCTAACAGCTGGAGGTGGGAGAAGCAAGCCTTGCGATTGGGACACGGGAAGATAAAAGGAGAAAGCATAGATCAAACAGGGTGTTGGTTTTCCTCGGGATCGGCGTTTGTTGGAGGAAGAGTGAGCTGTGGTGCAGATGTGGGGCTGCTAAACGGGCATGGCGTGGTGATTGGAGAGACACACAGGCGGATCCAATGGGAAGGAGGTAGCCACGGGACGGAGGAACGTTTGTGAAGAGATCGTGAGTAACCTAATCGACTTTGCATCTCCCTCTCTTGCGACAGCGGGACTTTGATGTAGAAGCCGGGCCAGGAGATGGGTAACGGCCTTATACCTGTGTAATTTTCCACTGAGTGCCATTTGTTGAGATGAAGTGATGTGATGCACTGTTTGCTGTTTGAAGTGTGAACCTAAACCCGCTGGATGTCCATGTCTTGTCCTAGTCTTCTATCTCCTCCCGACTGTACAAAGAGAGGCTAACATTGTTGTGTCCCACAGACGTTCGAGAGGGTTGATTTTGACAGCCCACTGGGAAGAGAAGTACGTATTCGCATGCTTGCCTGTCTGCTTTGCAGTAAAACCTCCTCTGCTGTAAACCCTGTGTCTGTGACTCCACCAGAGAAGAGACGTACGTACCCGCATACTCACCAGTCTGCTTGTGGTGAAGTTTCCAACCTCAAACCCCCAGCCGTAAGCCCTGTTGTTGCCACTTTGAAGAGAAGTACGTATTCGCATGCTTGTCTGTCTGCTTTGCAGTAAAACCTCCTCTGCTGTAAACCCTGTGTCTGTGACTCCACCAGAGAAGAGACGTACGTACCCGCATACTCACCAGTCTGCTTGTGGTGAAGTGTGCAGTTCAAACCTCCAGCCGTAAGCCCCGTTGTTCGCCACTTTGAAGAGAAGTACGTATTCGCATGCTTGTCTGTCTGCTTTGCAGTAAAACCTCCTCTGCTGTAAACCCTGTGTCTGTGACTCCACCAGAGAAGAGACGTACGTACCCGCATACTCACCAGTCTGCTTGTGGTGAAGTGTGCAGTTCAAACCTCCAGCCGTAAGCCCCGTTGTTCGCCACTTTGAAGAGAAGTACGTATTCGCATGCTTGTCTGTCTGCTTTGCAGTAAAACCTCCTCTGCTGTAAACCCTGTGTCTGTGACTCCACCAGAGAAGAGACGTACGTACCCGCATACTCACCAGTCTGCTTGTGGTGAAGTTTCCAACCTCAAACCCCCAGCCGTAAGCCCCGTTGTTCGCCACTTTGAAGAGAAGTACGTATTCGCATGCTTGTCCTGTCTGCTTTGCAGTAAAACCTCCTCTGCTGTAAACCCTGTGTCTGTGACTCCGCCAGAGAAGAGACGTACGTACCCGCATACTCACCAGTCTGCTTGTGGTGAAGTGTGCAGTTCAAACCTCTAGCCGTAAGCCCTGTTGTTTGCCACTTTGAAGAGAAGTACGTATTCGCATGCTTGCCTGTCTGCTTTGCAGTAAAACCTCCTCTGCTGTAAACCCTGTGTCTGTGACTCCACCAGAGAAGAGACGTACGTACCCGCATACTCACCAGTCTGCTTGTGGTGAAGTTTCCAACCTCAAACCCCCAGCCGTAAGCCCCGTTGTTCGCCACTTTGAAGAGAAGTACGTATTCGCATGCTTGTCTGTCTGCTTTGCAGTAAAAACCTCCTCTGCTGTAAACCCTGTGTCTGTGACTCCACCAGAGAAGAGACGTACGTACCCGCATACTCACTAGTCTGCTTGTGGTGAAGTGTTCAGTTCAAACCTCTAGCCGTAAGCCCTGTTGTTGCCACTTTGAAGAGAAGTACGTATTCGCATGCTTGCCTGTCTGCTTTGCAGTAAAACCTCCTCTGCTGCAACCCCTGTGTCTGTGACTTTACCAGAGAAGAGACGTACGGACCCGCATACTCACCAGTCTGCTTGTGGTGAAGTTTCCAACCTCAAACCTCCAGCCAGAAGAGACGTACGTACCCGCATACTCACCCGTCTGCTTGTGGTGAAGCTTCCAGCCTCAAACCTCAAGTCGTAAGCCCTTTTGTTTGTCACTTGAAGAGAAAGAAGAGACGTACGTACCCGCATCCTTACCAGCCTGCTCTGCGGTGAAGCCTCTAACGGTAAGCCCCTGTATGTGACGTTTGAAAAGGAGTACGTACTGACATACTTACCTGCCTGCCTTGCAGTAAAAACCCCCGGCTGTAAGCCCCTTCTGCCTGCCACTGGAAGAGCCGTACATCCTTGCATACTCACCAGTCTGCTCCGCGGTGAAGCCTCTAACTAAAAACCTTCCTCTGCTGTGGTCCTGGTGCCGTGCCTACCTGCCGGTGAAGAAAAGGACGTGCCTGTAGTGCCTGTGTACATTAAACTCTCCAGTCCGAAGTTCGACCAAGTTTCCGACTACCAGCTTACACTCCTAGAAGATTCTTTTAACTTTAAATAAAAACTTGATTTTAATTGACCTCCATTTGTCTGTCCTCCTTGCTCTGTCCTCCGTCCGACTCCCCAAGGGTGGCCCGGGGCTCAGGGGTGGGTGCAGGTCAGGTTGGCCCGCCCCGACCTGTGACAACACCACCCTAGCAGAGGACGTCCCTGGATTGTAGGTCCAGTGGCACCGCAAACCTGCTCAATCTCTTCCATCTCAGATAGGGGTACTGTATCTTATTTTATTTTTTATTCTAAACTGTTTTAATTATTCTTATTTCTTTTGATTATTTTAATTTCTTTATTTTTAACTGTTTTAATTATTGTTATTTCTTTTGATTTTTCTATGTAAAGCACTTTGAATTACCATTGTGTATGAAATGTGCTATATAAATAAACTTGCCTTGCCTTGCCTTGCCTAAATACCTGGCTTTGTGTAAACGTGGCCTTAATGGAATGCTGATTAATGATGTTTACTGCCACAACTATTGTTCATTGCCATTTGAGGCTTGCTATTTTAGTACATCACTTGTTGTGATCAGTGTTGTGGGTAACGCGTTATAAAGTAACGCGTTAGAGTACTCTAATTACCCTTTTCGTGATATGTGTAACTTAACGCGTTAGTTTTGTGCGTTAAGTAATCAGTAACTTCGTTATTAAAAAAAAAAGTAATCCGTTATTTTAAGGAAAGGAAAATCCCGACTGCAGCCTGTTTTTTGTCCGACAGTAGTATGCCTAGGTCTACTGTGCCACCTGCGGATGTATCAGCGGAGCCGAAGAGCTGTAATCATAAAGTCAATGGCTGTGACACGTCTGTGCCCTGCTCCCCCCTGTGTGTGTGTGTGGTTTTTTTTCGAACTCCCGACAAGATGGCAGAGAGGACAGCGTTTGCAGTATGGAAGTACGCACATTATTTTCAATTTGTCAACGAAAAGGAAAAGAACATAACGGTAAAATGCACACTCTGCGTTGGTGAAAAGCTTCTGTCGACCGCCAAAAATTCTACCTCAAATTTTAAAAAACATCTCACATCCAAACACCAATCTAGCACTCTGGTAGCAAAGCCTGCTGAGGAGGACGACGGTGGTGCACCAGCTCCAAAGCCACAGCGTTTGAGTTTTAACTCCGCTAAAACAGTCCCCATCAGTGAAGTTCACAAACTTGTGGCCGGTTATGTAGTTGAGGAGATGCTTCCAATTACAACTGTGGAGTCTCCATCTTTCCGTAGATTAATCAGAAAGACTCTAACTGCATTAGAGTTAAAGAAAAAATCAGGAGTTATCTTGTTGTATGGTGCTCATATAGCCTAGGCTACCCGGGCTGGGAAGGTGTGAATTTTGATTAATATGTTCTGTGATAATAAATAAATAAAACGCTATGTGGAATAGCCTATTGATGACTGTCTTTCCTGTTATTGTTATCCCGCAGTGTTAATTTAGTCGGATGACTGACGTTATTCATTGCCAGGAGTCACGACTTCTAGGTGCATTTAAAAGGGGCCGTGTCTGTCAATTAAGCTGCAGCATGTGTGAGGCGCTGCAAACGGCTTTTAATTTTTGGTAACGCATGAGTACTCTAACGCGTTACTTTTATGAATAGATAACGCTGTAACGTAACTGATTACTTTTAATTGATGGTAACGTTGCAACCTAATTAACTACTTTTCAAAGTAATTATACCCAACACTGGTTGTGATGACAGTTTATGTAATTTGTTTTGAGATTTTCACACTATGCTTTATTTAGTTTTATTTTTTGCCAAGTATCACCAGGCTTCATGTGAAGCAGTATAGAGTTAACCCTCTGGGGTCTGAGGTGTTTTCAGGGTCCTTGAGACGTTTTGGCATGCTCTGACATTTCTGCTTTTTTCAGTTGCTTATAAACATATTAATGGCACAGGTTAAATTACACTCTATATAGCACACACAGGGCTACCATAATATGTGAACAACATGTTAATACATGTTTGTATTGTTGAGAGAATATTGTTTATGCGTGGTTATTGAAAAAACTAAAAAATAAAGTTTCTAATATAAGGCCACAAATAACATACTAAATATCTGTCCACAAGACTTTTGACTAGTGGATGTTGTCGCCTTGAGTTTTTGCTTCGAATTGATCTGAAAATCATTCTGCCTAATCATTCACATAAAACAATAGATTGTTTTAAATTGTGAAAAACATTTTTTTGTTTGCAAAGGCAATATGCGGATGGGCGGAACGGCCCAACCCCCTCATGAATAATTAGGCAGTTCTCACCTGAGCAGACTGCATACTAATGAGCCTTTCATTCAGGGGTGTCACACAAGAAAGAATGCAAGGACAATATATATATATAAATAAATAAATAAATATGTATACACACACACACACATATATATATATATATACACTACCGTTCAAAAGTTTGGGGTCAGTGAGAATTTTATTTTTATTTTTTGGAGGAAAGAAATCAATACTTTTATTTATCAAGGAATAATTAATTTGATCGAAAGTGACAGTAAAGACATTTATAATGTTACAAAAGATTCTAACCCTAACCCTATTAATCAAAGAATCAAAAAAAAAAAAAAAAACTGTACAACTGACAGACCAACAACTGTTTCAACATTGATAATAATAATAAATGTTTCTTGAGCATCAAATCCTCATATTATACTGATTTGTGAAGGATCATATGACACTGAAGACACTGACACTGGTGATGCTACAAACAATCAAAATATAAATGAAAGCCAAAAGCACATTTTTAGTCACACCTTTTAGCCATCCACATACCATTTTTAGCCATCCACCGCGGTCAAAATAAACCAGTCGCATTTCAAAGTCGTTCGCGAAACGACCGCCAGGTGGTGCAAAGGGACATTTAGCAAAACTTAAGTGGGGCTAATGTCTGTAGCCTAAGGATGAAATACTACAAGTTATGGTAATTTCCAAATAAGCCTACAACAAACATTTATAGCCTACTCCGTAATTGTTGGTCATACAGATAAGATATAATCTTTTAAAACTGTAAAAGGCTAAAGTATAGGCCTACACTCACAGGCTAAATGAAAAAATCGCTCATGTGAGAAACAGACGTTTGGGTATTTCTCAGTGAGTAAATTCATAGCCGAGCGGTAGAACTTACGGTTCATCATCAAGATGACACGGGTTCAAATCCCGCACAAACAAGGTCTGCTGTATATTTTATATTTATTTAGATTTGTCTAGCTCTAAAACTCTGTTACACCATACAGTTTTTTTTGCTTATATTTATAAAATACAATTATCATGCATTTCCATTTTACACTAAGGAAAAAAAATAGTATCCAACAGAACGACTTTGCATCTGTATAATAATAGGCTACCAATCGTAATTTCAAAAGCAGTTATGTAAAAAAATTAATTATATATAGCCTATATATATATATATATATATATACTATATATATATATATATATATTTTTTTTTTTTTTCAGGGCTGCCAACTCTCACGCAATTGACCCAAATCTCACGCTCTCACGCCACACCCCCGATTTCTCACGCTGAAGTGTCAACCCGGTCGGTCAAATTCCTAAAAGATATAGTTTATCTATAGATCTACCTGTTGAGCCACTCGTGATCGACTAGTTATACCGCAAATTAGTTAAAATATCCCGTAATCTATCTAGAGCGAGCGTGCATGCGAGACAGATATTGTGCTCCAAACCGTGCGCGCGCATGGCAGAGAGGTCTGTTCCCTACAACCTAGAGTTTTTAAAAACATGGTTTTAAGTAAAGTGTGATTTGCCAGGGGGGACTAGGATTTCCTTCTGGTCTAAACATCCCTGCTTCTGCTGAATTATTTTAATCCCCCCCGTAATTTTTTGGTCATACAGATAAGAGTAGGCTTACATCGTTCAAAACTGTAAACTTGTATTCATATAGGCTAACGACAAAAACAGTATAGGCCTACAGAGGATCTACTCAAACATGCAATGTAAGCGCTTCCCAATGAGAAAATGACAAGACAAGGGTGAAAATCTCGCTCTATGTAGGCTAAATCGCCCTGAATTAAAATGTAAAAACAAATCAAATAATGTATTTGTCGAAATGTTGCGATATTGTTTCATTTAAGTTCATAATTATTCTATAAATGTTATTTAATTTAGCAGCATTACCACGAAGCACCGTGTTTCGATATTTATTTGAATAATACAAAATAAAATAAAAACTTAATTCACAAATTGCATGCCTTGTAAGGATCCAAAGATCCCTGTAGAATTTAATATTGAGTTGAACATTTTGTTCATGACAACAAATTAACATGCGTTTTTTCAGATTATATTTAGTTTTGCTTGGAAAAAGCTGGCCCAAACCAGTTTTATTTCATCAATTATTGAAATAATGAAATATTTAGTAATAAACTTTTGTGACAGAAATATCACTAGGCTACATGTAACTTAAATCATTTAATTCCTTCATTATCAACACTGTCTAGAATAGCAATTTAAGTGTGAATTGCGACTTCTCTTTGTGTTAAGTCAGCCTCAGACTCCGATAGCCTGTGGGGGGTTGGAGGGACAGTTGCTGGACAAAGGTGTTAATGATCCTCTTTCATATGGAGAGTGTCGGATAGCCAGCCTGATGAGCAGGCAAAATTATTGTAAGGATAAATCTGTGTCCAAATGTAGACCCCATATCTTATTAATTATAAATATTGTAGTTTATTTATTGTAGCCTATTTAAAGTTTTTTTCACACAAAATTTCAATTGAAGTTATTGTAAGGTGAATTCAACAAGGCATGCTGTGTCTTTGAAGCAACAATTAAAGGTTAAATAATTTTTTCGTGATTTGTATGGCTGACACGCAGCGACATATACAGTATTATCAGCTGTATGATGTGTTTTTACCCTGAAATGTTTAATTTCGAGAGAGAGACCCGCGCGCGCAGCGAGGGAGACTAAATAAACTTGTTAAAAAGAGATCCAGCGCGAGAGAGGCAAAGAGAAACGCATGTTTTTAATTTAATTATGTTTCTTTTGACAATTTTCGTTTTGTAGGCCTACTGTTTTAATTGTTTAATTTAGCTGTAATTTCTTTGGCAATACAAATTTAAAATGTCGCAAGAATAAGATTAGCCTAGTGTTTCTTATTTTGCATCGCAAAAGAAATAAACTCTAAACAAGATGCAACCCTGTTTTACATTAAACAATTTAAACCTTGAAATGTTCGAACTTGGTTTCAAACTTAAGTAATTTTAGTGTTCTTTTACATTACACAATAATTTAGCAGACTAAAGACGAGCTTCTTCATTTTCATTTTCTGATACAATCGGCTGACAATCTTCCTTCATCAGTTTTTGTCGTTTGTGCAGCGGCTGCGGTTCTACAGGAATGTAGCAAATTTATGTTGTAATGATAATCAAACAAAACTCTTGACTTTAAATAAGTAAACAGATATAAACAGTTACCTATTTAAGCATCAAGGTGGGAAAATATAAACGTAGGACAACATCGGTTAACAACATGTATGCTACATTGAGATTCGATCTCGGGTCGAATGAAGCTCCTCGAAGCTCGTGTCGTTGCGTTGATCACTGAGCTGTCTTCTGTATGCTGTTAAAGTTGTAAAGCCTCATTCATGTAGCCTAAATGTTTTTATTGCAACGTTTTATGTTGAAATGTTTTCATTATTTATTCAATTACATTTCAGTAGCCTAATTTCAGTATTGTGATTATGAATTATTTTAACTACGTTTCACTTGTTGAATTCTTCTGCTACCAGCTTTCAATCGCTCTGAATCAGGCGCGGTGCGGCAGCAGATTACGCATTAGAGAGAATAAACCGGAATAAACGAACACTTTTCAGAGTCTATGATTGTAGCGCCTCTTAGCGGTAAAAGGCAGCAAATACACCACACATTTTACCGCCGCGGTGGAACGGCTGATGTGGGCATTGTCATGGCTTGCCTCGACATTTGCGTTTGAATAGCGCGCGTCCTCCGTGGGCGTGTCAGATTAACGCGTAATGAAGTGTAATGAGCTGGGGAAAAAAATACTGACAGCACTCTCTTTTCATACAGATTGCATAAACTGAGAATATTTGTTTTTTATATAAATTACTTCATTTAAAAGAAGAGAATTTAAGCTTCATAAAGAAAAACCTCTCGTGCCTGTGTGACAAGTAATCGCGGAGTTACAGTTAATCTTAGGACCCGTTTCAGAATGGACTTCACTGACAGAGAGAACGCAGAACTCGCATCATGTTTGTTTTTCTTTATTTGGTGAAAAGCACAACACTTTGTTTTTATTGTGAGTATCCACAAAAAAAATAGAAACTTAACAGGATCTAATGATATACAACACTTATATGTAAGATCAAAATTAACCGAGTATTTTGAGTCTCTTTTACACTGATAAGAAAAAAAGCGAGACAATCGCGCCGGCGCGATAGCCGACCCCAGGGGGTTAATGCACAAACACTGACAATCACACATAAAAGCATTACTAAATTCATATAAAATATTGTTCCTGAATGTGTTGGGAAATTCATAACTGAAATAGTATTATGTATTGTATACAGTTGTGATTGGCAAGTGCGTTTCTTCTGATTACAAACACTAGTTCCTATTACAGTGAATCTGATCTGGTCAGTTTTATCATTCAGACATTCAGATGCAATATAGTAAAGGAAAACTCATGTGAACCTGTGTTTTGCAAGTTTAAGTTTAAATAAAAACTTGGATTACTGTTACAAATAAATGTTAAACCGAAACTGGCTTATGAAAATTTTAATAGACATCAGTGTCTGTCTGTCTGACTAATTAATGTCATTTTATTAATAGATTGGTGTGCCAAGAGTGACATTAGAGTCTTCACGTAGACTGAGTTAAGCAAGAGTCTTGTGACAAAAATTATAATAGAACATTATAGCCATAAAAAAATCATAATACTTGGATACTTGAGTACATTTGAAGGCAAATACTTTTGTACTTTTACTCAAGTGAATGTTTAAAGGCAGCACTTCTACTTTAACTTGAGTAATATTTTACCTTGGGTATCTCTACTTTAACTCTTACTTCGTCCACCACTACTTGAAGTATACTGGTAATTAGTTTGGCTGCAAATATACTTAGCAATTTTTTTCCCCATCAGAGATAACTTTATTCTAGAGCTGGTGACTTGACTTTACATGTTACTCCGGGCTCAAGTGTCCTTAAGTCGACATCCCAAGCTTATATCTGAGGCCTTTCTCGTGTTTGTGTGCACACACTACACAACCTTGAAGGGTCCAGACACTTCCAGTCTGTTGTGAGCGCACAGAATGAGTATTTGCTCGGTCCTGTGTGAGCGCTCGGTTTTTGTCTGTTTTTTGTTTTATTTTATAACTAATAAAAGCCTGATTCTCCTGCATTATTGAGTCATCGCTCATCTCTTCACCCAACCTTGACAGAATCATTATTTTAAAGTGTTGCCAAATATTTAACTAGAGAAGCCTTCCTGCAAAACCAGACCAACCTGTAATACATTCAAACGTCAATTGTTGAGTTTTGAGGTCATGTTCCTAAAAAGGGTTAGTTTGGTGATGTAGAAGGTTATAACCCTTTTAACCCTTAAAAACAGTCCCTTATAATGCGACGAGCATGAGAAAATACCTATGTCCTTATATCTGTTCTGAGTCAAAGATTGTGTTGTATTTTTTCCATGCTGCATGAATTAAGCACTGTTATTATAGGAACCAATTCATCATTTATTTTTGCACAATACTATTGATGTAAATGTTTTAATCACAAGTTTTGAGTTAATCACGAGTTTTCAGCATTGACAAATGAGAGGGAAATATTTTATTGCTGCATTTAATGGAGACCAACCCTCCCCAGCAACAATTTAAAGTAATAAAAGAATGAAAAAAAACCCACAAACCTTCCTTGTAACTAATGTCATGAATCTCGCCACAAGTACAGTTTGTTCCACTTTCTGTTTACATATGTTTGGATTCAAGACAGGGAAGCCAATTTACGATCATTCCCATGATCGATCATCATTTAAATGAATGATAATTTAATTGATTAATCATTAACCTTAAAGGGGATATATCATTAAAATCTGTTTAAAGGATTAGTTCACTTTAATATGAAAATGTATATACTTGCTCTCAAACCGTACTCGGTTACTAACGTAACCTCTGTTCACTCTAGAGAGGGAACGAGTACTGCGTAATATCTTACGCTATGGGGAAAACCTCTTTTCCACGAGATATTGAACCCAAAAATTATCCTTAATTTTTAATCAATGTAAAACGCTTTGCGGCAGCATGCAGACATAGGCGAGACAGCTCGCGCGCCTATTGGCTGCCCTGAGCAAAAGCAGCAGCCTATCGAGAACGGCTCTGCGTGACGTCATGACCAATGGGGGCACTTCGCGCCCATTTCGTCACGTCCCGCCAGAAAGGGCGTAAAGGGTTAGTAACCGAGTACGTTCTCTTACGAGAGTATCTCTCGCACTGCGTAATATCTTACGCTATGGGGAACACAGTGCAACACGCCGTGCATACAGGGATCCAACACCAAAGTCCCAAGGGCAGAGGCCCGGGGCGCATATAGTGCATAATCACCATAGACTCACAAAGAGTAAAGGAAGAGGGGCTAAAAGCGTCATTCCTTATAAAGTAGCATCCAGAGGAGCTAATCATATGAAAATTATACCACGCAGCCAGGGTGACCATACGTGTGTCAACACTCGTGGAGCTGCTGTATCGGTCAGTGCGCGATACACAGGCCAAACTCAGCATCTGGACCGCACAGCGGGGCAGATAGCACTGAATTCTAGACCGCCAAAAGCTTAGCTTGTAAGGCGGGGACCTCCAGGTTATAATATTTTATAAATGTAGACGGCGAGGCCCAGCCCGCGGCTGTACAGATATCTTGCAGGGTAATCCCGCTAGACCATGCCCACGAAGAGGCCAAGCCTCTCGTGGAGTGCGCTCTGACACCCAAGGGGCATTGCAGGCCCTTAGAGGTGTAAGCCAGCGCTATTGCATCGACTATCCATCTGGATAGGCTCTGTTTTGATGCGGCAAGTCCCTTAGAACGTCCGCCAAACAAAACGAAAAGCTTCTCAGTCTGTCTAAAACCAGACGAGCAGGACACATAAGCTCTTAGTGCCCTGAGCTTCCATCTCGTCTTGTCAACGAAAACTCGAAAACGTCTCGTCATGTTTTAGTCACCTTAGAGCTATTTTTAGCTAGTCATCGTCGCGTTATCGTCATAAAAAAAAAGTGCGTCAACGAAATCATTTCGTTATCGTCATCGTTGACGAAAACAACATTGCATGACACCTTCATAATCATGACATGACACATGTTATGAATATGAAGGAAGTTGTATGCATGTTTATGACAACTGTCATTAAGTGTCATTCGCTCAATTATGACATTTTTAATGCAAATATGACATTGTTTGAGATGTCTTTGTTATGACACCTTGACATAAACCAATACATCATAACCTGTCAGTGTCTTTGTCATGACAACTTGACATTACTAAGACAACACAACCTGTCATAAACATGACATAGCAGATTAATTATCAAACTTAAGAAACCGCTTAGCTTTATTGGTTAACATTACATTAAACTGTCAGGTGGTTGGTTTTGAGATTGGCTGTCATGAAGCCATTATAACTGTTTAATGACAAATTCAATTTGTACCACTGTAGTTGAGGTCACGAAAAATATTCATGACACAGTTATAATGGCCTTATGACAGCCAGTGTCAAAACCAACCACATGACAGTTTAACTTAATTTAATGTCAAGTTGTCATGACAAAGACTGACAGGTTATGATGTTATGGTTTATATCAAGATGTCATAACAAAGACATCTTAAACAATGTCATATTTGCATTCAAAATGTCATTATTGAGCGAAAGACACTACTTATATCCAGGAAATCCTAGAAACAGTAGTAGCTTTGATGGGAACAAAGGCTAAAGGGAAAAGGCTATTACACATGGCTTTATCCTTCTCCCTACACTGCCGCCCATAGGTTTGGCATAGTTATAATGGCGCTCGCGGCGTATTTATGCGGGTGTGTGCACTATGTTATTATTGAAAACAGAGGAGGGGGAAATATTCGTTTCTCTAAATACTGTTCGGACGCTCTTGCTTACTGCTCCGCGCTGTCGAGCAGACAGCGGCACTCAGCTCAGAGCACAGCCGAGCACAGGAGACTGATAGTGGGGGACTCCATAATCAGAAACATTAGTAGCAGGGATACAACTACATGCTGCCTTCCACAAGCAACAACTTCTGATGTGAACAGGGAACTTGAGAACATTCTGATGAAACATAAAACTGCAAATCGACTCATCATTCATGTGGGGAAAAATGATATTCATAAAGAGCAGTCAGACCTCCTTAAGAAGGATTTCAATTAACTTTTTGAAACACTTAAAAGACTGAAAGTTCAAACATTTATCACTGGACCACTCCCAGCAAGAGGAACAAACAGGTTTTCATGGTTGCTTGGGCTTAATACATGGCTCCAAAAAACCTGCTATTTAAAAGGAGTAAACTTCATTGACAACTTCAATCTTTTCTGGAGTCAGAGGCAACTGTTTCAACAGGATGGGCACCACCCAAACAAACTTGGTTCAAGAGTGCTAAGGGACAATATCTGCTTCTCCCTCAATCATCCTTCTGCAGTGTGTGCCAAACCACTCAACCTGAATGGCACACACACACACCTGGACACAGTATGAATGACCACAGGACTTCACTTCAGCACCTGAATGGACATGCGGTTGACACGTCACACAAGGACAATGATAACACCATGCAGCCACAACAACTTCTGCTCACGGACACAATCTCAGCTGAGCCCTGCCCACAGCGCTCACCACAGACAGAATTTGACATATTAGAACTGCTCCAAGATTCAGCTCCCAAGGACGACTTTCTGGAAAACAGCCAGGGAAACCAGGACAGCATATTACAGCCTCCGATAACACTAGTGCAACAGCCCAGCTAGCAAAAATTGTGCGGGCCGAGAGCGGCCCGATTAAGGCTAAAACACTCGGCCGATCCTCGGCATGAATCTAGGTCCGATTGCTCTGCGAGCACTCGGTTTTAACGCGGTCCGATTAAGGCTTAAACACTCGGCCGAGCGCTCGGTTTTAATGCGGCCCGATTGCGGAACCCCGAGTGAGAGGACGTAACGCTCCCCTCCAATCCCGTTCCTTGTTTTGGCTTATTTAAACTATTGATTTTTCATTCATGTCAGGTTAATACTAAAATAGCTGAGCAGCCGTTATTTATGCAAGATAAACTTAAATAAAACAGCACAAGGAAGACAGGTTTCATGTTTAATGCATTTTTTTATTGGACCACACTTCTCTCCCGTCTGATGAATGAAGGACACTACTTAAATTAACAAAGTCAGCTCATCACACACACGTCTGGTTCGCTATCTTTGTGGGGACTCTCCATAGGCATAATGATTTTTATACTGTACAAAATGTATTTTCTGTCCCCTTACACTAACCCTACCCCTAAACCAACCCATCACAGGAGACATTCTGCATTTTTACATTTTCAAAAAACATTACTTAGTATGATTTAAAAGCTGTTTTCCTCATGGGGACCACTGGCTGGTCCCCACAATGTAGGTGATCTCAGGTTTTACTATACTTGTTGGGGACATTTGGTCCCCATGTAATATAAACAAGGGCACACACACATTAATAACAGATATTGAAATATCACAGCATTAATGTAAAATCAAGGAGTTCAAAATACTAATTTCCAATATCAAATTTGTAACTTTAAAACATTTAATCCCACTGCGTTTTTGAGGTCTATGTTGTCTGCCTGTTCGCCCTCTGGCTTCGGCCACCATCCCTATCAGAGGCTGCAGCCACCTGGTGATGAGGAGCTCTATTTCCTTTTCTGTAGAGTCTTTGGTCAGGGCATTCCGGCGGACTGCATCTGAGAAAAACACAAGATAGAAGAGGGCAGCATGACCATGTGATGTTACTCTGCAACCACCAAAACTTAATTTGGATGCAAGGCTCTCCTCTACACTTACATTTCTTTTTAATTTAAAAAGTTTAGGAGCACAGTCAAACATTTAGGAGCACCTGATGTGACCTGATCTGAAAAATTACAAATTAACCTTCCCATTATAAGGTGATTTATATTTGACGGGTTCGTACAGACTCTGTCATTATGAAATTCCAGGACTTTCAAGGACGTAAAGCACTACTGTTTTGGATTTCACGGACTTCAATCAGCACTTATCAAACAATATCTTATTTTTATTTATTTTATTTTTTTACTCAAATTACATATGGTATCTGATGTTTCACTTCATAGAGATCAATCCATTGACCAGCGCTGTCAGGCATGGGAAATTAGCCTGGCTGCGCCCTCCTACGCACTTCCGCTCAATTTCATTTTCCTTCAGTACTACGTCTGGGACTGCTGTATATTCTTAGGTTTCCAGAAATCAATTTTTTGTAGGACCAATCAGCGAACAGAGGGAGTGGCTGAGAACGATGATGGTTGACAAATGAAACTTTTGAGGAAAAATACAATACGGAGATGTTACATACAGCACAATTTTTAAGAAACAAACATCAAAATTCAAGACCTTTTAAAGTCTTTTTAAGGTATTATTTCCAAATTAATAAATTCAATGCTTTTAAGGCTTTTTAAGGCCCCGTGAGAACCCTGTTAGTTATTTAAGGAATATAGCATGAATGAGAGTGGGGACTGACTTTTAGGAATGATCTGATTAATGTATAAATTAACTCACCAGATTTTTCCTCTCCTCTGGATTCTTTAATGTCTCCTCCAAACATTGTAGCTCCTCAATAGTTGAAAGTGGCGGGAGCCCAAAATGTGTTGGGTCTGGCGTGAAGTCTGGAACTGCTTGACTGCTGGAGATTTTTTGGAAATGCACCAGGATGAGCAACTGCTGCTCTGATAGAATCGAGCTGAATGAGGATCTCCTTGGCAATTGCTGTAAGACAAGAAAAAGCAGGCATAGCAGATTAGTAGCAAAACATTATATGTAGATATGTCAGAGTAAACCGAGAAAGATCACTTTGTAGAATTCCTACCTGTAGGCACAGCCTCTCGAGAAGACCTGTTCTGTGTGTCATGTACTTGTGGGGTGTTCTAAAATAAAAAAGCCACAAATATGTTACAAGACATGTAAATTTGCATTACAGTAAGATATTGCACGTTGTGCATTGGAAACACTTATTTTAACAGATGTCTGTTTTGTATAGCTAACTCTGTAAAACAGAAAGCAAACTTTTATATATATATATATATATATATATATATATATATATATATATTATTCATTTTTACAGAAGTTGTAACGTTAGCATATTCCTTTTGTAAAGCTACAGAACATGTTTGATTCATCAATGTTTTGTAAGTTTGAGCCATGTGTTTATTAAGGTCTGAAATAAAACTGAAATAAATATTCCCAGCACTTTCTGTGATGTAGTATGCTTGCTTAGCATAGGAAGTAATAAGAAATTACTCTTTACATTAAGGGAGATTAAGTGAGAACAGGGTGTTTGGGGAATCACTTTTTTCATGTGCCAGAGCGAGCTGCGGGCCACACTCGGCCCGGTTAACACACGCCGATGCCGAGTCTGAGCCGCAGGCGCCGCGGGGCAGCCGAGCTCGGGCCGATTATACATGCTATCTGGGATGTTGTTAACCGATGTTGGCCTACAGCGTTTATATTTTACCACCTTGATGCTTAAATAGGTAACTGTTTATAACTGTTTACTTATTTAAAGTCAAGAGTTTTGTTTAATTATTATTACAACATAAATTTGCTACATTCCTGTAGAACCGCAGCCGCTGCACAAACGACAAAAACTGAAGGAAGATTGTCAGCCGATTGCATCAGAAAATGAAAAAGAAGAAGCTCGTCTTTAGTCTGCTAAATTATTGTGTAATGTAAAAGAACACTAAAATTACTTAAGTTTGAAACCAAGTTCGAACATTTCAAGGTTTAAATAAAGTGTCGGGACAGTTTTTTTTAATTTAAAACAGGGTTGCATCGGTTTAGAGTTTATTTCTTTTGCGATGCAAAATAAGAAACACTAGGCTAATCTTATTCTTGCGACATATTAAATTCGTATTGCCAAAGAAATTACAGCTAAATTAAACAATTAAAACAGTACAAAACGAAAATTGTCCAAAGAAACATATTTAAATTAAAAACATGCGTTTCTCTTTGCCTCTCTCGCGCTGGATCTCTTTTTAACAAGTTTATTTAGTCTCCCTCGCTCTGATAATACTACTGTATATGTCGCTGCGTGTCAGCCATACAAATCACGAAAAAATTATTTAGCCTTTAATTGTTGCTTCAAAGACACAGCATGCCTTGTTGAATTCACCGTACAATAACTTCAATTGAAATTTTGTGTGAAAAAAAAACTTTAAATAGGCTACAATAAATAAACTACAACATTTATAATTTAATAAAATATGGGGCCTACATTTGGACACAGATTTATCCTTACAATAATTTTGCCTGCTCATCAGGCTGGCTATCCGACACTCTCCATATGAAAGAGGAACATTAACACCTTTGCCCAGCAACTGTCCCTCCAACCCCCCACAGGCTATCGGAGTCTGAGGCTGACTTAACACAAAGAGAAGTCGCAATTCACACTTAAATCGCTATTCTAGACAGTGTTGATAATGAAGGAATTAAATGGAATTACATGTGGCCTAGTGATATTTCTGTCATAAAAGTTTATTACTAAATATTTCATTATTTCAATAATTGATGAAATAAAACTGGTTTGGGGCAGCTTTTTCCAAGCAAAACTAAATATAATCTGAAAAAACGCTTGTTAATTTGTTGTCATGAACAAAATGTTCAAATCAATATTAAAGTCTACAGGGATCTTTGGATCCTTACAACCAGGCATGCAATTTGTGAATTAAGTTTTTATTTTATT
The DNA here is from genome assembly GCF_029890125.1 of Rhinichthys klamathensis goyatoka. Lineage (NCBI taxonomy): Eukaryota > Metazoa > Chordata > Actinopteri > Cypriniformes > Leuciscidae > Rhinichthys > Rhinichthys klamathensis. Next base: position 543,430 of record NW_026606599.1, read on the forward strand.
TTGTATTATTCAAATAAATATCGAAACACGGTGCTTCGTGGTAATGCTGCTAAATTAATTAACATTTATAGAACAATTATGAACTTAAATGAAACAATATCGCAACATTTCGACAAATACATTATTTGATCTGTTTTTACATTTTAATTCAGGGCGATTTAGCCTACATTTAATTAGAGCGAGATTTTCACCCTTGTCTTGTCATTTTCTCATTGGGAAGCGCTTAAATTGTGTTTGAGTAGATCCTCTGTATACCTCTCGTTTTCATATGGATTAGCCAATAATCAGATAACATTTATTAGCCTAAATATTTAGACATTTAAAGGCTTTAGACATAGCCGATTTCTTATCGTAACTGAGCTGAAGTGGCTTTCGGTTCATTTTTGTGACGCGCAGTTCCCGGAGACAGAGACGACAGATATAGCCTACTGTTTTTGTCGTTAGCCTAATATGAATACAAGTTTACAGTTTTGAACGATGTAAGCTACTCTACTCTTATCTGTATGACCAAAAAATTACGGAGTCGCCTACTAAGTTATTTTAGCTGTAATAATGAGAAGTATGTGTTTGTGGTAGGCTACAGCCGCGGATCAGTTATTCACTGCAAACGCATCATATGTGAAAGCACTATAGCGCGCGTTGCTCCTGCACCGCAACACGCACTGCAAACGGGGTATGTGTGAAACGGGCGTTAGATGATAGATCCACCTACAGTTCTTAGAAACTTAGATGTGTTTAACAACTCTTTTTTTCGTACAACAGCAGCACTCATCTTGTTCGTTTATAGCGGATGCGGATGAACAGCCGTAAACCGGAAACTTATATGCCGACTTCTGACAATAGCGGAAGTTCGAAATTACGCTTGTGCACATAGCCTATTGTATTTTATAAATATAAGCAAAAAAAAAAACTGTATGGTGTAACAGAGTTTTAGAGCTAGACAAATCTCTCTGCAATAATAAATATAAAATTTACAGCAGACCATGTTTGTGCGGGATTTGAACCCGTGTCATCTTGATGATGAACCGTAAGTTCTACCGCTCGGCTATGAAATTTCTCACTGAGAAATACCCAAACGTTTGTTTCTCACATGAGCGAGAAAACGTTTTGTCTTTAGCCTGTGAGAGTGTAGGCCTACTTTAGCCTTTTAAAGTTTTAAAAGATTATATCTTATCTGTATGACCAACAATTTGTTGTAGGCTTATTTGGAAATTACCATAACTTGTAGTATTTCATCCTTAGGCTACTGTTAATAGACATTAGCCCCACTTACGTTTTGCTAAATGTCCCTTTGCGCCACCTGGCGGTCATTTCGCGAACGACTTTGCAATGCGACTGGTTTATTTTTACCACGGTGGATGGCTAAAAATGGTATGTGGATGGCTAAAAGGTGTGACTATAAATGTGCTTTTGGCTTTCATTTATATTTTGATTGTTTGTATATATATATATATATATATATATATATATATATATATACAGTATATATATATATATATATATATATATATATATTTTTTTTAAAGTTATAAGGTCAGGTTTGAACGAAGCAAATGAGAAACTAAAGAAAAAATTGAATTGGAATTGGTTATTATTAATAATAATTAAGTTTATTATAAGTTAAGTATCAATCTTTAAATGTGTTTTGTTCCAATGATTCTACATTCAGTAATGGGTTCAAATCACTTACTCTACTGAAACAATCGTTTCATCATTTCATACACTTGTCTGTTAAAAATGAGTTGAGTTTTGAGTTTAAAGGATCTTGTTAACTTTTATTTATTTTGAAGATCTGAGGTGAATTATTGCTTTCAGTATGGCTATAAAATACACATGTGGCAGGATAGGTGATTTTGCCCTCCTATTGGCCCTGGTCAAGTTTGGCTTTGGCAGACCAATGAGGTGGAAGCGGCCGCAATATTTAAGGACCCTTATTTTGCCCGGTGTACGGGTCCTCGTAAGTCTGGGTTCTTCCCTTCCTGGCATTTTCGTTTCCTTTCTCGTTTCTCCTAAGGTATGTTGACACTCTCTTTGACTGTGTAATGATGTGAATAGCTCTAGTAATATGCTCTATTTATAGTTTAGTTAGAGCGGGTCTGGTGGTGCTGGCATTGTGGCAAGTTTATGACGGAGTTCGCTTTCAGGCACGTTGATATTTGCACTAAATTTTGATCACTTGCGTTTGGGGTATTTATTATGTTGTTCAGCAGTAACAACGCATTAGCAGGTGTGTGAATGCTGGCCGGTAGACAGAGCCGCAGCACCTGTTGTGAGTAACCATACAGCTTTGCGTTTGGTGGTTGTTCTACCTAAATCATAAGTATGCCTTTTCCTCGTTCACATGTGGGGTTCGGTGCAATTAGTTGACTTGTGCCTTTGTGTTGAAGGTAAATGGGGAATGGAACATCACTATCTCTAAGCCCTAACTGAAGACGCTACATGTGACACTGCTATATGTGACGCCGCTGCTGTTTTGCTTCCCGGTGGAGCAGTCGATTTTTTTCCCTTCCGGAATTCCTGTTCCCTTTACGCAATCATACTACAAATCATGCGTAGTTGCCGAGTTACCATACGTACAATCAGAACTGAATACAAGCAAGAAGCACAACTGGATGTTCGGGAAGCCAAAAGGTTAAAAAAGTATTGTATTTATTCCGAAACTTAAAAGTGTATTTTTTATTTATTAGAAGCGAGTTCTTCCCCATCTGTCAATTCAATCCAGCTTATTTCTTTTCAAATTTAAAATGTATTACCGATTTCAATGTAATGTAAAAGGCTTTGATTAGGACAGACTATTTGGACCACAATCACTTCACTGGTGCTTTTAATGTCACATTTTATAAAAGAAATGCTTGTTTTGAAAGAGTTGGATTTCACCAAAGTGAAAATTAAGGGAAAAATAAACTCCAAAAACAATGGCTTCATAATTTAACTATTTATTGCAAGAAACACATTTGTATTCATCCTCCATGGATGGATTGCCCACACACTTTAAGTGGAACCATCGCCCACAGTCATCACAGGCAATCTACACTCACCTAAAGGATTATTAGGAACACCTGTTCAATTTCTCATTAATGCAATTATCTAATCAACCAATCACATGGCAGTTGCTTCAATGCATTTAGGGGTGTGGTCCTGGTCAAGACAATCTCCTATACTCCAAACTGAATGTCAGAATGGGAAAGAAAGGTGATTTAAGCAATTTTGAGTGTGGCATGGTTGTCGGAGCCAGATGGGCCGGTCTGAGTATTTCACAATCTGCTCAGTTACTGGGATTTCACGCACAACCATTTCTAGGGTTTACAAAGAATAGTGTGAAAAGGGAAAAACATCCAGTATGCGGCAGTCCTGTGGGCGAAAATGCCTTGTTGATGCTAGAGGTCAGAGGAGAATGGGCCGACTGATTCAAGCTGATAGAAGAGCAACTTTGACTGAAATAACCACTCGTTACAACCGAGGAATGCAGCAAAGCATTTGTGAAGCCACAACACGCACAACCTTGAGGCGGATGGGCTACAACAGCAGAAGACCCCACCGGGTAATGGTAATGGTAAATGGTAATGGTAAATGGACTGCATTTATATAGCGCTTTCACAGACCCAATGGCCACCAAAACGCTTTACATTTTGCCTCACATTGACCCATTCACTCACTCATTCATACACCGACGGCGGTGTCAGCCATGCAAGGCGCCATCCAGCTCGTCGGGAGCAGCTGGGGTTAGGTGTCTTGCTCATGGACACCTCGACACTTGGTCAGGTGGAACCAGGGAAAGAACCACCAACCTTCCGGTTTGTAGACAACCTACATGAACCACTGAGCCACTGCCGCCCCTCCACTCATCTCCACTACAAATAGGAAAAAGAGGCTACAATTTGCAAGAGCTCACCAAAATTGGACAGTTGAAGACTGGAAAAATGTTGCCTGGTCTGATGAGTCTCGATTTCTGTTGAGACATTCAGATGGTAGAGTCAGAATTTGGCGTAAACAGAAAGAGAACATGGATCCATCATGCCTTGTTACCACTGTGCAGGCTGGTGGTGGTGGTGTAATGGTGTGGGGGATGTTTTCTTGGCACACTTTAGGCCCCTTAGTGCCAATTGGGCATCGTTTAAATGCCACGGCCTACCTGAGCATTATTTCTGACCATGTCCATCCCTTTATGGCCACCATGTACCCATCCTCTGATGGCTACTTCCAGCAGGATAATGCACCATGTCACAAAGCTCGAATAATTTCAAATTGGTTTCTTGAACATGACAATGAGTTCACTGTACTAAAATGGCCCCCACAGTCACCAGATCTCAACCCAATAGAGCATCTTTGGGATGTGGTGGAACGGGAGCTTCGTGTCCTGGATGTGCATCCCACAAATCTCCATCAACTGCAAGATGCTATCCTATCAATATGGGCCAACATTTCTAAAGAATGCTTTCAGCACCTTGTTGAATCAATGCCACGTAGAATTAAGGCAGTTCTGAAGGTGAAAGGGGGTCAAACACAGTATTAGTATGGTGTTCCTTATAATCCTTTAGGTGAGTGTGTATATATATATATTAGGGCTGTCAGTTAAACGCGTTATTAACGGCGTTAACGCAAACCCGTTTTAACGGCGTTCATTTTTTTATCGCGCGATTAACGGTCTTTTTGGCCTAGCAAACTTTGTAGTTTTTTTTCACATGCTTCTGCAACAGGACGCGGCATGCGCGGCGCTGCGCTATGAAACCCATTCATTTCAATGGTTGCGCCGCAAGAGGACGTTTTGAAAGCGCAAGCGGATCTAGCTAGACCAGAAACAAAACAACAGGCACGCCGCACACACTTGTTTGGGCTTGCGAGCCGGATGCGCAAACGCGAATCTCTCTGCTCGCGCGCGGAATATAATGTGCCGAGCACGAATCTCTCTGCTCGAGTCGCGCGCTCTCAGATACACGCTGCTCTTGTAAGAATTTTCTCTGGGCTCGCTCAGAGAATATGCCTGCACTTAAAACGTGTTCAGTGCAATCGCGAATCTCTCCTCTTCCCCAGCTAACAATTTTAGGTTATAAGAACGTTTTCATAACGGTCCCATTAAGTTATAAAAATGTTATTTCTGAATGTTATTGGAACGTTCAAAACGTCCAGTTTTGAGTGGATGACGAGCGCGAGACGCCGAAATGGATGCCAATAAGATTCTGAATGGAAAGTTTACTTTAAAAAAGTTGCCAAATGGTTCCATTGACAAGACCAAAGTGATCTGTGTGTCTGTCGTTGTGAACTGAGCTATCATCATCGCAGCACGTCCAGTCTAAAACACCACTTGATGATGGCCAGCACACACACACACACACACACACACACACACAGCTGATGCGAATTCCCCGCCCCCTCGTCAATATCAGGACCTCGTCAGTATTTCTTTCACCCTTTTATTGATGGACAGTGTTACATTGTGAGAGAGATTATTTGCTCCAAGTGAGAATGTTTTAGTGTGAAATTGAACAGTATATATAGCAATATTGTTTTCAATAAAAAACATTAGCACAAAGCAAGCCGATCCACTTTTCCATGTTGATAAGAGCATTAAAATGAGAAAAAATAATGGGACAAAAAGAAATCAAGAGACATTTAGAATAGATAAAAATGTGCGATTAAATGTGATTAATCGCGAGTTAACTATGACATTAATGCGATTAATCGCGATTAAATATTTTAATCGTTTGACAGCACTAATATATATATATATACACACAAATTTTTTATATATATGTATATATGTGTGTGTGTGTATGTTCTATACTTTGCTAACCAATGCCTTGAGTATGTACCAACAGCACAAACGAACGTACACAAAGCCCTGAACAAAATGGGCATTAGCACAGTAATACAATGCAAAATAAATAAAATTTGCAGGACACTTTGAGCCTTTCATATTTTCCCTTCCACATGTCTGTCATGGCAAATGTGTCCATATGGAATGCCTTGCCCGGTGAGGTCAAATTGTGCTCCCTCACTTTCAGGGACAGATACGCATTTATAACCTTGACAAACATTGCAAAATTAAACATTAATACAAAATATTAACAAAGCAGATGAAAGGCGTATCTGTCAAAATCAATGAAATGTGCACCTCACTCTCCAACTCCCTTCCAGGGCTGATCTGTAGGTCTTTGTAAAATAATTTAACCCTCTGGGGACCAGAAACGCGCCCGCGCGTTTTGCCGTTTTTTTTTTCACATAGCAGAAAAATAGACTTAAAATACTCTGTTGATTTTGATCGTACATATAAGTGTTATACATCAATCGATCTTGTTAATTGTCTATTATTTTTCTGTATACTCACAATAAAAACAAAGTTTTGTGCTTTTTGTCAAATAAAGAAAAATAAACATGATGCGAGTTTTGCCTTCTCTCTGTCAGTGCAGTCCATTCTGAAACACGTCCGAAAAATTAACTCTAACTCTGCAAATACTTGTCATACAGGCACGAGAGATTTTTCTTTATGAAGCTTGAATTCTCTTCTTTTCAATGATGTAATTTATATAAAAAACAAATATTCTCAGTTTATGTAATCTGTACGAAAAGAGAGTGCTGTCAGATTTTTTTTCCCCAGCTCATTACACTTCATTACGCGTTAATCTGACACGCCCACGGAGGACGCGCGCTATTCAAACGCAAATGTGAGGCAAGCCATGACAACGCCCACATCAGCCGTTCCACCGCGGCGGTAAAATTTGGGGTGTATTTTCTGCCTTTTACCGCCAAGAGGCGCTACAATCATAGACTCTGAAAAGTGTTTGTTTATTCTCTCTAATGCGTAATCTGCTGCCGCACCGCACTGATTCAGAGCGATTGAAAGCTGGTAGCAGATGAATTCAACAAGTGAAACGTATAGTTAAAATAATTCATAATCACAATACTGAAATTAGGCTACTGAAATGAAATTGAATAAATAATGAAAAAGTAAAACATTGCAATAAAAACATTTACAGACGTACAGACGATAGCTCAGAGGTTAACGCAACAACACGAGCTTCGAGGAGCTTCAATCGACTCGAGATCGAATCTCAATGTAGCATACATGTTGTTAACTGATGTTGGCCAACAGCATTTATATTTAACCTTCTTGATGCTTAAATAGCTAACTGTTTATAACTGTTTACTTATTTAAAGTCAAGAGTTTTGTTTAATTATTATTACAACATAAATTTGCTACATTCCTGTAGAACCGCAGCCGCTGCACAAACGACAAAAACTGATGAAGGAAGATTGTCAGCCGATTGCATCAGAAAATGAAAATGAAGAAGCTCGTCTTTAGTCTGCTAAATTATTGTGTAATGTAAAAGAACACTAAAATTACTTAAGTTTGAAACCAAGTTCGAACATTTCAAGGTTTAAATAAAGTGTCGGGACAGTTTTTTTAATTTAAAACAGGGTTGCATCGGGTTTAGAGTTTATTTCTTTTGCGATGCAAAATAAGAAACACTAGGCTAATCTTATTCTTGCGACATTTTAAATTTGTATTGCCAAAGAAATGACAGCTATATTAAACAATTAAAACAGTAGGCCTACAAAACGAAAATTGTCCAAAGCAACATAATTAAATTAAAACATGCGTTTTTCTTTGCCTCTCTCGCGCTGAATCTCTTTTTAACAAGTTTATTTAGTCTCCCTCGCTCTCCATATGAAAGAGGAACATTAACACCTATGCCTATTGTCCTGCGCGCTCGATACAGCACTGAACTGTCCCTCCAACCCCCCACAGGCTATCGGAGTCTGAGGCTGACTTAACACAAAGAGAAGTCGCAATTCACACTTAAATCGCTATTCTAGACAGTGTTGATAATGAAGGAATTAAATGATTTAGTTACATGTAGCCTAGTGATATTTCTATCATAAAAGTTTATTACTAAATATTTCATTATTTCAGTAATTGATGAAATAAAACTGGTTTGGGCCAGCTTTTTCGTTTTGTCGTTAGCCTGTGTGAGTGTAGGCCTACTTTAGCCTACCTACATGAATAAAAGTAGACCTTTTACAGTTTTAAAAGATGATATCTTATCTGTATGACCAACAATTACGCAGTAAGTTCTTTTAGCTGTTATGAGAAAAATAAATCCAAATGAACGCGCCGCCGCGTTTGTCAAACTCTAATTCAACATGCCAGAATAAAGCCAGATTTTAGAATAATGCATAGCCACTCGGCGTGGTGTGCCAAAATACCCTAATTATAAACTTCAATATTTCATTCAAAACCATCTCAAAACGCTTTGTGACATTTTAAAAAGCCGTGAATGTATTAAGGCCACTGGAACCAGGATCGTAACTGAAACGCGCTGCATGTCTCAATACAGGAGCGCTGGTTCAGATTGTATTGTTTGTTGTTTAAACGTGCATGTTGCATATTTAAAAATATTTGTTTAAAAATAAATGTTTGTTGTAGGCTTATTTGTAAATTACCATAACTTGTAGAATTTCATCCTTACTGTTGTTAATTGACATTAGCCCCACTTACGTTTTGATAAATGTCCCTTTGCGCCACCTGGCGGTCATTTCGCGAGCGACTTTGAAATGCGACTGGTTTATTTTTATTGTATTGGTCTACTTTAAAAAATAATACTTTATAAGACATTTATGGGAAAAGACTATTTTCTTTTCAAGATGTTTCCAACTGTAACTTTGAACCAATTCTGTAGAATGGCCCATATAGCATTTGACCAGGATTTGTTTCCAGGTATGAATAAAAATGTGATTCTGCCTTTCATTTATATTTTGATTGTTTGTATATATATATATATATATATATGTGTTTGTGTGTGTGTGTGTGTGTGTGTGTATATATATATATATACACATGTAGGTTATATATATATACAAGAAAGAATGCAATGACAAAATATATATATATATATATATATACATGTAGGCTATATATATATATACAAGAAAGAATGCAATGACAATATATATATATATATATATATATATATATATTGTCCTTACATTCTTTCTTGTGTGACACCCCTGAATGAAAGGCTCATTATTATGCAGGGTCACTGTCTGAGAACCACTTAATTATTCATGATAGGGGTTGGGCCGTTCCGCCCATCCGCATATTGCCTTGGCAAACAAAAAAATGTTTTTCACAATTTAAAACAATCTATTGTTTTATGTGAATGATTAGGAAGGATGATTTTCAGATCATTTTGAAGCAAAAACTCTAGGCAACAACGTACATTAGTCAAAAGTCTTGTGGACTCATATTTAGTATGTTTTTTGTGTCCTTATTTCAAAAACTTTATTTTTTAGTTTTTTCAATAACCACGCATAAACAATATTCTCTCAAAAATACAAACATGTACATACATGTTGCTCACACATTATGGTAGACCTGTTTGTGCTAAATAGAGTTTAATTTCACCTGTGCCATTAATATGTTTATAAGCAACTGAAAAAAGCACAAATGTCAGAGCATGTCAAAACATCCAAAGGGCCCCAAAAACACTCTGGTCCCCAGAGGGTTAAAGGGTCTCAACAGTACATAACTGTCGTTTCCAGCCCAGGCACTTTTGATACCTACAGAGGATAACCAACAGCATTGCACCTACCACCTCACAAATGTATTAGAAATCAGACTAATATTGATCTGTTATAAGATCTGACTTTACATCAACACTTACAGCCATGCACTGCGTCTGTGGTGTCAGCTTGTACCGCTGTCGTCATTGTAGGGGTGTGGGACACAGGACAGGTAAGTGGCATTTTCATTGAAAAGTTCAATGGAGACAGGGGAGAGGATCTAGTAGATTTTGTTTCAATTGATAAGTCAATTGGTGAGGATGGAGGTGATGGTGGGGGCTGGTTTTCATGTGACTTGGTGATGGTGAGGTCTACAGGTGTGAGTGAAGGGCATGATGTTTCTTGATGTGCTCTTTTATGTTGTGGTTCTTGGGTAATTCTATGGGGTATCCGGGGTGTGTCTTCTTTAAATGGTTTGAGATGGTCAGTGTTGATTTTGGGGAATATCTTGCCATTTTCATCCCTTAAATCTGCGCTTTTGTCTTGCAAATGGATAATTTCATACGGCCCCAACCAGCTGCGCTCAAGCTTGCCCCCTTTCCTCTGCTGGGTCCGTATGTTTTTTCGTAGGACCTTCTGCCCTACAAAAAATGGTGCCTGATTTGTCACACTCTGTCTCCTGTCTTGTTTTTTTCTTAATATTTTTTTGTCTTAATTTTCTCCTTCAGAGAAATGGCCTTTGATATGGTGTCCTCTGCTATCACAGATTCCACTGTGCTGCTGATCTTTTCAGAAACATTGAAGATTTAAATTATTTCACTAACTTGTAATTAATACTACATGATATTTGTATGGAACAATGTAAATTATCACATACCTCATATGTCTCAGGCACCTCCACACAGAAAAATCAAGGTACAGGAATGTACCTAGAAGAGTACAAATGCTTTGTCACCCCAGCTGTACCCTAGCAGGGTACAGCAATGTACCTCTGAACATTGGTACATTTTTGTACCTTCTTGTTTGTACCTTTAAAAGAACATTTATGTACCCCTAGTGTTAGAAATGTACCATTATGTCCTGGTATCGTTTAAAATTACATCCTGGTATTTTCCCAGGTCATATCACAGATGTCCTACGGAACTGATTTGTCCTAAAAAAAGAAAATAAAAAACAATAAGAAAAATAAAAAAGTTCTTTCTACTTCCGAGAGAGAGAAAAAAGGGCATGGTGCAATTTAATTCCTTCAGAAGCATTATACTTTGTAAGTATTTTGTCAACCAGTTTTAAATACAAAACAGAGGCAGTGTGCATGTTTCACGATTTTTTTTAATCACAAAAGTAACAATATTCTGAGTATAAAAGTACAAAACACTCAATTCATATTGTAACAATTCAATTATAACTCATATACTGGATATTCTGTACCCAATATTAAAATGTAGAATGTTTAAATTCATATTTGTAACAATTCAATTATAACTCATACACTGGATATTCTGTACCCAAGATTTTTTTATTTTTTAAACCCACACATTTCTAATTAACATGTATGATGTGTTTCAATTCCTTCAGAGCTTAATAACAAAACTGAAAGCATCGGGCTCAATGAGCAGTTCATTAATCAGTTTTACTTACTAAACTCTCAAGCATTTTAACACATCAGATCCTCGAGCTTTTGCAGACTTTATTTTTTATTTTACTTTAATACCATAGCTAATTATCAGTGTCAACTTGTATTTTGGACATTAAACATTTACTCAACCTCACGTTGTTCCAAACCTGCATGATTTTTTCATCTGTTTAACAAGATATTTTGAAGAATGTTAGTAACCAAACAGTTGATGGTAGCCATTCAATTCCAAAGTATTTTTTTCCTCAATGGCTACCGTCAGCTGTCTGGTTGCGTATGTGTCAAGTGATGTGTGGTCCAACTCATCTCCCGGTTTGAGCAAAATCCAGTCACTGTCTACTCTTACACGATAGGAATGCAAATGTGAGTCAAAGGACAATGGAAGCAAGATTTTACTGCAAAGCACCCACGTGTCATCAATGTTAAAGGGTTAGTTCACCCAAAAATGAAAATTCTGTTAGTATTTACTCACCCTCATGTTGTTCCAACCCCGTAAGACCTTCGTTCATCTTCGGAACACGAATTAAGATATTTTTGATGAAATCTGACAGCTGGATCACTCCTCCATACTAGTCCATAGGCTTCTTCAGGGATTGAACTTGTCGGCCTCGAAAAGTTATTAAAGACATCGTTAAAATAGTCCAAGTGACTACAGGGGCTCAATCTTAAGTTTATCAAGCGACGAGAATACTTTTTGTGCGCAAAAACAAACAAAAATAACGACTTTATTTCAGCTATTCATGTCCTTCTCTTTGGGCCTCTAGTCAGTTAACGTAGTGTGATTCCGTAGAGCTACGTCACACGTAGGCTCACTATTGGCCGACGCTGGTCATGTGCGCGATGCGTGTGACGTACAACAACAGAAGCTTACGCTATTACACTAGTGAACTGACTCGAGGCCCAAGGAGATGGACATGAATAGTTGAAATAAAGTCGTTATTTTTGTTTGTTTTTGCGCACAAAAAGTATTCTCATCGCTTGATAAACTTAAGATTGAGCCACTGTAGTCACTTGGACTATTTTAACAATGTCTTTAATAATTTTTCGAGGCCGGCAAGTTCAATCCCTTAAGAAGCCTATGGAGGAGTGATCCAGCTCTCAGATTTCATCAAAAATATCTTAATTCGTGTTCCGAAGATGAACGAAGGTCTTACGGACAAGCACGAAGGTCTTTAAGAATGTACTTGATCTGCCCAAACACAGGAATGTTTTCAACATGTAAAAGGTCTAATGTCAACACATCACTAACAGCATACTTGATATTGTCTGCAGAAAGTTGAGAGACACGTTGCATTATTTTGCCATCAAATCCTACCTCCTTGAAGTTACCACTTTCTCTTAGAGCAGTTTGGAGATCAATGGGTAGAGACAATAAAGGTGTGCAGATACTTCTACCAGGCACCTTTTCAGAATCACCCAAGATATTGACTGACGAATGTTCCCAGCATTGTTTGAACTGGTGACGATTGCTCAGCGTCATTGTTATATTTACAAAACTTCGACAATTAGAAGTCAGATTCTTAAAATACTGATGTTTTCCTTCGAATCTCATACACCGGTGAGAACGAAGAGGACCATACATTAACATTAATCTGGAATAATGTATAAGATAGTGACATTTAGGTGTTAAAACATTTCCAAATACTTCTGTCATCTCTGAAAGGAATGCATGTACAAGTATTTCTAGATTTGCTAGTTCATCTTTGCAGATATTGTCATGGCAGCTAAATTGAGCAATCTCTTTACACAATAAGAACACATGCCAATATCTGCTGCCAGGAGGAACACGATGGCCCATTATAAATGGCAACAATCTAAAAAGACACCATTTTTGAGTATCTGTTCCTATGATCCCTGATGTTTGAAGTCGTTCAGACAACAGAACAGGCTTATTGGCCTTGTCAGTCTGACCAAAAGAGAATTTTTTAAGCTCTTCATTTAGCTCAGTTATAGTTATATGCTTTTGTTTATGAGCTTCGCAAATAACATGCTTCAATGTCAGTGGAAAAACTCCCTCCAACAGATCATGCATGATGTCTGGGGGCAAAGACTTAGTCACATCAAAATAACCTAGCGCATCAAATGAACAAGTTCCACGTACACCATACAAAGCAACATTTTCTTTGTTATGCTGGACACACTGGAGATGATATTCGTGGACTTCAGTCGTTCTCAGAACAAAACTATCTTCCTGGAATTTTGTATTAATTTCTGAATGTGTTCCCATACAAAAACGACAGATTCGACCGGAATTAAAACACATGCGGAAGCCACCAATCATATGCGATGACAGATTGTCAGCAGAAACTGTTGCTAAAGCAGCATAAACTTGGTGTTCTGTTCCACAGACACTTACAGTGAAGCCTTCAGTTGAAAGCAGTTCTAGGTCATCGATCAATGGTTTTAATATGACGTCCATACCAAACTCTTTCAAATGTGAATAACGAACCAGCAGAGCCAAGTGAATATGCTTAAGATGAGATCGATACTTTCCACCTACATTTCCAACCGTGTAGTAAAATGCACACAACTTGTACTTCGTTCTCTTAGAACCTAAAGGGTTAACTATTTCCAATTCATCTTCATACAAATGAAGTCTTATAGCATCTGGATGTTCTCTAAAAAACAAATGTTCCTTAAAATAAAGTCCATCCTTATAGTCCATCAGAAACAGTTCATCTTGGACCTTGTTATTTTCAAACTGTATTTGATTCCAGACATCTTTGTGGGAACAGTATTTTTTTTTAAACTTCAGAGATGGGAACATAGGAATAGGTTCCTATTTTGTGCCCTGAAGGGCCTCTCAGTGTGTGGTGTACAGGCTCGGTGTAGTCCATCTTGGCCTTACAGTGTTCTTTAATCAAATGCGGAGAATGAACCACCTCAAAAGCTTTATCAAATAAATCAGATGAGTGCAAAACCTGCTGAAGTTCAGGGCACTTTGAAATATCAAAACCACTATTTTCAAGATGATAAGAAATAAACGAATCATAGTCTTCTTTGAAAAAACAAAAGAGAAATGACATAATCTGCAATGTCTTGTTGAACTGACAAATGTAGAAGGTTTTTCTCTCTGCATTTAAGAATGAATCCAAACAGAATATCTCTGAAATCTTCTAATTGTTTATCTAAAAGTGGCATAACTATTTGAGGATCAGAAGAATTTGGATCAGTCTCAGAATTTTGCTGATCCAGATTCAAGCTGTGTTTCTGTACTGCTGACTCTTCACTGGGACAGTTATCAGATTGTCCAAAAACAAAGCATCTTTGCTTCCTGTACACGTTTTCTAAAAGTTGATTGGCACTAATCTATACCACAGGTGATACTAAAATGTGGTTCATGTGAATGTACAACTCCAACATGTTGAATTAACTTCACAAGAGTGAATGTCCGTCGAGTTCACTTTGGGCAATTGTACAGTTGAGACATGATGAGGATCTAATACAAAAGGTTTATCATACGGAGTAAAGTTACTGACAGTGGCTTGTCTCCCTCTTCCACAATGTTGACAATGCGCCTCTGAAGGAAGGTCAGTGTGTTTTTCAGGTGTGGTGGATATGCAATGTTGAAAGTAAAGTACATACAGAAGGCTGTTATGAAGGCTTCATCAAGGCTGGTGCACTGGCACACATCTATTCCATCTACATTCACCACACTGAGCCCTCTTCCAATGATCGCCGTTTTCCAGTCTTTATCCATCAGTTGTATGGTTGGAAAGGGTGAAGCAGGGTCTCCCTACATAAAAGAAAACAGATTTTCAAATTCAAATAAACAAGTAAATTTGGTTTATTGGCATTTTTATTGCAAGCACTTGTCATAGTTTTATTACAGCCTCTTTCATGGCACGGACTGTACAGCTACATACAGTGCAGAACTGCTAAAGCAGTTAGAAGGCTAATATGTAAAGGTCACATTATATGAGTTCTCTAAAACCATTATTTTAAGATTTGTAACAGATGGGCTAAAAATAGTACAGCAGAATAAAATGTTACATGAAAAGATTTGAAACAAGATGATATTTTACAATTAATCATAAGGTGGATTTAATAGGAAACCTTTTATTGGAAATTTCACTGTATATATTGTAGATGACTGAAATTGAAAGCAGAAATGGACTGAGCTTTCGGCCTTATTTTGCACTAGCAACCTTGTCACCTGACCTGAATACTGTGCGCTGATTTGCTAAAACGGACTTCTCTGGTTGTGTTACAAACAAGGGTGCTTGTCTGGGTGTTTCTGCTGTAAAACATGAACTCGCGATGCGATGCCTGTCGCAATTGTGGTTATGTTGTGATGTCTTTATGACTTCAGGCAAGGCAAATTAATTGTAGGTCTTAATATTAATTTTATAATAATACTAGCCTTATAATAATAAAATGTATTATTATTTATTAATTTAATAGATTAATGGGAAAACGAGCCAATTATCGTATTGATATAGTCAAAGGCATCAGCGTTATCTCTGACTATCGTCGATAAACGATACTATCGTCACAACCCTAATTGACCTATGGCTAAGCCACGCCCCCTCCACTCACTCGGACACACAGTCAACATTCAGGGACAGGCGCTATTACAGCCGTCACAGTAGGAGACATTTCACAGGAGGCAATTGATGATTTTTGGAGACAGAAATATTATATATCATCTCAAAGTCACCTAAATGGCCTTAACTACCCAGATAGCATGTAATCATTGAAACAATGTTGACTCAGTGTTGATGCGTCAACGCTAATTGCATTGAATTAACGTTACAAAGTAATGTTGCTTTAATATCACTCTTGCACCCTCAGTTAATGTTGAAATAATGTTGGGAATTCAACCAAAAATCAATGGTAATAGTATTGATTCAACATTACAAAGTGATATTTTATCAACATCACTCTTGCACCCTCAGTTAATGTTGAAATAATGTTTGGAATTCAACCAAAAATCAATGGTAATAGTATTGATTCAACATTACAAAGTGATATTTTATCAACATCACTTTTGCACCCTCAGTTAATGTTGAAACTATGTTGAACAAAAAATCAATGGTAATGCTATTGAATCAACGTTACACTATGATTGATTATACATCACTGCTGTTGAATCAATATTGAAATTAACAAAAATACTCAATGGTAATATTGTTGAATCAACGTTACACTATGATGTTGAATCTACATCACTGCTGTTGAATCAGCTCTGAAATTAACAAAAATAACCAATGGTAATATTGCTGAATCAACGTTGCACTATGATTGATTCTATATCACTGATGCTGAATCAATATTGAAATGAACAAAAATAACCAATGGTAATATTGTTGAATCAACGTTACACTATGATTGATTATACATCACTGATGCGGAATCAATATTGAAATTAACAAAACTAATCAATGGTAATATTGTTGAATCAACGTTACACTATGATGTTGAATCTAAATCACTGCTGTTGAATTTACACTGAAATTAACAAAAAATAATCTTTGGTAATATGGTTTGATCAATGTTACAATGTGATGTTGATTCCAAATACATTTTGTTGAAAGACTGAAAAGGAATGTCAAACAATGTTGCCATCTGATGTACCAATTAATGTTGAAACAACATTAATATTTCAATCACACTTCAATGGTGCGTCAACAAATTCCTGACCATTTCAAAATTTGTCGAAAACCTTTTAAAATATAAATGACACCTTTCCAGCAGTTGAGTCAATTTATTTTATTCAATCAATCAATGACAACAAATATATTAAAATATCACTTTTTTTTAAAAGAAAGGGGGAGAAATAGGACAAAAGCATTTCAACCTTTAAAAATAAAATTGGCTTCAGAAGTCTGATGTCATCATAACTACAGGTCCAGCGGTTCAGGTTTTTAAAAATCTGTCTTGCATCATCAGATTCTGCCTCTTTTCCTTTGAGTTCTCTGGAATCTGAAAAAGAAAGCATGATGTTACTCAAGAACGAATCAATTCAGTTGTAATACATAGTCACATTCAATAATGTTAATATACTAAACACAATATGATTCACTTTTTTTTTTAAAGTCACTGAAAACAAAATATTCTAACTACGATTATAGTATCATAAAATTCTGTTTATTTATTTCTATGCTTTAATATCAAAAGAAAACACTAGCAGGGGTGTCGGATTTTATCTCCAGCCCTAATTAAACACACCTGAGGCAGTTAATCAAGGTCATCAGATCAATGAACACTTCAGGTGCTGGAGCTAAACTCTTCATGAAGAGGAACAAACACCTCTGAGCTATAGCCATTAACTACATCTCAGTTCATTTTCTGTGAAACTACAGCATTCAAATAACACTTTTATCTTGTAGAATAAAAAATATCTTAGTTTTTTTCAATGAAAATTTCTTTAAAGAGAAATTCTGTAATCATTTACTCACCCTCAAGTTGTTCCAAACCTGTATGAGTTTCTTTCTTCTTTTGAACACAAAATAAGAAATTTTAAAGAATGTCGGTAACCAGAAAGTTGATGGTGGCCATTGATTTCCATAGTAGGAAATAATTACCATGGAAGTAAATGGCTACCATCAACTGTCTGGTTGCCAACATCCTTCACTCCATCTTCTTTTGTGTGCAGCAGAAGAAAGACATTCATACAGGTTTGGAACAACTTGAGGGTAAATAAATGATGACATAATTTTAATTTCAGGCTGAACTATCCCTTTAAAGCTGCATATTCACCTTATGTAGACCCTAATCTCTTTAAATATCACAAAATAGCCATGTCAGTCAGTTTCTTAATAAACACTAGATCTTTTTTTTTTGTGTGTGTGTTTCAGTGGAAACAAGCTAAACTGATTGGAAATCAGTTATTCCTCAAATTTAATACAGATTCAGGAATATGAATGATTACCTGATTAAGCAGTGATAAGATACAGGATATCATCAAGTCCCAGGTCAGGTGATTATGCTGTCGACAACAACTCAATGTATGATCAATGTCAGCATTATCAGGAGGTGCTTTTTTAATTGTCCATCTTCATCTGCCTTCACTCCTACTAAAGGAGCAATGTGTTCTGCATGCAAGCACTGACCGATACAAGACATGGGCTATGTTAACATTCTTGCTCATGTTCATGTCTCTTGCACCTTAAGAAATCTGTTAAATGACATAACTTTATTCAGGAAATTCCTAATAAACTTTACTAAAGCAAGATGCATTTTTTTAAGAATGTAGAAAAATAGATGCTTTATTCAAACATTTTAATAACTTTGTAATCTAATTACAGTGAGTAACAACACAAATCAAACACAAATAAGCATGCAAAACAAAGGAACAGAGAAATAAGGTAGATGCACCATTGTTTGAAACTCTGCTAGTCGTGTAAGTATGTCAGGTGATTCAACAAACAAGACTTCTGTATAGGATGCACCTGTTTTCTCTCTAATGAGGAAGCATTAGACTACTGAAAAGTGCACATGCAAAGACAAAATGGGCGTTTACCAATCAGTGGCCAATTTCAAACTACAATACAGGTAAATGTTTTTCAACCATTTTTCAACAGACTTGCTAAAATCATGAAGGCCCACCCTTAAACCAAGCCCACAGTGGATTACAGCAAATCGGGTAAAGCGGTTGAAAATGCCCATTGTGGTTTGAAAACGCCCCACTGATCGAGAAACACCCACTAGTGTTCTGCAGAGATACGCCTGAATGATCTTGTGCTCATCAACTACAAATCACTGTTAGTTCAATGTCACTGTCTCCACTTATGTGTGTTGTTGGCTTTCATCAAAATGTCAATGCTGATCCAGCACACTTTAAACATTGAAATGTCAATCTCAACCAAAATGATGGTTTAGATCAAAACTCAACATTGTATCAATGTCACCATGCTATCTGCATTGAGGGTTATATTAATCATTTTATTGTTGAGAAGGTTGATGAAAAGCTTCAGCTCCAGGCAAAACTAAACGTGATAAACCGCATATCGTTTCCATCACCGTTTGGTGCTACAGTATTTACATGAATCATTCAGCACAACATTGCTGACATTTGTTATCTCGGTTATTTACAGATACGTTAATGAAGCTAAGTGACATGATGTACAACGCAGCTAGAAGCTAACGTCAACGTTTTCTAATGTTAGGCTAACGTTACGTTAGAGATGTTAATGATAACGTTCAAATACGTTGTTGACTTAACTTAAAACAGATGTAGACATCCTTGTTTAATTCATCCACGTTTAGTTGGTGTTGTGGTCTAAGTTACCGCATAACTTAATCCAGAGCAGACACTTATCTAGGTTGAGATGTGGCTTGGGAAAGGGTAAAAAATACACACCGTCACCCAGCCTCTCGGGATACCTAGTGTCGGAGTTGCATGTACCCCATGCACACCGTTTGACCATTTTAAACTTAAAATGACAAGAAAAAACATATAAAAACGAATGAAATCTCACTAACTGCAATGCATTTCAATGGACGTGGAAGCAGAGAATGTCCGAGTGTATTGGGTTAGCTGCGGACTGTGATTGGCTCATCGCGTTTGGGGGCGTGGCTTAGCCATAGGTCAATTCAGAAGCCTACCTCTCTCATAGTAATGTAGTGTTCAATCTTTTCTCTGAAGATGGATGGCAAGAGGATAAACCCAGCCCTCAAATCAATTCCTGCAATATCGGAAAAATATCTTGCATTCACAATCACAAATACTTTGCAATGTGGTAAAGTAAATTACAGATATCATTGTGAGGTTCACTAGCAAGGGGACTGTCTCTACCTGGTATATCTTCAGCCAGGGCATCTTGTCTTGCTTCGGTGTACAGTTTTGCTAGGGGGGTTTTGGTCTTGGCAAGTTTCAGCACATTAGGCAGAACACTGGCAAAACCCTCTCTGAAGCGCTGACAGAAGCTGCTTGGTGAAGGATGTATTCGGTCAACTTCATCAAAAAAATGGAAAATATACATGAAGACATGAATAACATTCTTCATTCTTATCACTGAAAGCATTAGGTTTCTATACTGTAGCTTATAGAAGATATTTTCTGAAAAATTTTTTTTCCTTGTTTTCAGTGACAGCAATTTCATAACTTCCAAAATTATAATATATTGCTTCCCTGCAACATTCAGGTGTTTTCATTATACTCACTCCAGCAGGCATTCTTAAGAATGGATATTTTTTGAGTACATCCTCCACAGACATTCCTGCCATGATTTCTCGACGTCTCCAGGAGAATGTTCGTACCATGCGGTCTTTGACAGTCAATATATCTGGATGCGTCTTCCGATACTCATTTTGAAGTACGTTCACATGGGCCTCAACAGATGTTGAATCTTCCCCAACACAAGTTTCCTTTGTCAGAACAACAGAAACAGATCATTCTTAGATTGTGACAGATAATGACAGAGACAGATATGCAAAAAGTTTGCACACTCATTGAACAAGGCTGCAATTGAACTCATTGAACAATTGCATGAACAATGGGACCTATGTTCAGTCAGTGAAAGAGTGAAGTATATGTGAAAAAGATTTAAATGTCTGTAATATCTGCCTTACATTGCCCTACACTAAATAAAAATGTAAAAGTGAATTTTTTTTTTTATGTATATGGCAGTGGGCTTACAAATGCTACACTAGCTGACTTTCGACACAAACTTGCAGATGCACTGGTGGATCTGGGCTGTTTTGTATGGCCAAACTTCTCTTTCAGCTTTCTGACTTCACTGTCGCTGACGAGTGGTGCACGTTCTGCTTTAAATATACTCTTTAGGGACATGTGCCAGGTGTGCTAGTAAAAAAACAATATTTACTTGCTGGAATATGGCAAAAAGTCATAAGTAACAATATCTTGAGGATTATGTAAACTGATCAATCAATGGCTTAAAAACAATGCAACTTACATAGCCATTTCCCTCCTTATCTCTCAGGAAAGGGTATTTCACAACCAGTGCCTTGGCAACTTGAATATACTCTGCATTAGTTGGATACCTAGCACAAAGGCAGAAAAAAAAAATCAATCTTTTGGTTTTGTCTAATGGTCTACATAGATTGTGAATTGATCTTTAGTACAGTTGTAGTAGCAGAGGTGGTAATAATTGTTATACTTACAGGCTGTATTCTGCCATCATCTCATACAACATTCTGATTATTTTGTTCCGTACTTTTGGAATTGTGTGACACGGTTCCTTCAAGTTCAAGTTCAAGTTCAAGTTTATTTATATAGCACATTTAAACACAACACTAGTTGACCAAAGTGCTTTCCATAATAGACAACAAATATACCTGACAGCAACAGTGAGAGAAAAATAAAATAAATAAATAGATAAATGTCACTACTCAACTCTTTTCGAAGGCCAATGAATAAAGATAGGTCTTTAACAAAGATTTGAAAATGTCAGTAGTTTGGGCATTTCTAATTTGAACAGGCAAAGTATTCCAAAGATTAGGAGCAGCTACTGAGAAGGCTCTGTCACCTTTTGTTTTTAACCTGGATTTGGGAACATCGAGAAGCATCTGATTGGATGACCTCAAAGCTTTAACCGGAGTGTGTACATGTACGAGTTTTGACAAGTAAGAAGGTGCCAACCCATTTAAAGTTTTAAAAACAAGCAGTAAAATCTTAAAATCAATCCTAAAGCGAACAGGAAGCCAATGGAGCGAAGCTAAAACAGGGGTAATGTGCTCACGCTTTTTAGTGCCTGTTAGGAGTCGAGCTGCTGCATTCTGGACTAACTGTAACCGATGGAGAGACGACTGATCAATTCCAACATACAAAGAGTTACAGTAGTCGAGGCGGGACGTTATAAATGCATGTATTACTCTTTCAAAATCTTTTCGTGGCAAGTATGGTTTGACTTTTGCCAACATTCTCAGCTGAAAGAAACTGGCCTTTACAACTGAACTAATCTGTTTTTCAAATTTAAAAACACTATCGAAGATCACGCCTAGGTTCTTGGTAAGTGGACGACTATATGTTCCTAAAGTACCAAGAGCATCTATACAATCACTTAAATCCCCAGGTCGGCTGAATACAACCACCTCAGTCTTACTTTCATTCAGACAGAGAAAGTTCTGACTTAACCATATTTTAAGATCTGTCAGACAGTTGAGCAAGGACTGACTTGCAGCTTTGTCTTTGGATTTTACAGGTAAATAGATTTGTATGTCATCTGGAAAGCAATGAAAGGAGATTTTGTGTTTAAAATAGACCCCAATGGCAGCATGTACAATGAAAATAGCATGGGGCCCAGTGTCAAGTCTCGCCTGGACATCTTTGGGAAAGGTTGGAATGACAGTCACAAGGGGTAGTCTCCTGTGCGCTGCTTCACCACTGCAATACAAATCAATACATCAGTTACCAATTGACCGTTCGCAAAGACCAGCCCCCTTTAGTTACTGTTGCTATGTCTGACAAGCCACGGCGCTCTCACGCCACATGTTCTCACGCAGTGAAGAATACATCGCGGAGCTGAGGACAGGACAGACAAGTTTACTTATGACAAGCACTCGGGCGCCGTATGATTAACATCGCGCAACATTTGCATCACACGTACACACGGAACGCACATGTAGGAAACCTTGTGAATTACGGCCGTTTCACACCGCTAGCGTAAGCGGCGCGTGAGCAGCGTGTATTATTTTTGCCGTGCATGTTAATTAATGAGTGCATTCACACCGGGAGCAGAAGCAGCGCGTGAGCGTCAAGCAGAAGCGGCGCTGAGTTAAGTGGGGCTTAACAATAACACATTAGTATGCACAATATCGGACCTCCCTGAGAAGCTGCAGCCGTGGCGGGATGATTTTAGCTGTGGCGGCCCACCATGGCAGATTGAATGTAGTGGAAACACTGTGCCATTACCGGTTTTCCCTTTTTTCATACAGAAGTTTAGTTTGCTAAATAGATCACATTTTTTTGTTGGATATTGGATGTGAAAAGAAGGAAATGGTTCTTCCATAACACTGCACTTTAGATGTGTGTGAATTTCCCACACTAGGAGTAATTTATATAGTTCTATTTTATAGCGATTATCTGTTCAAAAAATGTTCTATGCAAAATGTAAAATGTTCTATTAAATAAAAGATAGATAATAAATATTTGTATGTGCTGTAAAGTGGTTAGAAAAAAATGAAATTGGAATCAGCATCGGCAGGTCAAACTCAATGAAAAATCGGAAATGGCCTAGAAAATTTTAATCAGTGCATCTCTAACCAAAACGGGACCCTCATAATGCTGCCCTTACCTTGGATCAGAGAATGGATGAGCTTCCGTAGACTGATCGACTTCGACTGGTACCGGCTCTAATACAACAGTGGTCTCAGTCTCCTTGTATTGGCGTACAAATTGTTGAAATTTTAGCTGCTTTTTGAAGGAACCATCAAACAGGTAGCCAACCATGGCTTCAGTGAGTCCACAGTCCACCGTTTCTCTATCCACGTCATTTTCTGAACAAACGCAAAATTACAACAGTTATAGACTTATAAGTTATAACAGGAACATTTTGGAACTGAATATTAATGACTTAAGTCATGTGACATTTGATGACATCACTCAGAGGACCCCTGAAGACCAGCCAAGTTGAAGGTAAGTTTAAGATTTTGCTCCTACATTTGAGGTAATTTCACCTTTTCCAAGTGTGTTACCATGTGTCACAGATTTGGGTGTCATATGGTCAAACGTCAAAAAAGGGTTTAATACATTTAAAATTTGAAAAAATATTGATTTACAGGTGAAATATAACTTTTAAAAGTCAAGGTCAATGGTAAAGGTGGAAGGAGGTGGCCAAGCAACTGCCTGTTATAAATGACAAAGCATAAAACTGTCATAAGGGCAAACAAAAAATGTCGATTTTACGATTTTACCGTATGACATGTTGTTATACCATATGACACAGAGCATTTAACTGAATTATTTAGTTATTTCTTAATTGTTATATCACATATATAGTTTGTACAACTACTATGAATTAATATTAACATACTGTATATAATATATTTCTGCCTATTTTAAGCATTTTTTCACATTATTACAGATGTCTGTTTCTAGTAAGGAGAGGGGTGCACGTTTCCGTGCAAAGCTAAGGGCAGATCCTGCAGCTATAGAGGAGAACCTAGCCAAGAGGAGGGAAAGGTATAACTGTGAGAGTATATGATGTCAGTAATGTCAGGATGTGCCAGTTTTGTCAGTATAGGCAGTATCTTATCTACTTGATGTGCACCTTGCCTTTTCTTCGTGGCATTAAGGAGATAACATGGAACTTTTCAGAGAAGGCACATGGAAAAGGCGCGCCAGATGGTGTTGGTGGCTCAATGAAAAGGATTGCCGATGCATTTGTGCTTCAAGGAGGTGATATCCAACACCCTGAAGAGTTGTTTTCCTTTCTGACAAAAGCAAATTCGAGTATGAAATTCCATTGGGTGTCAGAGGCTGACATCGCCAGGGTGGATGAGGCTGTGCCAGGTGCTTTGTCAGTAGTCAGAGGTACTTTGGGTATTCATCAAGAGACAACAAACACCCCTGGCCAGATCTTCTACAGAGAACTGTCCTGTTTTTGCCATCGAATGGGACTTTCCTGTAAATGTGAATCACCCTCAGTCTTAGATTATAATGCTGAAAAAGCTGCACCCTCAACCACCATTCCGGCACAAGAGGACATGGCTGGAAAGATGGTCATAGTCTCTTATGACAAAAAGCCTTTTGTTGGGCAGGTACTGAAGATCGTCAGGGAAGAAATAGAGGTCTCCTGTATGCAACAGTCTGGGACGAAGAATTGCTTCATATGGCCCCAAACCCGAGATGTGCTCTTTTACTTTCAATCAGATATCATAGCTGTCATCTCAGAACCAGAACCATCAACCAGTCGAAGCTCAAGATTGTCATCTGAGGACTGGGAAAGATTCATATCGGTCTGAAAAGTATAAAGGCCATTGCACACTGAGTCCGAAATTCGCGTCCGAAATTTTCACGCGTTAAAAAATAAATACGACCTCACGTTATGTCAATCACGCTTGCACACCGCCTCCGAAACTTTCGTGCGTCATAAAAAAAATCGAACCGGGTTCGATTTTCTGTGTTTTTCGCATCCGTTGCAAGCAGTTTGAATGGGGTTTGAATGGTGTTTTGACAATTCAGAGCCTCCGAATCACGAATACGAAAAAACGCATACGAAAAATTCAGACTCAGTGTGCAATGGCCTTAAGAATGACCAGCTCTTTGTGGTAGTGGTGTGCGTGGGTGGGGGGAGGGGGATGTTTGTTCATATGCATCAAGAATAACAGGTTTGTCTTCATTTGTAATGGTTTAGTAAAGTGATGAATTTTGTTGTAGCTGAAAGGCAAAAAACTGTGTGAGGAGTTATACATTTGATGAAAGATAATGTTACTGTTTGTCTCCACAATGTTACTGTTATTTGTTATACATTTTTTGTGAAAAAGTGATGAATTTTTTTATATGAGCTATTACTGTAAATTATATGAGATTAGGTTGTTCATAACCTTTTGATAGCAGACATGAATGTTACTGTTCTTTTTTAACTAAATGTTAAAAACTGATTTTTTCACAAGTTATCTCACTGTTGTAAATCTGACTGATATTGTCATGTATTACATATAGCATGTCCTATGTGTTCCTTGTACTGAAAGAGAGTTAAATTGAATAAAAGAAATGTTCATGTGTTGGGAAATATATTCTACTGTTAATAAAAGGTTCACTTGAGATGCCTTGTGTTTCTTTGAAATCATTTTGAATTGGCCTACATCAATTTATTACATTAAAAATGCAATGAAACATTGAAATTGTACTATATCATAGGGTAAAACAAAATATGTCATATGGTAAAACATTGAATTTTAAAATAAATAAAAATAGATACTTTGTTTGTTTACATGGTTCATGAAAATAATGGAGGAGAGCTAGTATGATATACATATATATATAACTTCAAGGCATTTTTGACTAATTTCTTGCAAAAAAATAGAACAAATGTCCATAGATGACATGCTGTAGTTGTTAAAAAACAAAATATCTAGTATTTGTGGTGTAGGTGTTTATATTTTGCAACTTGTTATAGAATACTTACAGATCAACTATTACATTCATGGTTGTATTTAACTGTGTCATGAATATCAAATGTAATTTATTTCTAAAAATCACTTCGTTTTACCTTATGACATTTTCAAGGACTGTATACAAAGAAACACATTAAAATGTCATATATTGTTATTTTTTATAAAGGGCACTAATAAAAACAAAAAATATACACATAGATTTACACAAAAAATGCTATTTAATTTGTCCTTTCATTTTTATTTTTTTACTGTTTTGAAATTCTAAAACGTCACTGACCCAAACACAGCATATGTGAAAGCACTCGGGCGTAAGTTAAGTCCAAACATCTAACGTTAAATAAATAACGTTACCCAATCATGACTGATGAAGTTATCATTCACTGCCACTGAAGCTCCGGTTGCTATAGAAACAGTCTTCGTAATGGGCCGTTCACACAGACTGCTTCTTTGCGTATAAAAGACGCGATCTTAAAGTTCATAAACCTCGACCTAGTGCGTGATTGCATTGAAAAACAGAAAAACGCATTCTGTGTGAAGATTGCACATGCGCATTGGCTGGTCTAGCCCGAATAATGTTTTGTAACGTGGTTTGAACATAAGAAACAACATTTATGGTACAGGTCATGTCAGATTTTGTTGCTGAATTGACAAATGTTATTTATTTTGAGCAAGTCAAGTCAAGTCACCTTTATTTATATAGCGCTTTTTACAATACAGATTGTATCAAAGCGCTTCACAGTGAAAACATGAAAACAATATAACAAAGTTTGTTTCTAAAAGAAATTGCGTCAACGTCCACCTTAAGTAAGGCAGATCAATAATATTATTAAATATTAAATGTCCCCAACTAAGCAAGCCAAAAGCCAAGGCAACAGTGGCAAGGAACCAAAACTCCATCAGGTGACAGAATGGAGAAAAAAACCTTGGGAGAAACCAGACTCAGTCGGGGGGCCAGTTCTCCTCTGGCCAACGAAGGAACAGTGCATGATTCGGGCAGCGTTACAAGTCAGATTGGATCGGAACATTTAGAGTATTTTTTGGAAGTCCAAGTATGCACGCCGGTCTTAAGACGAGTTGTTGAGGATCAGTGCCGTCCACCATAGAGAGTCCATATCGCCCGTGTTGAGTCGTCTCTTCACAGGCTTTGTGATTGGAGCATCTGAAGTCTCCGTGAGAGGCTGGATACAAACTGGAGCTGACGAACGCCATTTTCTCGGGACTCGCGTCCCGAGATAACAGCAGAAAAGCAAAGGGAAAATAATTAGCGTAGCTGCTGTTCATAATGATGATTTCCATAACACAGGCGTAAATGACAAAACATGAAGACGGTGACTCTTGCGTCCCAAAATCACCCCCCTCCGTCCCCCACTCAACTCAGCCTTGCTTACTGACCTCTACGTCCCTCCTGCTGCTGAGACCTAACCACAATCTCACAATCTCTCCGCAACCCAACCATACGCGCCAACCCGTTGACTAAGGCTGTCGAGCCCCACTGGTGCGTGAATAGGCAGTTTCAGTGGACAACGGTTCCGTATGGCATACTACCTACCGCAACACAATATCTGCCCAACCACCCGTCATTCACGCAATATACACAGGAACGTAATGACTGCAAATACTATGCAACCTATACAGATAACCTACAGTCTCTTCAAGTTTTATAGTATTAAATGCATTTGATCTGATTCAGCAGTATTATAAAAGGTAAGCATTATGTAAATGCTTGGCTAAAGAGATGCGTCTTTAATCTAGTTTTAAACTGGGACAGCGAGTCAGAGCCTCGAACAATATCAGGAAGGCTATTCCAGAGTTTAGGAGCTAAATGTGAGAATGCCCTCCCTCCTTTAGTGGACTTAGATATCCTAGGAATGACTAGAAGCCTCGAATTTAGTGATCTTAAAGAACGCGATGGATTGTAGGGCGATAGAAGGTCCATTAAATACACAAGGAGCTAAACCATTTAGGGCTTTATAGGTCAGTAGTAGTACTTTGTAATTGATACGGAACTTGATAGGTAACCAGTGTAGAGATGATAAAATTGGTGTTATATGATCATATTTTCTTGACCTAGTAAGAACTCTAGCGGCTGCATTTTGCACTAACTGTAGCTTGTTTATTGAGGATGCAGGACAACCGGCTAATAAAGCATTACAGTAATCTAGTCTCGAGGTCATGAATGCATGAACTAACTTTTCTGCATCAGAAACAGATAGCATGTTACGTAATTTAGCAATGTTTCTAAGATGGAAAAAGGCCGTTCTTGTAACATATGAAATATGATTTTCGAAAGACAAGTTGTGGTCTAGTATAACTCCCAGGTCTTTTACCGTAGAGGATAAAGTAACAGGACATCCTTCTATATTAAAGTTGTATTGTAAGTGGTTTTGTGGATAGTTTTTTGGACCAACAAGTAATACCTCCGTTTTATCTGGATTTAGTAGCAGGAAATTATGCGTCATCCAGCATTTTATATCTTTAAGACACTCTGTCAATTTTGATGAGTTAGTGTTTTCATCTGGCCGTGATGAAATATATAATTGAGTGTCATCAGCATAACTGTTATGATGAGGTGGAAGCAAGGAGGAAGCAGGATCCAATTGCAGCACACTTTATTCAATAAACTCAAACTACATAAAGACTCAGGCTAGGGCACAAGACTCAGGAACAGAACCACCAACATCAATGTTACAACAACAAGAACTCACAAGGACTGGACTGAAACACAGGGCTTAAATACAAGGGCAAACAAGCTAAACAAGATGACAAGGGGGCGTGGTTAATCGGGGACACCTGGGAAGACTAATAGAGATAACGGGGAGCGGGAAAACAGGGAACAGGACTGAACCAAGTGCACAAAGACAGGGGGAACACAGACAGACATCACAACAATAACAGTGGAAATTAATTCCATGTTTTCTTATAATATTACCAAGTGGCAGCATATATATTGAGAATAGCAGAGGGCCTAACACCGATCCTTGCGGCACTCCATAGTCTACTGACGTTATCTTCGATTTTTCCCCATTTAAACAAACAAAATGGTAACGGTCTGATAAATACGATCTGAACCAGCTTAATCCCTGTCCCTGAACACCAGTGTAGTTTTGTAGTCGATCCAAGAGTATTTTATGATCGATAGTGTCAAACGCAGCACTAAGATCGAGTAGAACTAATATTGAGATACAGCCTTGGTCAGAAGCTAAAAGTAAATCATTTGTAATTTTAACTAGCGCAGTTTCTGTGCTATGATGCGGTCTGAATCCTGACTGAAATTTTTCATATATCTCATTTTCTTGCATGAAAGAGCACAATTGAGCGGACACAGTCTTTTCTAGTATTTTAGACATAAATGGAAGATTTGAAATGGGTCTGTAATTTGCTAAGTTATTTGGATCTAATTGCAGTTTCTTAATGAGAGGTTTTATTACTGCCAGCTTGAATATTTTTGGAACATGACCTAAAGATAAAGACGAGTTAATAATATTAAGAAGAGGCTCTTCCACTACAGGTAACACTTCTTTCAGAAATTTAGTTGGTATTTGAAGACTAAAATTTCATCTTTGAATATAATTTCATTAATTAATATTATGTATCTGTATTATTATTCTTTATTTAGTATTCATAATAAGTTGTATTATCTTATGAAGTTTAAAATGCATGAGTAGACTATAGATTGCATGGACACATGTGTTTAAGGAACATATTTTAGACACAAGGAGGGTAGCTGGGAGTATTATGTATTCTGCTTAGAGGTATGTAATGTTCACTTAGCAGAGAGTTCCAATGATGAATATACTTCAAATGTGTACAGTTGGTATGCTCTTTGCAAGAAAATGAATGTTTCAACTGATGCAAATGTACCATTTGTATACCACTAATGTATACACTGAGAAATAGTTTCTTAATGTGGAAAGTGGATTGTACCATGTGCATATACATTTCATTTTAAGCATAAGCAATATGTTTTGTTACCTTACAAGGAAGCTGTAAGACTCTCTGTGATGTATAAAAACTCAATCTTACTGTACTACAGCAGAGAAACATGGAGGCATGACTGGGTGAGAGGAAGGAGAAACACGAAACGCATAGACCTGGCATGAATATAACATCTTCTCAGAGTTTCTCTCCTGACATATAAGAATAAAAATCTTTCTTGGCAAGATAACTGGTGTCTGGTCCCGTGAATCAAATAATAACGGGGAAAAGGCTTAATTCCAAGTCTACAATTTGGCGTCACGAACAGGATCGCATCTTCAGGCATTTGTCTCAATCATTCAAGGTAAGACTTTTTCTTTTTCTAAAATAATTCTAAGTCTGCCTGATGATTAGACATTGACTGAAACTGCTTAAAAGAACTGTGTTATTTAAAGTACCAGTTGTGTTGCCAATGAATATATGTCAGACAATTAAATTTGGCTTATTTAAGTTGCTCTGATCAGTAAAACCTCTAAAATATTTGAATGATGCTTGGGTAAAAGTGGATCTTTTTTAGAAAGAAGACCATATAGAATTAGCTATAAGACGGTTAACCTGTTAAGCTTCAAGCCCACTTTTGAAAAATCCCCAGAAATGACATACCCAAACTAAAACAGATACAGTTCATGAACCCTTTGCACTAAAAGCACAAGTATGATCTCATTTGAAAGCTGACACCTGGTTGTTTATTGTAAATGTAGAATTAATTATTGTCATAATGAAAAAAAACAATTTTAAATAGCTTCAAAGTTTTGTAAAGTTATTAGAAATTTATTTTTATGAAACATCTTCATGAAAATAAAATTGAAGTTGGCCCTGGAGCAATCTAGAAATGCACTGCAGCTAAAGCCACATGTCTGACCATTTTATATTTAAAATCTGAAAATGATAAGTATAAAGCTCTGTATTTAGTTAAATGTTTTTCAAGATCATGTCAAATTACTTTATTTTGATTAGACTCTATTAGCAAACTGATGTTTAGTCATCTTCTGAGTCATCTATTCAGTCTATTGTCTCTATTGTTTTGTGGTGCCCCATTCAGTCTCAGTCTCCCCTGCACACATTTACACCTCTCCAGACTGGTTATTATGGCTCTAAATATGCATTTCTTTTGTCTGCATTATAGCTACTAACGACTGGCTATTCACAAGCTATTCATAGGGTTTCAAACCCTAATTTCTTTTATCAAAGTTCTCACTAAATATTTGAAACTGGTATCAAATGCACTGAAACATTTCAGTAAGCATTCCTATTTAGAAAAAAAATCATAAAACAATAACTGCTCGTGGCAGGTGCGCCTGGGCTCGCTAGCATGTTAGCTTAGCACACCATCAATACACAACCATTTATGAGATTAAAACTATGTTTGCGCTCCAAACTCACTATATAACGCAAGTCTAGTGTTTTAAATAATCTTCTGTGATCTAACTTGGCTTCAGATAAAAAAAAAATCAGACAGAAAATGTATTATTTAGTGTTCTGAACGATGATGAAATCTATATCGATTAGCATTACATTATAAATATAATCTATTATTATGAAATACCTGGCATGGCTTGAAGAACACAGGTAACTCAAATATCATTGCAATCATGTTTATTGTCTTCAAAACATCTTTATCTGCATGTTACAGCGATCTCTGTACTTTCTGTATCACTCAGTGACGTCCTGGAATGTCACATGACTATGGGTCTTCTTCATGATCCATATATGGACTTTTATTGGACATAATAGCGCCCCCATGCTATTGGTATGAATGGAAAACACAGCACATCTCAGTAAGAAGCGATCATTATGATTACATCGACGCATTTGGGTATAAATTCAATAAATATTATTCCTGTCTATAGAAATATGATGTGAATCTATGAGAATATATCAATATTTCTCCACATCTGTACATTGTTGAGCTAAAAGCCCTCAGGGACGTTGTTTTGTGAATCGCTGTCATGACGACAGCACGGAGTGTTTTTTATGAATGGACCAGCTGACGCTCATAATTCATATTAAAGGTATCGACTCATTTTTTTCATTTCATAACTCCTGACACAAATTAAGACATAACTGTCACTATAAGTTTCTCAGAATACAATAGTGGTCAAATACTGAATCTTGAGTCTTATATCTTTTTAATGATGTATAGTTTGTCAAGGTGTAACATTAAATCTGATAGTATATTTGAACTAAATAAATAAAAAAACGCTTCAGTGCGCCGACGCTCTGGAGAAGGTTAAGAGGTTAAGCTAGGCAAATTTGCTTGTTTACAACTGCGACGTGGTTGGATTGTGGCGGGACTGTCTAAAAAGATGGCAGAATGAACCCTAAAGCATCCAACACACAGAAGATTCGTTCTCAGAAGGAGACGAGGAAAGTGTAACAAGCAGTGATTTATAGCGGTTTAAAGTGGCGGGTCTGTGCTCTGAGTTAGTGCAGTGCAGTATATAGAAGATACGAAGAAAACCCTAAAACGTTTAAATACGCAGAGGATTGAACCCTTAGAAGAAGGGTATCAATGAAAAAAAAAAGAGCTAGAATCGCGGGCATTCTGATTTTGACCATAAAACTGTTCAAATGTTTGAGGATACTGATCTGAGTTCAACTTAAAGAAAAAAGAAAAAACAAAGAAATTAATCTAAGATAAACTAGAGGAAAAAGAAAGAATAAACTTATCTGAGTTAAACTTAAAGGAAAAAGAAAAACAAAGAAATTAATCTGAGATAAACTAGGAAAAAAAGAAAGAAGAAAAAATGTATCTGAGTTGAACTAAGTAAATTAAAAAGAAAAAAGAATAGATAACTAAAATATAAGGGATAACTTGTTTTTAATCTTTCTTTAAAATTTTCTTTTCCCTGAGTTCTTATAGGGCTTAGAGAAGAGAGAGAGAGAGAAGCAGCCCCTCCCTTTGGAATTCACTCTATATACATACACACACACACACACATATACGCACACACACATAGCCCTGCTGTTCTGAGCACAGAGACACAGAGTGACAAATTCTTTGAAACATGGGAGAAAGTGTCTGTAACAGCAGAACAATATCTTCTTGGTACCTGGAAAGGAAGAGGAAGAAACAAGCTAAACTTTTGAAAAAAGGTCTGGATATCAATGCATCTATGGATGAGCAGTTAAGCTGGTTCGAGTCCCAAAAAGACAAGATCAAATCAAAAGCATTCCCAATACTGGCGGCTCATTGGATTGTGAAACAAGGTGGAATTTTTTGCGATATGAATGGTGGTCCAGTTCCACTTGCTGAAGCAATGAAGCCTCAAATTGAAGCATATACCAAATTGAACAAAATCATGTCTATTAAATGTTCAGATGAAGCAAATACAACCAGTGAAGATTTATTTGATCCAGATTGGACAAATATAATAACTGAAGCTGAAAGAAAATACTCACAACCACCAGTGAAATCCGCAACAACTGTAACGCCTCCTCCTTACAACCCAATTTATCCAACTTTGCCTGAACAATGTACAAGTTCATCTAAACCTCTGACACAGCCTCAAGCTTCGAGATCAAATGGAGGTCCAGTTGACAAAATGTATATTGCATCTGCACAAGCAGCTCCGGTAATAACAAGATCTAAAACAGTTCAGCCAAACAGAGACATGCTGCGATGTACACCAGCTCGGAATTATGATTCTGACTGGGGCGATGAGACAAAAGATGACGACATGATCACAGTTGATAAGATCGGTCCTGAATTTTCTTCACCTGCGATTAAAAGGGAAGAATCTGAAATGATGACAGAAGAAAGACCATTCACACCAGGAGAACGTCAAGCCATTCTCACAGCCTTGCCTCCTCTGAAGAGACAAGATCCAAACACAGAGTTTTGGCGAGAATTGGACTCATTAGTTGAAGCACATCAAATGACATTAAGAGATATACACACCATTGTGAAAGCTAAAATCCCAAGAGACCGATGGGAACGCTTGCCAGCATCGATAACAACAGCCCAGTGGGTAGACTTGTGGGTCGACGGCCAGGGAAGACACCTGGGTCTTTGGCAAGCATTAGATGAGTTCCGAAAAGTAATCCAAGAAATCTTGGGAAGTGGTAAAATTCCATTCACATCAGTGACATTGATTAAGCAAAAGGATGATGAATCTCCAGATGAATATGCTCTGCGTAAGTGGAATGCTTATGAAAGATGGGCCCTCTGTGCTAAGAAACAACCTGACAGAGATGATGTACAGTTCACTGACACACTTGTCGATGGTTTCAGCACAAAATACCAACATGCCTTATCACTTGGAGTCAATCCAGGTGAAACATTTGACCAAATTATGCAATGGGCTGGCCGCTTAGAGATGGCTATGAGATCAAATAAAGAAGAAGGAAACAAGCCATATCGAAGAGGAGTGGCAACAGCTCAATACAACAAGGACACAAAGAATAGGGTGATTTTCTGCAGCAACTGTGGAAAGCGTGGACACTCCAAAATAGATTGTTGGGCTAAAGGAGGTGGAGCAGAAGGTCAAGGTCCATCATTTAGACAGGTCAGTGCGAAAAACCATGAAGAAACCACTCAAGGGAAGACATGGACTGAAGCACAAGTCCGTCAGCTCATTGAGGGAATTATGCGTCCGCAATAGGAATCAGCGGCCCCCTGTATTAGTAAGAAAAGAGACAATCGCCTTTTCGTCAATGCATTAATAGGGGGCCACCCATGTGACATCCTTGTTGACACAGGAGCAGCCATTTCAATAACAGATCTGAACCTACCTACAACAGATGAAACTATGGAAGTTGAAGGAGTTGGAGGAGGTATCACAAAATTTCGCAAAAGTATTCAAGTTCCACTGCAAATACATGAAGATGAAGTCTTATGGACATCTTTCTGGGTTGGGCCGAATTCACAAGGAAACCTTATTGGCATGGACATTCTTCCATTGTTGAACATGATCATATTCACTGACAGTCGTCAAATCGCTACAACAGCTGGGATAATACCACACGAAGACCGCACATGTAATTTAAGTTCTGTTGGTACAGCAAAACCAATCATCAGAAATTGGGGAAAAGATGGTGTGTGGGGTCTTCTGTGCAGTTTATATTCAGATGTTTGGGCTAAACACAAATTGGATTGTGGCAAAGCCAACATTGACCCCGTTGTTATTGAGGGACCGATACATGCCCCTCATAAACAATACCCTATCCGACCTGAAGCAAGACAAGCCGTGGAAGAGATAGTGGCAGACTTGGAAGCTGAAGGAATCATCAGACAAACTTCATCTACCACTAATAGTCCTGTCTGGCCTGTCAGGAAATCGGATAACTCATGGAGATTAACCATTGATTACACAAGACTTAACAGTGTAACACCAAAACCGCATCCTATTGTGGCCAATCCTGCCACCATTCTGAATGATATTCCAGGAAATGCAAGAATTTTCACGGTACTAGATGTACTGTCAGCTTTCTGGTCTATACCTATTGATGAAAAATCTCAAGAGAAATTAGCCTTCACAGTAGGCGCAAAACAGTATGTTTGGAACAGACTCCCACAAGGTCTTAATCTTTCCCCTGTTGTATTTCATAGAACTTTGGATCAGTTCTTAATGGAGCAAAAAGCTGAGATTGAGAGTTCAGGAAGTGTTTGCCTCCAATATGTTGATGACTTGTTGATTGCAAGCCCAGATGAAAACAGCCATATATTTGCTCTGAATGTTGTCCTACAAGCCCTTAGGAAAGGAGGATTCAAAGTCAACCCTGACAAAGCACAGCTGGCCAAAACCAAGGTTATCTACTTGGGCCAAGAAATATCTGTCGAGGGAAGGAGAATGACAACAGAGCGTGTAGAGGCATTACAGCAACTCCCAAAACCTCTAACAGTTACAGGAATGCGGAAGGTGATGGGACTTTTCAACTATTGTCGTCAGTATATTCCTGATTTTGCCAGCATCACTAGCCCCCTCATCGACTTGTACAAGGGAGGAAAGCCTGGAGTGGAACAGATAAACTGGACACCGGAAGCTGAGGAAGCGTTTACTTCTATGAAAGAGAAACTGACTTCAGCTCCAGCCTTGGGACTTCCTGATGGACGATTGCCATTTCATTTGTGGACCAGGGTGGGAGACGAGTCCTACTCAGCAGTACTGTGTCAAAAACCAGGTGATCGATACAGGCCAGTTGGATACTTTTCCACAAAGATTCCTGTTACAATGATTGGTCAACCACGATGTATACAAGCCCTCGATGGTGCCACATGGGCAGTGGATGCTGTTGGAAATCTGATAGGAGCACAGACTATCATACTGCACACTCCACACAGCATAGTGACGTTGTTGAACAATACAAACATCAAGACCATAACTGACGCGAGGAGAGCAAAATGGGAAGCAACTTTGTTAAACAAGGATTTGAGAGTGGAAATCATCAGAGACATTTCTCTTAACCCTGCAACAATGATGCTGGAACCACATGAGGGAACACCACACGAGTGTGAAAAACTAGTTGAAGAGGAAAGTCTTGGTCCTGTTAATCCAATCGCTCTTGAAAATCCAGATAAAGAGTTATGGGTCGATGGATCCAGTTATTATGTTGATGGAAAACGACATACTGGGTGGGCTGTAGTGGAAGCTGATGGAACTGTTGTGAAGAAAGGAGCTCTTTCTGGGCAATTTTCAGCACAAGTAGCTGAGCTCATAGCACTTACGGAAGCTTTTGAACTATCGGAAGGAGATCGAGTTAACATCTATACAGATAGTCGTTATGCTTTTGGGGTGGTCCATGACTACCTAGCTCTGTGGAAAAGACGTGGACTTATCACCAGCAGTGGGAGCGAAATACAACATGCTTCCATAATTCGCCGTTTGATTACAGCATGTCACTTACCCAGAGAAGCAGCCGTGATCAAAGTAAAATCACATCAATCTGACAAGTCCAAAGAAAGTCAAGGAAACACGGCAGCAGATGCAGCAGCTAGAGAAGCAGCTCTACTTCCTCTTACTCCTGTTACCTTGGTAAAGGAAAACAGCAAAGATAATCCTGAGCTACATCTTCTGTCATATCAAATGGAGACAGATGAAGAGAAAGAGCAATGGATAAAAGCAGGAGCGAAAGAAGATGATCAAGGTATCTGGAGAATTCCAACAGGACAAGTGGTGATGCCTATCGGAACAAGAAGAGAACTGATGCAGCTGTATCATGGAAAAGTGCATGCTGGAGCAAAAGCAATGAAAGCTCAAATCAGCGAGACTTGGTGGTGGCCACGAATGATGAGAGACATTGATGATTACTGTAGGAGATGCTTGATCTGCATGAAAGCAAATGTGGGAAAATCTGTAAAGGTGCGAATGTCACATGCACCCAGACCAACAGGTCCATGGACACATCTCCAAATCGATTTCACAGGACCTTTATCACCCAGTGGAGGGTATCAATACATACTTGTAATCATGGACAGATTTACTAGATGGGTGGAAGCATTCCCTACAAAAACTTGCACTGCTGAAGCGGCAGCACGAGTAATGGTGGAAGAAGTTTTTCCTCGCTGGGGTCTTCCATATGAACTTGATTCTGACAATGGAACTCATTTCACTGGAAAATTGATGAAGGAAGCAATGAAATTGATGGGAATTAAACAGAAATTCCACATTCCCTATAGGCCAGAAAGCTCGGGCATGGTAGAGAGAATGAATCGATCATTGAAAACCGCACTTACCAAAGCCATTCTGCAAACTGGTCAAGGTTGGCATAAGTTATTACCTGCTATTCTGTGGAACTTGAGAGCAACTCCAAACCGAGTTACAGGACTAACCCCTTTTGAACTAATGACTGGAAGAGCAATGGTTCTACCTCCTGATGCTCCGCCACCTGCGGGAACAGGAGGAGACTCTACTTTGTTCCAAGAAAAGTTACGACGCTATCTCGCAATGCTGGACAAAGCTACTAAAGACAATAATAAGAAAGTGCGAGAAGCTCAACAGCAATGGGATGAAAAACACACCACTACTGACATTCCACACATTCCCGAGTTAGGCAGTTTTGTTATGATCAAACGAATTGCTAGGAAAGGTTTAGAGCCTAGATGGGAAGGACCATACGAGATACTCCTAACTACTGACACAAGTGTTTGTCTTAAAGGGAAGGGTGTAGGAACAGACAGATGGTATCATTGGTCACAAGTTAAACCTTGCTTAGTGAATGAACAAAATGATAATGACGGCTTATGGCCTGATATTGAGCACTGTTCATCCATTAGCTTTAAAGATTGGGAACAAAGAAGTGATGTTTAATTATTTCTCTGCTTCCATTTCAGGAATCAATTCCATTGACATTGATTAGAGATGGTTGCAAGTTATTCTCGATACCCAACGACAATGGTATGCTTATTTTTAATTTTACTTGGCATTTACCAAGGAAGCCAAGCTTTATGGACTCCTCGAGTTCAAGAAATCAATCGGAATGCTACTCTGAAATCTGGCCAACATTTTAATCTACCCTTTATTTCCAAATGGGGATTATGGGATTGGGTGCCACGTAATGATAAAGATCTTGCTAAATATCGTGAGGACATCTTTGGAGGATGTAACTTTTATCATCAATGTTACAAAAGCAGAGTAATTTGGCCTGTGAAAGACGGGGGGTATTCTGGTAGTGCTCAAAGACGAGAAATTTGTTCAAAAGGACAATGTGAAGTTGTGGGGTTAGATCTCATAACGTCTACTAATGTGGAAATTAATTTCATTCTGAATCGTACTCACATGCTTACAATATGGGATTCGTTGGCCCAAGGGTGTATTTATCCCATAGTGTTGCCATGTGAAGGGTTTCTAAGGGATACTTCCTCGGGGACAACAAGATTCAAGGGAAATTATGTACGAGTATGGCATTCAGAAGATGAGAATGAATATTGTGAGACTGAACTAGAAACTGGGGAAATTGGAAGGTGTTTTTATCTTTCTGCGGAAAAGACAAACAAAGCTAAAACATGCCCAAATACAACTATTGCACCAGCTCATGGTATTTTGTTAGCAAAAGAAACCAAAACCTTGATAAATGAAGCCCACATGGTGCGGCAACGCATAAATTATAACTTGAAATCCCTTCTTACTGTTTTTGATCAGTCTTATTGTGGAAATTTCACACAAATAAGGGGTTGGTTGGAAAAAGAAGTTAAATATTATACCTCTGGAGATCCTCTGAGTAGTAAAAATCGTAAACCTCGAAGTATATGGGGAGACATAGCGGGGGTGTTTGGTTCTGTTAATTCAATTAGCAATACCGCTCAAATTAATCAACTAAGTGAGTACACTCAGTGGGTGGGAACAATGAGTGGGAAAGGACTCACTAAGGCCCTTCAAGGTACTCTACATATTATAGCAGCGGGTCAGCATCTTAATAATGCTGCAAAGGAATTGGCAGATGCATTAACAAAATCGTCTGATTTTGAGACGCATCGTGCGGCGTGTTTATTTTTAGCCCAGAATTTAAAGGATCAAATGGTAGAGGATATTCAGGTTATTCGAATGGGTCAAGTTCCTGAACGGATAGCGGAATCTTTGTTAATGGTTTTCGGTAATCAACTTAATTTGACTTCTGCTAAACATGTCCCGTTAGTTAAAATTGGCATTAATGAGAATTCGTTGTCAGGTTCTGGAACATTACCTTTGACTATGATATGGCCTCAATATGGGAAGCGCAATATTATGACAGTTAGGCGATTCCAATCAATGGGTGTTAGACAAGGAAATTCAGTAATTAGATTAGGAAGGAATGGATATTGGGCTGAAGGTGAAATGCCGATGATTTCTACCACAGACTGTTGTGTTGAGGAACATGAGTGGGTAATTTGCTCATGCTCTACAATGTTTAGTCTATCTCTTAATGGTTCTGCAGTTTGGGAAGTAGTTCCTTTAGATCAAGCCACAGGTGCATGGCAGGTGTCAGAAGCACAGTGGTGCATATTACATGATGGGAAAAGTGAAAATATGATATACGGAGGGAAGTTGTGTCCAATTCCTCCTGATCCATTTTGTCTTGAGATTCTCTATCCTCTTCACTTGGGTGGAATTCATGTTCCACATGTGCAATTGTTGCAGTTAGAGCCACAATGGTGGAATAATGATTTAGTAGAAGAAAGGAATTATGAACTCTTTGAAATGGTTAGAAGAGTTAAAAAGAGTGTTAAAGCAGCTCAAGAGGAGGGAATTCAAGCAATGGGTCATGTTATCGTAGCAAACGGAATAGCTAAATTGATGTCTGAGAGAAAATTAACACAAATTCCGGGAAATCTATCATGGTCGGAATGGATAGTTTTGACTATGGTAGGTGTTTTGCTGTTTCTGTTAACAATACAACTCATCATATGTGTTACTAGAAGGAAGAGTACCAAGCCTGTTAAGTTGAATATTATTAACCAAAAGGATAGAACCGAGAATGGGATATACGGAGTGAAATAGGAGATTTTACACATTCTACACTACGAAACACAACCTCACAAACAATGAACACCCGCTTACTGATTTACAACCCTAAGGGATAGGATCCTTTAACATCAACATTTATTTTTGTTTATTATTTTAGCACGGAACTGAAGGAGTTAATTACTTAACGAGTTCAGGCACGGGCAGAAGATTTATTAGTTTTTCTTTTCTTAGATGATTGGGGTTTATTTTAAATGCTTACACATAGACGTTAAATTACACATAGCATGCGGGGACATAACATGGGTTGGGTTTTTCGTTTTCCTTTCTGTTTCTATTCTTCTATCCTTTGTCTATTTCTTGGTCTGCTATTTCTTCTCCTCACTATCACTTCAATAGGTTGGCCACCTGGGGATGATGGTGTGGAACTGACGGCCGTAGTTCCAGTGGAGGGAGATGAAGACTAAAATTTCATCTTTGAATATAATTTCATTAATTAATATTATGTATCTGTATTATTATTCTTTATTTAGTATTCATAATAAGTTGTATTATCTTATGAAGTTTAAAATGCATGAGTAGACTATAGATTGCATGGACACATGTGTTTAAGGAACATATTTTAGACACAAGGAGGGTAGCTGGGAGGATTATGTATTCTGCTTAGAGGTATGTAATGTTCACTTAGCAGAGAGTTCCAATGATGAATATACTTCAAATGTGTACAGTTGGTATGCTCTTTGCAAGAAAATGAATGTTTCAACTGATGCAAATGTACCATTTGTATACCACTAATGTATACACTGAGAAATAGTTTCTTAATGTGGAAAGTGGATTGTACCATGTGCATATACATTTCATTTTAAGCATAAGCAATATGTTTTGTTACCTTACAAGGAAGCTGTAAGACTCTCTGTGATGTATAAAAACTCAATCTTACTGTACTACAGCAGAGAAACATGGAGGCATGACTGGGTGAGAGGAAGGAGAAACACGAAACGCATAGACCTGGCATGAATATAACATCTTCTCAGAGTTTCTCTCCTGACATATAAGAATAAAAATCTTTCTTGGCAAGATAACTGGTGTCTGGTCCCGTGAATCAAATAATAACGGGGAAAAGGCTTAATTCCAAGTCTACAGTATTGGATCTAATAAACATGTTGTTGGTTTAGATGCAATGATAAGTTTATTTAGCTCTTCCTGTCCTATAGTTGTAAAGCGGTGTAGTTGTTCTTGAGGGGCGATAATTGTGGCTGAATCATAAGACACCATAGAGGATTGTACATTTACAATTGTGTTTCGGATGCTTTCTATTTTCTCATTGAAGTAGTTCATAAAATCATTACAGCTATACTGTAACGGAATAATTTGCTCGGGTGATGTCTGTTTATTTGTTAGTCTAGCCACGGTGTTAAATAAAAACCTTGGATTATTTTGGTTATTTTCTATTAGTTTGCGGAGATGCTCAGCCCTGGCTGCTTTTAGAGCTTTTTTATAACGTGACATACTGTCTTTCCACGCGATTCTAAAGACCTCTAAATTAGTTTGTTTCCATTTACGCTGTAGGTTACGAGTTTCTCTCTTGATAGCATGCGTAGCACTGTTGTACCATGGCGCTTTAGTTTTCTCTATAACCTTTTTTGATCTAATTGGTGCAACAATATCTAATGTACTAGAGAAAATGGTGCTCAAACTGCTAGTCATTTCCTCTAGTTCATCTGTTTGTTTGGGTTCACTGAGCAGCTGAGATAGATCAGGTAAGCTATTTGAGAATCTATCTATAGTGGTCGGAAGGATTGTTCTGCCTGGTCTATAACGTGGCGCAACATGACAAATTTCAGCAGTGCGTATTATACAAGTTACCATGTGATGATCGGTGAGATCGTCACTTTGCGGTATAATATCTATATCGGTTAGATTGGTTCCATACGATATAATTAAATCTAGTGTATGATTTAGACGATGAGTGGGACCACTGACATTCTGCTTGACCCCAAAGGAGTTTAATAAATCTGTAAACGCAGTCCCTAACGCATCGTTTGTGTTATCTACGTGTATGTTAAAATCTCCAACAATTATTGCTTTATCGGCATTGACCAATAGATCTGAGAGAAAGTCTGCAAACTCTTTTAGGAAATCAGCATATGGTCCTGGAGGTCTATATACAGTAGCCAAGGCTAGATATAATAGGGATTTATTTCTTACATCTAAGAGCGTAACGTTTAGCACAAGTACTTCAAACGAGTTAAACCTGTGACCTGTTTTCTGAGTAACATTAATAATATCTCTATAGATTGTTGCAACACCGCCGCCACGACCGATCAGACGGGGCTCATGTTTATAACAGTATCCTGGCGGGGTAGACTCATTTAGACCGAAATACTCGTTTGGTTTAAGCCAGGTTTCAGTAAGGCAAAGTACATCGAAGCTATTATCTGTGACCATTTCATTTACAATAACCGCCTTAGGTGTGAGCGATCTAATGTTTAGAAGACCTAGTTTTAGAAATTGTTTTTGTTCACTGATATTTAGATTTTCAGGTTTAATTACAATAAGATTTTTCCTAGATCCTACAGTGGATTTATTATTTGGCCTCACTAAACGAGGAATAGACACAGTTTCTATATAATGTTCTACACTACTTATATCAATTAAATTGGCACAGCAAAGACTGTGATTTGGAATTTGATTTTCTAGTCATACGGTGTGTAACGTCTTGGAGATGTTGTCCGACAGAACAGCCGCTCCGATTCTGCTGGGGT
The DNA here is from genome assembly GCF_029890125.1 of Rhinichthys klamathensis goyatoka. Classification (NCBI taxonomy): domain Eukaryota; kingdom Metazoa; phylum Chordata; class Actinopteri; order Cypriniformes; family Leuciscidae; genus Rhinichthys; species Rhinichthys klamathensis. The sequence goes on from NW_026606599.1 coordinate 586,707, forward strand.
GCAGGCCATCAGCACGGTAGAGCCTAGGTCGCTCCCAGAACAGATTCCAATTATTTACAAAGAGCAGTTTTTGTTCATTACACAATGACATTAACCATTCATTTAGTGCAAATAATCTACTGAACCTTTCCTGTCCTTGTCGGTACGTGGGAAGCGGTCCAGACACGATGATCGTTGCCTCAGGCGCTGTGCTGCGTACCGTCTCGATCAGGCTCTTGTAGTCCTTCTTCAGAACCTCCGTCTGCCGCAGCCTGATATCGTTTGTTCCAGCGTGAAGCACCACAGCTCCGACGCGCTCTTCACCGTTCAGGATCTCGGGAACCTGTGCGGCGACATCAAGAACACGAGCACCAGGAAGGCAGTGAGTGCGCACCTTACCCTTACCTGAGGTAGCACGGACATGACGGACCATGGAAGTGCCGATGATCACGGCGTCGTCGCGTTCCGACTCGCGAAGAGGGGAGAAGCGTTTCCGGGTGGAGATCTCGAAGACCGGGAGGGGCGGAGAGGTTCTTGCTCTGGTCCTGGCTCGTGTCTTCCGCTGTGGGATCACCCAGGGTCCATGGTGTTGGGTTGGTGCCGGAGTGAATGATGCCAGAGATGATCGCGTCCTCCTGGGCAGAGAAACGCACGGAGTGGACGAAGTCGGAGTCAAAAAGTTACTAACCACTGACTTGTGTGCATCGGCGCGTGACGTTTCAAGCGCTGATCGCCGATCCCGCAGCTCGGCTTGCCTCTCTAGTAGACCACGGATCTGTTTCTCCACCGATTCAAGCTCCAATCGTACCGAAATCAGTTCGAATGTGTCCTCACCTGCACTCAGAGGTAACGTTAGACACACATCTGATATGTTCGCCATAACAGATGAACAGTAGATTAGTAGTGATACTACCAATATCACTAGTAATTTAGGACTGAAATGCCGGATATAACCTGTATCCTTTCAGTGAAACGGGTATAAAATCAGACGGTCAATAGGCGCGAGGCCACGCGTGAAATGCTAGCGGACTAAAGGCTAGTAGCCGAGATTCGCAAAGTTGGGTCTAAGTAGCGATATCAAAGCAATCCGATTGTTTTTTATAAGGAATAGTATCGAGGATAAGTTCCCATGATATAAAAATAGAAAGTGCTTGTTTATAAATGAGTGGTAAAGAAGAAAATCAAGGATTAATAAATTGATTCGACGGAGCTTTCAAACACAGACACCGACTGCTCGCGCATGCGCATGTGGACCAGGGTTCACATGCGCATGCGCATGTGGACGCATGCGCATGTGGACCAGAGCAGTATTGAGATTTCAGGATTGCCTCGTCCTGTGAGGTACATTCCACAGCAGAATGCGCGACGTGGAAAAAACTGGGTTGCACTGCCCAAGACTGCAGGGGCTCTTGCTTAAATAACATTAATGGCGATGACAAGTGGAGATATTTTACGCGACTTACTTGCGTAAATCAACAAAATAACTATGTAACCCAATAAGCCATAACTTACTTAGTGTAGTTAGCTAATTTACAATAGTTTAAGTCATGCTTGTAAACGTTGTCAATAGCTAACATTAGCATGAACAGAAAAATCAAGATATGGTTACTTACCCCTGAATTTCCTTGTCTCTTCTTCGTTGATCTGTATTCCAGCTTCAATTATTTTTTGAATTAGTTCCTCCATGGACAAACTCGACAAAAATGGACAATTAACCGACATTTTCACTCATTTCACGAACTCCTATGACTGCTTGTGCATGAGAGAAAGCGCAACTCGCATTATGGCGACTTGATTTCGCGCCTTCTCAATAGAAGAGCTGATCGCTGATTGGTAAAGTAAACGCGTCATCGCAGCAGCCGTTAAAAAACTCCGGTTGCTATGGAAACAGTGTTCTTTCAAAAACAATGACTTGAGAGTGATAAGCCCCTTTCACAAAGTAATGCCAGTAAATGACTTATTTAAAAATAAAAAATTTGGTAAATGTGCTGTTTACACAAGATTGCCAGAACCAATTTACCAGTATTTTTGTATGTCCTGTTCACAGGTAATTTACAGGGAGTTTACCAGTGTGTGAAAAGGATTATATTTGTGGTATTTGAATAAACCATATCATGATCCTTGATATAGGGATGAACTTATATAGGCCATACTGATCAAGAATTTGAAGGAAACTTACCAGTAACCTTTTTACTTAAACTCTCTATTTAAATTAAGATTTTGTGATCTCTGATTTGCTGCATAATTTGCCTGTACCTTAAGCTTGTTAAAAGTACATTTATGTACCCTTTGCTGTCAGAACTGATTTTGTACTCTTAATAAAAGACAACACAAAATGTCTTTGGGGTCATATTGACCCCAAACTTTTAAAGAGTGATTGCATACGGAAATATACCGTATTTTCCGCACTATACGGCGCACCGGATTATAAAGCGCACCTTCAATGAATGACCTATTTTAGAACATTTTTCATATATAGGGCGCACCGGATTATAAGGCGCATAAGATACTGCAGTCAAACGTTTGACTGGGTTTGCGTTATGCATCCACTAGATGTCAACAAATGTCAACAAAACAGTCAGATAAAGTCAAACTTTATTAAGCGTTCTGACAACTCCGTTCACTCCCATGGTAACGTTGTTCAAACGTTAAAGGAAAACTCCGGTCAATTTTAACATTGAGCTCATTTTTTGTAAATTTGGAGTGCTGTCAGTACAGATAACAACGACAAAAACCGGTGTTGCCTACACCATGTTATCCTCTTTTTAAAATTTGCACCCTGTTGACTTAAACGGGAAAAGTTTTAAACCTGCTTTTAGCCTCTTAACAACCTTAATGTGTCATTACAAGTGCACAGCCATGTGAGTGAACACAGTGAATCTGACTCCAGTAAATGTGAAAGATATGAATAAAAATGATGTTTATTCAGCCAGCTCACATACCCGTATTTTCTTCCTGTTTTCGGTCGAAGTCCACAGTAGGCGATTGTCGAGTGCGCGCGCGCGATCATTGGTAACTAAGCAACAGTGGAGACTCAGACTGTCAGCCGATGACGGTGCTGTGTGGTTTTCTCTATGTGAGAATATCAGCTCAAATGGATAGTTCGGATTCGGATAGTTCATCCGAATCAGATGTTGAACACGTGGAGGAGGTTTGATCGCGCGCGCGCGCGCGCGAACTCGACAATCAACTACTGTGGACTTCGGCCGAAAACAGGAAGTAAATACGGGTATGTGAGCTGGCTGAATAAAGAGATTATTCCTGCCTGCAGCCTTCGTGAAAGCTCGGATCACAGGAGACTGATATATCAGCCCAGGCATCCACGATCCATTGCCAGATAGTGGCGTAAGTCGGCCGGCGCTGTCTCCGCGTCTTGGTGAACGTGTGTTCACCATCCATATATAAGCCGCTCCGCATTATAAGGCGCACTGACGTTTTTTGAGAAAATTAAAGGCTTTTAAGTGCGCCTTATAGTGCGGAAAATACGGAACATTTTTTATATGGAAAACGTCTCAGGTTACGTATGTAACCCTGGTTCCCTGAGAGGGAACGAGACGCTGCGTTTGAGACGCGGTGGGAACGCTCTGCGTGATTACGTCGTGAAGCACATGTAAAATCAGTCCAATGGAAGCCCGAAACGTCATGGGTGACATCATAGACCAGGAAACTATAAAGCACCCCTGAAATCAGACCGCGCCAGCTTCTGAAAAAACCTGAAGCAAGTCGATCAGGGCATCCAGGAAGTATGGCAGGCAAACGCAGCGTCTCGTTCCCTCTCAGGGAACCAGGGTTACATACGTAACCTGAGCCGTTCCCTTTCAAGGGAACTTCGAGCTGCGTTTGAGACGCGGTGGGAACCCCATACCCACTACGCCATAGTGACAAATGCCCGTTCTGTGTGAAGTCCTTGGCGCACACTAAGAAGCAAGCAACCTCGCCCCTGAAGTGGAGAGGTCAAGGTCATAAAACCTGACAAATGTATGCGGAGAGGACAATCCTGCCGCATTACAAATATCAGGAAGGGAAACCCCCAAAATTAAGGCCGTAGAGGCCGCCATTCTCCTAGTAGAATGGGCCCGTACAGCCATATGTGAAGGCTAACCGGCCACTTCATAAGCTAATGAAATAGCCTCGACTATCCATTTGCTCATAACCTGTTTAGATGCAGGGCACCCTCTTCTGAGTGACCCAAAACATACAAATAATTGCTCTGATTTACGCCACAGGGCAGCTCTGTGAACGTAGGCATCCAATGCCCGAACTGGACATAACAGGTTCAATTGTTCCTGATCTGGGGTATTAAAAGGTGGAGGATAAAAGGCCTGCAGCACTAATGGGCCCCCAACATTAACTGGGACCTTAGGAATATAACCCGGTCTAGGGTATAGAAATGCTTTCACCATGCCAGGTGCAAATTCCAGACATGACGGAGCAAACGACAGGGCATGCAAATCTCCAATTCTCTTGATGGATGAAATAGCAAGGAGAAATAAAGCTTAAAAGTGAGGAATTTTTCTGAAACCTCTTCAATAGGCTCGAAGGGAGCCAAAGCCAGACCCTCAAGTACAATGGCTAAATCCCAAGCCGGTGCTCTAGAGTGCAGTGCAGGTCTCAACCTCAATGTACCACGGAGAAAACGAGTAATCAGAGGATCTCTCCCAAAGAAGTACCCCCCAGAGGGGTATGGTTGGCCGATATAGCCGCCACATAAACTTTTAAAGTGGAAGGAGATAATCCAGCAGAGAAACGGTCTTGCAGAAAATCGAGAACTGATCCAACAGGGCAGTTAACAGGATCTAACTGACGCTCACCACACCAGGTGGAGAATAATTTCCATTTCAGTGCATACAGTCTTCTCGTGGAAGGGGCTCTGGAATGGAGAATGGTCTCAACGACCTCAGTCGAGAGACCGGATTCTATGAGCCTGGCCCCCTCAGAGGCCAGGCCCACAGTTTCGACAACTCCGGTCGAGGGTGAAATATCGTGCCCCCTGCCTGGGACAGCAGGTCCCTCCTGAGCGGAATCTCCATGGGAGAGCCGTCCAGAAGAGCCAAAGTCCGAGAACCAAACTCGAGTCGGCCAGTATGGGGCTACTAGTAGCAGATGAGCCCCTTCCCGGCGAACCCTCTCCAGAACCTCCGGGAGCATAGATATCGGGGGAAATGCGTACAGGTGCAGCCTCGGCCACACCTGCACCACCGCATCCAGTCCGAGAAGAGCTGGCTGCGTGAGGGGGAACCATATAGAGCAATGCGTTGTACAAAAGATATGAAAGGTCGACTTGACTTTAGTTAGACCAAAGTTCTCCCTAAGATGCTCCACCACCTCGGGGTGAAGTCTCCAATCCCCTGGGCCTCAGCCCCTGCCTCAACAGGATATCTGCTCTGATATACGAGACCATCAGTGTGTTGTCCGCCATTCGCCGAGCAACCACTCATGATCGCCCCCACTTGTGAGGGAAGCATCCGTCGATAGCAATATGCGTCGACAAGAAGCCCCCAACACTGGGCCTGGGCGAGGAACCAAGGTTCTTCCACATGACCGAAGCACGAAGGCATAGCCGCGTGACCTTGATCATGCGAAACCGTATTTCCCCTCGGAGAAAACCCCTTGGTCCTGAGCCACCACTGCAGGGGTCTCATGAACCGAAGGCCAAAAATAATACGTTGGACGCAGCTGCCATGAGACCCACCAGTCTGAAACTGTTTCACAGTGAGTGACTGGCCTAGATATACCCCATTACGGCTGTAAGAATCTCTACACCTAGAAAAGTGGTCCTCAGAGCACACTCTTCTTGGCGTTGAGAGGCAACCCTAACATCCTTAAATGAGACAGAACGACATCTCGATGCCGAACTGCCATAAACTCAGATTGAGCTAGGATCAACCAATTATTGATGTAGTATAATACGCGAATGCCCTGGAGTCTCAGAGGAGCCAGAGCTGCATCCACGCATACTGTAAAGGTGTGGGGTAATGAACCTAGGGCGAATGGGAGAACCCAATAATGGTATGCTTCGCCCCCAAAAGCAAACCTCAGGAGTCTCCCTCATCCTCTTTCGGAAACAATGAAGTAATGGCTGTCTGCTGGGAGGAGGAACCCCTTCTACAGCTCCTTTTGCAGAAGTGTCAGTACTTCCTGCTCCATAACCAAAGCCTGCTCGGGGTCCACCAAGAGAGGAGGACCCCTAGAAATCTGGGTGGACGAGAACCAAACTGAATTCTAAAACCCTTTTCTATAATGTGCAGGACCCACTGAGAAATATGTGGCAGTAGTTCCCACGCTGCCAGAAATTCTACTAGGGGAACCAGTCTCTCAAGACTGGCCTCTGGATTTGGTTGTACAGTCACTACGGCGCCCTGAAGCGGCGAACCGGCAGGGAAAACCGAACTGACCATTCTACGACCCTCCTCGGAGGATCGCATGGGGACGCTGACACTTCGGTGCCCTGAACGGCGGACCGGCAGGGAACAACCGAACTGGCAGCGCTGCAACCCTCCTCAGAGAGTTCCACCCCAGAGGGCGCAGAGGAAAAACGATTTCTCAAAACCGTCCTTTGTTTGAACAGTCACTACGGTGCCCTGAAGCGGCGAACCGGCAGGGAACAACCGAACTGACCGTTCTACGATCCTCCTCGGAGAGTCGCACCCCAGAGGTCGCCGAGGAGAAACGATTTCTCAAAACCGTCCCTGCCCCGGAGGAGCCCTCAGAAGCCTGATAGCCTCGTTTTTTGCGACAGGACTTCTTGTCTAAGCTTTATTAGAGATGATGACAGTCCTCAGATCTTGCCTACCTCTAACTAGCTTAGTTCCTACGACCCTCCTCGGAGGATCATTGGAAAAAGCAGGCACTTCGGCACCCTGATTGGCGAACCGGCAGGGAAACCGAACTGACTGCTCTTCTTTTTTTCTTATTTGAAGGCTCGTTTGGGGACACTGACACCTTGGTGCCCTGAAACGGCGAACCGGCAGGGAAACCGAACTGGCAGTGCTGCGACCCTCCTCAGGGAGTCGCACCCCAAAGCGCGCTGAGGAGAAACGATTTCTCAAAACAGTCCCTACCCCAGAGGGGATCACCCTTAGAAGCCTGATCGCCTCGGCGTCAGGGCTTCTTCTTTGTCCAAGCTACTTTAGAGATAAAACAGTCTTCAGATCTTGCATGTCTCTAACTGGCTAGACTGCGACCGCCACCCAGGTACCCCTCAATTGCGGAGAAGCCCGAATGGCAACGCTCTGTTTTGCACTTTGTGCTGAGAGGAGCTTAATAGGCCGAGAATGCTCCTGCCCAGCAGGAACATTAGATTGGTGAGGAAGAAACCTCTGGAACACCGCTGAATGGTTTATTTCTTAGTTTTCTTGAAAGCGGAGCGTCCAGAAGAACAGACATAATTATATGTTTATTTTCCTTTATCTTTATATCAGAAAAACTTATATATATATATATATATATATATACACACATATATATCACGCTGTGGCCACCAGAGGGAAACAACCGAACTGGCAGCACTGCGACCCTCCTCAGAGAGTCGCCCCTCACATTCATCCATGTCCTTATATACTTTACCCACCAGCGCTGCCTAATAAAAATTTATTAATTATTTAAGATGGCTGGTGGGTAACGTCGGGGTTAATAACGATGACGCCGACTCGGGAGAGAGAAAGCTCGCAAGCGTCTCTTTAACCCGAGGCATTGTCATACTATGATACTTAATACCCAAACTTTACTATAGTTAGACATCTGGGGATTAAACACATAAAATACAAACCGGTTTATTCCACGATCTCGACACCTCAGTGTGGAGAAAGGGAAAAAACCGTAGTCCCCGACGAGGAGGCTGAGATACTGAGTTTTCCTGTTTTAAGATAGTTCATCTTACAAATTCTACTTTATTTTCAATCTCATAATGCTCAGCTGGCCAGTAAATATTTAACTGGCAACAGCACTAGATAAAACCTCCCTTTTTAAAACAAGCTCCTCTTTATTCAGCAGAGTTATGAGCTGACTTATTTAATCAATGAAAACTCAAACATCTGCCTTTTCAAGATTTTAGATTTATATTTGTTTTGTTCTCTTTCTTTTTAAACAAAACACTAACGATACCAATTCCTCGGAACTGGAAATCGCAGCACACTAGATCTGGCATGTGAAAGCTGAGAAAGGGCGGAGCCCGTCCCAACCCCTGCTGTCAGATCCGTTTGCGAACCCCAAAATGCGAGCCGTCTCCGTGCCTCGGCAACAGAGAGACCCGCGCGGGGAACGCGAACCGAACTGTCCTCCTCGAAGAACGCCCGGCGGGAGCGGAGCGTCCTCACTGACAGCCTCTCGCAATGCTCACAGTCAGCTCCCTCGAGAACTAACTGTTAGCATGCTCCACTCCCAAACAGCAACAAAAAGCTGATGTGTGTCCCCACCCGAAATGTACGAGGGCAGGGAACAACACAACGTCTATAATCTTGCTTTCTCGCCATAATGATAGATAGTGATATATATATTGGGCTTGACAAACAACAATAAATAGACAAGGACAGATTCACAGAGAGCGCTTGCTGAAGGTTACAGAAGCTGGCGCGGTCTGATTTCAGGGGTGCTTTATAGTTTCCTGGTCTATGACGTCACCCATGACGTTTCGGGCTTCCATTGGACTGATTTTACATGTGCTTCACGACGTAATCACGCAGAGCGTTCCCACCGCGTCTCAAACGCAGCTCGAAGTTCCCTTGAAAGGGAACTATATATCATTTTTTTTATTCACTCCTCAACTATACAATAATGCTGTTGTTTTGGAAATTTTTAGGTTTTTTACATATTTACTGCACAAATACATAACTAGGCCATAAATTGGCACATGAAAAATGATTTTTTAAAGAAAAAATCACTTTAATGATGATGATAATTAAATCTAAATAGTTTTTGGACATTGCTCTATGTGTTAGAGATAAAATACTACCATCTGGTGGTTAGTCGAAAAACTGTTTTTCTTATAGTTAAGGAATTAAAGTGCAATGACCACATCTGTCCAATAGAGGTCCATAGAGACTCATTCATTTTCACTCATTTGTCTAAACCGGTCTAAACGGTTAGATATACTTGATATATATGATAAAAATAGTTTATGCAATTCACAAAATATATATGTCAAAGTTAGAGTTTGTTGTTGTTGTCTGATATATTTTGAATTATTTGTTTTTGCAAATTATTATACATACATTTGCATAAACATTACAAGTCAGCACTATGACATGACTGTAATCACACACTATTTATTTCAGAAAATTATTTATCAACAATTATTTATTTTTTTAGAACAAGAGATTTTAGAACAAAATAAATTAAATAAACCAAGTAAATAAACCAATATAATACAAAACAACAGCACCAATAAACTGTAATGAACAGGATACATACATATGCATACATGTGTGTGTTTGTGTGTGTGTGAGATAGAAAGCTCGTTCAACTTTGTGTTTATGCTCTAGGACCAGGCCTTGACTTAAATGTATTTTTTTTTTAAGATTTATGTCAGTTTTGTTTATTTTATTTGCCAATTTCTGTAAAAATGCTCTCTGTTGCAGTCATGACATGTGTGTGTTTGTGTGTGTGTGTCTGTGTGTGTATGAGATAGAAAGTTTGTTCTACTTTCTATTTATGCTCTAGGACCAGACCTTGGTTTATATGTAGAACATTTCAGATTTATAATGGATTTATTTTTTTATTTTTTGACAAACAAAATAAAAAAAGTCATTTTTTTCATTTTCCCATTCATTTTCAATTGGGGTCATTTTGACCCCAAAGACCTTAAATGGTAAAAAAAAAATTACACACCTTTAGAACAACCGAATCGAACCCAGTTTTTTTGTGCATGTTTAGATAGATTATGTAGGAAAAGTCACAGAGTTTCATGGCCCTGAGATGAAGGGAACATTTTTAAAAAATCAAGGAAAAGTCCAGTGGGGTCAAAATGACCCCAAAGAGATTCTAAGGGTTAAATTAAAAGAAAGGTTCACATTTGGCACCTTAAGGACCATTTCCCGTACCTTACAGGGTACTTTCATGGCAAATCTACTTTAAGGTACCGAAACGATACCCCTATTTTTCTGTGTGAAGGATATCGTGCCTCCATGCCGAACATTAAGAAGAATGGAGAGAACCTAGTTGTCAGCTGTGTCTTGGTTCTAAGACCAAAGATTACCGCATCTAGGGACTCGTCCCATTTTTCTGGTCTTGTATCTACTACCGTAGTTTGCACAAGGCTCTGGAGTCATGACCAAAAGGAGTTGAAAGTTAAGAGTAACCAATTTTCAAAGACACCAATATTTCCCTGAATATTGCATTCCCACAACCCGTTAATGAAGGTTCACCTCTGAATGGTTCCATTTAGTTTTTCCACGAGCCCGTTAGTTTGTGGATGGTATGGGGCACAGAGGCTTCTCTCCACATTGAGGAAGGCACAGAGCTCTGTATTGATCTGTTTGCAAAACATACATTAACATTAATCTACAAAAAAACAAATGTGTGAAACCATTAAATTCTCGTGCATATTGAATTTAGTTCATTCAACAAACTACAAACCTGGTTTACAAACTCAGTGCCTTGGTCAGCTAGTATTCTCTTTGGTGCCCCAAACCTGTAGAAAACATTAATAATGCAGCGCGAGACAACTGCTGCAGATTTATTTGGAATTGCATATGCCTCGGGCCATTTTGTATAATAGTCAACGAGGACACAAATGGACTCATTTCCCTGGTTGGTTTTGGTGACTTTCTCCACTAAATCCATGCCCAGCAGTTCCAGAGGCTTATCCACCTTAGAGTTAAAATAGCACAATAAATACATTTTAAATTATGTGAACTCATGAAATACCGGTGTCAAAACTCATGCACATCTTACATACACATATTGGGATGTACTTGGGCTCCTGCTTGATGGACAGTCTGCTAAACTGGCACTGGGCACACTGCAAAACCTGATGTTCAGAAATAAACACATGAGAAATGCATTCCAAAACATAATCCATTTGTATGTTTCACAGCAAAGTTAAAAGGGAATAATTTAGTTTTTACCCATTTATTGATGTCTACCCCCATTCCAGGCCAGTAGAAGCTCGCTGAAATGGCAAGCTTTGTTTTGTCCGTTCCACGGTGCGCTCCGTAGGGGCTGGCATGGAACTCTAGGAATATTTGGTTGGCCTCTTTTTGTCCAACAGCCACTTTTTTTCTCAAACCCATACCATTTTTTGAGGAGATGTAGTAAAGTTGGCCATCTACTGAAATAGCTTTATTGTTAGTAAAATCTAAACAATAACCTCCAAGGAGGTTCTGAAGGCCTATTGAAAGGAATAGGCTAATTTAAACTGAAATTGCAGGATAGGTCATTTTTGATGTTCTAGTTGCTGGCAAGTCAATTATAAGAAGACTATAGTCCATGGACTATGGGCTTTTTGTTTGTATCAAGTCTTGGTGTATCACTATACCTCACTCCTGTAGAGTTATCTAGAGTTATCTCCACTGTCAAGAATAATTATAATTTAGAATAGATTACTTACCATAAATTTGGAAATTGGAGGAACGTCTGCAAATTACATATTTATGGTCTTTTATTATGCCAAATGGGTATGTGCCTTGAGTTTTATAGTTCATGATCTCCTCATACATGTTTGGATCCATTGTTGTAATGTGCGAGCAAGAATAGAAATTCAGGGGACAATGTTGTGTGGTCATCTCCCCAATTTATAACACCATTTATTAACTTGATTAATTGATGGATGTAATTAGTGCCCTCTGAATGATGGTAATTAATTACGATTAGAATGATATGTTGCACCCATGTATCTTGCATGTGAAAAATATTAAAGAAGGTAGTAATAATAGCAATATATGGTTTTATTCATATTTATTTATTTTTATTTCATACAGGGAACATAAAAGGTGTCACCTGAAAATGTGTTTCCCTTGTGACAATAATATGAGGAACTCTTTATCTCATGTGTATTTTGGTGACATTTACATTGTTAATACATTTTGTATATTGTTTACAAAGTTGTATATCATAAACCTGTCATCTCGGACAGATAAGGCAATTTGTATGGGCAAAATTCAACTGAATATATTCAGACATAATACAAAAACAATGAACAAGTGCAAGATTAATTCAATTCACAAAAATATTACTGGAGTGTGAGAACCATTTTATTATGCTGCAGTGTAGCAAGACATTTAAATGTTGCGCCAATGCTTTTGGCCTTTTTCGCTTGCCGTACATCCAGCTGTGCTTTGACACGCCTCGTTGAGGGGGAACAGGGATTCCGGAAGGGAACAGAATCGACTGCTTCACCGGCAACATTTCTTTGTTTGTGTTTGCACACGTGCATCTGTGGTGCTGGTTTAGAGCTTGGATATTTTTGCGGGTCGCTTGGACTGCTATCTTACGAGCATTGCGTCCGCCAGGCTGCATACCAGTTTCATTTTGCTTTGTTTACAAATATAGTTTAGTTTGTTTCTTTTTGTTTGCGCTGGGTTGTTTTCAATATCTTTTTTTGTGATTTTGGTTTATTTAGCTAACAGTGGGTTTATTTTGTTGTTAATTAGTTCTGTTTTGTATTATTCTTTGTGGTTATTTTCTTTTTTTCTGGTAATGTATGTTATTCTAAATTGTGCATTCCCCCTTCCCCCCTGTCCTGTTATCCTGGTGCCCCTGGTGTGGATTATCTGCCTTTGCTGCAGAGGGTGCCGTCAGGGGGCCGGAGTGTTATAGCCGCCATAACATTGTGTTTGTAAACTTTACTTTGGTTCTCTCTTTTTTTTCATTATTTAGTGTAATTTTCTTTCTTTTTTTTTTTGTTAATGTGTGTCTCTTTGTTCTTTCTCCAGGAGCCAGTGAGGACTCTGTGTGGAACAAGGGAGGCAAGCTGCTTCATTCGGTAGGTTTGGACGACCTCCTGAGTTGCAGCCAGCTTTGTTCCCACAAAGCCTGGCCCTGGAGAATTATTTTTGTCATGTTGGGAGATTCCTGAGAGCGAGATAATTTTATTGGCACTGTTGATTTTATAATAAAGTGTATTTTTGTTTTGCTCCTCACATCTCACGTTATCTCTGTCTTCAAATGGTAAAACGTACCCGTGTGTCCTTATTGGGAGTTATTTCCCTGGCCCTCCACAGGGTGGCGTAGTCGGATTAATTTAATAATGATTCACTTTTCCCTCCACTTGAGTATTTGCCACACTAGCAAAGAGACATGTGTGAGTTACCTGAATGTGATCCCTGGATTTACGTGACTATACAACAATATCCACTAACTCTCATTAGAGTATTAGTAGACTGTATACTTAGTATTAGTATTCTAAGTATTAGTTGTGATTGACGATCAGTTAAACTTCACAGAGCACATGTCTAGAACGGCCCGGTCCCTGTCTGGACGAGATGCTTTCCATTTGAGCCACAGAAACTTTTACATTCTTACACAATTACTGTCACAACGGATGATTCTTGAGTTGTGATCATGTATTATATTTTTAATAACATTTTCATATACATTATATTTACACCATCGCCTATATATGTAATGTAATGATTATGTAACAATTACTGTCAGAACAGCTGATTCTTGATTTAGTTTTTTAATTGATTAATTATATTTTTATATACTAAAGTTTTTTATCTCCTATAAATGTAATGATCAGTTTGTCTGCGCTGCTTCACTAAAGCAGAAGTGAAACTGTTGTGTTCCAGTCCAGATCATGTAACCAATCAGAGAGTGAGACTGAAAAGCTCATTTGCATTGTCAGGGTGGAGTGATTGTGATCTCTCAGAATAGAGCAGCTCTGTCTCCAGAGACCATGTTCAAACCCCAAGAGCTTTATTTGACATTTACTGCGACATCAACCTTCTGAAAAGCTCCTGCATCTTCATCTGTTAGTTGAATGATGTTGTCAGACACAAAGTGAACTTGTTGAGAAGCTTTATTGAATGTAAAAATTTAAATAAAAAATAAATAAAAATAAAAATTATATCACTGATAATTTATTTTTTAAATCATCATTTCTAAACATTAATAATACAATCACAATTTATTCAAAATATATTAAACTGAATTATAAGCACAACATGAGCAAAAGAGATTCAGTATCATTGACTGAACTACAGAAAGTAGTAACATTTACATTCTGATGTCAAATCTCTTTTTTCCATGTATGATTTCTACTATAAAAGATTAACTATATATGAACACAGTCAGGGCTGGACTGGGACATAAAAACGGCCCACTACATATGACCATAAACACAACCGATCTTTGCACGCCCTTGAATATGTATACCAACTCCTGTCCCTTATGCCATGTATGCCATTTAATGAGTGAGTAGGAATAAGTAAGAGTTAATTACTAATTGTAAAATACAGTGAACTATACTCCACAGTGATGAATCCTAAAACAAGCTATAAGCTTCTTTGCCATAGCAATACCCAACCCGTTCTCATCAATCTGCGTATAAATAACACGACTTTACAGTTTCAAATTGCGTGTAATGCATACGCCAATGTCCAATTTTGCTTGCATATGATACGCCAATCCTTCCCATTAACTTTGGTGGAGAGCAGACGCGTCTAAATACCACGCATCACCTTCAACGGCAATGACGTCACCAGCGAAGCTCAGTTCGCCCAGTTCACCTGATGCGCGTACATCTCTAAACAGGTAAGGAAGGTCAACAGTCCTTTTTTGTAATCAGATCACGGTGTTAACTGTATTATTTTAATTATTACAGTGTTTCTGTATAACGTTACATGGGGTCATGTGTCAAAATTGCAGCGAATGCGTTTAAATTAGTTAACGTTAGTGAACAGTGGGCCGCTCTATCTGCTTCTACTGTAAACAGACCTGTTGCAGTTTGAAATTAATAAAAGGTTTTTTTTTCTTTTTCAATCATGTTGTGACATGGGTCTTCGGCTTTTAGACATGGCTGATGACAGCACTACAAATCAAAAGACTGAATTAGTATTTGCTAACGTTTTTAGCTAAAGTGGCATGGTTAGCATAAGCCTACGGGATCCCCCAGGGGTCAATCATGTGGACTAAAGTGTGTATGGAATAATTCAGGCACGCGCAGACATTACTAGTTGCTTGCAGATGCATGATACTGTAGGGTTGGATTAGACTCCTATCCCTAAGATATTTGATTTCTAATGTCATCATATAGTGCATTTTACCTAAATTGCACATTGTTGGTTTGATTGCTTCTATTAACCTTTACCCTCATATCACTGATGTGGTCCAAACTTTCCATTCAATTATAATAGTCAGCCAGTTTGAGTTGCAGGCAGATCTCAGATCTAACTGACACCTTTATTTTTTGTTTAAGATCTGATTTAGAATATCAAGAGAAAATAAGAGCAAACTAGAAGCTGTTCTTCAGCTCGGGGATGCATTTGTTGAAGAGATACAGGCAAGTTTCATTCTTGTTATACACAAATGTGTAATTAATTAACTCCAGTTAGTTAATGCCTATGTTTCACCCATCTACTTTTCATTGCATGTGCATAAAGAAACGTAACACAGGGTTACAAACTCAGAAGGCTGATGGACAATCTAAATCAAATCTAAAGTGACCTGGTGGAAGAGGGACCGTGATGGGCAGCGTATGACCACCGGCAAACGGAGGAAAAAAGGTTCATCTGCTGGTTAGTGTACATCTTATAAAATGTATGTCAAATACTTTAAATGGAGAGTGATGATGTGTGATTTAGAGTAGGAACTGGTTTGATAATGCTGTTGTTACTCAATATTCTGTATGCTTGCACATTATAATGCCAAATACATTTATGTTTGATAGTTTCCATGTTGCAAGTTTTGCCAAAGGTTTCAGCTTTTATTTTTGTACAACTGGCAAAGAGTTTGAAAGAATTGTACTCTAATAAGATGTAAACATAAAAACCCCCCAGCAAATACTATTCACCCAGCCATAAGCAATATATCTTTTAAAGGTGTAGGACATGACTGTACTCATAAAGAGAGATTTCTGAGTTTGACAAATATGTTTAAAATGATTCTCCAGACAAACCCTAGTGTCTTATCAGCCTGACAAACATAAGCAAGAATATTCACAATCAATAAATATGTACAATTAATCACTAAATGGTTCAATAACATTATTCTGAGAGTAAAATCTTCTATGTAGAGTGTATATGAGTTTGTTCTCAGCACAAGCTGTTGTAAATCCTGCCCACTTCTTTGCATTGTCAGCAGATGCTTCAGTGCTCTGAGAGTGTTTATAGTGCTGTGAGTTTAACACTTCATGACTGAGAGCAGAACACAACACACTCTTCATCATCACACAAGACTAAACTACAACTATGAACAACATCTACATCTTCATCTGGACTCTGACTCTCTGCATTCAGGGTAAATATCTTGCATTAATATATTGCAAAATAAACAATCACATTCATTTACAGTCCAATAACCATTAATGACTAAACTGTCTAATTTCAGAGATCTGGGGACAAGTGACAGTGACTCAGAATCCAGCAATAAAACCCGTCAAACAAGGAGAAACTGTTACAATCAGCTGTAAAACCAGTCAGCCGCTTTCTGCCTGTAGTAACTGTGTGTCCTGGTATCAGCAGAAACCTGGAGAAGCTCCTAAACTCCTGATTTATTACATAATAAGCCGTTATACTGGAACTCCATCTAGATTCAGTGGCAGTGGATCTGGCAGTGATTTTACTCTGACCATCAGTGGAGTCCAGACTGAAGATACAGGATATTATTACTGTCAGAGTTATCACTATATCAACAGTAAAAAGGTGTTCACACAGTGATAAAGAGTCGTACAAAAACCTCTGTCAGTCAGACGTCACAGTGACTGCACTGATAAAGCTGAGAGAAACTGCAGCTGCTGATGGAGGATCACAAACTACACAATATCAAACCTTTCACACACTTTATTCATTTATTATGATGTTGTTGTAGACTTTTCCCTAAACCTAACTACTCTACCAATAATACTTATACTCTAGCGCGTCTATTATATTGACGTTAGCTAAGTTTACACCTCTACGAGTCTACAGTCGACTTCAGTATCCGTCTAATCCTATTATCCAGCGAGTCTACAGTCGACTACAGAATCCGTCTAATCCTATACTCCAGCGAGTCTACAGTCGACTTCAGTATCAGTTCTCTACCTATACTCCAGCGAGTCTACAGTCAACTTCAGTATCAGTTCTCTACCTATACTCCAGCGAGTCTACAGTCGACTTCAGTATCCGTCTAATCCTATACTCCAGCGAGTCTACAGTCGACTAATGTATCCGTCTAATCCTATACTCCAGCGAGTCTACAGTCGACTTCAGTATCCGTCTAATCCTATACTCCAGCGAGTCTACAGTCGACTACAGAATCCGTCTAATCCTATACTCCAGCGAGTCTACAGTCGACTTCAGTATCAGTCTAATCCTATACTCCAGCGAGTCTACAGTCGACTTCAGTATCCGTCTAATCCTATTATCCAGCGAGTCTACAGTCGACTTCAGTATCCGTCTAATCCTATACTCCAGCGAGTCTACAGTCGACTTCAGTATCAGTCTAATCCTATACTCCAGCGAGTCTACAGTCGACTACAGTTTCCGTCTAATCCTATACTCCAGCGAGTCTACAGTTGACTACAGTATCCGTCTAATCCTATACTCCAGCGAGTCTACAGTCGACTTCAGTATCCGTCTAATCCTATACTCCAGTGAGTCTACAGTCGACTTCAGAATCCGTCTAATCCTATACTCCAGCGAGTCTACAGTCGACTTCAGAATCCGTCTAATCCTATACTCCAGCGAGTCTACAGTCGACTTCAGTATCAGTTCTCTACCTATACTCCAGCGAGTCTACAGTCGACTTCAGAATCCGTCTAATCCTATACTCCAGCGAGTCTACAGTCGACTTCAGTATCCGTCTAATCCTATACTCCAGCGAGTCTACAGTCGACTTCAGAATCCGTCTAATCCTATACTCCAGCGAGTCTACAGTCGACTTCAGTATCCGTCTAATCCTATTATCCAGCGAGTCTACAGTCGACTACAGTATCCGTCTAATCCTATACTCCAGCGAGTCTACAGTCGACTTCAGAATCCAACTAATCCTATACTCCAGCGAGTCTACAGTCGACTACAGTATCCGTCTAATCCTATACTCCAGCGAGTCTACAGTCGACTACAGAATCCGTCTAATCCTATACTCCAGCGAGTCTACAGTCGACTTCAGAATCCGTCTAATCCTATACTCCAGCGAGTCTACAGTCGACTTCAGAATCCGTCTAATCCTATTATCCAGCGAGTCTACAGTCGACTTCAGTATCCGTCTAATCATATACTCCAGCGAGTCTACAGTCGACTACAGTATCCATCTAATCCTATACTCCAACGAGTCTACAGTCGACTTCAGTATCAGTTCTCTACCTATACTCCAGCGAGTCTACAGTCGACTTCAGAATCCGTCTAATCCTATTATCCAGCGAGTCTACAGTCGACTTCAGTATCCGTCTAATCCTATACTCCAGCGAGTCTACAGTCAACTACAGTATCCGTCTAATCCTATACTCCAGCGAGTCTACAGTCGACTTCAGTATCAGTTCTCAACCTATACTCCAGCGAGTCTACAGTCGACTTCAGAATCCGTCTAATCCTATACTCCAGCGAGTCTACAGTCGACTTCAGAATCCGTCTAATCCTATACTCCAGCGAGTCTACAGTCGACTACAGAATCCGTCTAATCCTATACTCCAGCGAGTCTACAGTTGACTTCAGAATCAGTTCTCTACCTATACTCCAGCGAGTCTACAGTTGACTACAGAATCTGTCTAATCCTATACTCCAGCGAGTCTACAGTCGACTTCAGAATCCGTCTAATCCTATACTCCAGCAAGTCTACAGTTGACTTCAGAATCCGTCTAATCCTATACTCCAGCGAGTCTACAGTCGACTACAGTATCCGTCTAATTCTATACTCCAGCGAGTCTACAGTCGACTTCAGAATCCGTCTAATCCTATACTCCAGCGAGTCTACAGTCGACTTCAGAATCCGTCTAATCCTATACTCCAGCGAGTCTACAGTCGACTTCAGTATCCGTCTAATCCAGTGGTTCTCAACCTTTTTTTTCAGTGGGCCACACTATGTCTAAGTTCAAGTTTCACGGGCCGCATATCATTTACATTTGGCGTCACCAATGCAAACTAAGATATTGAGCATTAAGGTATCTAAATGATTACAGTTAGATTTATTATTATTATTAGAGAGTATAATTCTACTTACCATTAATGAGACACCTGATGTTGTCGGGAGCAGACCAATTTGGTGAAATTTGGCTCAAAAGGAGTAACAGCACAATGAAGTTGTGACTGTAAGTTGCAGTCTGTAAGACGTGCACGGAAACGTGACTTGATGCGCGTCATTGCAGAAAATGTGCGTTCGCAAATGTATGTCGACCCAAATATGGAAAGCACTTTTGAACTTAATAATCTGAGGTTTTGTCCAGAGATGTTTCGCCACATTTCTGTAACTGAGGATGACTGTTGCGCGGTATGGCTGTGTCCTCTTGCCTGAACATCCATCAGTTCATCTTCGAGTGCGCGGCGGGACAAACCGAAAGTTGCAGCCAAGTCCTTGATTTTTTCCACAGGGAAAGTCAATGGCTCTCTGATGAAATGTCCTGCAGATTTTATTTTCTCAAAATCAGAAAAACGTGAGGTGAATTTTTCCTGCATTTGACTGAGAGTTTTAACGAATCGTTCTTTCTGTTGTATGTCCAGTACACCCTCACACACGTCATTCAGAAGTGGAAAGTGAGTTAAATCATCATCTTTGAGTTGTGCCGTGTACAGCCCTAGCTTCATTTTGAAACTCTCAACACAGCTCAACAGGTCATCAACATGTTTTTCTTCACCTTGAAGTTGTAAGTTCAGCTTGTTTAGGTGAGCTGTGACGTCTGAAAGAAAAGCAACGTTTGTTTTCCACTCATTGTCTCTCAAGACTGGAAATCTTTCTCCCTCGCCAATGTCATTAAGAAAGTTTACTATCTCGGGGAGAACAGCCAGAAAGCGATGCAAGACTTTTCCACGACTTAGCCATCTCACTTCACTGTGCAGAATGAGGTCTCCGTAAGCACTGTCCAGTTCGCCCAACAACGTAATAAAACGGCGGTGCATAAGAGGCCGCGCTCGAATGAAATTGACCACCTTGACCACAGTGTTCATAACCTCCACGAAGTATCCATCAACGAGCTTGCTGCATAGTGCTTGTTGATGCACAATACAGTGAAATGCCAACAAGTCAGGGGAGATTTTTCGCATTTCAGCTACGAGACCCTTGTGTTTTCCCGTCATTGAGGGCGCACCGTCAGTAGTGATGGAGACAACTGAGGATTCCGGTACGTTCATGTCTTTGCATGCTTCACTAAGTGCTCTATAAATGTCCTCGCCCCTTGTTCGTTCATGTAGCGATTTCAATGCCAATAAATCTTCTGTAACCTCAAAAGTCTCAGAATTCACGCATCTCACCCAAATGCAAAGCTGAGCAACATCTCCGATGTCTGTCGATTCATCCGCAGCCAAACTGAGTGCTGAAGCAGTGGCTAGCTTAGTTTTTAGTTGTTCTGTCAAATTCTCAGACATTTCAGAAATTCGACGAGTAACTGTGTCATTGCTGAGCTGTAAACTTTTTATCCTGCGAATTATCTCGCTCTTGTTGCTCAGGTCATCAAACAGACATTGTGATTCCAGAAAACAGTTCTTAACTAGCTCTCCATCACTGAATGGTTTGCCGTGTTTGGCAAGGCGCCAGGAAATTTTGAACGTTGCTAATGTCACGGCCTGAGACACTTTTAAGCTAGCTCGCATTGTATTCTGTTCAACAATGGCATTTTTTTCAAGACTAGTTATCTTGAAAGCTCTTTCCTGAGATCCAGGTGGATATTTCGTGTCAAAAGTTGCATGGGTGGTATCGAAATGCCTTTTGACATTGTAAGTTTTACATACGCCCAGTATTTTATTACAGAGCAAGCAGAAAGGCTGTCCATCTCGCTCGTTGACAGCAAACTGATTCTTCCATTCTTCAAGCACTTTCCTACCTTCACTGCTGATGCTACGACTCTTCTTGTTTGCACGTGTTCCTTTATCAGTATTTTCCTCGCATCTTTTTTCTCCTCTAATAACAAATTTGTCCATTTTGATCGTTAATTGATGCGTTTAAAATCTGCCAGAGCGCGCGCTTGCAATTGTGTGCGTTAACTGTGTTATTGTGAGTTCATAGTTGCGTCAGTACTGCGCATATGTGAAACCAGTAGCCTACATGATCACCAAAATTATTTTGACAAAAAAATAAATATTGTTCAAACTTATATTGGTTTAATAAATAAAATAAAAACAATAATGAAATATGAATTGTAAAACAATACGTTTTTTTTTTTTTTTTTTTTTACGTGATCAGCATCATGGGCCGCATCAGCATTTGCGACGGGCCGCATGCGGCCCGCGGGCCGCGGGTTGAGAACCACTGGTCTAATCCTATACTCCAGCGAGTCTACAGTCGACTTCAGTATCCGTCTAATCCTATACTCCAGCGAGTCTACAGTCGACTTCAGTATCCGTCTAATCCTATTATCCAGCGAGTCTACAGTCGACTTCAGTATCCGTCTAATCCTATACTCCAGCGAGTCTACAGTCGACTTCAGTATCAGTCTAATCCTATACTCCAGCGAGTCTACAGTCGACTACAGTATCAGTCTAATCCTATACTCCAGCGAGTCTACAGTCGACTTCAGTATCCGTCTAATCCTATACTCCAGCGAGTCTACAGTCGACTACAGAATCCGTCTAATCCTATACTCCAGCGAGTCTACAGTCGACTTCAGTATCCGTCTAATCCTATACTCCAGCGAGTCTACAGTCGACTTCAGTATCCGTCTAATCCTATTATCCAGCGAGTCTACAGTCGACTTCAGTATCCGTCTAATCCTATACTCCAGCAAGTCTACAGTCGACTTCAGTATCAGTCTAATCCTATACTCCAGCGAGTCTACAGTCGACTTCAGTATCCGTCTAATCCTATTATCCAGCGAGTCTACAGTCGACTTCAGTATCCGTCTAATCCTATACTCCAGCGAGTCTACAGTCGACTTCAGTATCCGTCTAATCCTATACTCCAGCGAGTCTACAATCGACTTCAGAATCCGTCTAATCCTATACTCCAGCGAGTCTACAGTCGACTTCAGAATCCGTCTAATCCTATACTCCAGCGAGTCTACAGTCGACTACAGAATCCGTCTAATCCTATACTCCAGCGAGTCTACAGTCGACTACAGTATCAGTCTAATCCTATACTCCAGCGAGTCTACAGTCGACTTCAGAATCCGTCTAATCCTATACTCCAGCGAGTCTACAGTCGACTTCAGAATCCGTCTAATCCTATACTCCAGCGAGTCTACAGTCGACTACAGAATCCGTCTAATCCTATACTCCAGCGAGTCTACAGTCGACTTCAGAATCAGTTCTCTACCTATACTCCAGCGAGTCTACAGTTGACTACAGAATCTGTCTAATCCTATACTCCAGCGAGTCTACAGTCGACTTCAGAATCCGTCTAATCCTATACTCCAGCGAGTTTACAGTCGACTACAGTATCAGTCTAATCCTATTATCCAGCGAGTCTACAGTCGACTACAGAATCCGTCTAATCCTATACTCCAGCGAGTTTACAGTCGACTACAGTATCAGTCTAATCCTATTATCCAGCGAGTCTACAGTCGACTACATTATCAGTCTAATCCTATTATCCAGCGAGTCTACAGTCGACTACAGTATCAGTCTAATCCTATTATAAATATATATATAAAGATCTTAAATTTTATATACATTTGATATTAAACTCAAAATGGAACTCATTTTTAAAACAGAATTGAAACACAATTGAATCACACATATATTGTGCTTGTATTATAAAGCACTGAATTATAAGCACAACATGAGCAAAAGAGATTCAGTATCATTGACTGAACTACAGAAAGTAGCAACATTTACATTCTGATGTCAAATCTCTTTTTACATGTATGATTTCTACAATAAAAGATTAACTAAATATGAACTCAGTGTAGAAATAAATGAAGGAAAAACAAACCTGTAATAAACTGAATAAACTCATAGTGAGACACATTATGGAAATATGTTTAGAATTGTATTTCATTTTTAATTTTTTTTGTTGAAAGGAATGTTATTCTTATAATAATATCATTGTTTTAGATTAAATAAATATACAAAAATATCAGTAACACTTTAATTAAAGCCTTTATACATAGTGCATTATTTTTAATGCATTAATTATATATTGTTACATACATTATAATGCATGTATGATCTCATAAATAATTGTAACCACAGTTATAATACATTATAATATGATCTATTCATTGTTACACCTTAAGAAATTATAATATTTTAAAACTCATGACAAACAACCAATTTCAGATGTAACCAAATTTGCAAATAGTATAATGCATTTTAACTTTGGTTACAATAATTTAAGAAAATATATAAAGCATTATAATCATTGATACTTTTATAATGCATAAAGGCTTCAAGTAAAGTTTTACCACAATATCTAATAATCATAATTATTAATAAATGTTGTTCTTGTTTCAACTGTAAAACACTTTCTGAAATCTAAATTGTATTTATTTTTTAATTAGTTAATTAAAAAGACTTACATCTGATCACCAGTTTAGTTCCTCCACCGAATGTCCACCACAGTGATACAATCTAATGAAACGCTCGTACAAAAACCTCTATTCCACTCGAGTGAACACACACTCCAACAGAGAGAGAGAAACAACACTTCAACACACTGATATTAGAAGATCCTCAGCTCTTCTCAACACTCACTCATTCAGATTTGACTAAATGCTTTCTGATATAACACTGTTTAAAGAAATATATGTGATGAGCTGTGACCTCTGAGGTGACCTTTGACCTCTTTGATCATGGATGATGTTGTGGAGTTTCTCATAATGATGCTTCTGTTCTTCATATTGGGCTGAACGATTTTGGAAAATAATCTAATTGCGATTTTTTTAACCAATATTGCGATTGCGATTTAATATGCGATTACTTTTTAAGTTCTTTATCTTCTGTATTATTCGACAAAGACAAGCAATAAATCATTGTATAGTAGGGATGGGAATCTTTAGGCACCTCATGATATACTTTTTTTTCGTAATTAATATTATTAATAACAGTTAAAAACTTTATTTGTGTAATTATATGTATTTTTAAAAATAATTATTAAAAAAACATGTTAAGAATTTTAAATAGGCTATATAAACGAATATAGCTTCAAAATATAAAAGCTAGTAAATAAAGAGGAACAAAAAAAACATATTACAAGCAAGAAACAAAGAGTGCTTTCAGTATTTAAAAGTATGGCTGTCTGAACGTTCAAGAGCTGTGAGTGATTTGTCTTCTCAGTTTAGATACGATAAGCTGCATTCACACTAGTGCACAGATCCCTTTTGAAATATAAGATGTGGTTTGTCCTGTTGGTTTAAGATATGACTGACTGACGGTGTTTACATTCATTTCGCATCATAAAAGCATTTTGAGATGCCAGTACATTAACCAGTAAGTCGCTCACAGCCTCATGCGCGAGCGCTCTTCACAAAGCGCGCGTGAGTATTTTAAATTGAAAGCAGCCTTCTCAGTGATTTTCATATTTTTAATATATAAGCCAACTGCATTCCAAAATACATAATGCCTTAGTAGAGCATTTGTGAGGAAAATTCCGGCGGGCGAGAGGTAAAGTTACTGCAAGAGTAACATCAAGCAAAGCGGCAACCAGTGCGATAAAGCCCGCGAATGTCCTTGCAATTCGCTTAACTTTACCTTTCCGAACTTTATGAACGATTATTTTTCGTAAGGTTCGAGCGGTTTTGTGTGTGTGTGTGTGTGTGTGTGAGAGAGAGAGAGGCAGAATACGGCTGTTTCTAAAGCACACGCGTCATCACGCATCTGTTTAAAAACTAAGCTCAGACTCGATTCTGAAATTCTCTGAATATATTATTATACATTAATTATATATATATATATTAAAACATAATATCACATAAATCAAACATAAACTGTTGTTTCCTGTATATGCCAGGCCTTTATGCGTAGCGTGCCAAGTTGATGCTACATCTGCAGACTGCGTTTCTCTCGCGTGTCACGTGACCGTAATCGCAGCCTTTGCGGTTTAAAAATCGCGTTTCATCATATCGCGATATTATCGCAAATGCAATTAATCGTTCAGCCCTACTTCATATGCAGATCAATCATCATGATTCACAGAAAAACCTGCAGCTTCACACTTCAATCTTCAGTGAGAATCTGTTCAAATAATGACTTTATTGAATATTAAAGCCAAAGTCAATAGAAAGTGTGACAATGAAGATATAAAAGGTGTTTTGCATGTTCTAAACAGTCAAGCATGTTTTCATATTCAAGGTGTGTTATAAAAGTATCTGGACTGGTTCTGAATCTCCACACAAGATCATGAAACGTGAACAAGCTCTAATATGTGTCCATCTTTAACAGCCTGTTTCTTCTCCATCTGATGATTTCAGACACACATGAGGCTTCATGATAGATGGAGTGACACCATGAACTCTGATTAGAGATTCACAATCAGTCCTGATACTTTCTGAACACACTCATGATTCATGATCTTACTTTAGTGATGGCGCTTCATCTAGTGGAAGTGTAGCAGTGATGATGGTCACATGACTGAATATGGACACAGAGATGGACGTTCATCTGCACATCCTCAGTGTCTCAGGAGTCACAATAAACACACTAAATAAAGTCATGATTGTGTAACTCTAGTGTATATGAGTTTGTTCTCAGCACAAGCTGTTGTAAATCCTGCCCACTTCTTTGCATTGTCAGCACATGCTTCAGTGCTCTGAGAGTGTTTATAGTGCTGTGAGTTTAACACTTCATGACTGAGAGCAGAACACAACACACTCTTCATCATCACACAAGACTAAACTACAACTATGAACAACATCAACTTCTTAATCTGTACTCTCTCTGTGTGCATTCAAGGTAAAAAAAAATGTAAGAAATTTTCACATTAAATTATTATAATATTATTAACAATGAGTTACAAATACATCCTGCTTTTTCTCACAGGTTTCAGTGGACAGGTGACTGTGACTCAGACTCCTTCTGTACAAATGGTTACAATTGGTGAATCAGTCTCGATAAACTGCAAAACAAACACAGTAGTGAGCAATGGCTGTTATGGTTCAAATACGTGTATGGCCTGGTACTTACAGAAACCTGGAGAAGCTCCTAAACTCCTGATTCATTCTGTAAACCAAAGAGTTTCAAACACTCACTCTAGATTCAGTGGCATATCTAACTATGGCAGTGATTTTACTCTGACCATCAGTGGAGTCCAGACTGAAGATACAGGAGATTATTACTGTCTGAGTAGACACTGGATCAACAGTAAATTTGTGTTCACACAGTGATAAAGAGTCGTACAAAAACCTCTGTCAGTCAGACGTCACAGTGACTGCACTGATACAGCTGAGAGAAACTGCAGCTGCTGATGGAGGAGCACAAACTACACAATAATAAACCTTTCACACACTTTATTCATTTATTATGATGCAAGTAAACATGTTGTACAAAAGGCCCGGATGCCCTTAAATGTCCCGGATGATCCTGACCAATCACAGCACACAATGTTACCACAGCGGCACCTGTGGTGAAGCGGAACTGCGTTGACCAGAGAGAAGATGCAGTGCATATGTTAGAGAGTTCATCAATAGTTGTTCGATTACCATTCAGTTGAAGTATTTATTGAGTCGCTGTGTGCGTACATGTCAAAAGCACACGTTAACTCAACCAGCTCTTCAGTAAAGGAAAGTGAAACTTAAACCCTGCTTGGTGTGTCTCTTCAACTAAGAGTCAACTCATACAGTTCTGACAGACTGCCTGCTGTGTTTCACATCCATCCAAATTAATTCGAACCTCTTCATTTCAAATGGTCCTTCGAGCCGGAGCCGGTGAATCACAGCAGAGAGATGACATCCCACTTTGAGCCAGATTCTCCTGTTGTTCGACCTAGACGACAGATAAGGCTACCTGCACATCTAACAGATTATCAAGTTACTGATTCAGCAGACTACTCCTTCTTCTGTCTCTGAGTTAATCTTGAAATCCAACCCTTCATCTTGTCGTTTCGACCCTGCTCCCACTCCTCTTCTGAAACTCTGCCATTCAGTTATCTCTGCACCTATTTCTCACTTCATCAATGCATCTCTTACCTCTGCTTCATTCCTTCTGCCACTCAAAACTGCTGCTGTTACCCCTGTTCTCAAAAAACCCAACCTTGATCCCTCAGTATTATCTAACTATCGTCCTATTTCAAATCTACCCCTCATAGCTAAATTACTAGAGATTACTGTTGCCTTCCAGCTTCAGTCTTTTCTAGTCGAAAATAATCTTCTTGATCCTCTTCAATCTGGTTTTCGCCCTCTACATAGTACTGAAGCTGCACTAGTTAAGGTACTCAATGATCTGCTTCTCTCTGGTGACTCTGGTTCTCTGTCTATGCTCCTACTACTCGACCTCAGCTCTGCCTTCGATACGGTCTCCCATCAACTACTCATTTCTCGCCTTTCGGATGTGGGTATTTCTGGTGCTGCTCTTTCTTGGGTTTCTTCCTATCTCTCTGACAGACAGTTCTACATCTCAGTTCAAGATTTCCGTTCATCTACTGTCCCTCTGAAGCAAGGTGTCCCCCAGGGATCCGTTCTAGGGCCATTACTATTCATCATTTATATAATACCTCTTGGGCAGATCCTCCGCCGTCATGGTTTTAATTACCATTTTTACACTGACGACATTCAATTATATACTACACTGTCAGAAAAAAAAGTACAAAATTGTACCTTTTAGGGTACAAGTGGCTGTCACTGGGGTGGTACCCTGGAGGGTACCCTTTTGTACCTTTAATATGAGGTACAAAATTGTACCTTATAACTTTGTACCATTTAAGGGACAATTTTGTACCCCAAGGAACAATTGTGCACACTACAAAAGCACAAAATTGTACCTTATTAAAATAATTCCTAGGGTACACCCCAATGACAAATAAGTTTTGAACATATGGGGTGCAAAAAAATATCTTAAACTGGCTTACAGATATGCATATTTAACAGATTTTATTTAGAAACTTTCTTTTACAAAGAATTATTACATGAGATGTCACAGCATCAGGTGTGAGTCGAGAAAATTAATTGATAATCGCACAGAAAAAACTCATCAGACATTACTCAGGAAATATGAGTTATGAAAAAGTTCTTTAAAACGGTAACACCTTAAAAAAATAACAGGAATACAA
The DNA here is from genome assembly GCF_029890125.1 of Rhinichthys klamathensis goyatoka. Lineage (NCBI taxonomy): Eukaryota > Metazoa > Chordata > Actinopteri > Cypriniformes > Leuciscidae > Rhinichthys > Rhinichthys klamathensis. The sequence continues at coordinate 615,105 of NW_026606599.1, forward strand.
GAAATTGTAGTCTATAATGAAGAATCCTTACAAATGAGGAATTGTTATAATTAAAAGTACTATTATAAATTGATATCCAGCTAATTAAACAGTCTATATGTGCTGGACATAGGGGCAGTTGTTCTTCAGCAAGAATACCTAGTGCTAATAAATAATTTGTCATCAACACTGTAGGCATCTAGTGCCTGGTAATCAACCTCCTCACCTGGTGAGAGGACAGTCCATTCATTCTCATATTTCACACAGTAAGAATAATAATGACGACAAAAGGATTCAGGAATTAACAGCTTGCCACACAATAACCAGTCTGTGTCCATGTTAAGAATGTACTTAATCTGGAAAAATAATGGAACTTCTTCTGTATGCAGGTGACCCACAGTAAACACATCTTTAACACAATATTTGACCTCATTTTCTCCACTTCTGTTACTCGCTGAAGCTGTTTGCCTTCAAAATTGACATGGCTGTACTTCTTGTTCACACTTATTGAATGCTGTAAAGCTGAAGGTAAAGATTGAAATGGTGTGCTCACACAACATCCAGCAACTTTCTCATATTCCCCCAACATATTAACAGAAGACAATTCCCAACATTGTCTATGCTGATGTCGGTTACTTAAAGTGGCTGAAATGTTGATAAAATTTTTACAAGTGCTAGCAACCTGTTTGAAATATTGATGTTTGCCTTCAAACCTCAAACACCATAAAGAACGCAAAGGCCCATAGCATAACATCAAACGAGAGTAATGGATTAAATAATGACATTTTGGAGTGAGAACATCACCAAACTCTTCAACTGTACATGACAAAAACTCAGAAACTAAAAGATCAAGAGTGGGAAGCCATTCTTTTTTTACAACTGGTGCCATTACTATGTCAGAAATTTCACGACAAAGTAGGTAGACATGCCAATACCTACAGCCCTCCGGGATTCTGTGTGCTACCAAAAAGGGCAGTAGGCGAAATAAACACCATTTCTGTGAGGCAGACCCTACTACATTCCAGTTATGTAGAAGTTTCTCCGAAAGAGGAACAGGCTTGTTTTTTTTTTTATCATTCTGTCCAAAAGAAAGTTTTCTCAGCTCCTCGTTAAACTCTTGTATGGTTATGATTTTTTCTCTGTGAGCTTTACTTAAAACAACGCGCAACACTAGAGGAACTACACCTTCAAAAAAGTCATGCATCACATCCGGTGGAAGTGATGTTGTGACACCAAAGTAGTCTAGTTTGTCAAAAGGGCAACCTCTGTTAACACCATAAATGGCTTTCATGTCAGGATTTTCCTTTACACACTCCAAGTGGTATCTGTGAACATCAGTAGTTCTTAAAACAAAGTCAGATTCATTAAAACATCTCTTAATGTTGCTGTGTGTGGCCATGCAATACCTACAAATTCTACCAACATTAAATGACATGCTGAAGCCACCTATTAAGTGAGAGGAAAGGTTATCAGCAGATATAACTGCGACAGCTGCACAAACATTTTTTTCAACACCATCAACAAGTACAGTTATTCCATCCGATGAAAGCTTTTTAAGATCATCTATCAATGGCTTCAAAATTTAATCTAATCCAAATTGTTTTACAAGGCTATAGCGAACAAGTAAAGCTAAATGAATACGTTTCAGCTGAGAGCAATACTTTGTACCCATATTTCCAATTGAATAGTAAATTGGACACAGTTTGTGCTTGTTACGCTTAGAACCTAGGGGATTACAAACTTCGAATTCATCCTCATAAATATGTAGCCTTAGGGCTTGTGGGTTAGCGGCAAAGAATTTGTGGTTTTTGAAATGAAGTCCATCTCGATAATCTTTTAGAACAAGATCATCTTTTTCTCTGGTCAACTCAGTTTGCATTTGGTCCCAAATGTCCTCATGAGAACAGTATGTCCTTAATACCTCACATATTGGAACGTACGAGTAACTTCCAGCCTTGTTCCCACTGGAGTCTCTTAATGTGTACTGCACAGGTTCAGTCATCTGAAACTTTGACTTACAAAACTCTTTGAACATGTGTGGAGACCTAACAAGTCTTGAGGCCTCGGAAAAAAAGTCAGGGGACTGTAGAACTTCTTGTAGTTCTGGACATGCAGCAAGGTCAAATCCATTTTTGTTTAGATGATATGCAAGAAATGCATCATAGTTCTCTTTGAAAAAACTAAATAAGAAATTCACATCATCCAAAATTTCTTGCTGCACTGACTGAGGCAGGTGATTTTTTTTCCCTGCATTTCAGGACGAAACCACATAAGTTCTCTCTAAATTGCTGAAACAGCTCCTTCATGTTTGGCGGGGCAGAAAATGCAACACTATCATCAGGACATTCTTCCTCAGCGTCTTCAAACAAAGGAAGAGGAACATCAGTCGTAGTCCATTGTAACACTGTGTGTTTATGCTTTCGGTAAACATGACATCTAAAGGAATCGTACTTTGAAAACGTTCTCTGACAGTCATTAAGACCACAAGTTATTGAAAAATTTCCCCTAATGTGCATGAATGAGACCAATGTGCTGGATTAATTTGACAATTGTGAATGTTCTCTGAGAGCATTTAGGACAACAGAACGGGCGAGGCATTTTTGCAGATATTACTGTAAAAGGTTGATTACTCTGCATGATTTCCACTAGCCCGGCAGATCTCTATCCCATCAACTCTGACGACTGCAGTGTCTCTTCTTGTAAGCACATTCTTCCAGTCTGTGGCTTCCTGTACTTGAACAGTTGGATATGGTGAAGATGGTTCACTCTAAAAGACAAAAGCACAAATTAGATTTTATCTCAATCAAATTTTATGATCATACGAGGTTAACTGATGAGAAATAATCTACATGCATAAGGAGTAAGATGATTATTATTCACCCAATTTGTATGTTGGCAGTTAATATATTTCAAGAATTATAAAATGCATTTATGATAGACATTCAAGTCATAGACAGAAATATGTGCACCTCCCCAAGCACAATGAAGTGTTCAAGCTTCTCTCTGAACAAGGCTGGCAACATGAGAAGTGCTGCTTTGAAATCAATTCCTGAAACAAAAGATATCACATGATATTTGTCACGGTGTGGTGCAGGTGAAGAAGGAGGCTGAGTCAGCAAGGCTTCAATTCCAATGATTTACTTACAAGAACACAATACACAGGTGCAGGCAGGAAGACAGGCAGGAACACTCACAACAACACCAAAACATTTACAAGAACCGACCAAGACAGACTGAACAGAGAGGAACTAAATACAAGCACAAATGAACACTAACGAAGTGAAGACAGGTGACACAGATGATCATAACGAGGGACAGGCTGGTAAGTGAGGGAGTGAATACAGGTGTGGAGACGAGGAGGATTCTGGGAAGTGTAGTGCAGACACAAAGACAGACTGGTACAGACGAGGACTGTGACAATATTGACATATTACTACCTCTCTAGTTAAGTAGCGGTCAATGGAGGGAAAGAAAGCTCTCAGACTTCATTAAAAAAAAATCTTCAGTTGTGTTACAAAGATGAACAAAAGTCGTACAGGTTTGGAACGACATGAGGATGAATAATCAACGACAGAAATTTTCATATTAGGGTGACCTATCCCTTTATTAAATTAATATAGTATAACATTTTAAAAAGTTAATTACCAAGATGGTCTTCAATGAGAGATTCTTCTCTAGCTTCTTTGTGGGGCTTTGCTAAAAGAGATTTCCCTTGAGCAAGTTGTAGCACACTGGATGCAATCTTTCCAAAATTTTCTTGAAAGTGCCGGCAGAGATTGACAGACTTATACAGGAAACCAATTTCTCGATAAAGCTAAAATTAGTTAAAAAGACACAAGAATAAGGAAAATTTGGTTTTATACAGTTTCAGTGTCTTACATGTTAATGGGTTTGTGTACTTTTATAATTTGAACACTAACCCCTGATGGACTCTTCAAGAACGGATATTTGTTGACAGCTTCTTCAACAGTCATCCCACCAGTAATCTCCTTCATCCTCCAGGCAAAGGTCCTCCTCATTCGCTCTTCAACAATGCGAGTATCTGGCTGTGTCTTTCGATATTGGTCCTGTAGGACTTTCACATGTCCCTCTATTGAGGTAGCATCCTCTCCAGCAACATCCATGTCCTTGAGCACAGACAAAAACAATCAGGTAGAATATCATTTCTAAATTCTAGGCAAGAAAATAATAAAACACGCCGACTTTTTGGGACTTTAGCTTATTCACTGTATCCCCCAGAGTTAGAAAAGTCCATAGATACCCTTCTCATCTCTGTGTGTGCCGTAACTGTCTGACACACCCACCACTAGCCTAGCTTAGCACAAAGACTGTAAGTAAATGGCTCCAGCTAGCATACTGCTCCCAATAAGTGACAAAATAACGACAACATTTTCCTATTTATATGTTGTGATTTGTATAGTCAGTGTATACAAATAACAAGGTCATATGAGACACAGGCATCTTTTAACCGTATACATACTGGGAACTATATTATCTGAAGGCGAAGCACTGCTACTTGGGCGGAGTAGCAGTCCCAAAAAGTTGGCGTGTTCCTTTAAGAATAGTTTCCTGAAACAAATGAAACATTAACTAGCAACAACCTTTCTCCAGCCGAAGACTGCAAAAGGCATTCTGCAGGCACAGGTTCAAGCGTTAACGTCACCGTTTCCTTCATTTGTTGGACAAATCTATGGAATTTTGCCTGCTTCTTAAATGATCCCTCAAACAGGAATGAAACCATAGACTCCGTCAGACCAATGGCAACAGTCTCTCCATCCACATCATTGTCTATAATATAAAAGAGATAATGAAATGTACAATTAAAAATTACCCATCAATAAGAAACATGCACTAAACCCATGTTTTTGAGGGTGAAACACTGCATCACTGCCTGTAAGGTAAAATAACAAAAATAGTAACCTGTGGGGAACAATTTACAGGGCTAACAAATAAATAATGAAATAAATAAACAAACATTAAAATAATAAAACATGAAACATACATGAACACAGAAGTAACAAACAGCTGAATTTAATAATTGCAGTGGCATAATTCCAAACAGAAGTCCAAATGGCAATCAGTGATTTAACAGGACACAGCTTTGGTATCACTGTTATTTTTGTTAGTGGATAATGTGAATAAAAAAACTAACTATAATTAAAATATATATATATTTGCATTTATTTATATTTATTTGCATAATACTTATAAAATAAGCATTTCCATTTATTTTGGATGATGAAGTGGAATTTTAAAATCGAAGTAATTTTTTAATAATTTATTATATCATCAATTGTGTTTGTAACAATGCAATAAATATTCTTACCGCTTCTATGTTGTCCATTTTACTTAGTAATCGATTAATTTTCCGTTTGATGGCCGTGTGTAACGTTAATGTAACATCAGTCGGAGCGCTGCTTTTAGGCCGCAAAATGTCGCAATCCCAACGGTCTCAAAATATATTTGAGATAACCACTAATTACAATGGCTAGCCCCTGCAAATAATGTTTGCCACAGTTTGTTTTTTTAAATAAGGTATTAGACGAGCCTATAAGGTTTGAAAGTTTATAGTCTATGGATAAAGGCCGTTAGGAAGAATCCTCGAGAAAAGTCTCGAAGCCTAGATAAAAAAAATAAATAAAAAAAACCCATCTCAACATGTGACAACTAACATAACTTACTCACCCTCAAATTTTTTCTTTTCCTCTTCAGATAATTCTATGCCAAACTGCAATAGCTTCTTTATTAATTGAACGGTGGACATTTTCCCCAACTCCATTTTGAACTTCTGAGGGCTCTTCCCAATCGGTCAGTAACATACAGTCTTCGCGGGCTTTAAGCAGGGAGACATCCAATTAACGTTAGACAAAATCAACAGAACTTGCCATCATACGTGAACAAAGAAGAATAAATAACATAATCTCGCATTTACCTGAAAACGGTGTCCTGCAAAAATGTTCCGACGCTGGAAATCTCGTTCTGAAGTTCTGTCAGAAGAACAGGTTAGGACCGGTCCGCACCGAACGACTCACTCAAGCCAAGCGGGAAATTTTCTTAAAGCGACAACAACCATAACGTCTGCTTGAGCAATAAATATGTTTTAAATATGTTTTGAACATTTTGTTGTCGTTCATCGTAGTCTTTATTTGAAATTTTATTCAGATATGTCTGTTTTGATGCAACGGTAAAAAAAGAAAAAAAAGAAGAAGAATTTGATAAAGTTTTTAAAACAAAAAATATATAGGCTACTACTAGCTACTTTACAACAAACATGAATAATTATTTCATGTTTAATATGGTGTTTTAATGTTATCCCATTAAATTAATAAAAAAACAGAAAAGTTATTCTATTTGGAGCTCAACTGTAAAAAAAGAACAAAGGTACAAAAATGGACCTTTCACATTCAAACCTAAAAAGTTGTACCTTTGTAAGTCGTTTAGGGAACATAATTGTACCCTAAGGACCTATTGTGGACCTTTAAAGGTACGGTTATATATTTTGTACCCATGGGAACATAATTGTACCTTCACTGTACCTTTTTTTCTAACTGTGTACCTGTACATCGGCTCTATCTATCACAACCGACAAAATCTCTGCTTGTGTGCATGAGATAAAAGCTTTATTCAAATTTTCTAAAACTTAATATGGACAAAACTGAGATAATTTTTACCGGACCTCCGTCACTCACTAACAAAATTCCTACTAACTTCACCTGTGAGTTCGCTGGCTCTCACATCAAACCATCTAGTACTGTTAAAAGTCTTGGTGTAATCCTTGACTCCTCTCTATCTTTCAATTCTCACATTAATTCTATCACTAAATCAGCATTCTTTCATCTACGCCGCATCACTCAGCTCCGTCCCTTCATCAGTATCTCAGACGCTGAAACTGTCATCCATGCATTTGTCACATCCCGTCTCGATTACTGCAATGCACTTTTTATTGGCCTATCTGCTAGCTCCATTTCCAAATTGCAATACATTCAAAACTCTGCTGCCAGAATTCTCACCCACACCAAGCGTTCTGCACATATCACCCCAATTTTGCATGATCTTCACTGGCTTCCTGTGGCTTACCGTATCAAATTCAAAATTCTCCTTCTCACTTTTAAATCTCTGCACGGCTTGGCTCCCCCTTATCTCTGTAATCTGCTTCACCCCTACACCCCGACTCGCTCTCTACGATCCCCCGACTCTAGCCTTCTCGTCGTCCCTCGGCATCGCCTTGCTTCGATGGGGGGCAGATGTTGTAGCACCCAAACTGTGGAACTCTCTCTGTTAACACTATTTCTGAATTCAAATCCATGCTCAAAACCCACTTATTTTCTGAATGTCATAACTCTTAAGTTGTTCTGCATTTGTTTTTGTTTTTTTCCCATCTACCTACTGTTGTTTTGTCTGCTGTCTTTGTCCACTGCCTTTATTGTTGCTTGTCTATTGTAAAGCGTCCTTGAGCTCTGGAAAGGCGCTATATAAATAAAACGTATTATTATAGCACATATGAAGAGAACATTACCTCTGTTTCCGCCCATGGTTGAGAGCGTGTCACGATCATCTTCTCCAGAGAGTCAGTCACCGTATGCAGATGATCTACTACTACGAGATGAATGGCTAGATCCAGCAGGAGATGCGTCACCAGAGTATGATGAGCTCCGCATTCAAGACCAGCAGCTGTTTGATATTAAATATATGTGGACTGAGATGAAAAGAGACAGCAATGAGCTTCGCAGTCACATACTACCTGAGATATTGTCCACACTGCGAGGGCTCCAGGCGGAGAATGCTACGTTAAAGCAGGAGATTCAGCAGATAGCCACAGTAAGAGAGACTCCTTGTTGACCAGTAACGCCAGTTCCAGCCCCTCGCACCCATGTGCCACCGCCCGTCCGTAGACAGAGATTCTGCAGTGTATGCTGGTGAGGTTCCTCTAGACCGATCTGTCCAGTGTGAGCAGGTGACAAAGCACATCCAGATGGATGTGATTCCTTACCGCAGTGAAAAGGTACTAGGCCGACCCCCTGTGAGGTATAGGAAGGGACCATCCTGGTGGTGGTGGGGAGGATGGAGGGGAAGGGACCATCCTGGTGGTGGTGGGGAGGATGGAGGGGAATGAAAGCGTCAGCATCTGCGAACTCAAACATGTGTAAGTACTGGTCTTTTATACCGCAAGTATTAGACACGATTGGATAGATGAGAAGGTAATAAGTGACATAGCAATTGAGTCTTCCTGGCAGAACTTAACGCTAAAGCTTCCATATCAGCTTTGCGAACACAGGGACTTGGTGCTCCGCCATGTAGCCCGTCTGGGCCTTCGGGTCAACTGGGAGAAGAGCAAACTTTGCCCCGTGCAGAGGATCTCTTTTCTCGGTATGGAGATCGACTCGGTCGCCATGTCCGCGCAGCTTACGAGCGCGCGCGCGCGCGCAGTCACTGCTGACTTGCCTGAGACAGTTCGAGGGCAAGAGTGCGGTTCCACTGAAACTTTTTCAGAGGCTCCTGGGGCATATGGCATCTGCAGCTGCGGCAACGCCGCTCGGATTGCTTCATATGAGACCGCTTCAGCTTTGGCTTCGCGACCGAGTCCCGAGGTGGGCATGGCAACACGGCACTCTCCGAGTACCAGTTACTCCGACTTGCCGTCAGACCTTCACCCCGTGGTCAAACCTCAGTTTTCTACTGGCCGGTGTGCCCCTGGAACGAGCTTCCCGGCATGTTGTTGTAACGACAGATGCCTCTGCCACGGGCTGGGGCGCCATGTGTAATGGACGTGCTGCCGCGGGCTCCTGGACAGGACCCCACCGCCTATGGCACGTCAATTGCCTCGAGTTGCTGGCTGTACGTCTTGCTCTGCGCCGCTTCCGGGCCGTGCTCAAGAATCAACACGTACTAGTCCGATCAGACAATACCGCCACTGTAGCGTACATCAACCATCAAGGTGGTCTACGCTTCCGCCGTATGTCGCAACTCGCCCGCCACCTCCTCATATGGAGTCAGAAGCATCTGAGGTCGCTTCGTGCCATTTATATCCCCGGAGCCCTGAACTGTGCAGCCGACGAGCTCTCACGGCTTCAGCCCCTCCTGGGAGATTGGCGACTCCATCCCCAGTCGGTTCAGCTGATTTGGGACCAGTTCGGGGACGCACAGATAGATCTGTTTGTCTCACACGACTCGACCCATTGCGCCCTGTATTATTCCCTGACCGAGGGCATGCTCGGCACGGATGCACTGGCGCACAGCTGGCCGCGGGGCCGCAAATATGCGTTTCCCCCAGTGAGCCTTCTCACGAGGAGCAGGTCACTCTGGTCGTGCCGTACTGGCCCACCCGGACCTGGTTCTCCGAACTTGTACTCCTCGCGACAGCACCTCCCTGTCCCATTTCTCTGAGGAAGGACCTCCTTTCTCAGGGACGGGACACCCTAGGGCACCTTCGTCCCGATCTTTGGAACCTCCACGTGTGGCTAGGTTTGAGTACCCTACCACCAGCGGTGGTGGCTACCATCACTTCCGCTAGAGCGTCGTCCACGAGACACGTCTATGCGTTGAAGTGGAACCTCTTCGTTAACTGGTGCTCTTCTCACCGAGAAGACCCCCGGAGATGTTCGATCAGTGTCGTGCTTTCCTTCCTTTCAAGATGGGTTGGAGCGAAGGCTGTCTCCCTCCACCCTCAAAGTCTATGTTGCCGCTATTGCCGCACACCATGACCCAGTCGAAGGTAAGTCTGTGGGGAAACACGACCTGATCGTCAGGTTCCTGAGAGGAGCGAGGAGACTGAATCCTCCTCGCCCTCCTCTCGTTCCCTCTTGGGACCTCGCAGTGGTTCTAACTGCCCTGCAGAGTGCTCCCTTTGAGCCTTTGCAATCAGTGGAGCCTAAGTTCCTGTCAATGAAGACAGCGATCCTGGTTGCATTGGCCTCCATCAAGAGGGTAAGAGGGTAGGGTAGCATTCTCCGTTGACGAAGCGTGCCTGGAATTTGGGCCGGCCTGGATATGTGCCCAAGGATCCTACCACTCCCTTCCGGGACCACGTGGTGAACCTGCAAGCGCTGCCCCTGGAGGAGGCAGACCCAGCCTTGGCACTGCTCTGTAGGGATGGGTACCGAAACCCGGTATTAAACGGGCCCGGGGCTGAATTTTGAAAGACCGCTGTATCGATAAGCTCGGACGTTATCGGTTCTGCTGTCGGTACTGGAGAAATTAATAAAATACACAACAATGTATTATTCCTTTAAAGACGTTTTTATTTTTATCTCGCCAGCCATTTCTATGTATAATAATATTCAACCATTTGTCTGTGATGCATTTTTGCTTTTCGCAGTCCGAGAGAGAGATAGATAGAGATCTCTCATGCGTCCACAACGTTTGGGTACACTTTAGATCTATGATATTTGTCTGATTTTATTTTAGATTTCGGCTTCCAACAAATATATTGAGGTGAAACCATTTGCTGTCATTTCTCCCTAAAACTGAAACTTAACGACAGAATCAGCACTATCGGTAATTGTTGTAAAATGCAGTCTAGCTACAGTTGCTAATTGTGGGACACGTTTAATAACAAAAAGAGCTATTAAAAGCATTCAAATCTGCGCAAGAGATGTTGTTCCCAAGGCGGCGCGCGCTCTGAAACAGACCGCAACGAGACGAGCAAATTATACTTGGGGTTTCATGTGCACGTCTAAACCAAACGATCAAATGTACACAAGAATGTCAAAATGATCGGCTTGGAGATTCACTTAAACACAGTTTATGTCTTAAATGGTCGTAGTTATGGAAATAGTTTGGAGAAAATATGGTGCAATCAGTAGCCTATTAGATCAGCACTCGTTCTTAAAGGGGAAGCAGTCTAATAAACCTGCTGACGATTGCGCCATTACTGCGAATCACACAACAAAATGCAAAGAGAAAATCACTCACAACTCTTGAATGAATAACTTCAGCTTTAATAAGCATTAATCTATCTATGATAAACTATGCAGTGTTATTTAACATTTGATTATTTTTAGACCATACCTGAACAGTAATGTTAGTAGACCTTCCTGAAATTAAAGCACTGCGTAGGCCTATATAATGTGTATCTTTGTTTAATTGTTTATCTATTGTTTAATATATATTTATATATAATATGTTTATATTAGGGCTGTCAAATGATTAATCACGATTAATCACATCCAAAATAAAAGTTTTTTTTACATAATATATGTGGGTGCACTGTGTATAATTATTTTGTATATATATAAATACACACACATGCATGTATATTTAAGAAAAAAATATTATTTATATATAAAATATTTATATTTATATATAATATAAATTATATATAAATCTATATACAGTATATACATGAAAATATTTCTTAAATATATACAAGCATGTGTGTGTATTTATATATATAAAATATTTATACACAATGCACCCACATATATTATGTAAAAAAAACTTTTATTTTGGATGTGATTAATCACGATTAATCATTTGACAGCCCTAGTTTATATATATATATTAAACAAAGATAAATAAGATATTATATTAAACAAAGATAAATAAGAATATATATATGTATATATATACTGTATATATATACACATATATATATATATATATATATATATATATATATTAGGGGTGGAGCCGAACCCGAATACGGTATTCGGAAAGGTACAAATAATGTGTTTTTTACGAATAGTTATTTCGAACAAATACTTAAAAAAATATTTGTATTCGGGAACAAGAAAACCTTTATAATATATTACCAAAACCCATTGAGATGGTACATCGACTTACAATAGGTTGAATGACACGTCTGCCATAGCCTGAAGGTGTCTGTATCGCATTTCCTAGCACTATGTAACTTCGGGGTTCGGGTAGGAACCCGAGCACAAAAAGAACTACAAAATTCGAGCGCTTTACGGCATACGTCACTTCCCCCACCACCCACAACTTCCTCAGATTCTGACGTGAGTGCTCAACTCGCGTTTGATCGCCGTCTGTATGTTTTCGTCATGGCCGAACCAACAGCTACAAGGAAGAAGGCAAAGGTTTTGTCAGAGGACACAAAAAAAAAGAAAAACTCATAGTGACAAATGAAAAGCCAGGACGAGGATCACCATTGGTCCAGCGTTCGCTCGCTGGCGTGAGCTAAAGGAGGAGGAGGGGTGCCCGACCGATGCTAACGCTTGCCTGCACACAAATGCCGTTTCCAAGGTGACACAGATAAATCATATAAGCAGTGTAGTATTTTCTGGTATTCCGGCCACAGCCGATGGTGTTAAGAGTGTAATAAAATGTCCACAGCCCATTGTTCATTTCTACACACAAACACAGCCCGCCACAGTGCAGGGCTCGAACAAATAAAATCGACTCATGTCAAATGTACATTAAATGTAGTGAACGTTCCCACGACTCAGTGCCCACAAACACTACACACAACATGTCCCACGGTTTCTGTAAAACGAAACCAACACACATAAGTTACAGTCAGCTCAGGCCGAGGTGTTTTTAGTGCAGTAAATGTGCCCGCCGTCCCGCGCCCACATTCACTCACAGACATGTTAGCACTAAGCCGCTCGCTCTCTCTCAGCAGACTGCTATAAGGGAATCGAGCGCGGCCAGGCTGCCCGCCTCAAACACTGCAAGCACACACAATCTAAAGACACGGGAGGCTGACCCACTGTCTATGGGCGGACCGGTTGACTGTTTGTTGACTTTTGCGACAGTGCTGCGGAGCTTGTGGCCTCTAGGAACGCTAGACGTGAAAGTCTAGTCGAGCGCCACTAGTGGCCAAAAGTTCCGCAGTGTGCCTTTAACGTTCGGTTAAAAAATGCTTGTGTAATTGTGTCGAATTGTATGCTCTTGTGGGAGTTATATGGTACGCAGACATCCCAAGTTTCTATTGATAGCGGCTCCCTGAAATAAGTTCAAATCTCCCGGAATCTAACACAACGCGCATGCGAGACAGAACATACTGTGCTCCAAACCGTGTAGCGCGCGCACGTAAGAGAGGGAGAGAGCTAGAGACCTTGCCTGTGTGCGTTATGAAAGCTAGTCACCCCCCACCCCCCCGTCGACAATCCAGTCAACTTCAAACTAGATTTTCAGGCCTATTTTGAATTTTACTCAAATACAAATAAAAATACTTTTCCCCCCTCAACAAATACAAATACAGATACAAATACCGGCTGCTTTGCACACCCCTAATAAAACAAAAAGAACCGATAAGAATACCGTTAAAGTACCGGATCGATAAGCAGTACCGGTAAGAGTGGTAATACCGTTAAAACCTTAACGATACCCATCCCTACTGCTCTGTCCAGTACGTGCTCTCCGCGCCTATGTAGACAGAACGCAGTGTTTCAGGACCTCAGACCAGCTCTTTGTCTGTTATGGTGGGAAGCTGAAGGGAAAGGCTCTCTCCAAGCAAAGGCTGTCTCACTGGATAGTGGACGCCATTGCTTTGGCTTACCAGCAGCAAGGCCGACCGTGCCCCCTTTGTGTGACAGCGCACTCCCCCCGGAGTGTGGCATCCTCTTGGGCTTTAGCGCATGGCGCCTCGCTAACAGACATCTGCAGAGCTGCAGGCTGGGCGACACCTAACACATTCGCCAGATTTTACAATCTCCGAGTGGAGCCAGTGTCCTCTCATGTACTCGCTTCAACCAGCTAGTACCGGACCCGCTCAGGTGTCTTCGCTTGCTCACCATTCCACTCTACGGACTGGATACGTGCGATATTCTCCTCAGGTGAGCTTCCCCGAAAGCCCTGAGTTCCACCAGCACTCCTGACGTCGGCGCCAGTGTTTATGGCCTGAAACCCCCCCACCCCCCACCCCCCTCTGGGTTGGCAGTAATTGCATATTTCCTCTAAGCTATGGGATATTCTCCCCAGTGTACCTTGGTATTCCTGTGCTAAATAGGAGTCCTTCGTCCGTGCTAGTCTCACGACAGGGATCTCAAATTTACGCAGGGCACTGGAAGACAGCCGAGAAGGTGGCGTGATTAGACTGGTATCCCCATTCGTCGTCATCCAACGGAACTCGGAGTGACAACGAAAGGGAACGTCTCGGTTACGGATGTAACCCTCGTTCCCTGAGTAGGGAACGGAGACGTTCCGTCTTCCTGCCACTTTCCGCGGGGATCGCCTGAGCTCAGTCTTGGCTCCTCAGCGAAGAAACATATCTGCATTCTGACGGCTTCCTCCTTTTATACCCACGAGGTGGGGCGGAGTTGCGCTATGCAAATTCCGCAGACCCATGGCATTTCTTTGCCATTGGCTCGTTTTGTAATACTCGAAGTTGATAGGCTTCTAAGCGAAACCCCCATTCGTCGTCATCCGACAGAACGTAACCGAGACGTTTCTTATAATGATGCTTCTGTTCTTCATATGCAGATCAATCATCATGATTCACAGAAAAACCTGCAGCTTCACACTTCAATCTTCAGTGAGAATCTGTTCAAATAATGACTTTATTGAATATTAGAGCCAAAGTCGATAGAAAGTGTGACAATGAAAATATAAAAGGTGTTTTTCTACAGTCAATCATGTTTTCATATTCAAGGTGTGTTATAAAAGTATCTGGACTGGTTCTGAATCTCCACACAAGATCATGAAACGTGAACAAGCTCTAATATGTGTCCATCTTTAACAGCCTGTTTCTTCTCCATCTGATGATTTCAGACACACATGAGGCTTCATGATAGATGGAGTGACACCATGAACTCTGATTAGAGATTCACAATCAGTCCTGATACTTTCTGAACACACTCATGATTCATGATCGTACTTTAGTGATGGCGCTTCATCTAGTGGAAGTGTAGCAGTGATGATGGTCACATGACTGAATATGGACACAGAGATGGACGTTCATCTGCACATCCTCAGTGTCTCAGGAGTCACAATAAACATACTAAATAAAGTCATGATTGTGTAACTCTAGTGTATATGAGTTTGTTCTCAGCACAAGCTGTTGTAAATCCTGCCCACTTCTTTGCATTGTCAGCACATGCTTCAGTGCTCTGAGAGTGTTTATAGTGCTGTGAGTTTAACACTTCATGACTGAGAGCAGAACACAACACACTCTTCATCATCACACAAGACTAAACTACAACTATGAACAACATCATCATCTTCATCTGGACCATTGCACTGTTTGCTCAAGGTTGTTACTTTTTAATATAAATATAATATGCCATTGTTGTTTTGATCATTTTAATATACAATTATAAGGTGATAAACAAACCATTTTTACAATGATTGTTAGTTCTCTTAAAATGTGAAATATATTTATCATATACTGTATATCATCATATATATTATTTTCATGTTTATTTGTGTTTTCTTTCAGAGTGTAGAGGACAGATCACTGTAACTCAGAGTCCATCAATATCAGCAGTTCAACCAGGAGAAGAAGTCAGAATAAACTGTAAAACCAGCAGTGATGTGCATGGTGGTACTTACTTACACTGGTACTCACAGAAACCTGGAGAAGCTCCTAAACTCCTCATATATCTGACATCAAGCCGTTATACTGGAACTCACTCTAGATTCAGTGGCAGTGGATCTGGCAGTGATTTTACTCTGACCATCAGTGGAGTCCAGACTGAAGATACAGGAGATTATTACTGTCAGAGTTATCACAGTGGTTATGTGTTCACACAGTGATAAAGAGTCGTACAAAAACCTCTGTCAGTCAGACGTCACAGTGACTGCACTGATACAGCTGAGAGAAACTGCAGCTGCTGATGGAGGAGCACAAACTACACAATATCAAACCTTTCACACACTTTATTCATTTATTACGATGTACTAAGTAAACTTATAATCTTATATCTCTTACTTAACTGGACTAAAATGTGTAGTAAATGTGAGTGGTGCTTGTTCTTGTAAAACTTCTTGTTCTTGTAAAGCCACTACACTGTAATAATTGCACTTCTATCCTTCACCACTAGAGGACACATCTTTATATGACTGAGTTCCTCTCTGTCAGCGAGAGAGTTTCTCTGGACACTTCAACGAGCATCTAGAAAGAGAAATCTCACACTTCACATCAGAAGGCCTACTCTCTCATCCCTGTGTAGAAGGACACGCGTACCAATGAGACGCTGAACTTAAAATGGTTAAAAGCACAATTTTTAAGGGAAAGTACTAATCACACTGATGCAAATTATGACAGAAACCCTTAACAATGTTCTAAAACCACAAATGCAATGATTATGAAATCAATTCAGAAAAAAATAAATAAAATAAATAATTTGTTTATTTGAAAAGGGACAATGTACACTGATCAACATTCAGAACAAATGTAAGCGTACCCGAGTTAGCCACAGGCTAGTTTTCATCGGCAGTCCCCTTGCCAGATGTTATTAGGCATCCTCAAATAGTAAACTGTTATAATACAATAAAATTCTTTATACAATAAACAAAAGGTAAAAAATTAGACAAACAATCGAGTAAACAAGACGAGCAGATAAAATCTAAAAATAGATGATAATAGATGATACAGTTATTGTTGGTGGATGGGACCAGCGTCAGTGTTGACAGTGTTGATTTTCAATAAGCCATTTCTTAACATTAATCTTAAATGAGTAATAGGATGGGCACTCTCTAACTGATGGTGGTACTGAGTTCCATTCAAGGGCGTAGGTTTAGGGGGGGACGCTAGGTACTAGTCCCAATCAATATTTTGAGATGACAAATTTGTCCCCACCAATATTTAGCAAGCTCCTTTGAACTGCTATTTTGATATTTGCGCTGCATTTGGATCGATTCCAACGGCCAGGACGACGACAGTACAAGATACGCCGTAATTTGATTGGCGGCGGGGTCTCTGACAGGCAGGCTACACGCGCGGGCCGGGACTACTTTTTGTGCTTGCACTCACTGGCAGCGAGCGGGTGGTGACGTGTGTGTGTGCGCGCGTGACGACGCCGACGGTAAGTTACCAGGGCTGTCTCTCTGCCTGCCATATACAAAGGCCAGAGTAAAACATTTTAATATTCCGGTTTTTTGCCCCTTTTTGTACTTTGTAGATCAGCTATGTCACCCAAGAAGAAGAAAGGGGACATACGAAGCTTTTTCATAAAGCAGAGTGTAAGTAGGCAAAAATAACTAGCAGTAGTAGTGACTGACCAGGCTTTCAAATGCAGATTCTAGTGGAAAATAGTATTAACTGGTGATCCTGGTTACCCAGGATATTGTTACAGTTAAACCTAGCTTGAAGCTTCTGCAATCTTTCAAGGTTAGGAGCATTAATTAGGGGTGTGCAGCACAGATAGACTCAAAGAAATCGCACTATCATGATAGAATGCTATGTTAGCAAGTCACTGAATGTTAATTAGCCTACCTTAACTTAGAATCTTGCCGTCATAAACAGTGGATCATCTGAGACATTTTTCGTTTCTACATTCTGTTTATGTAATGTATTTGTGAGTGTAGCCTACTTGCTTAGACACATGTGCTGGAAAAACATGTTGGCAATGTTAAAAAGGCAAAAGTTAACACTGTTGGTTATTCAAATATAATAAATCATTATTTGATTGATAATATCCAAAATAACAATATCTGGTAGGAGGGTTAAACTTGCTAGCCATAGGATAGACTACAAAATTAATTAACCATTTTGTATGCAGGAAAGACAGCATCAAACCACAACAGATTTACATGTATTCATTTAGCAGACACTTTTTATCCAACGACTTACAATTGAGAACAATAGAAATGACAAAGGAAATCACCATTAAAGCACTGTTACTTATCTTACAACAAAATAATTCCCGGCTGGGGGGGGGGGGGGGGGGGGGGGGGGGGGCGGGGGATTGGGATTGGGGGCGGGGGATGTCCCCACCAAAGCTGAGACCAAACCTACGCCCATGGTTCCATTGATGTGATGCCGTGAATGAAAAGACGGCCTGACTGAATGCAGTTGTTTTGAGTGGAAGTGTGCAGTCCCTCCTAACTGCACCTCTTGTAACTCTGTTTGCAAACAATTTAAAGTTGACAAGGCCAGACAAAGGCGGAGGAGCTAAACTGTGCATGATCTTATAAACTAAGCAGACATTTCTGTTTTTTATGAGGTTTTCCCAACTAAGCAGTTTATAATTCTTTAGAATATGGCAATGATGGTAACGAAATGGCCTTTTGTCTAGAGTTTTAAGTGCTTGTTTGTATAATGATTTCAGTGGTTTTAAAGGGATTCTCCACTTTTTTTGGAAATAGGCTCATTTTATAACTCCCCCAGAGTTAAACTTTTGAGTTTTACCGTTTTTGAATCCATTCAGCCGATCTCCGGTTCTGGCGGTACCACTTTTAGCATAGCTTAGCATACATCATTGAAGTGGACAAGACCATTAGCATTTCTCCAAAAAAAATGACCAAAGAGTTTCGATATTTTTCCTATTTAAAATTTGACTGTAGTTACATTGTGCACTAAGACCGACGGAAAATGTAAAGTTGCGATTTTCTAGGCTGATATGGCTAGGAACTATACTCTCATTCCTGCGTAATAATCAAGAAACTTTACTGTCGTACCATGAGAGCAGCAGGCGTAATGATATGACGCAGCGCCTGAAAATAGGCCACCTTCCGTCAACATAACCAACGTGACAACCTGCCAGAGGACATATACTTTGGTTCTGATCCCGAACCGTATCTATTTGAACCGGAATACACTGAAGATGAGCTTTTGGAACGTGAAAGCCAAGAAAGTATGGCTGAACAGACTGCGACAGAAAGGAGTAGGAGAGCAGATTTGAACTGGTGGTGTAAGTGTGGGCTTGTCAACCAATGCTGACCGAAAGTGAGTGCCTGTGTTGTAACGAGTGGGAACAGGTCTTGCCATCAATGGCAAGGGTCGATCTACCTGATGAGGAAGTGGCATGTGTCGCAACATCCGAGGACTTCTTAGCGATGCTGCATCCTGCCGTGGTTGATTTTTTTTACCGGTTAGACAAAATAAACTGGAAAAAACGTCCCATGCCGAGTGGACCTGACGGCCAGCTATCGTTAGAGTAAGTGATTCCAGCAATCATTACAATGCATGAGTCAAAGATTTAGAATGCATCCTGTCAGCATGCATTTTCAAGCTTATTTTTATGATGTGCTATCTTCTCAGTCAATACAGCTTGGTGTCGTACCGCATTTTTATGGAGTGGGCCCTGAAGGGAGATACTTTAGAAAGAGGCAACCGAAAACCATTGCCATCGTGTGTGGTTGGTGCCATTTGCCAAAAATATCCATCAGAGTCAGGAGTTTATGTAGGATTTCAAGAAGCAGAAGATGCAATAAATATACTATAGGTACTGTTACTGTTCTGTAGGCTTACATTTCAAGTGCTCTGATTTGATGGCTTCTTACAGTTCAAAGATATTTTTGCAATCAGGTTGATTAAAAAGATTATATTCTGTTTTATATTGCACAAGCTTGTGTGATGAGTGCGAAACATGTGTTCTTGTGCTTGTGAGAGTTATGTTATCAGTAATTACATTAGTCTGTTTAGACATTTACTCATCTGACTGTCAGACTTTCCCATATTATTAACTCACAGATGTGAGTTGTCATAATTTGCCAAAATAAAGCTTTGCTTTGAAAATATGTGAAGCCTTATTTTTTTTTACATGACCTACCAACTTATAGAAATATAGTACACTGTAAAAAATGGCTGTGAAATCTACAGTTATTTACTGTAGATTTCACAGTAACATTACTGTATAATATTTTTACAGTAGAATATTGTAAAGTTTACAGTAAGACCTTAAAAATCACAGTAGTCCAAGCATTACAGTTGAAATCACAGTAGCCAAAGCATTACTGTTAAAAAAAATCACAATTTAGCCACTATAGTACTGTAAATAGTAAAGTAAACTACTGTAATTTTCCTTTTTTATATATATATCTTTCTTTGTACCCCTTTCACATGCACGGCCACAGATTATTGTTGTTCAGAATTCATTACCGGAATATGATATAAATACTCGATGGTGAGCTTTAAGTAAAGGTGTAATATTAATAAATTAAAATGTGTTATTTTAAACGTGTATACTTGTACTCTGATGCACCTGCTGCATGAGCTTTCTATTCCATACAATATATATTTTTAATGAATTCGCATAAGATTCCAAGAATATGTTTTGTTTGTTTGTTTTGTGACTGTAAATGTGTCACAAGTATGACCTGTGTTTCTTAGTTTTCCCCGTCTCTGTGTTTTGGTTTAGTCCTGTGTCTCAGTTTTCCCGCTCCTCGTTTGTGTTCAGTTCCTCCACCTGTGTCTAGTTAATTTGCCCCAGCTGTGTCTTGTTGCCATGACCCATTCCCTGTGTATGTAAACCCAGTGTTCTCCCTCACTCCTGGTTGGTTATTGTATGTGTTGCGTTTACATGGTATGTGTTGCATCTCCTGAGTGCTTTGTACATTAAATTCCTGTTAGAAGTTATTCCTCGTCTCCTCGTGCTTCCTGCCTACACCAATCCGTGACAGAATAACCGACCCAAAATCAACGATGAATGCTTCGATGCAGCTGATGTTGCTGGAACAAGGCCAGCAATCTCTCGAGGCTCACACCACGGCTTATCTCGACCTGGCATGCCTTAGCTCTTTCCCCGATCGCTCATTGAGTGTTTTCTTCCACACTGGCCTCAATGCAGAGACTAAGGCACACCTACCCGGTTTGGGACCTCGAGAGAACTTTGAGACTTTCGTCGAGTGGGTGCTTCTCCATAATGGGTCGCCATTTACCGTCGGGCCCTGCGACACTCACGGAGAGGAAACCACCCATCCAGAGCCAGTGCACATCTCGCCCGCCCAGCCTGAGAATCTGAACGCCGCACTTGTGTCAACTGTCAGGTCAGACACCGTATCCGTTTATGGCCATCCAGGGATGATTTCCAGCGTGTCCGAACCCCCGCTGATGTCTATACGTGCTGCCAAGTGGGCCATCATCCCAGAGTCACGTCCCGCCGAGACCAGCCCTCCAGAGTCACGTCCCGCCGAGACCAGCCCTCCAGAGTCTCGTCCCGCCGAGACCAGCCCTCCAGAGTCTCGTCCCGCCGAGACCAGCCCTCCAGAGTCTCGTCCCGCCGAGACCAGCCCTCCAGAGTCTCGTCCCGCCGAGACCAGCCCTCCAGAGTCTCGTCCCGCCGAGACCAGCCCTCCAGAGTCTCGTCCCGCCGAGACCAGCCCTCCAGAGTCTCGTCCCGCCGAGACCAGCCCTCCAGAGTCTCGTCCCGCCGAGTCAAGTAAACCTCGTCCCGTCGAAGTCCAGCCAGAGACCGCCGTCCGTTTATGGCCATCCAGGGATGTTTTCCAGCGTGTCCGAACCCCCGCTGATGTCTATACGTGCTGCCAAGTGGGCCATCATCCCAGAGTCACGTCCCGCCGAGACCAGCCCTCCAGAGTCTCGTCCCGCCGAGACCAGCCCTCCAGAGTCTCGTCCCGCCGAGACCAGCCCTCCAGAGTCCCGTCCCAGCAATTTAATGTGCTTTGTACATTAAATTCCTGTTAGAAGTTATTCCTCGTCTCCTCGTGCTTCCTGCCTACACCAATCCGTGACAAAATGGGTGTTAACAGGGCCATAAAATATTTGATAAGCCTTATCTTAAACTTCTCTAAAGTCTCCCCTGACATGGTCTAACAATATAGGCTTCATAAACGTATAATTTTTTTAGATATCATCCTCAGATTTGAAATGAAGCATGACAATTGGTTATAAGTTCCAATAGTATATTCACATAATTATGTATATTAATATCAAAATATTAATATTTGTATACATTTAATAAATATATTCTTAATTCTCTTAACTCTTGTTTTTATTTTTGAGCTTATATATCTCAATATTAATAACATCTGATTAATTTTGAGTTTTGAACTTGAGCCAAAACTCTCAAGCTGTCTAAATGTATGTTGGTTATGTGTCTATTCACAATGACTTATGAGCAGAAACCTCTTTATTTTGGGTAGGCTATGTCATGTGCATTACTTGCCAAAATTGGGGCTGTCTGGTTAACTCATAAATATGTACCATGGGATTTTTATTTTACAAAAATCAGTGTTAAATATTTTTTTCTTCGGAAACAGGAGAGATAAACGTGCAAGTTTCCAGAGCTGTTTCTGAGCTGCAGGGCGAAATCAAAGTGCCCGCAGAGTGGGCGGGGTGTACCCAGTCTAGAAAGCTCTAGAATCTGTGGGAAAAAAGCGCGAAAGAAGCAGCACTTGAATTTCTGACTCGTCGTCAGTGACAGAAAAGCTCTGTTAATACTCAAATTTACGTTACTTTACACACGGCTTTGTCTTTATATTTATATTTATGTCTTTGTATTTATTTTGTTTTCGTCTTTGTGTTGATTTCTTTCACTTTTGCCTGAGAGGAATTCAGCGAAAACGTTTCCGTGAGAGCTCCGACGGAGACGTTTTAGCAGCCTTTAACGTTAAGCTCTGTTAATAACAGACTATTACTCAAATTTACGTTTGTTTATACACGGCTTTGTCTTGTGGTTGTATTTATTTTGTTTTCGTCTTTGTGTTGAAATCTTTCACTTTTTGCCTGAGAGGAATTCAGCGAAAACGTTTCCGTGAGAGCTCCGACGGAGACGTTTTCACAGCCTTTAACGTTAATGCTACAGGTACTATTAACTACCTAGTTATTCTCTGCCTCTGCATCAGTCAGGAACAGCACAGTCACAAAAACTTAAGTTATGTGGAGTAACGTTACTCTCATCTTTAGTAGCCACCTATAATGTTGTGATTGCTATTTCAGATTGCTTGCTATGCCTGTATCCCTTATTGTTTTTCTATCACCAAACCAGTTACTGCTGCTTAAAGGGATAGTTCACCCCAAAATAAAAACTCTGTCAGTAATTACTCTCCCTCATGTTGTTCCAACCCCGTAAGACTTTCGTTCATCTTCGGAACACAAATTAAGATATTTTTGATTAACCCTCTGGGGTCCAAGGTGTTTTTGGGGTCCTTGAGATGTTTTGACATACTCTGACATTTGTGCTTTTTTCAGTTGCTTATAAACATATTACTGGCAAAGGTGTAATTACACTCTATTTAGCACAAACAGGGCTAACATAATGTGTTATCAACATGTATGTACATGTTTGTATTTTTGAGAAAATATTGTTTATGCGTGGTTATTGAAAAAACTAAAACTTAAAGTTTCTGAAATAAGGCCACAAAACACATACTAAATATGTGTCCACAAGACTTTTGACTAATGGATGTTGTCGCCTAGAGTTTTTTCTTCAAAATGATCTGAAAATCATCCTGCCTTATCATTCACATAAAACAATAGATTGGTTTAAATTTAAAAATGACACTTTTTGTTTGGAAAGGCAATATGCGCAGGGGTGTGACCTGCTGTGATTCACACCTGAGAAGACAATGGGCCCGTATAATGAGCGCATAATAGGGCTGCATACTAATGACCCTTTCATTCAGGTGAGCCACAAGAATGACAATATATATGCCTATATAATACAAAATTGGTTCACAGTTCCAATTATTTATTTATTTTTCAAATTGTGCTTGCAAATTGTATAATATCAAATGTAAAAATTTCTAGTAATTGTGCAGTTAATTATCATACTGTTTTTACAGAAAGTTTGGGAATATATCCCAAATGTGTCACTAATAAAACACAATACAAATAATTTAAAGAGGAGGCTTATATTGAGCTTTTAAGATTTACCTAAGATTTATTTATATGTAGCCTACATATATTTTTGCTATTTTAATAAAAAGGTTACAATTACAGCAACAATTAAAATTTTAACTATATTTCAAATGTAATCTTTCTTTGTATATACTAAAGTATACATTTTATCATACATATTTCACAGTTGCGGATTAATTAGTTTGAATATAGCCTACAATCGAACAAACACTATAATAACATCTAGCAAACAAGGTTATTTGATGTGGCAGTATTTTACAGTAAAAACGACATCTTGTCTTTCATATGTAACATCGTTTTTATGATTAGGACATATAAATGTTAATTTGCAGTTTAATACGTTGCTTATACAAAAATATTTTATTTCAACATATTTCAGTCGATTTTTACTCATCTCAGTATTGGAATATAGTTAGGTAAAAGCTGTTCATTCATTCACACACAAAAACGCGATTCAAACAGTCTTTTTGTTTACAGACACTATTTCATATCGCGATTAGCACAAAGCACTTGAAAATAAAGAATGTACCTATTCCTCGGCTGGATCCGTTGCTCCTCCAAATGAAACTACCTGTACTTCTGAGGTAATTCTTTCCAGGATTATTATTAAGATAGTACCATTATTCCTCACAGCGTCGTAAATCTGAGTCTCTTTCGGTGGGTTATCCAGCTGATGTGTGGGCGTGGATCGCCTCAGAGCATTTGTGTTTGAATAGAGCGCGCGGTCCGTGGGCGTGGTCAAATTAACTTTAATGAGCTGAGACGAGAACGACTATCATCCCTCTCTTTTCGTACAGATTACATAAAATGAGAAAATTTGTTTTTTATATAAATTACTTCATTTAAAAGAAGATAATTCAGGCTTCATGCCTGTGTGTCTGTATACCTGTTTGACTGAGTATTTGGGTAACACTTTAGAATACTGTATCTTACTTACTGCATAACTAATAAGGAATTATTGAAGAACTAATAGGTAATTCTTCATTAACTACTTCTTCACTACTGTTAACTACTTAGGAAGATGTGTTAACTAATCAGTATGTTATAGAATTTTATGATTGTGTTAAGTTACAGTTAGTTAATCAATAACTAATTAATTCTGGCATACCTCCTGAAGAACTACCATTAATTATCTACTAATTAAGGTTCAAGAAAAATAACTAAGTAGTAACTAATGAACAGTCATACAAAATTAACCTAGATTAGTTTTTATATTTTATATACAGTACTGTGTGTGTCTGTTTTCCTCAGCATATTATGCCATTGAGTAAATTCATGTATTTTAGGCAACAACTGAGGGGAACTGAAAATATAGGGAACTTATTAGTAATTAATAAATAATTATTAGATAATTCTCCAGGAATTATTTATAATCTGGAACAGTATTCTAAAGTGAAAATACAGGGAACCCATTAGTATTTAATAAATAATTATCAAATAATTATCCAGGAATTAGGCTACTTATAACCTGAAACAGTGTTCAAAAGTGAAAATATAGGGAATTTATTAGTAATTAATAAATAATTATTAGATAATTCTTCAGGAATTACTTATAACCTGGAACAGTATTCTAAAGTGAAAATATAGGGAACCCATTAGTAATTAATAAAGAATTATCAAATAACTATCCAGGAATTAGGCAACTGATAACCTGAAATGGTGTTTTAAAGTGAAAATAGGGAACCCATTAGTAATTAATAAAGAATTACCACATACTCCTGACTCAAATAAAACTTACTGTTAAAAAAACACTATTAACGTAATCACCTTTGTAAAATACACGACAATGACTCGTTTAAGCTACATGATATCTTCCTTTATTTCAGATGATATTTTGTTTTAACATGTATACTGCCTACATTTAAACTTGTTTAACAAACATTTATAATCAAAAGTTAAACCTATAAAAGTAATTCAAGTTATCAACTGTTCTCGCGTCTCCACGGTAGTGTTGCTGGATCTCTTGCGGGAGCTGGGCTCGTGTTCGGCGGGGAAACTGCTTAACTTCAGACCGCCGCCCTGCGTTTCACTGCCCATAAACAAACAGTGCACAGCTCTAAGAACTTATTTAACATCTGATGTAAATAGATTTACTATATTTATGAATAAAGTAATTTGTTTTATGCAAGGGATCAGGCGTTTCCATCACGCAAAAAAGACAGACTCAGCTAGGCTTACTGACATTGCGTCCTTGTATGTTGCCTTGCATAAAATAAAATCATTTACAGCACAGTAATGATTTTACAGATTAAATAAAACGTACACAAACCTGTTTTTCGCAGAAGAAATGCACCAAATCGGCGGCGCTGAGAACTCTCCAGAAGAGGATGCAAATGCCCGCGCTTTTGCATCACCAAATCACTGTAAAATGTAGGCTACCATGATATTGCCGGAACTTGAATGGTGCAAAATAAGTTTAAAATGTATAAGAACTAAGTATAATAATATGCTTTTTACCTTTTAAGTACTTTAAAAAATAATTACCTTTGTACTTTTACTA
The DNA here is from genome assembly GCF_029890125.1 of Rhinichthys klamathensis goyatoka. Classification (NCBI taxonomy): domain Eukaryota; kingdom Metazoa; phylum Chordata; class Actinopteri; order Cypriniformes; family Leuciscidae; genus Rhinichthys; species Rhinichthys klamathensis. The sequence goes on from NW_026606599.1 coordinate 641,246, forward strand.
AGGTAATTTTGAAAATGGCCTAATTATAATTGTACTGGAGTAATATTTTATTGGGGTATCTTTACTTTTACTCAAGTACTTGATTTGTGTACTGCATCCACCACTACAATGCTAAAAAAAAACTGGATTATTGTAGTGACTACTGTGTACGACTGTTCATTAGTAGTTACTTCATAGTTATTTTTCTTGAACCTTAATTAATAGATAATTCATGGTAGTTCTTCAGGAGGTATGCCAGAATTCATTAGTTATTGATTAACTAACTGTTACTTAACACAATCATAAAATTCTATTACATACTGATTAGTTAACCCATCTTACTTAGTAGTTAACAGCAGTGAAGAAGTAGTAAATGAAGAATTACCTACTAGTTCTTCAATGATTCCTTATTAGTAATGCAGTAAGTAAGATACAGTATTCTAAAGTGTTACCAGTATTTGCAGAGTTACAGTTCATTTTTCTGACGCGTTTCAGAATGGACTTCACTGACAGAGAGAACGCAGAACGCGCATCATGTTTATTTTTCTTTATTAGGCGAAAAGCACAACACTTTGTTTTTATTATGAGGTTCCACAAAAAAAATACAAACTTAACAGGATCGAATGATGTACAACACTTATATGTAAGATCAAAATCAACAGAGTAATTTGAGTCTCTTTTGCACTGATAAGGAAAAAAGTGAGCTGGTATCGCCGGCGAGACCGCCGACCCCAGAGGGTTAAATCTGAGAGCTGGATCACCGGCTTCTTAAGGGTTTGAAACTGGCCGGCCCAAAAGTTATTAAAGACATCGTTAAAATAGTCCAAGTGACTACAGTGGCTCAACCTTCAGTTTATCAAGCGACGAGAATACTTTCTGTGCGCAAAAAACAAACAAAAATAATGACTTTATTCAACTATTCATTTCCTTCTCTGTGGGCCTCGAGATTTAACGTAGTGTAACAGCGCAGCGCTTCTGTGTTGTACGCCCAATAGTGAGCCTACGTGTGATGTACAACACAGAAGCGCTGCGCTGTTACACTACGCAAACTCTCGAGGCCACGTCAAGCTAAACTCAAAAGTTGGCAGCTCTGCATTGGTCGATATCGATAATTATTTATATTTTTTATGACCAATTTACAATAAGGACCAGGAGAAAAATATTACATTTAAACATTTTTATTTTAATCCTAAAGAATTAGTTCACCTCAAAATGAAAATTTACTAATAATTTACTCACCCCAATGCCATCCAAGATATCCATGTCTTTCTTTCTTCAGTGGAAAAGAAATCAAGTTTTTTGAGGAAACAATAGCAACTGACTGAGTTGGTTGCCATTGAAGTCCATTAAATGAAGATAAAATTTTCACAATCCAAAAAACTTAATTTATTTTCCACTGAAGAAAGAAAGACATGGATATCTTGGATGGCATTGGGTTGAGTAAATGATTAGGAAATTTTCATTTTGGGGTGAACTAATCCTTTAACCTTTGTAGTGATAATCAGATGGGTAGTTGAGCCAGCTCTGGCATGTTGGAGTAAATTAACTAGATTGTAATTTAGTTAAGTTCCCCTCCATTCTTGCATTCAAACAAAGGAATAGTGTTTTGAATTGATTAAATCATTGACTCTGATTCGCACATGCAGCGTTTTTTTCTAATGAATAAAGAAATGCTTTGTTTAGGACATGTGACTCGAGACAACATCTCATGAGTCTGGCCGAAGATTTACCAGAGAACAGCCCCTTAGGGGTCTCCCCTGATTTGATCACCTCACAAACAGAGCATTGTGTAATGAGTGGGTCGATCCACAAAGGAATGCCTGAATGCTGACGGACAATTACCCATTCCAACACACACACACACACACACACACAAATCTTTCTCCAATATCCTCACTGAAAGACATTTAACCAGATGTATTCGATGTGTTTTTATGTGTGTCTGTTTGCCCATGTCACATGGGAATAACTATGATTTTATCGTAGCATAAAGTGAATTATAAATACCTTCATTATGCATTTTGAATATAACTGTATATTCCTCTTACGATAACGTTCTTACTACCTGTAGAACACTCGTGGCGTGAACAACGCGAATATGCATATAAATATAAAGTAAAGTGTATTTTTGATCAGTTTTACTCTCATTCAAGATCGAAGTGTCTTTGGACTGTAAACCCTCCCCACTCACACACAGAGATAACGAGCGTGCGCTCTCAGACAAAGAGTAATAAAAACTGAATTCCCGCCTGTGACTTCCAACTCTCCGATTGGCCAAGCCGACAGGGAGAGGCTGGATTTCTCCAAGGTGATATATGTCGGCACGCTCACTCCAACTCCCTCTTCCTGAACGCTCTCTTCCTACTCGCTCTTCCTGCTCTCTTCGATGTTTCATCATGTGACTCCTCGTGCATCTGGACCTCGCCTTAGTGTGATGATCCATCGTTTCTCTTTTTGTCGTCTTCAAGTTTATTTTATCTTTTTCGAAGTCTCCTCTGTTCATTTCTTCTTGCGAGGAAAATGAACACACCCAGACCTCAGCTGGCAAGCTTCACCTCCAAGGACATTCAAACAGCGCAAACAGCGTCCAGCGCAAGCGCGCGCTGGACGACCCCGAACGCTCGGCATCCACATGACCGAGAGAGACACATGCCTGCTTCACATCAGCCACCCAAAAGAGCTTTACTCGTGCAAGTACCCGTTTTACTATGCTTTCCAGGTTTAAGATCTGTTGACTCTTGTTGTCTCAAAGGTTCTGTGTCTGTGATGAATTTTGCCAAACCAGAAGATCTCTCCCGATCTTCTTACTCTCTCTCTCTCCCTCATTGTTATCTTCCTCTCTCATCCAATTTATTTCGTGTTTGTAATGTTTTTCGTTTTGTTTGTTTCGGGTGTATACTGTACATATATATATATATATTCTGTGTGAGTTGTAGTTCAATGTATTATTAGTCCCATTATTAAAGCCATTATATTCTTGATTGCTTTCTGTCTAAAAAAGCTCATAATTTACAAGTCAATGAAATGATTGGTCTAGCTACAAAGCTTTACAAGTTGTTACTATTTCAGTAATCTAAATTTTATAAACACAAGAAAATTAATGTTCACGACCAGAAAATTGATATTTCTTGGAGTTTATAAAAAGGGATAACTTTGTTGAGAAAATGATAAGTTAATCTTACGGCCGTTTGCAGGACAAACCGATTGTTTGATAACTAAATTAATTCCCTTAAAGTTATCTCATGTAATCGATCTGTAATGAGACCATTGATATATGAATGAGGAATTATAATTCGTTATGATTTATCATTCATATATACGATCGATCTATTTTCAATTTCGATAATTTAACTGTAACATGCAAGATATTAATCATATGATTAATTATTAAAATTCCCTATAAATAATTTGAGCTAATTAAGGCAAAACTCGATGTTGCTACACAAGGTATAACATTAAATCTGATAGTAAATTTTGGACTAAAAAAAAAAAAAAACGCTTCAGTGCGCCGACGCACTGGCGAAGGTTAAGAGGTTAAACCGTACAGTCAAAGCGCTCAAGTTCAAGATGTTAACCTTCAAGACGGTCGTGATGCAAATTCAACTTCGCGATTGGTTCGTCACGATCGAACTGAAGGACGCATATTTTCACATAGAAATATTGCCACAACACAGGAAGTTCCTGAGGTTCGCTTTCGGGGGCGAAGCGTACCAATTTCGGGTTCTTCCATTCGGCCTAGCCTTGTCACCCCGCACATACAGTAGGTACTCAACCAGAATGCCTATTACCGCCGCGACTCGTGCCGCGGCAAATCCACCGCGGCAAAAATAAACTAGTCGCATTTCAAAGTTGTTCGCGAAATGACCGCCAGGTGGCGCAAAGGGGGCATTTAGCAAAACAGCCGCAATTGCCGCATTTTGAAACGTAAGTGCGGGGCTAATAAGTTGAAACTGCATGTTAAAGTAATAATTGTATTATTAATTAAAGACAGACAATTTGGTTAATGTTATTTAAACATACGATCATACAATTTATAGTATAGCCTACATAGTAGGCTAGTAGCCTATAGGCCAGACGTTTATTTGTACGAACTATTATATATCTCTGTTTGTAGGCTGTTTATTAAAAAACACAGCACAAGGTCTTGAAAAACAAAACAAGAATGAGACTGATTGAATATGTAAAAAATAAAATTTAAATAAACAAACGAAACAGAATAGAACAAACTTTTAGAACAAAAAAAAATAAATAATAAAAATAATTGAGCCTATAACAGATTCGGTTAAATTTAAGAAAGCAAAATGTAATTAAGTAAAAGTACATTCTAAACAGAATATAACAAACTTTTAGAGCAGAACATTTTAGGCTATTAATCAAAAGTTAAAATAGGCCTATCTCGCAGTCAGTGAAAATAAATTAGGTGCAATGTCGCTAAACTATTGAGGAATGAGAGGAGTGAAGAGCGCTTCTCTCGTGTGCGCACTGACTGCTGAACAACCGAACTTCTGGGTAATTCTCAGTGAGAAAAGTCGTGGTCGAGTGGTAGAACTTAGGTTACAATCATTTAGATGACACGGGTTCAAATCCCGAATAAACCCGGTATTTATAAAATACAATTTCCGTTTTACACAAATGAACAAATAGGCTATCATCCAACAGATTGACTGAATTTATATCAATCTGTATAATAATTCCAATCGTAATTTCAAAAGAAGTTCTGTTAAAAAAATAGAAAAAAAAACTTCATGGGATTTTAGGCTAGTGGCTACAGAAAGAGGTTGTGTAACAAGGTGCGATTTGCTGGTGGGGGATTTCCCCCACTGAAAAAAGTGAAACTACTGTGTCGTTCATTTAAAGTGCATTTTTATATTGGCCTAAAGTGAAAATCACAGTTTCTGATTTAAACCTGTTTTGTTCAGTTTTCCTTAAAGCAAATAACAAACACAAAAAAATTATACTTTGGACCAACTTAAAAAAATTACTGTAATTTGTTACAGCTAAATTTATTAGTTTTTCTCAAGCTATATTTTTGATTTGGTTTAAACTTTAAATTTTAATTTAATATCAATCAAGTTATTCTGCTCAACAAAAAGTTAAAGTAACACTGAAGCAGTGTTAAAGTTAATGAGATAATTAATGAGATAAGTAAGTGATTAATTGAGTCATGATTGAGCATTATTGAAGACACCTGATGTTAACAAGCAGAATCACTGAAGGAGAAAACCGGAATTTTTATGTCACCGTTATGGAGATCAGTCTGTGTTTTAGTTGGGCTCTTGACCCTTATATCATTAACTTTAGATGTTGTTTGGCTGCTGTACGTGAGTTATAACAGCCGGATGAACAACTAGAATAGGTGATCTGAAGGTGTTGGTTATGTTTTAACAATCATTATTTCACAATCATTTGACCTGAATCACTGAACTCATATTGAGTCCAAATTAGGTTTACTTTATTAATTATAGCAGCACTGGCCTTGTGCAGCATAATATTTTTGTCTTTTACAATGAAATCCAAAGATTTTTTTTAAACATGTCTCATGTACAAAAAATAATTTATTGATTCTATTTCGTTTTTAGACACACAGACATCAAGAATCAGCCTGTGAATCGTATCAATGGTGACAATAATAAGCATGTTGCAGTGCATTCTGGGTGCCACCAATCAAAACTCATTCATGGCTCCCAGCATGCATTGCTGCATGAATAAATAATGAGCTTGTGTTCAGAGGTTATCTGTTTGTCACCATTGCTGAGATTCATACGCTAATTATTGATATCTGTGTGTGCCAACATAAGTGGTTTTGAAGTTTGCTTTTTATTGAATTGATAATTTGGATTTCATTGAAAAGGCTAAAAAATATTATGCTGAACAAGGCCAGTGCTGGTATAATTAATAAAGTAAACCTAAATGGGACTCAATATGAGTTGATTCAGGTCAAATGATTGTGAAATAATGATTATGTTAAAACTCAACCAACACCATCAGATCACCTTTTCTAGTTGTTCATCTGGCTGTTATAACTCACGTACAGCAGCCAAACAACATTTAAAGTTAATGTTTTAAGGGTCAAGAGTCCAACTAAAACACACACTGATCACCATAACGGTGACTTAAAAATTATGTTTTTCTCCTTCAGTGATTCTGCTTGTTAACATCAGGTGTCTTCAATAATGCTCAAACATCACTCAACTAATCACTTAATTATCTCATTAACTTTAACACTGCTTCAGAGTCATTTAACTTTTTGTTGAGCAGAATAACTATTTTGATTGCTATTAAATTAAAATTTAAAGTTTAAACCAAATCAAAAATATAGCTTGAGAAAGACTAATAAATTTAGTTGTAACAAATTACAGTAATTTTTTAGGTTGGTCCAAAGTATCATTTTTTTCAGTGCCCCTCCACACAGTAATCAAAGCCTAATTCACCAATAGACCATTTTAAATATTTTTTAAATATGCAACACGCACGTTTAAACAACAAACAATACAATCTGAACCGGCGCTTCTGCTCCTGTATTGAGAGATAACATGCAGCGCGTTTTAGTTACGACCCTGGTCCTAGTGGCCTTGGTTTAATACATTCACATCTTTTCAAAATGTCACAAAGCGTTTTGAGATGTTTTTGAACGAAATATTGAAGTTTATAAGTGTTTTGGCACAGAGAGTGGCGCTACGCCTTATTCTAAAATCGGGTTTTATTCTGGCGTGTTGGATTAGGCCTAGAGGTCGACAAACGCGGCGGCGCTTACACTTGAATTTATTTTTTCTCATAACAGCTAAAAGAACTTAAAAGGCTAGCCTACTCCGTAATGTTTGGTCATACAGATAAAATATCATCTTTTAAAACTGTAAAAGGTCTACAATAGGCTAACGATAAAACGTTTTCTCGCTCATGTGAGCGAACACACTGGAGAAACAAACGTTTGGCCATTGCACAGTGAGTAAATTCATGGCCGAGTGGTAGAACTTACGGTTCGATCATTTAGATGACACGGGTTCAAATCTCGAACAAACTTGGACTTTTGTAAATTTTATATTAGCCTATTAATGCATTTTATATCCTATTATTAATGCAGAGAGACTTGTCTAGTTCTAAAACTCTTATATTTATAAAATAAAATTCCATGCATTTCCATTTTACACTGGAACAAATAGTATCCACCAGAATGACTTTACATCTGTATAATAATACCAGTCGTCATTTCAAAAGCAGTTCTGTAAAAAAATAAAAATAATAAAAAAAAAATATATATATATATATATATATAGCCTACTATAGGCCCTATATATATTTTGGATTCCCTACATGGAGTTTTAAAACATGGTTTTAAGCAAGGTTTGCCAGGGGGGGACGAGGATTTCCTTCTGGTCTAAACATGCCTGCTTCTGCTGAATTATTTTAATCCCCACACCGCCTCCCTCCTCAGTAATCAATGCTATAGGCTACTTCACCAATAGACCATAACAAATATATCAAATAAAGATATGCAACAGGCACGTTTAAACGACAAACAATAAAATCAAAACCAGCATTTCAGTTACAGTCCGTTCGTGGTTCCAGCGGCCTTATGCACCACGGCTTTTCAAAATGTCACAAAGCGTTTTGAGATTATTTTGAATGAAATATTGAAGTTAATAATTAAGTGTTTTGGCACACCCACACCAAGTGTCGCTATAAATTGTTCTAAAATCGGGTTTCTGACGTGTTGAATTAGTGTTCGACAAACGCGGCGGCGCTTTCACTTGGATTTATTTTTCTCATAACAGATAAAATAAGTTAATCGGCTACTCCGTATTTTTGCCTACTAAATCGTTCAAAACTGTAAAGTTGTATTCATATTAGGCTAACAACAAAAATTTAGTTGTCGTCTCGTCTCTGTCTCCGGGAATTGCGCGTCACAAAAATGAACCGAAAGCCACTTGCCTCAGCTCAGTCACGATAAGAAATCGACTATAGGCTATGTCTAAAGCATTTAAATGTCTAAATATTTAATAAATGTTTTCTGATTATGTACTCCATCTGAAACTGAGAGGTACAGAGCATCTACTTAAACATGTTTAGCTATGATGTGAGCCCTTCCCAATGAGGAAAGGACAAGGCAAGGGGGAAAATCTCGCTCTAATTAAATGTAGGCTAAATCGCCCTGAATTAAAATGTAAAAACAGATCAAATAATTTCTTTGTCGAAATGTTGCGATATTGTTTCATGTAAGTTCATAATTATTCTATAAATGTTATTTAGTTTAACAGCAGGACCACGAAGCACTATGGTTCGAGATTTATTTGAATAAAAAAGAAAAAGAAAAACTTATTGAAATTGAACGAATTATTGAAATGATATATTTAGTAATAAAGTTTCATGACAGAAATATCACTACATGTAGCTTACATTATTTAATTCCTTCATTATCAACAATTTATAGAGCGGTTTAAGTGTGAATTGCGACTTCTCTAAGTCAGTCTCAGAGCCTGTGGGGGGTTTGGAGGGACAGTGGTCGCAATTATCGTGCGCGCAGGACAAAAGGTGTTAATGTTCCTCTTTCATATGGAGATGTCGGATAGCCTGATGAGCAGGCAAAGGCTAAACTCTTTTAAGGATAAATCTCTCGATGTGTCCAAGGCCCTATATCTTATTAAATTATAAATAGGCCTATTGTAGTTTTTTTTTTTTTTGTATTTAAAGTTTTTTCACAGAAAATTTAAATTAAAGTGTTCAATCCAGTTGTTTCTTCTGGTTTTGTAGAGTTTTAGAATGTTTGAGCAGTGTGTAGGCTGGCTATGAATGATTGTCAACAATCTGGCATTATCTAAACATGAACTGTCGACGAAACGCGTTCATGCCACAGCAGATACAGAGCTCATAATTCGCGATCAACCTCGTTTTATTGTAAGGTGAATTCAACAAGGCATGCTGTGTCTTTGAAGTAACAAAGGCTAAATAATTTGTTACAGTTTTTTTTTTTTTGGAGGGAGGGAGGGAGACAAAATTAACTTGCCAAAAAGAGATCCAGTGCGAGAGGCAAAGAAAAACGCATGTTCTTAATGTATGTCGTTTAGGACTATTATGGTTTAGTAAGCCTAATGTTTTAATTGTTTAATTTAGCTGCAATTTCTTTGGCAATACAGATTTAAAATGTTGCAAGAATAAGATTCTGTGTTTCTTATTTTGGATCGCAAAGGAAATAAACTCTGAAATCAATGCAACCCTGTTTAAATGAATAAACTGTCCCGACACTTTATTTAAACCTTGAAATGTGCGATGGGGTTTCAAACTAAATTAATTTTAGTGTTTTACATTTTCATTTGTTTTTATATTGAAAGCAATAGGCTACTATTTAGTTAGTCTGTCATTTTGTGCCAATTACAAAATCAGTCTTTTCTGATTTGTTCAATGTATGGATCTGTTTTGAAAAATGTCTTCCGTTGCTATGGCCGGGTATCAGTGTCATCTCAATTTCATGAATGATTCACAAAACAATAATTTGGCAGATTAAAGACGAGCTTCATTATTTTAATTTTCTGACGCGATCAGCTAATCTTCCCTCATCAGCTTTGTCGTGCAGCGGCTCTACTGGAATGTAGCAAATTCATGTTGTAATGTGCCATTAATAATATTAAACAAAACGGTTGACTTTAAATAAATAAACAGTTAATGAACTCGCTAATAAACAATTGCCTATTTAAGCATCAAGAACGGTAACACATAAATTAAGTCGGCCAACAGCATAGGCTATAGTGAGATTCGATCTCGGATCGCTTGAAGCTCCGTGAGGTTTATGTTGTTGCGTTAACCACAGAGCTACCGTCCGAACGGTAATAAACTTCGTCTTATGCTAAACCCTCATTTGGTGTAGCCTAATATGTTTCTGTTTCAATGTTTTATGTTGAAATGTTTTCACTATTTATTCAATTTAATTTCAGTATTGTGATTATGAATTCGTTTCTACAATGTTTCACTTGAATTCATCTGTTACCAGCTTTTAATCGCTCTGAATGAGCCGCGGCGCGGCGGTAGATTACGCAATAGAGAGAATAAACTGACACTTTTCAAAGTCTGTGAGTGTAGCGCCTCTTAGCGGTAAAAGGCAGCAAATACACACCCGAATTTTACCGCCGCAGGAGCGGCGGCGGTAAAAATATTATTCTTGTTGAGTAACCACTGTACACAAAATGCATGGATGCAGCACTTGCTCCAATGCGACTCCGGGGCATTCGCATTTTGAATTACATCGACGATTGGTTAATTCTAGCACAATCGCGAGAGATGGTGTTTCAACACAGAGACATCGTGTTAGCTCATCTGGTTTCTCTAGGGCTGAAACTCAACACCAAAAAAAGTGTACTTTCTCCTGCTCAGAGAACGAATTATCTCGGGATCGTTTGGGATTCGATTACGATCCGGGCACAAATGTCTCCCGCTCGAGTCGAGACCATTCAGCAGACCATGACCAAAGTCAAGCTAGGCCAAGTTCGCACTGTTCGTCAGTATCAAAGAATGTTGTGTCTCATGGCTTTAGCATCCACGGTGATTCCTCTGGGGCTGTTGCACATGAGACCGTTTCAGTTGTGGCTAAAAGCCAGAGGATTTCATCCAAGAGCCAATCCTCAAAGGCAAATAAAAGTGACGCGCCGCAGGCTTCGTACACTATCTCTGTGGGTCAGACCCCGGTTCCTCGCCTTGGGTCCCACTCTAGGGGCGCCGTGTCGTTGCAGACTGCTAACGACGGAAGCCTCCCTGATGGGCTGGGGAGCGGTCTTAGATGGCCGTCCAGCTCATGGGGAACGGGAGGGTCATCAGCTCGATTGGCACATCATTTGCCTCGAGTTGATGGCTATATTTCTGGCTCTGAAATATTTTTTCCATCAGTTGAGGGGCTGTCATGTCCTAGTGCGGGTGGACAACACAGCAGCAGTCTCTTATATAAATCACCAGGGAGGTCTGTGCTCACGCAACTTGAACAGAATAGCGAGGCAGATTTTTCTCTGGGCCCAGGACAAGTTCCTGTCACTCAGGGCAGTTTACATCCCAGGGCATTTGAATGTGGGAGCAGATCTATTGTCCAGACAGACACTACCAACGGGGGAATGGAGACTCCACCCGGAGGTAGTGAAACAGATCTGGACCAGATTTTACGAAGCCGAGGTGGACCTCTTCGCCTCCCAGCAGACAGTGCAATGTCCCCTCTACTTCTCTCTGAGTCACCCAGCTCCATTGGGTCTGGATGCGATGGCGCACTCATGGCCCAAGATGCGCCTGTTTGCGTTTCCTCCAGTTTCTCTGCTCCCGGGAGTTGTAGCCAGAGTTCGCCAACAAGAGTCTTTCCTCTTACTGATAGCGCCGCGTTGGCCGAACAGAGTATGGTTCTCGGAGATAATGTCTCTCCTCGATGGCTCGCCTTGGGCGATTCCGGAGAGGAGGGACCTTCTGTCTCAGGCGGAGGGCACAATATTCCATCCCAGGCCCGACCTGTGGAATCTTCACGTTTGGCCCCTGATGGGAACCAACTGAGGGACACTGGGCTTTCGCCCGCTATTATTGAGACCATTCTAAGTGCTAGGGCTTCCTCCACTAGACAAAGTTATGCCAGTAAATGGGGTGTTTTTGAAAGGTGGTGTGTTGTACACAATGTAGATCCAGTTAACTGCCAGATTGCTTCGGTGCTGGACTTCATGCAAGAGAAATTATCAACAGGCACATGTCCTGCCACTCTTAAGGTTTACGTGGCTGCTCTTTCGGCTTGCCACGCCTTAGTTGGCGGGGTGCCACTTGGGAGACACCCTCTGCTCTCTCGCTTCCTTCGGGGAGCCAGGCGACTGAGGCCTACAGTAAGAACCAAGATCCCTTCATGTGACTTAGCTATAGTTCTCGAGGGTCTGGTTGACACCCCCTTTGAACCTATAGAATCAGCGTCTGATAAACTTCTGACTCTAAAAATGTTTTTTCTAATGGCAATCATTTCTTTAAAAAAAATTGGGGATATTCAGACTCTGTCTATCTCGCCATCCTGCTTAGACTTTGCCCCAGGAATGGCGAAAGTGATTTTGCATCCTCATCCTGATTACCTGCCTAAGGTTCCATTTTCGGCTGTACATCCTGTCACTCTTGAGGCTTTCTACTCCCCGCCGTTCTCAACGCCGGAGCAGGAGAGATCTCATAGGCTGTGTCCAGATCGTGCTCTTCAGGCCTATGTCCACCGCATTAGTCAGTGGCGTAAGTCGGAGCAACTATTCGTCTGTTATGGGGGTAGCAACAGAGGAGGATCTGCTACCAAGCAGACTATGTCTCATTGGGTCAGGGATGCTATTGCTCTTGCTTATGAGGCTCGCGGCCAAGCTTTGCCTATAGGTCTTAGGGCTCACTCCACCAGGGGGGTCGCCTCTTCTAGGGCTTTGGCAAGGGGGGCCCCTTTACAACATGTTTGTGATGCGGCAGGTTGGTCCTCTCCGCACCAATTCATAAAATTGTATAGTTTGGATGTTCATACTAGTGATGTGCGATACCACTTAATTCCTATTCGATCCGATACCAAGTAATACCAAGGCTGGTATTGCCGATACCGATACCAATACCAATACTTTTTATGTATTTTATTTGTAGTGTGATGTGACAACTAGTTTAAAGTAAAGTTAAAAAGTAGGCTGTAGGCTTACCAATTCCAAATTATAGCTGCATAATGACAAGACAAGAAACTACTCTCATATTATTTAATTATAAAGAAAATCTCAGAGACTTGTAAAACAGGTTGAAAATTACACACAACTAAAAAAAATTGTCTCTTAACCTTGTCACAAAATATTCCATATCCACTTTTTGCTGTTCTTTACAACACATGTAAATCAGGCACCCTTGAAAACCAGTACCTCAAATTTTATTTTTACAAAACCATGTTTACAAAAAAGTAAATTAGGCTCCCTTGAAAATGTTAAACCTGAGCCTGTTCTGAAACCTGTCCTTATTCACAGGGTTTTGTTAAGTAATAAAACATGTTTACAGTTTTCCCCTTGAGTCTGCTCCGTTTCTTTGCTAACTACCCCCCTCCCCCCTCTGGAAACATTTGTTTTGTCACAAAATATTCCACATCCACTTTTTGTTGTTCTTTACAACACATGTAAATCAGGCACCCGTGAAAACAGTAACTCACAGTTAACAAGTTAACTAAACAGTTAAACAGTTAACACCCGTGAAAACAGTTAACTAAAAATAGGCTCCCCAGAAAATATTAAACCTGAGCCTGTTCTGAATAAGCCTGTCCTTATTCACAGGTTTTTGTTTAGGAATAAGAGCATGTTTACAGTTTTCCCCTTGAGTCTGTTACGTTTTTTGCTCACTACCTCCCCTGCCTTTGAAAACATCCGCTCTGCAGGTACAGAAGTAGCAACAATTCCCAAGTACTTTACAGCAAGTTTGCTTAAGCCTGGGAAGGTTTGATGATGCTCTTGCCACCAGACAAGTGGATCCTTGTGTCACAAGAACAGGACGGAAGCAAATGCAAGTTGACTCTTTATTTATGGTCAGATGACACAAAGACAATCTCGGGGAACACTGCAGATGGTGGCGCAGGGACTCAGTGGTCAGCGTGCAGGTGGTGGTGATACCAGTGCGGGTGATGGTGAATCCAGTGCAGGTGAACATCCAGACGAGACAGGACACGAAGACACCGAACAGGAACTCAAACTGGAACAGACTGCAACAGGAACACGAAGCACGACACAGAGGACACCACACCAACGATCTGACAAAGAGAGGAGAGTGTGTTGAGTCTTTATAGGTGAGTGAATTGGCAGCAGCTGGTGCAGGGAACGAGATCAGCTGGCACGCTGATCAGTGGAACGAGCGGCCACGCCCACTCACACACACACAACAACAATGACACGAGACATGAAGAAAACAGCGAACTCATGAATCGTGACAGTACCCCCTCTCCTAGGGACGCCTCCTGGCGTCCCCAGACTCCCTTACCTGTCGATTGTAATCATCAATAAGGGAGTGATCCAGAATGTCTCTAGCAGGCACCCAACTTCTCTCCTCCGGACCGTAACCTTCCCAGTCCACCAAGTACTGGAACCCGCGTCCCCTCCGCCTTGAGTCCAGAATACGATAAACCGAATATGTGGTCTCCCCGTCTACGAGTCGCGGCGGTGGGGGAACCGGGACAGGCGGATTAATACGAGAACGAAAAACTGGCTTAATTTTGGATACATGAAAAACGGGATGAATTCTCCTGTACACTGGAGGAAGATTGAGGCAGACTGCCACCGGACTAATGATTTTGGTGACAGTAAACGGACCAATGAATTTGGGAGCAAGCTTATTCGAAACGGAACGGAGAGGAATGTTCTTGGTAGAAAGCCAGACTTTGGAACCGACGACGTATACGGGAGGCCTCCGCCGGTGGCGATCGGCTTTGGCCTTGGTGCGCGCTCCCACTTGGAGTAGAGTCTCCCGGGCTCTAGTCCAAGTGCGATGACACCTCTGGACAAAGGCGTGAGCGGAGGGAACCGCGACCTCGGGTTCCAGACTAGGAAAAATTGGTGGCTGGTACCCTATGCTACACTCAAACGGAGATAGGCCCGTGGATGATACTGGTAATGAATTGTGGGCGTACTCCACCATTGACAGTTGTTGGCTCCATGAGGAAGGATTCTTGGAAACCATACATCGCAACGTTCTCTCCAAATCCTGGTTGGCTCTCTCAGTTTGGCCATTGCTCTGGGGATGAAACCCTGAGGACAGACTAACAGTCGCACCCAGTAATCTACAAAATTCTTGCCAAAATTTGGACACAAATTGGGGACCTCTATCGGAAACCACGTCTGTCGGGAGACCATGTAACCAAAAGACATGGTTAACGACTGTTAACGCTGTCTCCTTGGCTGAGGGCAATTTGGGCAAGGGAATAAAGTGGACCGCCTTCGAGAACCGGTCCACCACGGTTAAAACTACCGTGTTACCCTGAGAGGGTGGGAGGGCGGTGACAAAATCTAGAGCGATGTGGGACCAGGGTCTCGAAGGGACCGGCAGCGGTTGAAGGAGCCCATCTGGGGGTCGATTGGAAGTCTTACCAGTGGCACAAACTGAGCAAGCCAAAACAAAACTGTGAACGTCGCGAGCCATACGTGGCCACCAAAATCGTTGCTTGACTAAAGATGTAGTGCGGCTAACTCCTGGATGACAAGCCACATTGGAACAATGCCCCCACTGAACAACGTCGGACCGTAATTCCTCTGGCACAAATAAGCGGTTCGGTGGGCAACCGTCCGGAGGTGTTACCCCTTGTAAGGCCGTCTTGACCTTCGATTCGACCTCCCATGTGAGTGTAGAGATAATTAGAGTCTCTGGAAAAATGCACTCGGGAGTAGACGGGCGATCGGAACGGTCAAAAATGCGCGATAAAGAATCGGGCTTGATGTTTTTGGAGCCCGGGCGGTACGAGAGAGAAAAGTCAAAACGTCCGAAAAAAAGTGCCCACCGAGCCTGCCTAGAGTTCAGTCTTTTAGCAGTTCTGATATATTCCAAATTCTTATGGTCTGTCCAGACGACAAAAGGTACCCCCGACCCTTCTAACCAGTGGCGCCATTCCTCCAATGCCAGTTTGACAGCCAACAACTCTCTATTACCAATATCATAGTTACGTTCGGCAGGGGATAATCGATGAGATAAAAACGCGCATGGGTGCATCTTGTCGTCCATGAGAGAGCGCTAGGATAGCACTGCACCTACCCCCACCTCTGACGCATCGACCTCCACCACAAACTGACGTGACGAATCAGGGGTAACCAGGATGGGGGCTGAAACAAAGTGGCCTTTCAGTTTGGCAAACGCAGCTTCCGCTGCGTCTGACCACCTGAACGCCGTTCTGGGGGAGGTCAAGGCGGTCAGAGGCGAGGCTAGTTGGCTGAAGTTGCGAATAAACCGCCGGTAAAAATTGGCGAACCCCAGAAACCTCTGTAGGGCCTTACGGGAATCTGGACTTGGCCAATCTACCACAGCCTTAACCTTCTCAGGATCCATACGCACTTCCTCAGACGACACAATGTACCCAAGGAAAGGAACAGACTGTGCATGAAAAGCGCATTTCTCCGCCTTGACAAAAAGCCCATTCTCTAGCAGTCTCTGAAGCACTCGTCGAACGTGCTGCACGTGTTCCTGGAGAGAAGAAGAAAAAATCAATATGTCATCCAGGTAGACATATATGAATTGGTCGACCATATCTCGCAGCACGTCATTGACGAGTGCCTGGAAGACCGCTGGGGAGTTGGACAAGCCGAAAGGCATGACCAAGTACTCAAAGTGCCCCCTGGGGGTATTAAAAGCAGTCTTCCATTCATCCCCCCTCCTGATGCGGACCAAATGATAAGCATTACGTAAATCCAATTTTGTGAAGATAGATGCTCCTTGCAACCTCTCGAAGGCTGAAGACATCAACGGCAAAGGATAAGTATTCTTTACCGTGATGTTGTTCAGCCCCCGGTAGTCAATACAAGGTCGCAAAGATCCATCCTTCTTCCCCACAAAAAAGAACCCCGCCCCCGCTGGAGAAGAGGAGGGACGGATGAACCCCGCTGCTAGAGAATCAGAAATATATTTCTCCATAGCCTCCCTCTCTGGAACTGAAAGTGAATATAACTTGCCTTTAGGCGGAGACGTACCTGGCAATAACTCTATGGCACAGTCATAGGGACGATGCGGAGGGAGAGAAGCAGCACGAGACTTACTGAACACCTCCTTCAGGTCTAGGTACTCCGTGGGCACGCTTGACAAGTCCGCTGCTTCCTCCTGAAACGTACAAACAGAAACAGACGGACAAGCAGACACAAGACAGGACTCATGACATCTACTGCTCCATTCAGAGACTGATCTCTGCTGCCAGTCTACTTTGGGCTTGTGTTTGAGGAGCCAGGGATGACCTAAAACAATGGGTGCCAGGGGGGAGTCCAAGATATAAAAGGAGATTGTTTCAGAATGGTTGCCGGATACGCTGAGTGTGAGGGGTCCAGAGGTATAAGAGATGGTGGGGAGTGTTTGTCCGTTGATCGCGTGTACTGCGATGGTGTGACTGAGAGGCAGAAGGGGAACCTGAATCTTGAGTGCAAAAGTGTAGTCCATGAAGTTACCTTCAGCCCCAGAGTCCAGTAGTGCTTGACAGTCGTGAGAGTGAACTGACCACCTGAGTCTTACCGGGAGGAGCGTTGATGTTGATGAGGTCTTCTCGGCGGAGATCCCACCCGACATAAGCCTCAGGTTCACTGCCGGGCTTGCCCTTTTACCGGGCAGTTGAAAGCAAAATGTCCTGCTGCACCACAGTAAAGGCAAAGGCCCTGGGACCTCCGCCTCTCCTTCTCCTCCCGGGAAGCCGAGCTCGCCCGACCTGCATGGGCTCGTGATCGTAGACGGGACTGACCGCGTCCCCGCCGCTGGCTCGCGAAGTCTCCGCCGCTCCAGACACCCGAGCGGGTAACCTCCGAGGTTCGACTCTGGAGAGTCGGGAATCCACACGGAGTGCTAACTCGATCAGCCCATTGAGGGTAGTAGGTAAGTCCAGGGCATAAATCTCTCTCTGGACGCGGTCAGCCAGCCCATGCAGGAACATATCCCACTGCGCCTCCTCGTTCCACTGACACTCTGCCGCCAAGGTCCGGAACTCGATAGAGTAATCAGATACAGATCCTTCTCCTTGCTTGAGGTCTGCTAGAATCCGGTCCGCCTCTCTTCCCGCGACCGCACGGTCAAAAACTCTTCTCATCTCGGCGGCGAGTGTCTGGAACGAGTTACAGGACGAGTCTTGGTTTTCCCACACCGCCGTTCCCCATAGCGCTGCCTTCCCAGTCAGAAGTGTGAGCACGAACGCCACCTTACTGCGTTCACTGGCAAAGGTCCTGGGCTGCAAAGAGAAGTGCATCGAACAGCGAGTTAGGAATGCTCTGCAAAAGTTTGGCTCACCGTTGTAGGACTCGGGAACAGGTAAGCGGGGCTCTGACTGGGAGGCGCTCTCTGGTGGTACAGGAGGAACGGCCGGTGTGGGTGGCGCAGTGGGAGCTTGCATCAGTTGGAATCGCTGGGTGAGCTCGGACACCTGCGCCACAAGAGCTTGAATAGCTCGACCCGACTCATTAGTATTCCTCTCCTGGGAATCCATCCGCGCCATGCAGGTCTTGATGAAATCTTCCAAGGAAGAGGCTGTTTCCCCTGCTGCTTCCATTGATGGTCAGATCGTTCTGTCACAAGAACAGGACGGAAGCAAATGCAAGTTGACTCTTTATTTATGGTCAGATGACACAAAGACAATCTCGGGGAACACTGCAGATGGTGGCGCAGGGACTCAGTGGTCAGCGTGCAGGTGGTGGTGATACCAGTGCGGGTGATGGTGAATCCAGTGCAGGTGAACATCCAGACGAGACAGGACACGAAGACACCGAACAGGAACTCAAACTGGAACAGACTGCAACAGGAACACGAAGCACGACACAGAGGACACCACACCAACGATCTGACAAAGAGAGGAGAGTGTGTTGAGTCTTTATAGGTGAGTGAATTGGCAGCAGCTGGTGCAGGGAACGAGATCAGCTGGCACGCTGATCAGTGGAACGAGCGGCCACGCCCACTCACACACACACAACAACAATGACACGAGACATGAAGAAAACAGCGAACTCATGAATCGTGACACCTTGTCTCTGGGAATCAGTTTTTCCTCTGAGCAACGACGCATTTCAATTATTACGTCTGTGGTAGCTGACCGGTGATGTTGGGAAGACGCAACTTGCGTGTCAAAATCTGCCTATAACCCTACTTTTGTTGCAGCTGAGTCTGAGGCAAGTGCAGGACTCTGGGAGCTAGGCACTGAGGCAGGGCTAGAACTAGGTGCCAATGCAGAGCATGGAGTTGGAGTGGGAGTGTACTCTACTGTCTGGTAGACTTCCTTCAGCTCAGAGGAAAGTCGTTTTTTCATTCCCTCAGCATTGTTTTTGTCTTGAAATCCAAGGTGTTTAAACCTAGCATCCAGAAATGTACTAGCAGCTAGAGAGTGATTGGTCTCAATGCCTGCAAATCTACGCTGGCATTGCTGTGCAACGGAGCTGCCCTGATGCTTACAGGCTCTTTGGAGAAGAGACACGAGAGGAATCACTTTGGAGACTGAAACATATTTTTCTGATGATGCCTCCCTTGTCATTTCCTCAAAGGGCCTCAGTGCATCAACAGTTTGAGTGATGAGTGATAATTCTCCCACATTAATGCACAATTCACTCCTGCCTAGAAGACAGAGGACTGTGGTCACAGCTTCATGTTGTTCATGCAGCCTGTCCAGCATGTAGAAAACTGAATTCCAGCGGGTTTCTACAGACTGGATCAACTTATGTTCTGCTATTTGCATCTGCTGTTGAACAGCCCTAAGCTTCTCTGTGGCCTTAGTGCTATGGTGAAAAAATGACACAATTGCGCTGCATTTTCCCAGGATCTGCACCACTTCAGGGACAGCTTTTAGACTGTCCTTTACAACTAAATTCAGAGTGTGGGCAAAACAAGGATAATGCCTCCACCCAGCCTTGTGTACTGCAGCCACCATATTTGCCCAGTTGTCTGTCACAACTGCCATCACCTTATCAGTTAGGCACCATTCATCTGTTATTCGTTTAAGTTCTGAGCTTATATTATCAGCAGTATGCTGTCCATGGAAAATCGCCGTTTCCAAAACAAAATCTTTAGTTTGCCAATTCTCAATTACATGACATGTGACAGTCAAGTACGCCTCTGTGGACACTGAAGTCCACATATCAGTGGTAAGTACAACACTTGGAGCATTTTGCAAAGTTGCTCTTACTTTGTCTTTGCACTCATCAAACATATTAACAAGATATGTTTCAGTCATTTTCTTTCTGCTAGGGAGTTTGTATCTTGGGTCAAGAGCTTTAACAAATGCCTGGAATCCCTCATCTTCTACTACAGACATAGGCTGGAGGTCCCTCACAGGCATCTCTCCCAGGCTCCTTGTGAGTGCTGCTGCTCTTGGAGAATCATCTACAAACAACACAGATACACAGGGCAAACTGACTGATGGAGCCACACTGCACTGCACTGTATGCGATAGATAGATAGATAGATAGATAGATAGATAGATAGATAGATAGATAGATAGATAGATAGATAGATAGATCGAAGTATCCAGTAACATATGAAACATACATTAAACCTATATTAAAAATCAAATTAACTTATAACATAGTAGTCACAGTAAGCAGTGCAAATGGAGTGTAGATGGAAGTAAAGAGTACAGAAGGAGGTAGAAATTGTTATTTTGTCTATTGTCCTCCCTGCCATGACTATGAGTTGTTGTACAGTATGATGGCCAGGGGGATGAAAGAGATCCCTCTAAAAATTCTATTAGTTTTAACTATGGGCTATATGCAGCCTCTCTCAATACACTCTTAGCACTGATCTCGGGAAAGCTACTCATTGTTGCATTTGTTTCATTAGGATAGCTTACTTCATGTTTCACTAGTATTTTCTATTTGAACAAACTGCTTTCTGTTAGCTTGTTGTAAAAATGCTGGGATTCCGGGGAACTCTTTAACATTAAAAAACTAAAGCCTTAACAGACGTGAATAACTTTCCCACAGTCAGTGATAATGCGACTATCACGCTATCTCTCTGTACCTGGATAACTTCTGCCGCTGCGGCCAAATGACTCACTGATTGAAGTCTGTCTTGCCCTAGCACCTTGCGTCTTCTCACCCTGGACCTCCTCCTCAGACCGTCGCTTCATTATATCATCATATTCACTCTTATGATTTAACCTCAAATGTTTAGCGAGGTTTGTAGTGTTACCACTGTATTTCACTGTCTTTCCACACACATCACACATAGCGTCACTGCTGTCTGTACAGCTAAAATACTGCCAGACATGACTCCTTTTGCGGTCAGCCATTGTCACTCTGTCTGCAGTCTGCACACACAAAATAAAGTCATGATTGTGTAACTCTAGTGTATATGAGTTTGTTCTCAGCACAAGCTGTTGTAAATCCTGCCCACTTCTTTGCATTGTCAGCACATGCTTCAGTGCTCTGAGAGTGTTTATAGTGCTGTGAGTTTAACACTTCATGACTGAGAGCAGAACACAACACACTCTTCATCATCACACAAGACTAAACTACAACTATGAACAACATCATCATCTTCATCTGGACCATTGCACTGTTTATTCAAGGTTTGTGTAATAGAGTTTTTACAACGATTATTAGTTATCTTAACATGTGAAATGTATATATTTATCTTATCTTTATATTTATCATATACTGTATATCATCATATATATAATTTTCATTTTTGTTTGTGTTTTCTTTCAGAGTGTAGAGGACAGTATACTGTAACTCAGAGTCCATCAATACCAGCAGTTCAACCAGGAGAAGAAGTCAGAATAAACTGTAAAACCAGCAGTGATGTGTATGGTAATGATCGTTTAGCCTGGTACTCACAGAAACCTGGAGAAGCTCCTAAACTCCTCATATATCATGCAACAAACCGTTATACTGGAACTCACTCTAGATTCAGTGGCAGTGGATCTGGCAGTGATTTTACTCTGACCATCAGTGGAGTCCAGACTGAAGATACAGGAGATTATTACTGTCAGAGTTTACACTATCCAGGCAGCACTATGTGGTTCACACAGTGATAAAGATTCGTACAAAAACCTCTGTCAGTCAGACGTCACAGTGACTGCACTGATACAGCTGAGAGAAACTGCAGCTGCTGATGGAGGATCACAAACTACACAATATCAAACCTTTCACACACTTTATTCATGTATTATGATGTTTACAGTAAATAATAGAAAATGTGGAGAAAATGTGAGTGGTGCTTGTCCCTGCAAAACTTTCCACTATATTATCACTATATTATATTATATTATATTATATTATATTATTATTTTATATTATATTATATTATATTATTTACTGTAGGAAAGTCAATCTCTTTAATTGCACTTCCACACTTCTCCACTAGAGGAACACATATCTTTTACAAAACTGAGTTCTGTTCATCTTTCCTTTAAGACCGTGTCTGCATCTGACATCACACACTTCACTACTGTATATGAGGTGAAATACAGTATGTGTCAAAAGAAGTGTGTGTGAATTCACTCATAAAAGAACAGGTAAAAAGTCCCCGGATGATCGACTACTCCCAGTGAGATTCTGAAGTGTGTTTATGATGGACACTTTACTATCCCATGAGGCCACAGGAGAGGATTTATGAATGACAGTGAAGCGACGCCACTGACGTAGATCACATGATAATGACATCATGGCTAATGTAGTACGTCCAGATTACATTACATTTACATTACATTTTCCTATAAACAGTGGAAACAACTTAAAATACTCCATCATTTCTGGCCATACATAAAAGATTAATGCATCAGTCGCAACTACGTATTTTTGTGTGAACTCACAATAACAGGAAAACGTTGTGCTTTTGTAAAATAAAATAAAATAATCAAGGCATGGGCTCAAAAATAAACAGAAACACAGTGTATACTAGCCTCCCATACATGATAAATAATATCTAGGCTATATAAAGCTTGAAATGTCCACTTTTAAACGAAAAAATTCAAATCGAAAGCAAATATCATCTGATTATGTAATCTGTATGAAAGATGCATTTCTTTCTGTATGGAACAATTAATTGGACTTTAATATTTGTAACCCACAGAAGACAATCTACAAATGTGTACATTGATGCGCAAATATTTCACTATCTGCAAATGTGTATATTTACATTTGTGATACGTAAAATCATATCTACAAAAATACAGGGTGATGTGTACAACACAAAACTGTTTTTACACATTTGCAGATTACTTCCTGTGAATTTGTGGGTCATGTTACATTTGTAAGTTCCTTTTTACACATTTGTGGAATTTTGTCCAATGTGTACTGCAGAGATCTGTAAATAAACATATACACAAATATCTCACAACCTAAAACAGGTTTGTGTTGTGTAAAATCATATTCACACAAATAATGTGTGATTTGTAAATACACACAATTTAATCTGTACAAATATATTTTTATTTCACATACAAAGTGTGATTTACGCTTTTGTGGATCCATTTCTACACACAAAACTGTTTTTACGCATTTGTGGATTGCTTCCGGGCAATTTGCAGGTCACGTGACATTTGCAACTGTTTTTTACACATTTGTGGATTTTTGTCCACTCTGTCCCGCTGCGATCTGCAAAAAGAGATTTGTAAGGCGTACGTGTGAGAGCGGTTAATTAGCCACACCAGCAGGTGGCGGTGCAAGCACGGTCCGTGTATCATTCGTTCAGTCGTTTTTTAATTTAATATTGAAAGTAGAAAAATGAGAAAACAGGTCCTTTTTTTTTTTTTTTTTTTTTTTACCAAAAAACGAAAAACAAGATTTCAGCTTGATTTTTCGTTTTTCGTTCTGGGGTAGAAAAATTAATAAACAGCTGGAATATTCGATATCCACACGTGGGCGGGAATGAAACACCCCTTTCCTCTGATTTGTCAGCCGAAGATCAAACTGTTCCGTCATCAGTTCTTCCTCAGGTCCGCACGCAGAATAAGAGTCCTCCGCTGCTGCAGCTGATGTGCGGATTCTTAACACGTTTATTGCAACTACATTTCATCTTTTTCTCATCAAACAACCAGACTAATGGCTTGACACAACCCGTACAGGGGAATAGAATAGAAAGGGCTTTCTTCTGTGTAGACCAGGAGTTCTCAAGTATACACTGTTTTGAATGACAGAGTATTAAACAACAAAGTAAGTTGTTTCCCCTGCTGAGCAATAAATCCAAGTGATGGCGTCGGCGCATCGCTCGCTCACACAACATAATGAGTTCACTTCTAGCATTGCTAACTTGACATTGCAGCCTGTTCATTATTAAAATAAAACACAGTCAACCAAACATAGGCCTATACAAAGATATTCTGCTTAATTTAATTGCTCTGTTTTACACAGCTGTTATTCCAAACTCATTTCCCTTGCTGTGGGCCAGTTATCAGGTGAAGTCGCCAGGGAACATTTCTACCTTTTACTTACAATAAACTGATTATAGTATCACACAAGTGTTACATTTGTGGATTGAACTCTTCGAGCTCTTACTCTCTAACCGAGTCAAAGACGATCTCAGCAGTTCAGAGGCTTCAGACCCTGACAGTGTTTCATTATAAACTGATGAATATGAACAAACCTCATCTCTCCATCAGTCCAACTCTTCTGACTCATTTCAGAGAATAAAGTGTCAGACAGTGAAACTCATATTTGCATCATCAGGTGATTGTGTTCCTCTGAGAATCGAGCAGCTCCATCAGCAGATGTTCAGCGTCCTCACAGGAGCTTCATGTTACTGGAATACACCACTTCTCTAGTTTCTGGAGATATACTGGGGTTACAGACCATCAAATACAGTCTAATGTTTCTGTAGAAGATTACAGAATTACTGACATTCATCTCCTTTTCATACAACATTACAAATAATGTCATTTTGCTGAGAGTCATGAAAATCATCTCCACAGTGTCATTTCCATCACATCTCAAATGTTTTGTTGTGTCATCCATCAGCTGGAAGTGAAACCACCGCCTCCGTCTGAATCCCAATCAAATAGACGCTATCTTTACAAATAAACCACCGATTTGAGCTTTAAACAACTACATTCAAAACATCTTAAAACTACAGTTTGTGACACAATAACAGCAGTATTTTTAATTTAATGTTCAAGTCATGGATCTCAGACAGAGGGATTTGTCAGCATCTGACAGGATTGAGATATAATCATGAACTAATCCAGAATCAGTTTTTGCAGACAGTTCTGACTGGCCTTCATGATGACAGCATACACACAGATCTAAAACCCTACCTGGAAACCCGCGGGTGGAAGATGAAGTGTTTTTGGAGAAAATGAACATGTCATTTCACGAGTTCACACTTACGAATGATCAGAGAATAAATGGTTATGCGTATTTGGCGTTCTTTTGGGCCCGAACCCAGAGTACTCCCCCCGTATCTCTGGTTAGGAAGATAACCAGGCAAGTGTGAGGAGACCAGGGGTAGTGGAGGGATGCTGAAAACTGTTGAGGAATATGAGTGAGTCGACTGCGTATATTTATAGGCTTTACTCATGCTGATTGAGTGGACCTGTTGATTACTGATTGCTGACAGCTGGTTGGAAGGACCTGATTGTTTGATCATTAGAACGTGTTCCTCTCGAACCTTGTTAATAAGACATCATATAGTCTGGAGCTTGAAAGAAAATCAAAGTTCTCAACCACTCAACCAAAAATAGCCAAGGTGGCCACAGTTAGGGAGGAGGAACAGGCACACGCTGAACAAGATAAAGGTGTCAGTATGAAAAAAGAGAAAGCTCCAAAGCCTAACAACCTGATGGAAAAGCTGGATGCGCGAGACAAAGTGATCTGTGAAGCAATCCAGAGCCTTACGTCTCAAGTAGCGAGCCTTGCTCAAACATCACGACCTCAGACAATCAGAAACAGTAACCAGAGATTAAATCGTAATTAATATCCACCTGCTGGAGCAAACACCAGGCGCTGTACCCAATGTAATCAGTCCAACCCAGAGGGAAGATGTGAACACTACAAGTGTGGCAGCAGTGAGCACTGGGTAGCGGGTTGTCGGAAACGAACTCTGACCAATGTGACGTCAAGCAAGATTGAGATTACATCAGACATCTTTGAAAGCTTACCATTACCACTTTCCCACCAGCATGAATCTGGTGCTAGTACAGCGCCAGAGCTTTTGCCAGTTCGGAGTTGGTTCTTCTAAGAACCAGTTTGCCTTTCCACAGGCCAGATCTTACGTCACTGTATACATCTCATGTTGGCCAGCAACACTAGCACAGCAGCGCCAAACACACCAGGCTTGTTCAAGATGCATCGGCTTCTCACAGACCGATCTGCCCATGACATCAAAGCACTGCGAGTGCGATCCAAAAGCACAAGGAGTCGTATGCTCTCCACACACTCCCGCAGACAAAGAACTGATTTGAAACTAGGCTCTGGCTCTGAACCGGCACTCAAACTGCCTTGGTGGAAAAGGGGTACAAGAGCTTGCTTATCTGAAGGACCATGGTCGAACAAACAGGAGAAAACAGCCAGTTTGGTGGGACGCAGATGCTTGGTGCAATGTTCTCTTGGAGGTGTTAATACATCAGTGCTTTGGGACACGGGGTCACAGGTTTCAATTGTGGAAGAAGAGACGTCTTCCTGACGCAGAGGTGAGACCAGTGAGAGAGCAGCTTGAGGAGGGAGAACTCAACCTGACAGCGGCGAACGGGACGAGCATCCCATATGAAGGCTGGATGGAAGTGGAGTTGTGTCTGTCTGGAAACACTGAGACTGAAGGAAGGGGCACACTCCTGCTGGCACCAATTCTCATTACATCCAGTGAATTGGAGAAACCCATAATCAGCTTTAATTTGATTGAGGAATTGGTCCAAGCTAATGCAGCCCAGCAGATTCCTTGAGTTTCCTTGTGAACACACTGAGTTCATCTCTGGAAGTTAGCCCTAGGAAAGCAAAAGCCGTTCTGCCACTCCTGAAGAAATGCAAAAACAGCAGCCGCGTTCGGTAACACTTTATAATAACTGCACGCTATTAATCATTAAGTAAGCATGAGTAAACAGTTAATTCATCATTTATAAAGCATTAATAGATATTAATAAGCAGTTTGTAAATACAGCTATAAATACTTTTTTCTTGATTTGTGACCTGATCCAGCAAAATGAGTCACAGTGACCCAAATTTAAAAATTGAGATTTTGGTATTAATGGAAAGAGGAGACCATAAGCTTTCATTTGATATCCTAGTCAAAGTCATACCTTGAATGGTTGTAAAGATATACACATTTGAATTATGGTCAACTGCCCTCTTTTTCCAATTGAAAACCTGAGAAAATCGCTTTTAAAGTTTTTTGCCCGTTTTTTGTTGATATCTTTCAAAATCCATTACATTTAAAGGGATAAACTATTTATTTTACAGCTTAATTTGACCAAAGACATTAATATATAAATGCCATTAAACCCGGCTGAAGCTCAAATTATATTAAAAGTTTTTATTTGAATAAATAATTTAACAGTAGGCCTACCTTTTACAAAAATGTACTAAAATCAGAAAGACTGAACAGAGGTGCTACATTTTTGCTTGAGAGAGAGGGTGTGTGTGTGTGTGTGTGTGTGTGTGTGAGAGAGAGAGAGAGAGAAAGTGAGAGGCAGAGAGACAAGGAAACAGATCAAATAATGCTAGTCTATGCAATCATATCTTAGTGTAGGCTAGTTGACAATAACAGCGTAACAAATTCATAACGGAGATACCAACAGTTAAATATTGGGTTAATCAAACACATAATGGATTTTCCTTGCAGATAAATAGCTACACTCATTCACATTTGTCAATCACGTTATGTCAATCACGCGTGCACACTACGAAACTTTCATCCGTTATATAAAAACAATCGTAAGTTTTTCGCATCCGTAGCAAGCAGTTTGAATGGTGTTTTGACAATTCGGAGCCACCGAATCAATACTAAAAAACGCATACGAAAAAAACGCGGACTCAGTGTGCAATGGCCAGGGGGCTTGATGACGCTTTGGCAACTTTGCTCGCTTTTGACAGCAACATTTCTCAAATTAATAATATTTAATCTTTCTGAGGAGATTTGCTAGCTTGTTTATTACACAGAGCGCTCGCTGCGAGTCTGACAGGAGGGTGGCTGGACCAATCGCGTGCCGGTCAGTCGAAACGGCTTCCCATCGACAAATGATCAGCATTTGTTTAGATTTCTAATCTTTTTGATTGGTTCTATACAACGTGTAACACCATTTAAAGAGCAGAGATAGTGAGGTTTCAGGGGATACCCGGGAAATGCTCAGAGGTGACGAGAGGAGTTGAGAAAAGCAATGTTCATTTCCAGCGAATTTAGTAAAACTATGTACACTTTAATAGTAATTTAAATACCTTTACTCAATTATCTGGACAATGAAACTTTGGGAGATTATTTTTGAATGTCTGTTCTTTGAAATTAGCAACAAAAAAAAAATCTATTATTTCATTGTTTTTCCACATAATCGGCCCATATCTTAAAATAGAACGTTGCGACTTCCGACTCATTTCGCCAGATCGGGTCACATTTATAAGCATATCTATAATGCGTTTAATAATTTTATTTTCATACTTTGTTAATGATTAATTAATAATTTCTAAATGAAGTACAGCATTATTTACAAACCAGTTATTTAAGAGTTGCCAGTGGTTCATAACATTACTTAGAAAGTGTAAGTAAATGATTAATAAACTATTTAAATGTACATTCATACATCTTATTATTCAGACATATAGTGGTGGTTACTTAGTGTGTTAATAATAAGATGTATGAATGTACATTTAAATAGTTTATTAATCATTTACTTACACTTTCTAAGTAATGTTATGAACCACTGGCAACTCTTAAATAACTTAGAAAGTGTAAGTAAATGATTAATAAACTATTTAAATGTACATTCATACATCTTATTATTCAGACATATAGTGGTGGTTACTTAGTGTGTTAATAAATGCTTTATTAACATGTATTTATACTGTAATTCAGGGTTAATTCGGGTAGTTATAAAGCATTTAGTAGTGGTCAGTTAACTATGTTTGTGAGCTCATCTAAAGTGAGGACTATTCATGCCTTGTAAAGCATTTATAAAGGAGATTTAAAGACTCAGTTTTCTTCTAAACAGAAAAATGAAACAAACACAACACAGTAATACAGAACATAGAACTTATTAACAGCATTTAAATCTCCTTTGTAAATGCTTTACAAGGCATGAATAGTCCTCACTTTAGATGAGCTCACAAACATAGTTAACTGAGCACTACTAAATGCTTTATAACTACCCGAATTAACCCTGAATTACAGTATAAATACATGTTAATAAAGCATTTATTAACACACTAAGTAACTATTACTATATGTCTGAATAATACGATGTATGAATGTACATTTAAATAGTTTATTAATCATTTACTTACACTTTCAAAGTAATGTTATGAACCACTGACAACTTTTAAATAACTGGTTTATAAATAATGCAATACTTCATTTAGAAATGATAAATTGATCATTAATAAAGTATGAAAATACAATTATTAAACACACTATAGATATGCTTTTAAATCAAGAATAAAGCATTTATAGCTGTATTTATAAACTGCTTATTAATGTCTGTTAAATGCTTTATAAATTATGAATTAACTGTTTACTAATGCTTAACTAATGATTAATAGCGTGCAGTTATTATAAAGTGTTACCTTGGCGTTCATATTGCAAGACTTGGAAGAAAATCCATCATTCTTCAAGGTGTTCGAGAGTGAACGTCAGTTGTGGCAAACTGAATAAGACGGTTACCCTTGAAACACACGTGATGCTGGAGCCCATTCAGAAGTGCCCTGGCCTGCAGGTATAAAGGCAAACAAACAGCTTATCCAGATGAATCTGAACAATAATGACAACATTACAGTGATGGTGGAAAATACCACAGAAGAAGAGGTGACCCTTACAGCACGCACTGTCCTGGGGTCGCTGCATACAGTGGATCATCCATCAGCTGGAAGTGAAACCAGCGCCTCCGTCTGAATCCCAATCAAATAGACGCTACCCAGACAGCATTTACATCTGTGCCAGGTCCGTTTTCGAATCAGTAGATTCGCGCAGCAGTCGCACTCAATATGCAGATCTGCACCAACTCTGCGCCAGACTTGTGATATTTGCTTATTATTCACCAAAATTGCTGAATATCGTGTCCATTGTGTGTTAGTTGCAAATCGTATAGCTGCTAACGTTACCAGCGGTGACCGCTGCTAGCTAACGTTAACGTACTGCAACAATAACAAATGAATGACTTCCCACGTCCAAATACATTAAACTAGTTCGACGTCAGTACCATATTAATTCTCACTGTATTATACCGGCTGTAGAGTGCGACATATGATATGTCGATACGTTAGCTATCAAACTACCTGCAAATTACTGTTGCTTACCTCCAGTTCGTGTTGCAAAATGGATAAACCATATTACCCACGTCTTCTAAGCCACTGCGATGTGCCTCTTTTATTAATTTGTTAAACAAGCTGTTTGTGAAATGATTTTTTCATTGTGTTCACATTAGATGGAGAAATAAATACAGAGGGATTTATGGATATCTACTTTTGTTATCCTGTAAATCAGAATATAGGCCTACTGTCTATGAATATGTTGCCCATACCCCTCTATCATTTATCAATCTTTTACTTCTCACTAATTTAGTCTTTTGTTTCCACAGTTGGGAATGCTGGCCTCCATTGGTGGAAGAGATACCAAAAACATCATAACCAACCAAGGCCATTATGGCTTGTAAGTATTATAGATGCCTTTCACTTTATTTAATCACCACTCTCTCATTCATTCACTCACTACTCTATGAAGGTAAAAGAGTATCAACACTCTAGAGCATGTAGATGTGAATTTGAGAACTTGTACAATAAATATTCATACTTGTACGTGAACATTTACACTCACAGCTCCAATATGAAAACCTGTAAAAATTAAAATCTGAAGTTGAATGTTGAAATTTGCACTCGCAGACAAAAGTCACAAACCTGTATTCTGAATTTGAAGCTGCAGACAAGTAGTCACAAATGTGTAAAATGCCATTCACAGAAATACAATGACAGACACAAACTTGTAATATATATTTGCATTTAATCGCAGTACAACCTCAATTAGGCACTTGCAACTTCACAAATCTGTCACTGCAATTTCAAACTTCGCACCTTGAATTTAAATTGAAACTTAAATTACTCTTAAATTTTATCCTCTTTTCGCGCAAGTTGCAAAACTAACTTGTGCATTTGCAACTCAGTGGCGGTGAGAGAAAGAGGGGGGCGGGGTGTTCAAAGCAACGCGTTTAATTTTACGTTAAGCATCTCCCTCCCATAGAAAACGCTTAATGAGGCTTAATGGACCAACAGTTATAAAAAATAATTTATAGCCTACATTATTAATAAAACACAGGCAGCAGGTTTATTTGCACTGAACACAAATTTGCTTTCTTTCGTCATATTTTGTGCTCATCTGCTTTTCTGTAGAATGCATTATTAGTATGGTGTTTACTGAGTTTGATAATATCATTTATTTCTTTGAAGCCATGTTAGCATTTCAGAGCGTCCCCCTTTCTCTCTCACCGCCACTGAGTTGCAAGTGCACAAGTTAGTTTTGCAACTTGCGCGAAAAGAGTAGCAAAATTCAAGGTCGCGAAATTTGAAATTGCAGTGACAGATTTGAGAAGTTGCAAGTGCGTAATTGAGGTTGTATTGTGAATAAATGCAAATATGTCATTGTATTTCTGTGAAAGGCATTTTACACATTTGTGACTGCCTGTCTGCAGCTTCAAATTCAGAATACAGGTTTGTGACTTTTGTCTGCGAGTGCAAATTTCAACATTCAACTTCAGATTTTAATTTGACAGGTTTTCACATTGGAGCTGTGAGTGTAAATGTTCAAGTACAAGTATGAATATTTATTGTACAAGTTCTCAAATTCACATCTACGTGCTCTCAAGTATAGGGCTGGACCCGGATATTCGAATATTCGTTCGGTGTGTTGGTATTCGATTTGAAAATGTGACATTCGAATATTCTTTTTTTTTTTGCACACCTGGCATCCCCCTCGAAACGGTTCTCATTCGCGCTTGAATATGTTTTACACTATAAAATCTGGTGAAATATAATACTTAACATATAACTTCGTTATATCTACTTAATAAATATATTTGCCTCTTCTTGGTCTACTAAATGTGTTCCTGCAACGGGAGTATTCTCCGGCTAGAGCGCAGAACAGCGGAGTGTGTGTGGGCAGAAGTGCCTGAGCTTGTATTTTGGGTTAAGCTGCGTTGCTTTGACATTGTGGAACATAGAATAATAGAAACAAAATGTATTATCCTTTTTACCCTTATCAATCTAAATTAAAGTCCCCGTGAACCGGAAGTTGCAAACGACTTTTCTCCAGTGTTGTGACGTATTTCCGAGAGAAACGGAATACTAAATGAGGCAAAATAGTAGTGATGGCCGGTTCGTGAACGAATCGTTCTTTTGAACCGGTTCTTTTTAGTGAACCGGTCGAACCAGTACACTAAATCGGACTGAATCGTTCGAAACAGTTCGCGTCTTGCGTCAGTGTTGATACACACTAAGGTTACTCACTTTCAGACATGCCTGACAGTCCCTCTGACTCGAAATAAACCATTATCCCGGAGTATATTTCACTCCAGTAAATCCAACAGTTTGAAACGTGTTGTTTTTGAGAGAAGTGATGAGCACGAGCAGCTGATACTGCGCATGCGCGTACTACCGAACGCACATGTACAGCGGTTATCGGATCACAGTACAGAACCGAGAACTGTTTCTTTCGGACACGTTCGACATAATGAGAACAACTGATCGATGAGCTGAGCATGCGTGCAATTTTTTTCTGAGGGAGGAAATGTACCTTTCTTAAGTATTTATTTAGTTGAACGTCAGTAAGTGTAATAAAAAAAACATGTTGGGAACATGTTTATCACATAATTACTGTATTATCACTGTATTATTTTAAAGTTTGGAAACACAATGAATGGATTGTAAAACTGTCAAACTAAACATTTATTAAAATAATATTTTCAGGAACAGCTCATTTAATTTCTAAGTAAGTTGATATAAATAGTTGATGTAAACTCTTGCCAAAGTTTTAATGGTGCACACTGCACACTACTGCTTAGTAAATGTTTATAATGTGTTAAAACATAACGTATTAAACATATTGGAGAAGAAAGACATACATCGATTTTTTTAGTTTTGTCGACTGTATATTCAGGTTTCAGCAGTTCTCAGCTCAGCACACAGGCCTATGCTACGGTTCTCGAGTCAAGAACTGGTTGTTGCAGTTCTTGAATCACCAGTACAGAACTGTTTCTTTCGGACATGTTCGATACGGAGAACCGATGAGCTGGAGATACTGAGCATGCGTGATAGCACCGTCTTTAAACAGAACTTTCATTTGGCCAACTGATGATGTGCTGATGAGCACGCAGCACGGGTGAACCGAGGACTTAAATGAGGGGCCGTATTCGGCGAAATGTAAGTTTATTACAAATAAAATGATGAAGACCACTTATGCACTTTTTTAAAGACATGTTAAACATCCGCGTTTGCACATCGCCTGTAGACTACAGGGTTCGTTTGCAAGATGTAAATGTAAGACACTTATCCAAGAGGATTATGACGATGAGTACTATTATTTAAGTGAAGTTATGATTACAAATGCCTTTAATTTAAAGTATTTTTATCCGCCGGGATGATATAATTGACGTCATTACGCGAGGACGTAAAAGAACTGGTGAACCGGTTTTTTGAACCGGTTCATTGAAACGAACTGTCCGAAAGAACCGGTTCGCGGAAAAGAACCGAACTTCCCATCACTACAAAATAGTGCCTGGGCCGGGCGTGGCTTTTTTTTCCAACTAGCAC
Organism: Rhinichthys klamathensis goyatoka; assembly: GCF_029890125.1. Taxonomy (NCBI): domain Eukaryota; kingdom Metazoa; phylum Chordata; class Actinopteri; order Cypriniformes; family Leuciscidae; genus Rhinichthys; species Rhinichthys klamathensis. The sequence goes on from NW_026606599.1 coordinate 674,797, forward strand.
CTGATTGGATCTAGAAAAGTAGGTGTTTTCATTCAGCCTGTCTACTGTCAGTTGGAGGGGCGTGGTTACGGATGTTAAGCAGACACCCAAACCATCAAACCTACGTCATCAGGCAAGGTCCTCCAATGCAGAGGGGAGGGGAAATTTCAGATTTTGATTAAAGATTACGAAGCCAAAAAAAAATTTTGTGTGGATTGACTTGCATGGATGAATTGTTCACCACAAAACGATCAATTTAGGCAAACAAAGTAAATATGGTCAATTTTGAATTCATGGGGACTTTAATCTACAGCTAAATATAGGAGACTTTGAGATTTTACCGGGACGTCACGTTTATTTTTCGTTTTTCTTTATTTAAATTTCGTTTTTATTTATTTAAATCTACCCTACTTTGTCAGTGAGAAAACTATTATAAGACTACCTTATTAAAAATATTGCTTAAGTTAAAAGACGCGTGTGTGTTTTATATCACTAGCACAGTGTCCGTTCTCGGAGCATATAAGCCCTGCTTGCGTGAGGCGCGCCAATTCTTTATTTAAATCTACCCTACTTTGTCAGTAATTTGTTAGTGAGAAAAATCTTAGACTACCTTATTAAAAATATTGCATAAGTTAATAGACATATGTGTGTTTTAAATCACTAGTGCAGTGTCCATTCTCGGAGCATATAAGCTCTGCTCGCGTGAGGCGCGCGCGCATCCCGCTCGCGCTGTTCTGTAGTTTATTAAAAGTTTATTAATTCTGAACGTGTCGCGTCTCGCCTGTCTATATCTATATTGCACCAAATACGACACTGCACTCCCTTGTGAAGTCGTTTGGATGAACGGTTCTCGAAATAATCCAAATGCAAACGGACAGACAGACATAGGCTATAGAGATTCCGAAGCTTCGAATATTCGATGTTCATTACTACCGAAGCTTCGAAGCTCAAAAAATGGTATTCGGACCAGCCCAAAGTTTTGATACTCTTTTACCTTAATACTACTCACTCCACACCACTTTAGTCACATTTATTATTATTTATTTGTGCAAGCATTTTACTATAATGTCATGTAATAAAGAATCTTTGAATATCGAATCTAATATTTACTTCTTTGTTTCTTTGCTTTGTGTGCTTTTTGTACGTCTTACAGGAGCAGTGAGGAAGAATCGCATGTCTGACAAAGCCACTGAAACCGAGATAAACCAGTATACCATGAGGTTGTTTAATCTGGGATGCGACCGTGGGGGTGGCCACCATGCCCGGTCACACCCAACTGATGAGCAATTAATGACTTTAAAATAAAAAGTTTTTGAAAATTACAAATTGTCTGGGTGTTTGTGCCTTAATTGTCTGATAACCTAAATATGAATCACAGACCAGGGCCAGATGAGCCCCAGATGTAAAATATGAGTCACGGATCTGGGCCTGGTCTGCACCACATGTCATGGGATTAATAACTGTACTGGGCCAGTGCTGGCCCAGATCTGTCTCTGATCCGTAATTCCAACCTGTTCCGGTATTGGGCCGTTGGAAAGAATGAGCCCGGCCCAGGTCCGTTTAGCGGATCTGCGCCAAATGCTAATGAAGACCTGGCCCAAATCTGGCCCAAATACATTTTGCTGTCTGGGTATCTTTACTAATAAACCACCGATTTGAGCTTTAACCAACTACATTCTCACCTGAAAAAATCTGAAAACTACAGTTTGTGACACAATAACAGCAGTATTTTTAAATTACGCGTGTTTTCTCCTCTGCTATTGACGCTTGCTGGTTGGTGTGAGATGCATTCTGGGATACCTGGCTGTCTCAAGTCCGCACAACTCTGCACATATTATATGTGTCCCTAATCAAACACACATGATCAACTCATCAGCTCATCAGTAGAGACTCCAACACCTGAAATGTGTGTCAGATTAGAGAGACATTGTTGGGGAAACACTGATCTAGAGTTTCATGACTGAACTCCATATATATATTTACCTGTGTGTAAGTGTGTGTAAGTGTGTATGTGAGTATATTTAATGTGACTGTGCTTCGGCCATGTAAAGCCGTTCTTTAACCCTGTCAGTAAAGCTGTTTGACTCTGATGAGTCTGAGGTGAGTCTGTATCTCGTCCTGATCTCTCTTCGGTCTCGTCGTGAGCTCACAGTCGACAGCAGCTTTTGCATTCAGAGGGTGTTTTATATGATCAGCACATGCTTCACTCTGCATGTGTTTATAGCTCTATGAACTGAACATGACATGATCAAGAGCTCTTCTTCATCAACCAACAAACATGACTTTCAGCATCATCTTCCTCTTGACTCTGGCAGTGTTTAGTCCAGGTTTGAAGAATGATTTATGATTGTGTTTTCAAACACTAATAACACTATATCATTACAATCTACATCAATCTTGTGTTTATGAAGAGAATGAGTCAGTGTTTTAATATGATCATCATGTTTTAGGTGTAATAAATGATCCCTGTCAATCAAACTGAACACACTGCATTCAGTCACTTAAATTATTTTTATTATATTTTTATTTTTTATATACCATCACCTTCTTTTGCAGAAGTGAAAGTGTTCCAGTCCAGATCATGTAACCAATCAGAGAGTGAGACTGAAAAGCCCATTTGCATTGTCAGGGTGGAGTGATTGTGATCTCTCAGAATAGAGCAGCTCTGTCTCCAGAGACCATGTTCAAACCCCAAGAGCTTTATTTGACATTTACTGCTACATCAACCTTCTGAAAAGCTCCTGCATCTTCATCTGTTAGTTGAATGATGTTGTCAGACACAAAGTGAACTTGTTGAGAAGCTTTATTGAATGTTGCAGCAAACACAGCAGATTGAAAGATCACACACACACACACACACACACACTCTTTCAGTATGGAGTTGTAAAGCACTACAGCTGCAGCACTAGACTCATGTGAATCCTGCCTGACACAGGACACTCAGATACGGCTCATCTTCAGGAGAGAAACATCAGCACTCAGAGCTCTTGTGGAACGAGACCTCATGAGGAGCTCCATCATGTGTTACTCTGCAGACGTACAGCTCTCCCTCTTCCCAGCGTGCTTTGCTGAGGGTCAGGACGCTACTGCGGCTGTAGCGGCCGTCCTGCTGGCTCTCTGCGCTGGTCAGAACCCCCTCGGTGACCTCTGACCCGTCCAGTGTCCAGCTCACCAGCGCCCCCTGTGGAGAGTAAGAGCTGAGCAGGCAGAGCAGTGCGGCTGAGTCTCCAGAGATCTGCAGAGAAGAGGGCGGCAGCAGAGACACTGAGGGCTTCACTGTGGGACCAGCTGCAGGAGACAAACACAACACATTCACAAACACACACACAACACACTGCACTGCACATTCACAGCATTTCAACAGGACTGAAGCAGCAGACATGAGGAATGCAGGACAAATCTCCAGCATCTGATCCTTCATGCCATTCAGCTTCACTACAGTCAATATATATATATATATATATATATATATATATATATATATATATATACAATATACACACTACACAATCACTATATACATTTATAACCTCAGAAATCAAACTAAACATTATAATACACTCATTGCTTTAATTACAGCATTTTTTTAACTCGGAACATAAAGATCTTAAATTTCGAGATATTCAACTGAAAATGTAAGTCAGTTTCAAACAGAATTAAAACATAATTGATTCATACAGAATTTTTTATTTATTACATTATATATTGTATACATTTATATCAAACCTCATGAATGCATTTAACTAAGACATTTTTTTAATTCCAATAGTTGTATGTCCCACAATATATAGATATTTAACTCAATTTGAAAGTGTGACTAAAGCTCAGACCAAAAGAAAATTATAGCAGTGATAAAAAAAAACAATGAAATCAACATTTCTAAACATACACATATTTTGTATAAATCATGCTTGTATTATAAATATATATATAATATACAAACTACACAATCACTATTTACATTTAAATCAAACCTCAGAAATCACATAATACACATAATAACTACTTTACTTCCAGCAGTTTTTAACTGCACATAGACATCTTATATTTTGAGATATTTCAATTGAAGATGTAACTCAATTTCATGTAATAAACTCATAGTGAGACACATTATGGAAATATGTTTAGAATTTTATTTCATTTTTTTTAAATGAATAATGCTATTCTTATAATAATATCATTGTTTTAAATTAAATAATTATACAAAAATATCAGTAACACTTTAATTAAAGCCTTTATATGTTGCATTATAAAGGTATTTTTAATGTGTTAATTATATATTGTTATACACATTATAATGCATATATGATCTCATCAATAATTGTAACCACAGTTATAACACATTATAATATTATCTATTCATTGTTACACCTTAAGGAATCTATAATACTTTAAAACTCACGACAAACAAACCATTTCAGATGTAACAAGGAATTTGCAAATAGTATAATGCATTTTAATTTTGGTTACAATAATTTATGAAAAGATATAAAGCATTATAATCTACATTATTGATACCTTTATAATGCATTATACATAAAGGCTTCAAGTAAAGTGTCACCACAATATCTAATAATCATTATTATTAATAAATGTTGTTCTTGTTTCAACTGTAAAACACTTTCTGAAATCTACATTGTATTTTTTATTAGGTGATTAAATCGACAGACTTACCGATCACCAGTTTAGTTCCTCCACCGAATGTCCACCACAGTGATACAATCTAATGAAACGCTCGTACAAAAACCTCTATTCCACTCGAGTGAACACACTCCAGCAGAGAGAGAGAAACAACACTTCAACACACTGATATTAGAAGATCCTCAGCTCTTCTCAACACTCACTCATTCAGATTTGACTAAATGCTTTCTGATATAACACTGTTTAAAGAAATATATGTGATGAGCTGTGACCTCTGAGGTGACCTTTGACCTCTTTGATCATGGATGATGTTGTGGAGTTTCTCATAATGATGCTTCTGTTCTTCATATGCAGATCAATCATCATGATTCACAGAAAAACCTGCAGCTTCACACTTCAATCTTCAGTGAGAATCTGTTCAAATAATGACTTTATTGAATATTAGAGCCAAAGTCAATAGAAAGTGTGACAATGAAGATATAAAAGGTGTTTTGCATGTTCTTCACAGTCAAGCATGTTTTCATATTCAAGGTGTGTTATAAAAGTATCTGGACTGGTTCTGAATCTCCACACAAGATCATGAAACGTGAACAAGCTCTAATATGTGTCCATCTTTAACAGCCTGTTTCTTCTCCATCTGATGATTTCAGACACACATGAGGCTTCATGATAGATGGAGTGACACCATGAACTCTGATTAGAGATTCACAATCAGTCCTGATACTTTCTGAACACACTCATGATTCATGATCTTACTTTAGTGATGGCGCTTCATCTAGTGGAAGTGTAGCAGTGATGATGGTCACATGACTGAATATGGACACAGAGATGGACGTTCATCTGCACATCCTCAGTGTCTCAGGAGTCACAATAAACATACTAAATAAAGTCATGATTGTGTAACTCTAGTGTATATGAGTTTGTTCTCAGCACAAGCTGTTGTAAATCCTGCCCACTTCTTTGCATTGTCAGCACATGCTTCAGTGCTCTGAGAGTGTTTATAGTGCTGTGAGTTTAACACTTCATGACTGAGAGCAGAACACAACACACTCTTCATCATCACACAAGACTAAACTACAACTATGAACAACATCATCATCTTCATCTGGACTCTCACACTGTTTATTCAAGGTTTGTGAAATACATGTTTTAACAATGATTATTAGTTATCTTAAAATGTGAAATATATCTATTAGTAATTTGTGTTTGTGTTTTCTTTCAGAGTGTAGAGGACAGATCACTGTAACTCAGAGTCCATCAATATCAGCAGTTCAACCAGGAGAAGAAGTCAGAATAAACTGTAAAACCAGCAGTAATGTGTATGCTAACAGCTACTTACACTGGTACTCACAGAAACCTGGAGAAGCTCCTAAACTCCTCATATATAGAGCAACAGGCCGTTATACTGGAACTCCATCTAGATTCAGTGGCAGTGGATCTGGCAGTGATTTTACTCTGACCATAAGTGGAGTCCAGACTGAAGATACAGGAGATTATTACTGTCAGAGTTTCCACTATCCAAACAGTAAACATGTGTTCAAACAGTGATAAAGAGTCGTACAAAAACCTCTGTCAGTCAGACGTCACAGTGACTGCACTGATACAGCTGAGAGAAACTGCAGCTGCTGATGGAGGATCACAAACTACACAATATCAAACCTTTCACACACTTTATTCATCTATTATGATGTAAGTAAACATGTCACATATAATCTAATATCCCTTACTAAACTGGACTAAAATGTGGATTAAATGTGAGTGGAGCTCGTTCCTGCAAAACTTTCCTCTACAATATTATCTATATTATTTACTGCCGGAAAGTCAATGGGCCCTATCTTGCACTCGGCGCAAATGACTTTGTACACTGACGCATGTATCATTCCTATTTTGCACCCGCGCAAAGCGGGCTTTTCCCTCCACAGACGCACGTCGGTTAACTAAGAAATACACTTGCGCTCTCCGGGGCGGTTCAGCGCAAAGAGGTGGCGTGTTCCGGCGCAAACTTTCCCTCATGCTATTTTGCTGTTCTATAAAACAATTGCGCCACTGACCAGAAAAAAACTAGTCTAAAGTCAGTGGCGCGTTGTGCGTTGTTCATTATGCTATTTTAAGGGCGCATGCTTGGCCATAATCAATGTAGCGTGTGCACAACGCACATACACGTTGATTCTCTCATCTAGGCAGCAGTTTTCATTTTTGCAAATCATACATTATTACGATAGATAGATAGATAGATAGATAGATAGATAGACAATTTATTATAAAAGCATGTAGCTTACACATTTACCCAAATTATCATACGCCTGTTTAACAGAAGTTAATTTGGGTGGGTTTCTCCATCCCCAATGTCACTTCTCTGTGTTTTACGGCCCTGACGAGAACGTTGCTCTCCTCGGCTGTGAACCGCTCCTGACGCGCGCCTGGCAAATCCGCCGTTATAATAGGAATCCGCTTTAGAACAAGCGCGCCTGCTCTTAAAGGGAATGTGAGATGACGCTCTGATTGGTTTATTTCACGTTACGCCCAAACCACACCTATGAATAATGAAGCTACTTCAGACCAGCCCCTTTTAGATTTGCGCCAGGCGCAAGAGGCATTTATCCTGCCGGGAAAATAGCAACAGCGCCGGGATCCGCCCACAAAGTTACTTGCGCTTTACGCTTTGACACTTGCGTTTCAGATCGTTAAAATAGGGCCCAATCTCTTTAATTTCACTTCCACACTTCTCCACTAGAGGGACACATGTCTTTAACATTACTGAGTTCTGTTCACTTTCCTTTAAGACCGTGTCTGCATCTGACATCACACACTTCACTACTGTATATGAGGTGAAATACAGTACGTGACAAAAGAAGTGTGTGTGAATTCACTCATAAAAGAACAGGTGAAAAGTCCCCGGATGATCCACTACTCCCAGTGAGATTCTGAAGTGTGTTTATGATGGACACTTTACTATCCCATGAGGCCACAGGAGAGGATTTATGAATGACAGTGAAGCGACGCCACTGACACTCGTAGATCACATGATAATGACATCATGGCTAATGTAGTACGTCCAGATTACACTCATTATTACTGTTACGTGTTTAAAGATGTAAAAGGGAATGATTACATAACATTTATGTGAGACACTGTTGCTGTGTGTGGATACGAAAAAGACAACCAAGAAACATCAAAAAACGTTTATTCTCTTTGAATGAAAGTTGGAGACATGTTCATTTGAATTGAATAACAGGTTCGTTAGAGTAAAAGTAATACACAAGAAAATTAAGACAAACAAGAGTGTCGCCAAATTATTGAAATAAGCAAAACATAACTGATATCTAATTTTAACCGTACCAGCTAAACTAACTGCCACAATAAAGAAAAATAGAAACAAAACCGAGATCTTCAGCGGGTACGCCGCCTTAAATAAACTATAGGCTACTGAATAAAAAACAGAAGTACAATAGTGGCGAACACTCCACGCCTACCTAACACAACAATGATTCCTACCTCCCGTCCTATGCTTTCGCAATAGGTGGAACTCAGTGCTCCAGATGTAATCGGATTAGCTAGGCATCTCTCAAATTATCAAAAACTCAGGTCAGGCAAAAGCGTTTACTCAAATCGTCAACAATAAAGTTATAAGCGTGAATAGTGATAGTGGTTTCAACAGCGTGCTCAGAACGCGCAAGTTGGATGAGATCTGGCGAGGATCTGTCTTCATATTTGTGAATGGGCCTTTTAAAGCCGTGGCACAGCAGTGGATTGGTTGAACAGATGATGACGCCCCCACAATGACGACACGTGCCCGCAAACAGCCAATGCCCGATCACCACCTGAAAACAATGAATGGAGACACAGAACAGAAACACACACACAAATACACGTGGAACGTAACAATTACACACACTCATACTACACACACTCATACTATAAAAACATGCTTTTTATCAGTCGTGAGGTAATAAGATCTTCAGAATAAGTTCGGTCTCGAGAGAGTGTGTGATTTCAGACGCAGCTCATGTGCTCGATACACTAAACACTCTGAGTTACTGTGAGCCTCAATCATAAAAGCTGTGTGTGTTCAAGCTTATGTCTCTGAGTTTCAGTAGAGATATACACGCTAATCATTTTAATTGTTTTAAGTTTGTATTTGCACAAGTTGCTGTTATTTTATCAAGCTGGAAATCTATCATGCCTTTATTGTTATATTAATGTCTAACTGTTAATATGTTACCAGATTAAGATTATTTTGACACTACATGATATTTGTGGAAGTGTCAGTGAATTTCACATGATGGTTGATTGTTTATTATTCATTTATGTTTAAGATGGGAAATGTTTAATATCTGTAACAATTTAACAGAAGGATTGTTCATATTTATGTCTAATTTGCATAATTTGTCATAGTTTCAGACTCGTTACACTCATACAAACACAACTCCTCACAGACGTGAGCTGTTTTATGAGTCCAGCGTATCATTAATAGTTTTGTGGATTGAACTCTTCGAGCTCTTACTCTCTAACCGAGTCAAAGACGATCTCAGCAGTTCAGAGGCTTCAGACCCTGACAGTGTTTCATTATAAACTGATGAATATGAACAAACCTCATCTCTCCATCAGCCCAACTCTTCTGACTCATTTCAGAGAATAAAGTGTCAGACAGTGAAACTCATATTTGCATCATCAGGTGATTGTGTTCCTCTGAGAATCGAGCAGCTCCATCAGCAGATGTCCAGCGTCCTCACAGGAGCTTCATGTTACTGGAATACACCACTGCTCTAGTTTCTGGAGATATACTGGGGTTACAGACCATCAAATACAGTCTGATGTTTCTGTAGAAGATTACAGAATTACTGACATTCATCTCCTTTTCATAGAACATTACAAATAATGTCATTTAGCCATTTAAGTCATGAAAATCATCTCCACAGTGTCATTTCCATCACATCTCAAATGTTTTGTTGTGTTTAATAGCATTCTGTCATGGAACGTACATTTTAAATATTTTTGGAATAAACTGAACAGTTGTTTTTTTCCGTGCTAACAAAATACAGGAAAACGCCACAACAGCAAGCTATGAAGTTGCTAAATTTATTTGCTAGCACGGGCAAAACTTTCTCAGACGGTGGTTTCATAAAGCAGTGCCTCAAAGTCACAGAAATAATGTGCCCGGAGAAAGTGCAGGATTTCAACAACGTGAGCTTATCCAGAAATACAGTGGTGCGGAGAATCGAGGACTTGTCAGCTAACGTGAAACTTCAGCTGAGAGACTAAGCTTGTGCTTTTGATTTTTACTCGATAGCATGCGATGAGAGCACAGATGCTACCGACACTGCGCAGCTGTTCATTTCTTTGTGGGGAGTAGATCATCATTTTTGCTGTACGGAGGAGGTGCTTGATATGATGAGCCTAAAAGGCACAACGACAGGTAGAGATGTCAGAGGCAGTTGAAAAGATTAAATGGGACAAGCTCTGTGGAGTAACAACGGATGGAGCTCCGGCCATGAAGGGCGATCGCAAATGAATGGCATCGATGGTGTACGCCAAGATAAAAGAGAGCGGAGGTGAGGCTGTTAGGATGCTCTGTATAATCCACCAAGAAGCACTGTGTGCCAAGACTGTCCAGCTGGGCGATGTGATCAGGGCCGTGCACAGACCTTTTGAGGGGCATGTGCTGAAACTGAAAAAGGGCACCCCCCTCCCTTTTTTATATCAAGATTATTTAGTAAGCCTACATAAAAGGAGGAAATGGTCACATCTTCATGACAAATTCAATAAAAATAATAAAAGTCTCAAAAGCTTTAGATTTTTTCACTATTAATAACAACCATAATAATAATAATATAGATAATATAGATATACAGGGTTTTAGGGCTTCTTTAAACCTAATTACAACAGCAACCTTCTGTGAGCCATGCTTGAAGATGTTTATGACTTCACTGTGATCCACTGGGCTGTCCCTCTCTATGGCTATGAGGAGAAGGTCTGAGAGTCTCTCCTCTGAGCAAAGGCTTCGGAGTTGGTTCTTAATTAACCTCATTTTTTAAAAGGATCTCTCCACAGTTGCAGTTGATGGCAAAACCCTGACCAATGCTGGTCTCTTGAAGGTCTCTTATTCACTACACTTCCCATAAAATAAGCCAGCAATGAAAACAATGATAAAATAGTGTGAAAAGCACTATTGCAGTGAAAAGCATTTCTGAAGGATCATGTGACACTGAAGAGTACTGACCTGGAGTAAAGATGCTGAAAATTCAGCTTTGACCACAGAAATAAATTACATTTTAAAATATATTCAAATAGAAAACAGTTATTTTAAATTGTAAAAAAAAAATCACAATATTACTGTTTTTGCTTATTTTGGATCAAATAAATTAAGCCTTGGAATGAATTAAATTATGAATTACATTCTGCATGATAAAATATAAAGATTTCACAGTGATCTTCTGTAATGTTTTTTTTTTAGTTACTACTACATCATTACTGTAGTAAAACCATGTTTAACTACATTTATACATGTGAGGACGACCGGAGGGTATAGAATACTATAGATTCAAAAATTAGATAGCGAATACGTGCATATTAACAGCCTCGAATTAACCATAATTTAATATTATTACCATAACATGATTAAATGTTAATAAATTAAGTGTATCAGCAATCATCAATCAAAGAACAAATTTCTTAGAAATATATGTTAGTTTTTTTCAACTTAGGCTACTCACCAAATTGAAGCCATTTTTATCTTTCAAAGATTTGGAGAGGGTTATACATGCTTTTATCACCACCCGCCTGGATTATTGTAATGCTTTATATATAGGAGTTAACCAGGCCTCTCTCTCTAGATTGCAAATAGTTCAGAATGCTGCCGCTCGACTCCTTACAGGAATCCGTAAACGGGAGCACATTATGCCTGTTCTTGCCTCTCTTCATTGGCTACCAGTTTGTTTTAGAATACAGTTTAAGATTTTATTGTTTGTTTTTAAATCTCTTCATGGGCAAGCTCCAGTTTACATAGATGACCTACAGATGATGCATGTTCCTCTGAGGTCATTAAGGTCTGCTGACCAACTACTCTTATCTGTTCCTAGAACAAGACTTAAAAATAGGGGAGATCGAGCATTTTCAGTCGTGGCCCCTAGGCTGTGGAATGATTTGCCTATGTGTGTCAGGGTAGCTCCCAGCCTTGACACTTTTAAATCACGACTTAAAACTCACTTTTATTCATTGGCTTTTAAACCAGCCTTAGAGTTAATTTTCTGCTTTTTGTTTTGTCTTGTCACTTGTTTAACTGTGTCTTGTGCTCTTGTCATGTGTTTATAATTTGTCTGAAACTATGTCAGTGTTCAGCACTTTGGCGAACCTCGGTTGGTTTAAATGTGCTTTACAAATAAAATTGTATTGTATTGTATGTTAGGTAGGTGACGAGGATCACTCGTGCTTTGTGTAGTTCCAGTACGAACAGCACCTGTGCTTATGATTTTCCTATGGAAACGGTGCCGGCGGCATCATTACATTTTTATCAACAGCTTACCAACTAGTTTGTTATAGGCGCTCAGTTTTTCCTGTTGTAAAATACATTTGGTCAAAATTGCATTTTATAAAAAATGAAATGCTACTGTATGCACAGGCTGTTTAAGTGTAGGCTATGTATTGGCTATGACTATGGCAAATGCTAGCATAGCACTCTCTCTCAGGTCCCACATATCTTGGTCAGACATCAAATACATAAAATATGAGCTTTTATAGACAACGTGTTTAGTACTTATTCAAAAAACAAGATCTTAGTTTACCCTTGCAAAACTTCGTTCAGCTGCTGTCTGCTGTGCGGCCGCTGCGGAGCTTCAGTTCATTCAGTCAAGATATAGGGGGCGGAGTTATCAGCTTTACTGACAGTTTGAGGATCGAACAAGATTTACACAAGCTCTTTTTAAGATCTTTCATTGGCTACATATTTTTAAAACAGACAGATAGACTTAAAGGGTGACCAATAGCATTAATTTATAAAAAACAAAAAAAAACAAAAAAAAAACACCACCACCAAAAAAAAGGGCACTTCAGCAAAAAGGGCATGTGCTCTGCGCGGGGTTGAGCCCTACCTGTGCACGTGCCTGGATGTGATGAACACTGTTGTAAAAACTGTCAACATAATTCGAGCTAGAGGACTGTACCATGTACCACCACTGTACCACTGATGTGGATGCTGAATACGGGGATGTACTCTACCACTCTGAGGTGCGCTGGCTGAGCCGCGGCTATGTGCTGCAGCGGTTTAATACGCTGAGATCAGAAATCCATCAGTTTATGAAAGAGAAGGGCCGACCTCTTCATGAACTGAGTGACCCTCTGTGGCTGGCCGACCTGGCATTTTTAGTTGATCTTACTCATCATTAGCCTGGCAAGCCAGACCCACATCAAGATGTTAGGTCTGGGAACTCGCCATTGGCATGCCTCAATCCGAGGGGCGGGATAAACGGTTGTCTTTCAAAATCCCTCTGCACGCAATAGGATAGCGCCACAACCAACCAGAGCAACGAACGGTTGTGGATGAGTGAGTCCCACGCGTTTTCCCACCAGGGTATCCAGTCGTCAAAACTCTGAACACATCTTACTTTTGTAAGAATGACTTAAGTGACGTTCTCTTAACTCCAAGTCCTCCAGAGTCGCGGCCAAAGCCGATTTGAAAGACCGATGTTCGCCAGCAGCAGCAGCTTCTTCTTTGTTTTCAAGTAGCAGTGAAATCACGCGGAACCGTCACAACTCTGCCGTCATTATGTTAAGCCCGCCCACCAACTGTACACGATCTGATTGGCCTGACTAGAGTTTGGTTTTTCCAGCTCGAAAGCCAACGGAGAGTTGCTAGACTACACTGGCTGGATAATAAATTTTGCTGCCGCTAGGGTGCGTCTAGATTTCTAGGCTAACTCATCATCTGAATACACTGAACAAGAACCTACAAGGCAAAGAACAGCTGGTGCCACACCTGTATGCGCTCATGAAAGCCTTCTGTGTAAAGCTCCGCCTGTTTGAGACACAACTACAAAGCTTTAATGCTGCACACTTCCCTGCGCTGTCTGAAATCAAGTCTGCTTTTCCAAAGGCCGACCTTTCTGCTAAAAAGGAGAAATATGTGTCTGTGATTGCATCTCTCGTGACAGAATTCAACCAGCGTTTCCAAGATTTTTCTGTCATTGAAAAACAAATCAAGCTGTTCTCGACCCCCTTCCTGGTGGATGCAGAAGAAGTGGAAGAGAGTCTGCAGTTAGAACTGATTGAAATGCAATGTGATGATTCTCTGAAGAGTCAACATCAGCTACTCTCCCTCCCTGACTTCTATCAGAGTTTGGATAGTGCCAAGTTTCCTCCGATGATGAGAAGCCACGCAAAAAGAATGATGAGCCTGTTCGGCTCAACATACATATGTGAACAAACATTTTCTCTGTTAAATCAGAACAAAAGCAGACTGAGAACCAGAATAATGGCTGATAGCCATCTCTGTGAAGTCCTTCGTGTCTCAACCACCAACCTTTCTCCTGGCATCTTCAATCCAAAGGACAGCATCACTGCTCCCAATGTGCAATGTTCTTCACATTATAGGTGAGTTAGAGATAGGCCACACACTGTTGCGACCCCCTGTGCCCCTGCAGGCCTGTCGTTCCAGTTATTAACCTCTTTGCAAACACACACAACTGACATTGTATTTAATTCATACCACCTACACACTTTTTACTTTAATAATAAACGGTTCTTTATTTATTTTAAATCCTAAACTGTTTGTTCTGTGCTAGTGTGTGCCCCGGCCCTTTGTTTTGTTTTTCTGTATTTGGGCCTCACTAAAAAAAGTTTGGACACCCCTGATTCAGAGGGTGTTTTATATGATCAGCACATGCTTCACTCTGCATGTGTTTATAGCTCTATGAACTGAACATGACATGATCAAGTTGTGTTCCAGTCCAGATCATGTAACCAATCAGAGAGTGAGACTGAAAAGCCCATTTGCATTGTCAGGGTGGAGTGATTGTGATCTCTCAGAATAGAGCAGCTCTGTCTCCAGAGACCATGTTCAAACCCCAAGAGCTTTATTTGACATTTACTGCGACATCAACCTTCTGAAAAGCTCCTGCATCTTCATCTGTTAGTTGAATGATGTTGTCAGACACAAAGTGAACTTGTTGAGAAGCTTTATTGAATGTTGCAGCAAACACAGCAGATTGAAAGATCTCACAGACACACACACACACACACACACACACACACACACACACACACACACACTCACACACACTCTCTCAGTATGGAGTTGTAAAGCACTACAGCTGCAGCACTAGACTCATGTGAATCCTGCCTGACACAGGACACTCAGATACGGCTCATCTTCAGGAGAGAAACATCAGCACTCAGAGCTCTTGTGGAACGAGACCTCATGAGGAGCTCCATCATGTGTTACTCTGCAGACGTACAGCTCTCCCTCTTCCCAGCGTGCTTTGCTGAGGGTCAGGACGCTACTGCGGCTGTAGCGGCCGTCCTGCTGGCTCTCTGCGCTGGTCAGAACCCCCTCGGTGACCTCTGACCCGTCCAGTGTCCAGCTCACCAGCGCCCCCTGTGGAGAGTAAGAGCTGAGCAGGCAGAGCAGTGCGGCTGAGTCTCCAGAGATCTGCAGAGAAGAGGGCGGCAGCAGAGACACTGAGGGCTTCACTGTGGGACCAGCTGCAGGAGACAAACACAACACATTCACAAACACACACACAACACACTGCACTGCACATTCACAGCATTTCAACAGGACTGAAGCAGCAGACATGAGGAATGCAGGACAAATCTCCAGCATCTGATCCTTCATGCCATTCAGCTTCACTACAGTCAATATATATATATATATATATATATATATATATATATATATATATATATACAATATACACACTACACAATCACTATATACATTTAAATCAAATGAAACTAAAGATACTTAATTCTAGCTTTTAACTCTGAACATAAATATCTTAAATTTTATATACATGTGATACTAAACTCAAAATGTAACTCATTTTTAAAACAGAATTGAAAAACAATTGAATCATTAATACATTGTGTTTGTATTATAAAGCACTGAATTATAAGCACAACATGAGCAAAAGAGATTCAGTATCATTGACTGAACTACAGAAAGTAGCAACATTTACATTCTGATGTCAAATCTCTTTTTACATGTATGATTTCTACAATAAAAGATGAACTAAATATGAACTCGGTGTAGAAATAAATGAAGGAAAAACAAACCTGTAATAAACTGAATAAACTCATAGTGAGACACATTATGGAAAAATGTTTAGACATTTCTTTTTCTTCTGAATGTATAAACATGACAATATCATTGTTTTAGATTAAATAAGTCTACAACAATATTAGTAAAACCTTTCCTAAAAGCTTTATACATATATTGCATTATAAAAGTATTTTAATGCAATAATTAAGCCTTGTTATACATTATAATGCATGTATGATCTCATCAATAATTGTAGCCGCAGTTTTAACACATTATAATATTATATATTCATTGATACACCTTCAAAAATGTATAATACACTAAAACACACGATAAACAACTAATTTCGGACGAAACAAGGAATTTGCAAATATTATAATGCATTTGTAACTTTGGTTACAGTTATTTATTAAAATATAAAAGGCATTAAATTCTACATTATTGATACCTTTATAATGTATCATACATAAAGGCTTCAAGTAAAGTTTGCCACAATATATAATAATCATTTTTATTAAAAAAAATGTTGTTCTTGTTTCAACTGTAAAACACTTTCTGAAATCTAAATTGTATGTTTTATTAGGTGATTAAATCGACAGACTTACCGATCACCAGTTTAGTTCCTCCACCGAATGTCCACCACAGTGATACAATCTAATGAAACGCTCGTACAAAAACCTCTATTCCACTCGAGTGAACACACACTCCAGCAGAGAGAGAGAAACAACACTTCAACACACTGATATTAGAAGATCCTCAGCTCTTCTCAACACTCACTCATTCAGATTTGACTAAATGCTTTCTGATATAACACTGTTTAAAGAAATATATATGATGAGCTGTGACCTCTGAGGTGACCTTTGACCTCTTTGATCATGGATGATGTTGTGGAGTTTCTCATAATGATGCTTCTGTTCTTCATATGCAGATCAATCATCATGATTCACAGAAAAACCTGCAGCTTCACACTTCAATCTTCAGTGAGAATCTGTTCAAATAATGACTTTATTGAATATTAGAGCCAAAGTCAATAGAAAGTGTGACAATGAAGATATAAAAGGTGTTTTGCATGTTCTACACAGTCAAGCATGTTTTCATATTCAAGGTGTGTTATAAAAGTATCTGGACTGGTTCTGAATCTCCACACAAGATCATGAAACGTGAACAAGCTCTAATATGTGTCCATCTTTAACAGCCTGTTTCTTCTCCATCTGATGATTTCAGACACACATGAGGCTTCATGATAGATGGAGTGACACCATAAACTCTGTTTAGAGATTCACAATCAGTCCTGATACTTTCTGAACCCACTCATGATTCATGATCTTACTTTAGTGATGGCGCTTCATCTAGTGGAAGTGTAGCAGTGATGATGGTCACATGACTGAAAATGGACACAGAGATGGACGTTCATCTGCACATCCTCAGTGTCTCAGGAGTCACAATAAACATACTAAATAAAGTCATGATTGTGTAACTCTAGTGTATATGAGTTTGTTCTCAGCACAAGCTGTTGTAAATCCTGCCCACTTCTTTGCATTGTCAGCACATGCTTCAGTGCTCTGAGAGTGTTTATAGTGCTGTGAGTTTAACACTTCATGACTGAGAGCAGAACACAACACACTCTTCATCATCACACAAGACTAAACTACAACTATGAACAACATCATCATCTTCATCTGGACCATTGCACTGTTTATTCAAGGTTTGTGTAATACAGTTTTTATAATAATTTTAGTTCTTTTAAAATGTGAAATAGTAGTGAAATGTGAAAATCATTTTAGTTGTGTTTTCTTTCAGAGTGTAGAGGACAGATCTCTGTAACTCAGAGTCCATCAATATCAGCAGTTCAACCAGGAGAAGAAGTCAGAATAAACTGTAAAACCAGCAGTGATGTGGCTTATAATGGTAATCATTTTTTACACTGGTACTCACAGAAACCTGGAGAAGCTCCTAAACTCCTCATATACATTGCAACAATCCGTAATACTGGAACTCCATCTAGATTCAGTGGCAGTGGATCTGGCAGTGATTTTACTCTGACCATCAGTGGAGTCCAGACTGAAGATACAGGAGATTATTTCTGTCTGAGTTTACACAGTGGTGGTGTGTTCACACAGTGATAAAGAGTCGTACAAAAACCTCTGTCAGTCAGACGTCACAGTGACTGCACTGATACAGCTGAGAGAAACTGCAGCTGCTGATGGAGGATCACAAACGAACGAATGTGAAGCTGTGAGCTGTTACTGACCCTCTGATGTTCAGAGCTGGAGGAACCATTGAGCCGGTGAGCGAATGAGAAGCTAAGAGCTGTTACTGATCCTCTGCTGATTAGTCCCTGTCGCAGGAGATGAAGAACCACGGAGCCAACTTTTAAAAAGACTTTTTAGAACCTAATAAAGAAACATTGTTATTTATTTTTAACTATTTTGTCTGCCTCATGTGTTCCATGGCCTGCTCCTCGGGGCGGTGCTCCAGTTTAGGGGTGGGCGGCCCGCTGGCGCTCGCCCCGACCTGTGACATGTAGATGAGAGTTTTTGTTAAGGTTTTACTTGGAAGAGAGCTAATTTATTTAACATAAACGTTAACATAATCGTATGTAAGTTACTGTTAATCGGTGACGTCTCTCATGGAGCGAGAAAATAGGCTGAAACTATTTGTGCAGTGAATATCATAACATCAGTCTACAAGGCATCAGCAAAACTTCATTATTGCACACACAGCAATTTATTATTGCACCCCCACCCCCACCCCCACCCCCACCCCCCCACACACCCACCCACCACAAACACAAACGTTTTTTCTTTGTACTGTATGTGATGATTGCTTCTCATACAAAATATTTGTGCAATCAGTTTGTCAAACTAATACCCTAGTATATTATCTTCACTGCGCGTCACTTATGCGGTAATGTGCAATTAAATTATTGCAGGGCAAATTAATTGTAGTAATAAATTCACATCTTAGGCTTGCAGGTGATTTTTGTCACGTTTAGCCACGCAATCCCTCGGTGATCACGGACTACGTTTCCCTTCATGCACCTCCCTGGACTGATTACACTTTACACCATACACCTGCACTGCGGTGATTACACACACACCTGCATCTCATCTGACTCATGTCTTTTTTTTCCCCTTTGTTTTTGATTTGCAGCTGATGGTGAAGTGAAGAGGTTGGTGAAGTTGTTCACGGTTTCATGTTCACCGTACACATTTTCAGTTTCATGTTCAACGTACACATTTTCATACCTATTGATGTAAATCTCTGCTCGCTTGTCTCCGTCCGCTCTGGCATCCTCTCTGAACGGTGCTTTCTCTTGCGCGGCTCGAGCAGAGGGAGAGAGAGAGAGCAGGAGCCAGATCGTCGTCGAAAACGGCCAGACGACCCCGCAGGGTGGTTAAATCCATCACGTCGCACTCAGGGCAGCCGCAGTCATGGCCAATCAGGAAGCGCATATGTGCTGGTCTCCGCCGACGAGCGGGCCTCTACACGAGGCACAGGTGATGCAAGGCATTTGGAACAACGCCTCGGAATTTTTTTTAAATGCCTCGGAATAATTTTAAAATTATTTTCTGTTGAAAACCAGATTTTTTCCACAAATATCAATTTTTCCACAAAAATAAGTCTGGAAAATGGGGGGGTCGTCTTATATTCAGGGTCGTCTTATATTCGGGTATATACGGTATGTAGAAGAAGTGGCTTGTTGACTTATTATTTATGTACAGAAATCAAAATGTAGAGGTTAGGAGAACGTTCTGGGAACCTTCTAGAAACGTTCCCTCTTGGTTATTCAGGAAAGTTTTCTTAACATAAATAGAACGTTCCCTTAAGGTTAGGGGAACGTTCTGGGAACTTTATGGGAACGTTCTATTTACGTTAAGAAAACTTAACAGAACCAGAGGGTTCCCAGAGGGTTAAAGAAGCCACTGAGTAGGTGTGTTCAGCAAGACCTAGTCTCAGCTGTAAAGGCATGTTGGATGAGGTATTTCTTGTGGGGATGAGACACAGATGATACTGTGAAGGAAACGGCCGCCCCATGAAGCACCTGCTGATCCTGTCTCACTGTTCTCAGTATCAGGTCTTCTGGCTGTCCTCTGAGGTTCAGCTGCTGTGCGGCTGCTTGAAGGAGGATAGTCCTCTCAGACCCGTCGTCGAGCACTGCATATGTCTCTAACGATGCATCTCCATTCGTGATGATCACCTTACTCACTTTTAACATAACTCTACGGCTACTGACGGAACGGTCAACGTACATGATGTCTTTTGTGGTACTCACAAGACAGGAGTTCTCTGAGGGTTTGGGCGCTGTACTGGCAGTCACAGCTCTCTCGTTCAGATCATGCAATATAAGGAGGTGTTTCCTGTTGCAGGTCTTGCACAAGGCTTTCAGTGTGCATCTGGAAGCGTGATGATTGCGGCCGCATCTCCAACAATGATTATTCTTACGAATCCAGGCCTCTTTCTGGTCCATAGTTAACTCTTTGAAGTTGTGGCATCCATTAAGGAAATGACTGGCAATATCACAATAAGGGCAGTAGGCACATAACTTCTCTTGGTACCTGGCGGAGCTGGGCCAGGACTTTGGAGCGGACGCTCTGCGTTCACTGTCTGCAGCAGGCTTCTCTGTACCCAGCAGGAAACTTGTAGATCTCCCAGGAGGCTTGGATTCGTAACAACCTTCTCGCTTCTTAGTAGTTAAGGGTGGAGCATGAGTAGCCATCTTGGCAGTGTCGTCTTGGACCTTGAGCTCATACTCTAACCAGTTCGCAAAGTCGATAAGGATGGGGACTGTGATCCTAGATGGGTGAACATATCTGTTAAAGCTGATCTGGAGCTCGTGGGGAAGCTTGCCTTGGAGTCTGGACACGTGTGAGCCGCATTGTTATTCATATGCTCCCTCAGACCCCAACTGCTCCAACATACTCACTAATGAGCGTACACGGAGGGCGAAGAACTTGAATGCTTTAACGTCACCTGGCTTGAGATTTGGACCTTCTAGTACCTCAGCGATATTTCGCAGCACAAGCTTGTGGGGTTGACCATACATCTTCACAAGAGCTTGCATAGTGTCTGTATAGGGTCTCACAGAGTTACAGTAGGAATCTGCTACTAGTAGGGCCTCTTCTAGCTCTAAATGATCAGTCAGGATTTGATACTTAAAGCGTTCACTCACATTCGCTGGCAGAAGGTTCTCTAGCACCATCTGTAGTCTCGAAAACTGTCTGGGATCAGCTGCTGTCAGATTGGGGATGGTAGGCTTAGGGCCTCGGTATATCTGCTCATGGATGTGGTGTCCCGGTGGTGATACCGCGTCTGGGACTAGGCGTCTCATCATCATAATGTACAGCTGTTACAGGCTGGGCTGAGTAGGTGTAGGACCTCTGAGGGGCACGGCGACTCTCTTCAACATATGGGTGCTCTGGCCTGGGTGAAAACGTGAAGTCTCCCATCTGCTTTGTCAGCTGCTCACACTGGACAGATCGGTCTAGAGGAACCTCACCAGCATACACTGCAGAATCTCTCTGTCTACGGATGGGCGGTGGCACATGGGTGCGAGGGGCTGGAACTGGCGTTACTGGTCAACAAGGAGTCTCTCTTCCTGTGGCTATCTGCTGAATCTCCTGCTTTAACGTAGCATTCTCCGCCTGGAGCCCTCGCAGTGTGGACAATATCTCAGGTAGTATGTGACTGTGAAGCTCATTGCTGTCTCTTTTCATCTCAGTCCACATATATTTAATATCAAACAGCTCCTGGTCTTGAATGCGGAGCTCATCATACTCTGGTGACGCATCTCCTGCTGGATCTGGCCATTCATCTCGTAGTAGTAGATCATCTGCATACGGTGACTGACTCTCTGGAGAAGATGATCGTGACACGCTCTCAGCCGTGGGCGGAAACAGAGGAAATGTTCTCTTCATATGTGCTCTAACAATACGTTTTATTTATATAGCGCCTTTCCAGAGCTCAAGGACGCTTTACAATAGACAAGCAACAAAGGCAGTGGACAAAGACAGCAGACAAAACAACAGTAGGTAGATGGGAAAAAAAACAAAAAAACAAAAACAAATGCAGTACAACTTAAGAGTTATAACATTCAGAAAATAAGTGGGTTTTGAGCATGGATTTGAATTCAGAAATAGTGTTAACAGAACAGAGTGATCGGGGGAGAGAGTTCCACAGTTTGGGTGCTACAACACTGAATGATCTGCCCCCCATCGAAGCAAGGCGATGCCGAGGGACGACGAGAAGGCTAGAGTCGGAGGATCGTAGAGAGCGAGTCGGGGTGTAGGGGTGAAGCAGATTACAGAGATAAGGGGGAGCCAAGCTGTGCAGAGATTTAAAAGTGAGAAGGAGAATTTTGAATTTGATACGGTAAGCCACAGGAAGCCAGTGAAGATCATGCAAAATTGGGGTGATATGTGCAGAACGCTTGGTGTGGGTGAGTATTCTGGCAGCAGAGTTTTGAATATATTGCAATTTGGAAATGGAGCTAGCAGATAGGCCAATAAAAAGTGCATTGCAGTAATCGAGACGTGATGTGACAAATGCATGGATGACAGTTTCAGCGTCTGAGATACTGATGAAGGGACGGAGCTGAGCGATGCGGCGTAGATGAAAGAATGCTGATTAAGTGATAGAATTAATGTGAGAATGGAAAGATAGAGAGGAGTCAAAGATTACACCAAGATTTTTAACAGTACTAGATGGTTTGATATGAGAGCCAGCAAACTCACAGGTGAAGTTAGTAGGAATTTTGTTAGTGAGTGATGGAGGTCCGGTAAAAATAATCTCATTTTTGTCCATATTAAGTTTTAGAAAATTTGAATGAAGCCAATCTTTTATCTCATGCACACAAGCAGAGATTTTGTCGGTTGTGATAGATAGAGTCGATGTACAGGTATTATATAATTGAATGTCGTCAGCGTAAAAATGGTAATTAAAACCATGACGGCGGAGGATCTGCCCAAGAGGTATTATATAAATGATGAATAATCATGGCCCTAGAACGGATCCCTGGGGGACAACTTGCTTCAGAGGGAAATCTTGAACTGAGATGTAGAACTGTCTGTCAGAGAGATAGGAAGAAAACCAAGAAAGAGCAGCACCAGAAATACCCACATCCGAAAGGCGAGAAATGAGTAGTTGATGGGAAACCGTATCGAAGGCAGAGCTGAGGTCGAGTAGTAGGAGCATAGACAGAGAACCAGAGTCACCAGAGAGAAGCAGATCATTGAGTACCTTAACTAGTGCAGTTTCAGTACTATGTAGAGGGCGAAAACCAGATTGAAGAGGATCAAGAAGATTATTTTCGACTGGAAAAGACTGAAGCTGGGAGGCAACAGTACTCTCTAGTAATTTAGCTATGAAGGGTAGATTTGAAATAGGACGATAGTTGGATAATACTGAGGGATCAAGGTTGGGTTTTTTGAGAACAGGGGTAACAGCAGCAGTTTTGAGTGGCAGAGGGAATGAAGCAGAGGTAAGAGATGCATTGATGAAGTGAGAAATAGGTGCAGAGATAACTGAATGGCAGAGTTTCAGAAGAGGAGTGAGAGCAAGGTCGAGACGACAAGATGAAGGGTTGGATTTCAAAATTAACTCAGAGACAGAAGAAGGAGTAGTCTGCTGAATCAGTAACTTGATAATCGTACTCGGTTACTAACGTAACCTCGGTTCTCTCTAGAGAGGGAACGAGTACTGCGTAAGTATCTTACGCTATGGGGAAAACCTCTTTTCCACAAGATATTGAAGCCAAAAATTATCCTTAATTTTTTATTAATGTAAAACGCTTTGCAGCAGCAAGCAGACCTAGGCGAGACAGCTCGCGCGCCTATTGGCTGCTCTTGCGGCAAATGCAGCAGCCTATCGAGAGAGACTCTGCGTGACGTAATGACCAATGGGGGCCACTCGCACCCATATCGTCATATCCCGCCAGAAAAGGCGTGGTCTCACCCTATATATAAGCTCGTTAGGCTGGTACAAGCTGGTTTTCATCGCCGAAGCGAACCAGAGCGTATTCCAAGCACGGCAAGATACGCAGTACTCGTTCCCTCTCTAGAGAGAACAGAGGTTATGTTAGTAACCGAGTACGTTCTCTTACGAGAGTATCTCTCGTACTGCGTAAGTATCTTACGCTATGGGGAACACCATGCAACACGCCGTGCGTACAGGGATCCAACACCAAAGTTCCAGGGGCCGAAGCCCAGGGCTCATGTAGTGCATAATCACCATAAACTCACATAGAGTGGAGGAAGAGAGGCTGGAACCGTCATTCCTTATAAAATAGCACCCAGAGGGGCTAATCATATGACAATTAAACGCGCAGCCAGGGTGAAAGCTTTCAGCCTGATCTGGGTGGCCATACGTGTGTCAACACTCATGGGGCTGCAGTAAACTCAGTATCTGGGCCGCACAGCAGGGCAGATAGCACTGACTTCTAGACCGCCAAAAGCTTAGCTTGTAAGGCGGGTACCTCCAGGTTATAGTATTTTATAAATGTAGACAGCGAGGCCCAGCCCGCGGCCGTACAGATATATTGCAGGGTAACCCCGCTAGACCATGCCCACGAAGAGGCCACGCCTCTCGTGGAGTGCGCTCTGACACCCAAGGGGCACTGCAGGCCCTTTGCAGTGTAAGCGAGCGCAATGGCATCCACTATCCATCTGGATAGGCTCTGTTTTGAGGCGGCAAGTCCCTTGGAATGCCCGCCAAACAAAACAAAAAGCTGCTCAGTCTGTCTGAAACCAGACGAGCGCGACACATAAGCTCTTAATGCCCTGACGGGGCAAAGGAGACTCGTGTCTTTCTCCTCATTGAAAACCGGAAGGGCAGACAGGGAAATTACCTGGGCCCTAAACGGTGTATTGAGGGATTTCGGCACGTACCCGTGCTTAGGTTTGAGAATGACTTTCGAGTCATTAGGCCCAAACTCCATACATGATGCGCTTACAGAAAGCGCCTGCAAGTCCCCTACGCGCTTCACTGAAGCGAGAGCCGTGAGAAACACTGTTTTGAAAGACAGGTGTTTCATGTCCGACAGCTGGATTGGCTCGAACGGGGCGCCTTTCATGGCCTCCAGGACCATGGAAAGGTCCCACATCGGGACTGAAGGGGGCCTGGGAGGGTTTAGTCTCCGAGCTCCCCTAAGGAAACGCACGACTAAGTCGTTCTTCCCTAGCGACTGGCCATACACCGGTTTTGCAAACGTTGCTATGGCCGCCACGTATACTTTGAGCGTGGATGGGGTCCTGCCCTTATCCAGTAGCTCTTGAAGGAAGGATAGCACTTCCGAAACCCCGCAGTCCACAGGTGAAAAGCTCTGGGCTTGACACCACGCAGAGAACACAGACCATTTCGAGGAGTAGAGCCGCCTGGTAGACGGAGCTCTAGCCTGCGCGATCGTGTTTAACACTCCCTCTGGGAGGCTAGCGGGTACCCGTTGATGGCCCATGCGTGCAGGGACCACAGCTCCGGGCGAGGATGCCAAATCGAGCCCTCCGCCTGAGAGAGGTCAGCCTGTGAAGGTTTCGTGACCTGACGCCACCCTGGCGATTTATGTATGCCACCACTGACATGTTGTCCGACCGGACCAAGACGTGGTGGCCTGTTACCTGGGGACAAAAACGCCATAGCGCTTTGTCGACTGCTATCATTTCCAAGCAGTTTATGTGAAGGACCTTTTACCGTTCTGACCACAGGCCAGCTAGCGGTTTGCCCTCGAGCAGCGCTCCCCACCCCGAGGTGGAGGCGTCCGTAGACACCACCTTCACACACGAAGTGGTCCCCAGACTCACACCTGACTGATACCAGTCGGTTATTTTCCAAGGCTCCAGAGCTGAAACGCACTGTAGGTCGACCCTGAGGCGAAACAGACCCGCTGTCCATGCCCTGGGTGGAACCCGCACTTTCAGCCACATCTGCAGTGGGCGCATGCGAAGCAAGCCCAGCTGGAGTACAAAGGCTGCTGAGGCCATTAGACCCAGCATTTTCTGAAACCTTTTGAGCGGAACTATCGAGCCGTGGCGGAAGGATTTCGCGACGTGCTGAATATTTAGTCCGCGCTCCGGTGACAGGCGTGCCGTCATGGATAGCGAGTCTAACACTGTTCCCAGAAAGGAAATTTTCTGACTGGGGGACAGTGAGCTTTTCGCCCAATTGACTGTGAGGCCCAGCTTCTCGAGGTGCTCGAGTAATGCGGCCCTGTGTTCTATGAGCTCCGATCGTGATCGAGCTAGAATCAGCCAATCGTCCAAGTAGTTCAGGACTCGCATGCCCTGAAGTCTCAGGGGTGCGAGCGCCGCATCCATGCACTTCGTGAATGTACGAGGTGCTAGAGACAGGCCGAACAGCAGGACTGTGTATTGATATGCCTGGCCCTCGAAGGCGAATCTCAAGAATCACCTGTGATGGGACGCTATTTGTATTTGGAAATAGGCGTCTTTCAGATCTATTGACATAAACCAGTCCCCGTGGCGCACTTGCGCGAGGATTTTCCTGGTCGTAAGCATTCTGAACTGGCGCTTCACAAGCGCTCTGTTCAGCTGTCGCAGATCTAGAATGGGTCTGAGACCCCCATCTTTTTTCGGCACCAGAAAATATCTGCTGTATAGGCCCCCTTCGCTCTGAGCCTAAGATAAAGGTTCTATAGCCCCTTTGCTCAGTAGTTTCGCTATCTCGGCACGAAGTAGATGAGACACTTCGTTTTTCACCATAGTTTCGACACGCGGCGTATAACGGCGAGGGCGTCGAGCGAATTGTAGCGAATAGCCTCTCTTTATAGTGTTCAGCACCCATTCTGATACCCCGGGAAGCTTTGACCACGCATCTGCGTGAATAGCTAGAGGCAGAATGAAATCCGGGCTCTGGCCGCGGCAAAACGGCAGCTCGAGAGCCCTGGTATACTGGGAACACAACACCGTGTTTACAGCGTTCGAGGCGGGGGGCGCGCTGATCACAGCGGGCAGCCTGGCCGCGCTCAGCTTCTCTATGGCAGATTGTGCAGAGAAAGTGAGCGGGGCAGATCCCGTAGGATTCGGTGTGTCCGTGAGAGAATGTGGGCGCGGAACTGCGGGCACATTTACTACACTGAAAACACTGTCGTTCATGGCCGACTGAATGTGTGTTGGTTTCGTTTTTACAGAAACCAAGGGACACGCAGCGTGCAGTGTAAGCGGGCATTGTGACATGGGCGCGTTCACTATATTGTTTGCACAATCGACCTGAGTCGATTTTATTTGTGCTAGCCCTGCACCGTGGCGGGCTGTGTCTGGGTGTGGGAATGGGCACTGGGGCGTGGGCATTCTTATAACACTCATAACACCATCGGCCGTGGCCGGAACACCAGAAAATGTTCTCTTTATTGGATTTATCTTGGTAGCCGTAAAAACGGCTTTTGTGCATTCTTATAACACCGCTTGATCAGAATCAAGCGGGCTGAGACACCGGCTGGCTCACTGCGAAATACACTGGGACAGTCACAATGCTTGGAACTGTCCAAGCGAGAAGTTTTGGTGGAAATCCGGCCGCAGCGGGATCTGAACACCGTCGCTTTCCTAGAGTGGCTAGGAAGGCTTTGAGGCCTCGGGCTTGATCTCAATCCTCGGCCGGGGCCCGCGCTGAGGGGGGCGGCGTCCAGCAGAGCGAGAGCGCGGTCTTTGGTCTCGGGCCTGGCGGCGCTGTGAAGCGGCGGCGGCGGGTGGTGCAGGCTGCGGCTGAGAGCTGCGAGCAGATGGCTGTTTTGAGCAGCCTGCAGCGGAGCTCGAGCGCTTCGGAAGGAAGTGCTTCATAGCCTGCGAAGTCTTCTGCACCTCCATGAATCTGTCCGCGAAATCCTTGACGGCAGTTCCGAAGAGGCCCGCTGGCGAAATGGGCGCGTCGAGGAACACAGAGCGCTCGGCTTCCGTCATCTCGGACAGCGTCAGCCATAAGTGTCTCTCAGCCACGGTGAGAGAGGCCATATTCCGTCCTATGGCCTGTGCAGCGACTTTAGCAGCACGTAGAGCGAGGTCCGTAGCGCTTCTCAGGTCCGCCACGCAGATCGCTTCGGGCCCTTCCTCGTCCGGTTTATGGAGAAGGTCGGCCTGGAAGATCTGCAGGATAGCCATAGTGTGCAGCGCTGAAACTGCTTGCCCGGCGGCGGTGTAAGCGCGCCCGTGCATGGCTGACGTCACTCGGCAGGCTTTAGATGGGAGCGTCGTCTGAGCACGCCGTCCAACGGAGGGCGGGCAGAGATGAGACGCTACAGCTGGTTCCACAGGAGGAACGGAGAGGTACCCTCTGTCCTTCGCACCATCCACCGTGGAGAAAGCAGCAGAGGCAGAGGTACGCAGCCTGGCTGAGAAGGGGGCATTCCACGACTTAGTCACTTCCTCGTGTAGTTCAGGGAGGAAGGGCGCGGGCCTTGACTTCGACGGAGCTTCGTCTTTCCCGAGAAAGCGTCCGTCCATTCTGTTGCGCGGCGGTTGCGCGGGCGCCTCCCAGTCAAGGCCGATGCTTTCCACGGCTTGAGAGAGCAGACGCATCAGCTCAGTCTCAATGCCGATTCTCTTCCCAGTGGTTTGGCGGGAAACACTAGCGGAGGGGAGGTCCACGGAGCTCGCCCAATCCTCGCTATCAGATGCCAGAAGAGAACACGCCTCGGTGGGTTCGTCTAACTCTTGGACGGACGCGGCGGCAGACGGCGGCCGTTGTCCGTCAGTGAGCGACTCGAGCGAAGCCGGCGAAGCTGGCGGGCGAACCGGCGAGCTTTGGCGAGCTGGAGAGAGCTCGGGAGCGCGCTGGGCGCGGCGCTTCTTGCGGCGCTGCACCACGGCGGGCTGTGGTGAAGGCTCGAAGAATAACGCCAGGCGAGTCCTCAGAGTCACCAATGGCATAAGCTCGCAATGAGGGCATCCGCCGTCAGCGAGCGCGATGGCCGCGTGATCCTCACCCAGGCAGGACACGCAGATGACATGACGGTCCTCGTCACTGAGTGGGGCGCGGCACGAGCCACAGGATGGCATCTTTAAAAAGACGCAGCTCTTTTTGTGATGAGAAGTGTAAGTCGCGTCACGTAAGCGAGCTAACACTCTCAGCAGAGTAAGGATATATAAAGGATATAGAACGCCGGAAAGCGCAGCAGGTACGGCAGTTGAAGGCGGCGAAGCCAGCGACTCCAGAAGCTCGTCCCGCTGAAAGGCTTGCGTCGACGGCGCGGCTTCTCACTCCGGATCCAGCGATGCGTTCGCTTCGCTGAAGAGATGAAAATCAGCTTGTACCAGCCTTACGAGCTTATTTATAGGGTGAGACCACGCCTTTTCTGGCGGGACATGACGATATGGGCGCGAGTGGCCCCCATTGGTCATTACATCACGCAGAGTCTCTCTCGATAGGCTGCTGCATTTGCCGCAAGAGCAGCCAATAGGCGCGCGAGCTGTCTCGCCTAGGTCTGCTTGCTGCTGCAAAGCGTTTTACATTAATAAAAAATTAAGGATAATTTTTGGCTTCAATATCTCGTGGAAAAGAGATTTTCCCCATAGCGTAAGATACTAACGCAGTACGAGAGATACTCTCGTAAGATAACTGTTAGATGTGCAGGTAGCCTTACCTGTTGCTGGGTCGAAAAACAGGAGAATCTGGCTCAAAGTGGGATGTCATCTCTCTGCTGTGATTCACCGGCTCCGGCTCGAAGGACCATTTGAAATGAAGAGGTTCTAATTAATTTGGATCAGGGATGTAGTGGAGGCTAAACGCACGTAAACGCTGTTTACGCACCTCCCAATATTCGGAAATAGCGTTTACCCACCTCCAAAGTGCGTTTATCCACCTCTAAATAGGGCTGGGCAAAAAAATTGATTTTTCGATTAATCGTTTTTTAAAATGTGGTCGATTCAAAATCGATTCTCAACGGCCACGAATCGATTTTTTCCATATTCAGGGCTCGCGGTGCTGCGTCTTCTCACTCTGCACAAGGCAAGCGTCAAGCGCTGCAGGCGTCGATACACACTCGTGTTTAGGAGTCGGGACATGATTCACTTGCACAATCGGGCCAGCATTGCATCGTAACTAACGTTTATCATTTTCACGTCTTTTTTAAGTTTTACCAGATTAAACATTCAAGCGATTTTAAACTATCCTGTGCTCGCGCACTCGTGCATGTTTTTCATTGCGTGCACATACAGTAAAGCCTAAATCCGCCTAACAAACAGCTCGCCAGTAACAAAAGTTCTTTTTCGTGGATTAGATCGCTTTAACAGTTAAAAACACGCAAAATGATCTTGATCTGGTCTTGGTGAGTAAACTCGTAAAGACAGTCGGTTATGTCTTAAATAAGCATAAAACACGGGTGACAGACAGTATAATGAAACAGTAATGGATCCGTGCACTAGTTCTTAAAGTGAACGCAGCCATATGTGTCTGTCATTAATTTTGTTGTCAAAACAATATAATATAGCATTAATTGTAAAGAATCAGAATTAATAGCCTATGTATTTAATTCAGACAGGACTAAAAGACTATCCAGTGTTATTTTACATTGTATTACTTAATTCGAAGGATTGACTTCCTGCTCTGCTACTGTTCGGACGCTCTTGCTTACCGCTCCACGCTTTGCTCTATCGCTTTTATATTTTATATTTTATCTCCTTTTATCACCTAATTTTAACTTCAGCTAATCAGCACAGTGCTCAAACGCTTGGATTACTACAAAAAAGCTGAATTCTTTTATTCAACCAGCCTCCCACTGCTTACATTCCGGGGAAGAGAAAACACAACTGCCTACATTCTAAAGGATAAGAGAAAATGCCTCTTCTGGAATCTACTTGCTGCACTAACTGCCAGAGACTTTTACAAAGGATTGTAGTTCTTGAAACAAAGTTACTTGTGGGACCACCAAACCAGACGGAACACACAACAGAGCTTCGTCATGGACGCCCTCAGCCTACAGCCGGTGAGTTCCATGAATCTAGTCCTCCTCGACAGGCCATACTGAGTGTAGAGAAACAAGCCGATCGACTTACAAATCGATGGCAAAAACAGGGAGCGAGACCCAAAGGCACTCGAGACATCAGATTGTCACGAGGATCACATATTGCCGCAGTAGCCTCCTCTACCCCAGATACGGCTTTGACAAGGATTGCAAACACTGGTCTCCTACCACCGCCTATACATCTTGAGAACAGATTTGAAGTATTAATGAATGAGGAATCCCTGAATGTGATGAATGTGATCGAACACAGACTGAACCAGCCAGTAGCTAACACTGCTAACTGGCACTCAAGGTCGAGCAGACAGCGGCACTCAGCTCAGAGCGCAGCCGAGCCCAGGACTCTGATAGTGGGTGACTCGATAATCAGAAACATTATTAGCAGGGATACAACTACGTGCTGCCTTCCACAAGCAACGACTTCTGATGTAAACAGGGAACTTGAGAACATTCTGACGAAACATAAGACTGCAAATCGACTCATCATTCATGTGGGGAAAAATGATATTCATAAAGAGCAGTCAGAACTCCTTAAGAAGGATTTCAATTAACTTTTTGAAACACTTAAAAGACTGAAAGTACAAACATTCATCAGTGGACCACTACCAGCAAGAGGAACAAACAGGTTTTCACGGCTGCTTGGGCTCAACACATGGCTGCAAAAAACCTGCAATATAAAAGGAGTAAACTTCATTGACAACTTCAATCTTTTCTGGAGTCAGAGGCAACTGTTTCAACAGGATGGCCACCACCCAAACAAACTTGGTTCAAGAGTGCTAAAGGACAATATCTACTTCTCCCTCAATCATCCTTCTGCAGTGTGTGCCAATCCACTCAACCTGAATGGCACACACACACCTGGACACAGTATGAATGACCACAGGACTTCATTTCAGCACGTGGATGGACATGCGGTTGACATATCACACAAGGACAATGATAACACCACTCACCCAAAACAGCCTCTGCTCACGGACACAATCTCAGCTGAGCCCTGCCCACAGAGCTCACCACAGACAGACTGTGACATACTAGAACTGCTCCAAGTTTCAGCTCCCAAGGACGACTTGTTAGAAAACCAGGACAGCATTTTACAGCCTCCAATAACACCAGAGAAACAGCCCCCTCCAGCCTCTACCCTCTCACCAGACACGTTATCCCTATCTCCAGCATCTCCACAGCATCTTCTGTGCTTCTCAGAGAAAATGGAAAAACTGGTGTTTGCTGGAACCAAACTATCTGCAAGCCCCCAGACATCAACCAAAAAACGGCAGGCCCCAAAATCACGAAAGCCTGCGGGCCCAGCTCGCTCTCCGCTTGTGAGAGCTCTTCGGCCTCTGCAAAAACGCCAGGGCCCACACCCTCCTCTATCGGCTCGAGGTGAACCAAAAACAACTGATACCAGCTCTCAGTGATATGTGCCGGGTGCCCGCTATGATAACAGTAACTTTCTCAAATGTTTACAAAACAAGCGGGAACCCAGTGTGCCTGAATCTTTCTCTATTGCTGTTCGATTAGATGATAGAAAGTCTAAGGCCTTCAAAAGCCGTACAGCAAACCCATCTAATCTGGTGCCTATTACACGCCAAACTAAGACAAAAGTAACAAAAAGTAAGACTGTTAAGTTAGCACTATTAAACATCTGCTCACTTAAAAATAAATCACTTCTAGTCAATGACTTAATAACCACATACAACCTGGATTTTATGCTTCTAAATGAAACTTGGCTAGAAGACAGCTGCAGTTCAACAGTCCTCAATGAAACAGCCCCTCCTAACTTTACTTTTATGAGTGTCTGCAGAGCGGGTAAGAGAGGTGGAGGAGTAGCTGCTCTTTTTAAAGATGTCTATCAATGTAAGCAAACATCATTTGGTAACTACCCCTCTTTTGAATATCTGGGTATTGTGTTAAAAGGTGCCCCACGCATTTTACTTATCATTATTTACAGGCCTCCAAAATACTCTCCAGCCTTTGCTGAGGACTTTACAGAACTGTTATCAACAATTTCCTCAGAGTTTGACTGTTTTGCTATTACTGGAGATTTTAACATTCACATAGATAATGATACAAATATGGCAAAAGAAATCAAAACTATTTTAAAAACTTTTGATCTGATTCAGCATGTACATGGTCCCACACACAATCGTGGACACACTATAGATTTACTTATCAGTAAGGGTCTAAACATCTCATCGATTGTTATTAAGGATGTAGCACTGTCTGATCATTTCTGTATTTTCTTTGATATATGTGACCCGTCACGGAAACCAGGGACACAAGTCGGCAGCACAACTTGCGAGCAAAATGAGAAAGAAGCGTTTTTTTCCAAAATTGGTGATTTCCGCTTTTTTGCAGAATCTGTTAGTTGAGATCATGAAGAAGCCTCTACATGTTTGAGATAACAGTATTGGTATATTTAAAAGCGTACATTTTGAGGTTGAAATCGGCTTGTTTTTCGGAGATTCTAGCATGCAGTAGGGGCGTGTCATTGTCTGTGTGTATTTCCATACTGAATAGCCGCCGGCGCTTTTGCCCCCGCCCCCCAACAGCGTGGCTACTTAATATGCAGCGCTCTGGCCGGCTCTATCTGATATCAAAATTCAATGAAGATGGACGCCGCAAAGATTGTCGCAGACGAGCTGAAGCGTGGCAGTTACACCGAAAATGTTTTCGCCGCACTTTGTGGGCTCGGGAAACTGAACCGGAGGTATGGGCGCGGCGCGCGCGCCCTCGGTGCTTGAATACGGCGGCTCGGCTCGCTGACAGCGGTGGCTAACTGTTTCATATGTGATGTCCCGATTGCTTTGAATGGGGAACGTTTTGTGAACAGGGAACAGACTTAATGGACTGGCAACAATCTCCATAGAACATGAACTGGCACAGAGAATCGAAATAGAGGATGCAGTTAAGACCTTTGCTGCGATGAAGGCCTGCCGTGCGCGTTTCTGAAACGTAAGTTAAGCTTCATTTGCTCTCTAGTCGTTATTTAAGATGCTGAACCTGCTGATGATATAATGTGCTTGCGGACATTTCATTTGTGTGTGTATACGCACATAAGAAAGTGGTGTAAAGAGATTTGCAACAGTAATCTGAGGAGGAAATATGATTATTTGGAAAATTCCTGTCATGACTGCTTAAAGAAAAATGCCAGCAGGCATTTACCTCCTGCATAAACTTTAATATTGTTGACATTTTGGGCACACGCGCGTTGCGCACTATTTGCGTTATATGTAGGCCTATGGCTTATTGGTCTTTGTGTGTTGTTGCTGGTTTTGCGTTATATGTATATGGCATATTGGTCTTTGTGTGTTGTTGCTGGTAAACGTTGCAAATAGAGGGGCAGCACAATTGTTTTTCGCCTAGAGCGGCAGAAGTGCATTCGCCGGTCCTGGGGGTGAGTTTGCATTAAGCATTAAAGTTTGTCGTTTTGTTTTAATTCTAAGAACACGTACATGTTATCTCATGTTTAGTCTGTTTAGACCTTCCCATACCTACCTATTGTTATTAGCTAGCTCAGGAAAGAAAAAAAAGCTGTAAAGCACAGGGGGAGCTTTACAGGGGGTATGGCTTATCTAAATGAGATGTAAATGAGCCCTATTGTCACTCCCAGCAGGAGAGAGAGGTGAGAATGCACAATCTTTTGAGGCCGTTTTCTCCCATTTTACCTTTTTTGAGTTCCTACCTTCAAATGGCCACAACTTCTCCAAATATTATCAGATTTCCACGTGTTACACATCGTTGGAAAGCTTGGAGACTACACTTTCAGAATCTATGAATAACTCAAAATGCCGAAGAACCGACTTGTGTCCCTAGTTTCCGTGATCGGTCACATATTGATCTCTCCTGCCATTGAAACTAGATCTGTGTCTGTCAAGAAGAGATGCTTAAAGGAGAACACTAGTGTGCTATTTATGAAGGCCATATCTTTAAAACCAAGCATATCTGCTGACTCTGTTGATTTTCTCCTTGATTCTTTTAACTCAAAGGTTAAAGGTGTAATAGATTATATTGCTCCTGTGAAAGTCAGGAAGAGTGGTAGACAAAAAGCACCTTGGAGAAACTCAACAGCTGTGCAAAATATGAAAAGAACATGCAGAAAAACAGAGCGCATGTGGCGGAAGACAAAACTTGTAGTCCATTATAACATCTACAAAGACAGCATCCATGCTTTTAATATTGAACTAGGCAAAGCTAGACAGACTTTCTTCTCGAATATTATAAACAGCAACTTAAACAACACACGCACTCTTTTTGCTACTGTAGAGAGACTGACAAACCCCCCAAGCCAAATTCCCAGTGAAATGCTCTCAGACGGCAAGTGCAGTGAGTTTGCTTCTTTCTTCTCTGAGAAAATTAAGAATATCAGAAAGGTGATCAGCACATCATTGAGCCGCACTGGGGTCAGACAGATCAAACCACAACCTGAGAATGTAGTTACTATGTCTGTTTTCGAAGAAATTGATGGCAAAATTTTGGAAGAAATCGTACAGCACCTTAAAACATCAACCTGCGCCCTTGACGCACTTCCCACATCTTTCTTCAAAAGTGTGTTAAACAGTTTAGAAGCAGATCTCCTAAAAGTGGTTAATGCCTCACTTCTTTCTGGTAGTTCCCCTTCGAGGGAACTCGCACTGCGTCATAGTTGTGACGCTTTGGGGAACGCCCCCAGCGTAGCGCATCTGAAGCATGAATGAAATCTGTCCAATCCTGATTGGTGCTACGTCATGACGTAGTAGATGACGGCATAACCGGAAGATACAAAGGTACGCTTGGCAAGCACAAACACTAGCTTTTTCGCTCTTCAGCTGAAGCGCTCTGTGTGACTGTTTGTCATATTTACTGTTGTCTGTCCTCATTATTAACCAGTATGTCTAGCGAGCAGTTTAGACGGTGTGTGCATCCGTGTCCACGCTATATTACGGGCACGGACACACACCAGCTGTGTGTGCATTGTCTGGGCGTGCAGCACGCTAGAGCGGCTCTCGAGGGAGCCGCTTGTAGCGAGTGTGAGAAGCTGCCGCTCAGGGCTTTGCGCTCGCGGCTGGCCGTGTTTGATGAGTCAAGCGGCCAGGCTCGCGAGCCTCGCGGTTCTGGGCCCGCGGTTGCCGAGGCAGCGCGGCGCCGCAGATCGTGGGGCTCACAGATGGATCTTTCAGCGGGACACGGGACTGCTTCGGCATCTTCCCGATCCTCGTCTGAAGATTCAGATGTTCTCCCGCCCCGTGAGGAAGCCCGCGATGCGGTATCTTCCCGCGAGGTGGATGAACAGATGCTTCATCTATCTGGTTCTGAGGAATCAGATCAGTTGAGCATCGGGGCGGGTGATGTGGAGCTTAGTTCAGAACCGCTTCACGCACCCGCTCAGGAGGAGCTGGTGGAGGTTCTGACCCGCGCTGTGGCCAAATTAAAATTAGACTGGCCACAGGAAGAACCAGAAGTCCAGCCGCCTAGTAAGCTGGATGAACGGTTTTATAAGCGCCGGTCTCAACCTCCACGTCGGGGCCTTCCGTTTTTTCCTGACTTGCACAATGAGTTGTGCAAGTCGTGGGAAAAACCGTTTTCAGCCAGGCTCTCCAACCCCCCAGTGCTCGATTTTGCTAATGTGCTGGGGGCGGCTGAGCGTGGCTATGGGAAAATACCTCGGGTGGAGGAGGCTCTTGCGAGCTATCTTTCCCCCGAGGCTGCTTCTTCCCTTAAGGCCCCGGTACTGCCCACCAAGCCATGCCGAGATACTTCCTCGCTGGTGGGCAGAGCTTATATGGCGGCTGGGAGGGCTGGTAGTTGCTTGCACACTATGGCGGTTTTGCAAGCCTATCAAGCTGACCTCCTTAAGGAGCTGGATGAGGGTGAGGGTCCCTCTCCTGATGATATTTTGGAGCTGAGGAAAGCCACCGACCTGTCTCTCCGCATCACCAAGGAGACGGCCCGTGCCATCGGCCGCTCCATGGCTGGTATGGTGTGTGTGGAGAGACACCTTTGGCTGAATTTGTCGGGGATGAGGGAGAAAGAGAAAAGTTTTCTTCTAGACTCCCCGATTGCACCTTCTGGCCTCTTCGGCGGTGCTGTTGGTTCAGTAGTCGAGAGGTTTCAGGAGGTGAAAAAGCAGTCGGCGGCTTTTCATCAGTATCTTCCTCGCCGCTCCGGCTCCTCAGGGAAGGCTGCCTCAAGAGGGCAGCCTCAGCCGCCTGCCAGCTCCTCGCACCGTCAGGTGCAAAGACAGAGTGTCGCCTCCCGCGCCCCTCCCGAGGGAGCCTGGCAACGGAGGCGGCGCTCTCGTGGTAAGCCTTCTGAGCCTAAGGTCGATTTGAGGACCGTCCTTCAGGCAAAGAAGGCTTCCTCTAAGCGGTCCTAGACGCCGCACCCCTCAGAGCTGTCCCCCCCGGGGTGGAGCGATCGAGGTCGCTTCCGTCCCGGAGCTCTTGGGAAATCAGTGCTGTGTTCCCGCCGTCCAGTATGCTTCGGGCCACACTGGTTTCCCGCGTACGCACGCCGCTCCAGCCGCCTCTATTAAGACTTGCGGCCGGGCAGCGAACGCGTCCGCCCACCGAAAACCGTTGTCGACCGCTCCCTGCCGGCCAGCCGCTTCAGGGGGTCGGGAACGAGTCTCGAATAACACCCGAGGCCAGCCTCGAGAGGCTGGTTCCCTTAGTAGATTATCTCGGCGCATGGTCATGCCTTCCGAATATATCTGCGTGGGCCCTGCGTACTGTAGAACTGGGTTACAGGCTGCAGTTCAGTTGCCCTCCCCCGAGGTTCAACGGGGTGGTCTGGACTGTGGTTGGCCCAGAGCAGGTTCGGGTTATGGAACAGGAAGTTCAATCCCTGTTGGTCAAGGAGGCCATAGAACGTGTTCCTCTGCCAGACAGGGAGTCCGGGTTCTACAGCCGGTACTTCATAGTTCCCAAGAAGGATGGGGGGTTGCGTCCAATAATAGATCTCAGGCACTTGAATCGGTCTCTGAGGAGATTCAGGTTCAAAATGCTCACAATTCCAGCCATCGTGAGTCAGATCCAGTTCGAGGACTGGTTCGTCACGATAGATCTGAAGGACGCATACTTCCATATTTCCATCCTTCCATGTCACAGGAAGTTCCTGAGGTTCGCTTTCGGGGGCGAAGCGTACCAATATCGGGTTCTTCCGTTCGGCCTAGCTCTCTCCCCTCGCACTTTTACAAAATGCATGGATGCAGCTCTAGCACCCCTGAGGCTCGAGGGCGTCAGGGTGCTCAACTACATCGACGACTGGCTGATACTGGCCCAGTCGCGAGAGCTGGCGATTCGGCATCGAGATGTCGTCCTCGCCCACATCCAGAGCCTGGGGCTGAGACTCAACACAAAGAAGAGTGTGTTGACGCCCTCCCAGAGGACTACGTTCCTGGGAGTTGTATGGGACTCCACGAAGATGCGGGCACAAATGTCTCCCGCACGCATGGAGTCCATACGGGCGATGGTCTCCAGAGCGAAGCTAGGCCACAACCTCACTGTGAAGCAGTTTCAGAGACTGCTGGGGCTCATGG
This sequence comes from Rhinichthys klamathensis goyatoka, assembly GCF_029890125.1. NCBI lineage: Eukaryota > Metazoa > Chordata > Actinopteri > Cypriniformes > Leuciscidae > Rhinichthys > Rhinichthys klamathensis. The sequence continues at coordinate 713,149 of NW_026606599.1, forward strand.
CAGCAGCGTCCAGTGTTATACCTTTTGGCCTGCTACACATGAGACCCCTACAGTGGTGGTTGAGAACCAGGGGATTTTCCCCGAGGGGAAATCCGTTCCGTATGATCAGGGTAACGCGCAGATGCCTTCGTTCCCTCGTCATATGGAGGAAACCTTGGTTCCTGTCCCAGGGACCGGTGCTGGGAGCATCGTGTTGCCGGAAGGCCGTTTCAACAGATGCCTCCCTCACTGGTTGGGGCGCGGTCATGGACGGCCGCTTTGCGAGAGGTCTGTGGGAGACCCGACATTCTTCCTGGCACATCAATTGCCTGGAAATGCTGGCGGTCTACAAAGCTCTGAGGAGTTTTTTCCCGGACCTCTGCGGCCACCATGTCCTGATACGCTCGGACAACATGTCCGTAGTCGCGTATCTGAATCACCAGGGAGGTCTGAGGTCGCGCCCTCTATGCAGATTGGCACACCAGATCCTTCTGTGGTCCCAGGGGAAACTATCGTCTCTCAGAGCGATGTATATCCCCGGGGACCAAAATCAGGGAGCAGACGTCCTGTCGAGGCAGGGGCTGAGGCCCGGGGAGTGGCGACTCCACCCCGAGGTGGTGGAGGCCATGTGCGTGAGATTCGGCCCAGTGGAAGTGGATCTGTTTGCGTCTCGAGAGACGTCCCACTGTCCACTATGGTTCTCTCTCAGGTATCCAGCTCCGTTGGGGCTGGACGCTATGACACAGACGTGGCCGAGGCTGCGTCTGTACGCATTTCCCCCGATCGCTCTGCTCCCGGGAGTCTTGGAGCGGGTCCGCCGGGAAGGGATCAGCCTACTTTTAGTAGCACCCCGCTGGCCGACCCGGATATGGTTCTCGGACATTGTAGCACTGCTAGACGGCCTCCCATGGCAGGTCCCTCTGAGGAGGGATCTGCTGTCTCAGGCAGGGGGCACAATATTTCACCCCCAGCCAGAGCTGTGGAACCTCTGGGTCTGGCCCCTGAGGGGGCTCGGTACTTAGAGGCTGGCCTGTCAGCAGGTGTTGTCGAGACCCTACTTAGCTCCAGGGCTCCTTCCACTAGGAGACTGTACAGCCTAAAGTGGAATGTGTTTTCCACTTGGTGTAGAGAGCGTGAGGTGGACCCAGTTAACTGCCCAGTGGCTTCAGTGCTGGAGTTCCTCCAAGATCGTTTCTCCGCCGGTCTTTCCCCATCCACACTTAAGGTGTATGTGGCTGCCATTGCGGCTTTCCACTCACCTATAGGTGCTGGGCCTTTGGGAAGGCACCATATGGTTGTACGTTTCCTCCGTGGGGCTCAGAGGATTAGGCCTGCGGCTCGCTCCAGAGTTCCAACTTGGGACCTGGCGGTGGTTCTCGAAGGGTTGGCTGAGGCCCCCTTTGAACCACTGGAGTCGGCTGAGGCAAAGAACCTGACCTTCAAGGTGGCCTTTCTCCTTGCCATCACTTCTCTGAGGAGAGTGGGGGATCTCCAGGCCTTGGCTATATCGCCAACTTGCCTGGAGTTTGCCCCTGGCGGAGTTAGGGCCATCTTACATCCTAGACCGGGCTATGTGCCCAAGGTGCCGTCTACTGCGGCACGGTCAGTGGTTCTTCAGGCCTTCCATCCTCCACCTCATGGGACGGCGGAAGAGGGGAGACTTCACCTGCTCTGCCCAGTCAGAGCCCTAAGGGTTTACTTGGAGAAGTCTTCTCAGTGGAGGAAGTCAGACCAGTTGTTGGTGTGCTTTGGTTCACCCAAGAAAGGGCTGCCTGCATCTAAACAGACAATCAGTAATTGGATTGTCCAGGCTATAGCCACGGCTTATCAGGTGCGCAATTTGCCTTCACCTATGGCCGTGAGGGCACATTCCACCAGGAGCATGGCCTCCTCGGTGGCCCTCCTTTCTGGCGTCTCGCTTCAGGAGATCTGCGAGGCGGCCGGGTGGGCCACCCCGCACACCTTCATACGTTTTTACAGTCTGCAACTCCCCATGACGCCTGGCACCAGAGTGCTCGCGTCCTAAGTGTGCCTGGTCTTCCAGCTTCACACTAGGGGCGGGCGTGATTACGGTGTGGCATAGTGGGTATTTCGTTCCCCAAAGCGTCACAACTATGACGCAGTGCGAGTTCCCTCGAAGGGGAACGTCTCGGGTTACGACTGTAACCCTTGTTCCCCGAGAAGGGAACGAGACACTGCGTCTCGTTGCCACACCTATCACAGGCAGAGCGCTAGCTTCATCGCGAAAGAGCTAGTGTTTGTGCTTGCCAAGCGTACCTTTGTATCTTCCGGTTATGCCGTCATCTACTACGTCATGACGTAGCACCAATCAGGATTGGACAGATTTCATTCATGCTTCAGATGCGCTACGCTGGGGGCGTTCCCCAAAGCGTCACAACTATGACGCAGTGTCTCGTTCCCTTCTCGGGGAACAAGGGTTACAGTCGTAACCCGAGACGTTTTCCAAACTCCCTGAAAACTGCAGTTGTCAAGCCCCTCCTGAAAAAGAGCAATCTGGATAAGACCATCTTAAGCAATTATAGACCGATCTCAAATCTTCCTTTCATAGGCAAGATCATTGAAAAAGTTGTCTTCAATCAGCTGAACAAATTCTTAATCTCGAATGGATACTTTGACAATTTTCAATCTGGTTTCCGATCGCATCACAGCACAGAGACAGCTCTCATAAAGATAATAAATGATATTCGCTTAAATACTGATACAGGGAAATTATCGGTGCTGGTACTACTCGACCTCAGTGCTGCATTTGACACTGTCGATCACAACATACTTCTTGACAGGCTGGAAAACTGGGTGGGGCTTTCTGGGATAGTCCTAAAATGGTTCAGGTCATATTTAGAAGGGAGAGGTTATTATGTGAGTATAGGAGACCATAAGTCTGAGTGGACATCCATGACATGCGGAGTCCCTCAAGGCTCAATTCTTGCACCACTCCTATTCAACCTGTATATGCTCCCAATGAGCCAAATAATGAGAAAGAACCGAATCTCTTACCACAGCTATGCAGACGACACACAGCTCTAATTAGCCCTATCGCCTAACGACTACAGCCCCATTGACTCCCTGTGCCAATGCATTGATGAAGTAAACAGTTGGATGTGCCAAAACTTTCTTCAGTTAAACAAAGACAAAACTGAAGTCATTGCGTTTGGAAACAAAGATGAAGTTCTCAAGGTGAATGCATACCTTGACGCTAGGGGTCTAACAACTAAAAATCAAGTCAGGAATCTTGGTGTGTCTCTAGAGTCAGACCTTAGTTTCAGTAGTCATGTCAAAGCAAATCAGCATACTATCATCTGAAAAATATTGCAAGAATTAGATGCTTTGTTTCCGACTTAGAGAAACAAGACTTAGAGAAACTTGTGCATGCTTTTATCACCAGCAGGGTGGATTATTGTAATGGACTCCTCACTGGCCTTCCTAAAAAGACCATAAGACAGTTGCAGCTCATACAGAACGCTGAGCAGAACCAGAACATATGAACACATCACACCAGTCCTCAGGTCTTTACACTGGCTCCCAGTTACATTTAGGATTGACTTTAAAGTATTATTACTGGTATATAAATCATTCAATGGGCTAGGACCTCAATATATTGCAGATATGCTCACTGAATATAAACCTAACAGATCACTCAGATCATTAGGATCACATCAGCTAGAAATACCAAGGGTTCGCTCTAAGCAAGGAGAGTCTGCTTTTAGCTATTATGCCAGCCGCAGCTGGAACCAGCTTCCAGAGGAGATCAGATGTGCTCCTACAGTAGTCACTTTCAAATCCAGACTCAAAACACATCTGTTTAGCTATGCATTTACTGAATGAGCACTGTGCCACTGTTCGTCCAACTGTTTTTACTGTACTTTATTTTTTATTCTAAACTGTTTTAATTATTCTTATTTGTTTTGATTATTTTAATTTCTTCTATGTAAAGCACTTTGAATTACCATTGTGTATGAAATGTGCTATATAAATAAACTTGCCTTGCCTTGCCTATTCAGTTTCTGTAGTATTTCTGACCTACCCCAAAACTTTTCTTTTTATGTCTCTTTATTTGTGTCTTTAGACCTATTCTATTGTATTTATTTGTGCTACTTTTTTCAATTTAATTCAAAGATTGAAATCAAGCTTCCATGTGTTGCATAAACTCTTAACAAAAAAATTACCCCATTGTAAAAACATTTAGGTGTAGGTGAGATCAATGTAATAAAAAAATGTCTAAAAAATGATAACTGATATTTAGACTGAGATTTGTATTACATCTATATTCATTATAGTCGAATCGAGAATCGAATCAGGAATCGAAATTCGAATCAAGAATCGAAATCGAATCGAACTGTGAGCTTGTGAATCGAAATCGAATCGAATTTGAACATCTGAATCGATACCCAGCCCTACCTCTAAATAGCTATAAATTAAGCTTATGTCGTTTTAGTTTCATATTGTTCATTATTAGTTTCATAGGTTGTTAAACCTAAGACGAACTCTTTCATATTGCGCTGCATTACTGTCAGTGTTGTTGACTTTTACTGACGGTTGCGCTGTTGACGCTCGCGCAGCCTCTCGAGGAGAAATCTACACAAATGAGCGCACACACACACTCAGTTAACAACATACTGCCTATAAAAAATCTAAATGTGGAGTTTTTATATTTTTACCATATGTTAAGCAACCTCAATCGTTTTTCCTGAACACCATCACGATTGAAAATGTGACATCGATTTCCTACAAAAGTTCAATAAACAGTTAAAATTAAGTCACTTACATTTTAGATGCAATATTGGCTGTTTTTGTTCTGTTTCAGCAGCGAAAATAGTTCCAAACAAAAATCACAGCAGAACCACGGCGCATCTCACAGGAACACTCGACCTGTTTTCATTACTGAATGATTCAGCATTTTGAACGAATCGATTGAGTCAAAGTTTCAATGACCCATTCATAAACATCTGTCTCATTCTTGAATGAATCAGCCGTTTGAACAAATCGTTTGAATTAATGAATCAATGACTCACTCATTAATACGGCCGCCTGCCGCCACCTACTGGCGGTTTCGTGTTATGTTTAAAAGTAGATCATTCTTTCCAACGTTTCTTATTTGTAAATTTAAATCAATTTCATAACATTATTTTATGCAATTGTAATTTTTCAGTGTAAATGATTTAATTTGATCAGCCCTATAGTGTCTTATTAGGCCTATTCGAAATAATTGAATTTATTGATCAAATTTAGGAATTTAAAATGAAAGATAAAGCATACATTTAATAAGATTGGGGGAGGGGATGCCCTTTAAAGGTGCAGATATTACAATATGCCGATTTAAATATCAAAGCTGATTGAACACTGATGAGAATATTGTTTCAGAATAAATTAAAAAAAAAAAAAAAAATCCGGACGAGAAACTTTTTTACTCGGACAAGTGAATGACAGATTAAGCGTATGTGTCACCGGGTGAGAAATAGGAACTTTAGAACCGGGATTTGTTGCACGGGGGAGCGACTTCCGGTGTAACACCGGGCCGGTTCCGGTGACATGTCATGGCCGCCGGCATTGACGAGCGCCAGCTGCGGACACCAATCAGGCCGTTATCGGCGAGCACATGCGGGAAGAGGGATATATGAGGAGAAGTTTGAAGACATGGTGTGTTGGTTCTTGGTGCTTGGTTTTCACGTTGGGTTCCCCTTGGCGTTCTTGTCAGCAGACAACAGAAAGCAGCAACCGCAGCGAATATAAAGTGTGGGGATGTTTGTGCATTGAAGACGGGTGAGTGATTGACACATGGGACGGAGAGGACAGAGTGATTAAGGGCCGTGCTGAGGATCTATGCTGTTATCAAGGAGAGATCCTGTGAATCATCCTTCTGAAGTGAGTCTGCTGACTGCTGTGTTCAATCTGCTGTCGTTCTGTGAACTGAGAGATCCTGTGAATCATCCTTCTGAAGTGAGTCTGCTGACTGCTGTGTTCAATCTGCTGTCGTTCTGTGAACTGAGAGATCCTGTGAATCATCCTTCTGAAGTGAGTCTGCCAACTACGGTGTTCAATCTGCTGTCGTTCTGTGAACGGAGAGATCCTGTGAATCATCCTTCTGAAGGAGAAGCTGCTGACTGCTGTGTTCAATCTGCTGTCGTTCTGTGAACGGAGAGATCCTGTGAATCATCCTTCTGAAGTGAGTCTGCCGACTACTGTGTTCAATCTGCTGTCGTTCTGTGAACGGAGAGATCCTGTGAATCATCCTTCTGAAGGAGAAGCTGCTGACTGCTGTGTTCAATCTGCTGTCGTTCTGTGAACTGAGAGATCCTGTGAATCATCCTTCTGAAGTGAGTCTGCTGACTTCTGTGTTCAATCTGCTGTCGTTCTGCGAACTGAGAGATCCTGTGAATCATCCTTCTGAAGTGAGTCTGCTGACTTCTGTGTTCAACCTGCTGTCATTCTGAGAGATCCTGTGAATCATCCTTCTGAAGTGAGTCTGCTGACTGCTGTGTTCAATCTGCTGTCGTTCTGTGAACTGAGAGATCCTGTGAATCATCCTTCTGAAGTGAGTCTGCTGACTGCTGTGTTCAATCTGCTGTCGTTCTGTGAACTGAGAGATCCTGTGAATCATCCTTCTGAAGTGAGTCTGCCAACTACGGTGTTCAATCTGCTGTCGTTCTGTGAACGGAGAGATCCTGTGAATCATCCTTCTGAAGGAGAAGCTGCTGACTGCTGTGTTCAATCTGCTGTCGTTCTGTGAACGGAGAGATCCTGTGAATCATCCTTCTGAAGTGAGTCTGCCAACTACGGTGTTCAATCTGCTGTCGTTCTGTGAACTGAGAGATCCTGTGAATCATCCTTCTGAAGTGAGTCTGCTGACTGCTGTGTTCAATCTGCTGTCGTTCTGTGAACTGAGAGATCCTGTGAATCATCCTTCTGAATTGAGTCTGCTGACTGCTGTGTTCAATCTGCTGTCGTTCTGTGAACTGAGAGATCCTGTGAATCATCCTTCTGAAGTGAGTCTGCCAACTACGGTGTTCAATCTGCTGTCGTTCTGTGAACGGAGAGATCCTGTGAATCATCCTTCTGAAGGAGAAGCTGCTGACTGCTGTGTTCAATCTGCTGTCGTTCTGTGAACGGAGAGATCCTGTGAATCATCCTTCTGAAGTGAGTCTGCCAACTACGGTGTTCAATCTGCTGTCGTTCTGTGAACTGAGAGATCCTGTGAATCATCCTTCTGAAGTGAGTCTGCTGACTTCTGTGTTCAATCTGCTGTCATTCTGTGAACTGAGAGATCCTGTGAATCATCCTTCTGAAGTGAGTCTGCTGACTGCTGTGTTCAATCTGCTGTCGTTCTGTAAACTGAGAGATCCTGTGAATCATCCTTCTGAAGTGAGTCTGCCAACTACGGTGTTCAATCTGCTGTCGTTCTGTGAACTGAGAGATCCTGTGAATCATCCTTCTGAAGTGAGTCTGCTGACTGCTGTGTTCAATCTGCTGTCGTTCTGTAAACTGAGAGATCCTGTGAATCATCCTTCTGAAGTGAGTCTGCCAACTACGGTGTTCAATCTGCTGTCGTTCTGTGAACTGAGAGATCCTGTGAATCATCCTTCTGAAGGAGAAGCTGCTGACTGTTGCGCTCGATCTGCAGCTATTCTACGAGCTGGGAACATCCGGGAGTGAAGAAAAGGAACCCAAAGTCATTCCGTTGCTGTTTTAAGTGTTATTAATTAATAAATAAAAAGAAGAGTTTTTACATTACTTGCTGTCTTGCCTGATTGGTGCCTTTGGTGTCGGCTCCTCCGGAGTGTGGTTATTAACCCTTGGCTTTGGGAAACGGTTACATATGAAAGGGCTTAATGTCGAGCCCTCCCTATATAGCAATGTCATCAGGAGATACTAGGGTTGCCAACTGTCCCGAATTAGCCGGGACGTCCCGATTTTGCCGGGACGTCCCGATTTTTGGGCCTAATTTATTTGTCCCGATCGGGACCTCTCTTGTCCCGATTATTGAGTGCTACGCTGATCTGACTGATACAACAGCAACACGACACGTAAATTAGTTCAAATCTCCTAGAATCTAGAGCTGCGCATGCAAGACAGAACATAGCCTACTGTATGTGCGTCAGCGCCAAACCGTGTAGCGCGGAGAGAGAGGGAGAGAGCGAGAGACCTTGCCTGCGAGATCCACCCCCACCCCCGTCAACAAAACCGAAATCGCCAACATATAGTAATATGTCCCGCATTTTTCTTTTTTGGCAGTTGGCAACCCTAGGAGATACACATACACCGGTAGGCAGTGGCCCACCTTACCGCGTGACCACGTCGTGGTCCACCAGAATTTATAGTTTACCCACCTCTTTTTTTACCACTACACCTCTGATTTGGATGTATGTGAAACACAGCAGGCAGTCGGTCAGAACTGTATGAGTTGACTCTTAGTTGAAGAGACACACCAAGCAGGGTTTAAGTTTCACTTTCCTTTACTGAAGAGCTGGTTGAGTTAACGTGTGCTTTTGACATGTAGGCACACAGCAACTCAATATATACTTCAACTGAATGGTAATCGAACAACTATTGATGAACTCTAACATATGCACTGCATCTTCTCTCTGGTCAACGCAGTTCCGCTTCACCACAGGTGCCGCTATGGTAACATTGTGCGCTGTGATTGGTCAGGATCATCCGGGACATTTAAGGGCATCCGGGCCTTTTGTACAACATGTTTACTTACATCATAATAAATGAATAAAGTCTGTGTAAGGTTTGATATTGTGTAGTTTGTGATCCTCCATCAGCAGCTGCAGTTTCTCTCAGCTGTATCAGTGCAGTCACTGTGACGTCTGACTGACAGAGGTTTTTGTACGACTCTTTATCACTGTGTGAACACATCTTTACTGTTGATCAGTGTTCACTCTGACAGTAATAATCTCCTGTATCTTCAGTCTGGACTCCACTGATGGTCAGAGTAAAATCACTGCCATAGTTAGATCCACCGCCACTGAATCTAGAGTGAGTGTTTGAAACTCTTTGGTTTACAGAATGAATCAGGAGTTTAGGAGCTTCTCCAGGTTTCTGTAAGTACCAGGCCATACACGTATTTGAACCATAACAGCCATTGCTCACTACTGTGTTTGTTTTGCAGTTTATTGTGACTGATTCACCAATTGTAACCATTTGTACAAAAGGAGTCTGAGTCACAGTCACCTGTCCACTGAAACCTGTGAGAAAAAGCAGGATGTATTTGTAACACTCATTGTTAATAATATTATAATAATTTAATGTGAAAATTTCTTACATTTTTTTACCTTGAATGCACACAGAGAGAGTACAGATTAAGAAGTTGATGTTGTTCATAGTTGTAGTTTAGTCTTGTGTGATGATGAAGAGTGTGTTGTGTTCTGCTCTCAGTCATGAAGTGTTAAACTCACAGCACTATAAACACTCTCAGAGCACTGAAGCATGTGCTGACAATGCAAAGAAGTGGGCAGGATTTACAACAGCTTGTGCTGAGAACAAACTCATATACACTAGAGTTACACAATCATGACTTTATTTAGTATGTTTATTGTGACTCCTGAGACACTGAGGATGTGCAGATGAACGTCCATCTCTGTGTCCATATTCAGTCATGTGACCATCATCACTGCTACACTTCCACTAGATGAAGCGCCATCACTAAAGTAAGATCATGAATCATGAGTGTGTTCAGAAAGTATCAGGACTGATTGTGAATCTCTAATCAGAGTTCATGGTGTCACTCCATCTATCATGAAGCCTCATGTGTGTCTGAAATCATCAGATGGAGAAGAAACAGGCTGTTAAAGATGGACACATATTAGAGCTTGTTCACGTTTCATGATCTTGTGTGGAGATTCAGAACCAGTCCAGATACTTTTATAACACACCTTGAATATGAAAACATGCTTGACTGTGTAGAACATGCAAAACACCTTTTATATCTTCATTGCCACACTTTCTATTGACTTTGGCTCTAATATTCAATAAAGTCATTATTTGAACAGATTCTCACTGAAGATTGAAGTGTGAAGCTGCAGGTTTTTCTGTGAATCATGATGATTGATCTGCATATGAAGAACAGAAGCATCATTATGAGAAACTCCACAACATCATCCATGATCAAAGAGGTCAAAGGTCACCTCAGAGGTCACAGCTCATCACATATATTTCTTTAAACAGTGTTATATCAGAAAGCATTTAGTCAAATCTGAATGAGTGAGTGTTGAGAAGAGCTGAGGATCTTCTAATATCAGTGTGTTGAAGTGTTGTTTCTCTCTCTCTGCTGGAGTGTGTGTTCACTCGTATCACTGTGGTACACATTCGGTGGAGGAACTAAACTGGTGATCGGTAAGTCTGTCTATTTAATCACCTAATAAAAAATACAATTTAGATTTCAGAAAGTGTTTTACAGGTGAAACAAGAACACATTTTTTTTATAATAATGATTAGATATTGTGCAAAACTTTACTTGAAGCCTTTACGTTTAATGCATTATAAAGATTTCCATAATTTACGTAAATGTCTTATCATATCATAAATAATTGTAACCAAATTTAAAATGCATTATAATATTTGAAAATTCCTTGTTTTCTGGAATTGATGGATTGATATTTATCATTTCTAAAGGTTGTAACACCTCCTTTCTTTTAATGATGTTACTCTGAGGGGTTCAACACATTTTTGACATGTACTGAAATATAAATATCTTCACAAACAAATTAACATTGAACCTCTACTGTGCTAAATACATGTCAAACACACAATAAACAAACTACAAAGCACTCTCAAGATCTCTGTCTCTTCAACATTGAATCCATGCAATGAAGTAAACTTAACTCTAGAATGTCCTGTCTTTTGATACGTTGCGATGATGATGATGATGATGATGATGATGACGATGAAATGAGAATTAACTCCACAAGGTCAATTTTGAGTGCGATGCAATGGTTTTAATCCAATTATCCACAATGTGAGAAAAGATCATACACCACAGTGGTCAGTGAATCGTTTGTTCCTCGTGCCCTGTTGCTGGCCATGTGCTGTAGCCTCGTTGCCAGTGGGGACTGCATTTGACTTTACTGTCTCTTTCTTCAATTAGTGTTCACAACAGAACATGTGAATAAAAAGTCCTTTAGTTGAGCAGAAACTCAAAGAGTTCTCAACAAAGGACTTTAGAGGAGCAAGAAGGTAGCATGAGTTCACCCATTTGATTTCCCTCTACCAAACGAACTGACTTACTCTATGGTAGATGAGTTTATATATCTGGTTACCTCCAGGCAATAGCGCCCTCAAGCAGCTCCTGTTGTAACTACACTTAATTCCAAATACATAACACTAAGGCATCAACAATAGTAAATTGGCTAAAATGCAATAATACCACAAGTAACGTTTATTTCCGTTACAAGGTGTAACAATTGAATAGATAATATTATAATGAGTTATCACTGCAGTTACAATTATTGATGAGATCATACATGCATTATAATGTGTATAACATTGCTTAATTAATGCATTAAAAATACTTTTATAATGCAATATGTATAAAGGCTTTAAATAAAGTGTTACGGATATTGTATAATTATTTAATCTAAAACAATGGTCTTGTTATAAGAACGGCATTATTCCTTTTAAAAAAAGAAACTCTAAACATATTCCCACACTGTCTCACTATGAGTTTAATCAGTTTATTACAGGTTTGTTTTTCCTTCATTTATTTCTACACTGAGTTCATATTTAGTTCATCTTTTATTGTAGAAATCATACATGTAAAAAGAGATTTGACATCAGAATGTAAATGTTGCTACTTTCTGTAGTTCAGTCAATGATACTGAATCTCTTTTGCTCATGTTGTGCTTATAATTCAGTGCTTTATAATATAAGCACAATTTCTGTATGATTCAATTGTGTTTTAATTCTGTTTAAAATTTAGTTACATTTTCAGTTGAATATCTCAAAATTTAAGATCTTTACGTTCAGAGTTAAAAACTGCTAGAATTAAAGCATTAAGTGTATTAAGTGTACTAGTATCTTAAGTTTCATTTGATATAATGGTGCGTTCACGTGCTATGGTAATTATGGTAAATACCAAAAGCCGACATGGAAAATGCACATGAACACCCCCTCATGTGGTATTTTCCACTGGGCAACTCGTAGAATATTTTGATGCGCGAGTTGCCGAGATGAGATTACCTTTGACCTTTTCAAAATGGCGGAGAGCAACGCAAGAGTTGTGAATGGTAAAAATATGTACTATTCATGATCTAGAAAATATACAGCATATATTATTTACGTTTGAGTTTTGATAAATCATTTTCTTGCTGTAGCAGATGACTTAGCAATCTAAAATAGTTTTAGCTAAATAACAGGTCTGGATCTCCATCTTTTTACCACATTACGACAACAAAAGCACTTGAACGCAACACACTGGTAAATACCAGTTCACAAGTGGAAAATATCATATTTTCCATAGCACGTGAACGCACCATAAATGTATATAGTGATTGTGTAGTTTGTATATTGTATATATGTGACCCGTTACAGAAACCAGGGACACAAGTCGGCAGCACAACTTGCGAGCAAAATGAGAAAGAAGCGTTTTTTTCCAAAATTTGTGATTTCCGCTTTTTTGCAGAATCTGTTAGTTGAGATCATGAAGAAGCCTCTCCATGTTTGAGGCAACAACATGAACTGGCACAGAGATTCGAAATAGAGGATGCAGTTAAGACCTTTGCTGCGATGAAGGCCTGCTGTGCTCGTTTCTGAAACGTAAGTTAAGCTTCATTTGCTCTCTAGTCGTTATTTAAGATGCTGAACCTGCTGATGATATAATGTGCTTGCGGACATTTCATTTGTGTGTGTATATGCACATAAGAAAGTGATGTAAAGAGATTTGGGTAACACTTTACAATACGGGTGCACTAATATGCATTAATTCATATTTAACTAATGCATAGATAATCATGAGTAAATGTATGATTCATGAAGAACTAAACCATTAATTAATGATTACTGCATCAGCAACTAATAAAGAGTCTATATGATTAATAGATTAAGTAATACATGAATTGCTATTAATTCAATGTGTCATTGTATATTAATTCCTTAATAACCTATTTTATTAACTAATAGTGTAAATTAATGTGTTAATTACCACAATTAGTCAAAGCTATGCACTTCAACTTCCAGTTGTCTGCTTTAATTAATCATTAGCTAATGATTTGCAAAGGTATCATTATGTTATGACTTTACTTGTTGAGGCACATCATTATTAACTAGTCATTTAGTAATTGTAGTAATTTACACATGAATTTGCACTAACAATGAAGTAATTAATCATGTATTAATGCATATTAGTGTATTATCTGGAAGTTGAAATACAAGACTTTGGCTCATTCTGGTAATTAACATATTAATTAACACTATTAGTTAAAAAAATGAGTTATTAGGGAATTAATTCACAATTACATATTTAATTAATAACAATTCATGTATGAACTAATACATTAACCATACAGACTCTTAATTAGTTCCTAATGTGGTAATCATTAATGAATAGCTTAGATAATCATTAGTTACACATTAATTCAGTATTATCTGTGCATTAGTTAAGCATGAATTAATGCTTATTAGTGCACCCGTATTGTAAAGTGTTACCGAGATTTGCAACAGTAATTTGAGGAAGTGAAATGTGATTATTTGGAAAATTCCTGTCATGACTGCTTAAAGAAAAATGCCAGCAGACATTTGCCTCCTGCATAAACTTTAATATTGTTGACATTTTGGGCACACGCGCGTTGCGCACTATTTGCGTTATATGTAGGCCTATGGCTTATTGGTCTTTGTGTGTTGTTGCTGGTTTTGCGTTATATGTATATGGCATATTGGTCTTTGTGTGTTGTTGCTGGTTTTGCGTTATATGTATGGCATATTGGTCTTTGTGTGTTGTTGCTGGTATACGTTGCAAATAGAGGGGCAGCACAATTGTTTTTTGCCTAGAGGTCCTGGGGGTGAGCTTCCATAAACATTAAAGTTTGTCGTTTTGTGTTCATTCTAAGAACACGTAGGCTACACGTTATCGCATGTTTAGTCTGTTTAGACCTTCCCAATACCTACCTATTGTTATTAGCTAGCTCAGGAAAGAAAAAAAGCTGTAAAGCACAGGGGGAAGCTTTACAGGGGGTATGGCTTATCTAAATGAGATGTAAATGAGCCCTATTGTCACTCCCCCCAGCAGAGAGAGGTGAGAACTGCACATCTTTAGAGGCTGTTATCTTAACTTTTAGTTATTTTAAGTGCCTACATTCAAATGGACCGACTTGTGTCCCTAGTTTCCGTAACTGGTCACATATATATATTGACTGTAGTGAAGCTGAATGGCATGAAGGATCAGATGCTGGAGATTTGTCCTGCATTCCTCATGTCTGCTGCTTCAGTCCTGTTGAAATGCTGTGAATGTGCAGTGCAGTGTGTTGTGTGTGTGTTTGTGAATGTGTTGTGTTTGTCTCCTGCAGCTGGTCCCACAGTGAAGCCCTCAGTGTCTCTGCTGCCGCCCTCTTCTCTGCAGATCTCTGGAGACTCAGCCGCACTGCTCTGCCTGCTCAGCTCTTACTCTCCACAGGGGGCGCTGGTGAGCTGGACACTGGACGGGTCAGAGGTCACCGAGGGGGTTCTGACCAGCGCAGAGAGCCAGCAGGACGGCCGCTACAGCCGCAGTAGCGTCCTAACCCTCAGCAAAGCACGCTGGGAAGAGGGAGAGCTGTACGTCTGCAGAGTAACACATGATGGAGCTCCTCATGAGGTCTCGTTCCACAAGAGCTCTGAGTGCTGATGTTTCTCTCCTGAAGATGAGCCGTATCTGAGTGTCCTGTGTCAGGCAGGATTCACATGAGTCTAGTGCTGCAGCTGTAGTGCTTTACAACTCCATACTGAGAGAGAGAGTGTGTGTGTGTGGTCTGGCAAACCCTACATTATGGGGACAAAATGTCCCCACAAAGATGGCAACAGGGGCGTCACTAGGATTTTCATTTTAGGGGGGCTAAGCCCCCAATATGATTTGAAAATATATATAAAAAAGGTAACACTAGTTTAGGATCTAAAGATCACTATTAACCATTTTCATTACGATGCAAAGGCACGATCCTTTTATAATCAACTGTGGTCCCAAATGTGAGGTAGGGCAAATAGGGGGGTTCGGGGTCTCCCCGAGAAAACTTAGATTTCTCTGATCTACATATGAGCATTTTAAGATGTTCTGAAGGCCAAAAAACTTGGATAGTGGGCAGCTGATTATTTTTCTCTCCTCATCAGCATCACACTCTTTTTCTCTTTGTTTTTATCTTGCCCAGCAGACTTTGCACTGTTATAGCCTTTTAATTTTTGTCTGTCAGTGAAGAAAGTAAACATAGGGTCAACTGATAGGTTGATTTTGCCTATGATTCATTTTCTCAGACGCGTTTATTTACTGAAAGCTACTAAAGGTAATTAAGTTTATTAAATGTATTCACAATATGTAGGCTACACATTTATTATTGATCTTATGCCTAATACAGGGCCGTAGACAGGGCTTTATAATCACAGAGGTCCTAAATTTGAGGTTGGTAGGGGGTTCAAATTTTTTATTTCTCTGATATGTGCATTTCAAGACGTTTGAAGACCAAAAAAAAGGATAAGAAATAGCTTTAAAACCATGTCAGTGGGTAGTAGATTATTTGTCAATACCTGCTCTCTCCTCATCTCCATCACTCTTTCTTTTTTTCTCAGTCTCTTCATCCCTTTCTCTTCCCCTCCTAAAGCTGAGCTTTTTTAATTTACTAAAGGCTACAATTTGTATTATATTCTCAATATGTACACATTCATTATTAATCTTGTGCCTAACATGATGAAAACGGCTTTGTTAATGTTTCTTGTAAACTAATTATTACATTACATGAGTCACGTTACATAGACCTATTTTCAGTTCAAAATGGCGAAATTAGACAAAACTATATTAGTTTGCCTGATTATTTTTTGTCATTCGTTTAACATTTATGACCTAAAAAAAAGTAAAATATGAAATGTTAAGTTTAGCTACTTACATCTTATCTCGCACTTGACTGTACGCGTCGAGTCGCACTGTTAAAATTCGCGCTCAGCAGCGTCTGTGAACATTAAGCCCGCCTACTTTGATTTGATTGGTCATCTCAAATATTCTGACATTGACAAGCAGTGACAGACCAATGAGGCTCAGATGAACACACACATGAACACACACACACACACACACCCTGTCCTCTGTTTCTGACGTGCTCTCTGCTCGGCGCCGCTGCGGATTGAAGATGAAGAACGTGCTGAATCTGATTATAACAAGACGGAAGCGAACACGAATTTGTGTAGCCTACATTAATCGCACATTTTTAGGGGGGCTAGGCAGAAGAAGGGCCTATGACGCCCCTGGATAGCAATATCTGAAATTCTTGTCCTTGTGGGGACATTTTTTTGGTCCCCATGAGGAAAACAGCGTATAAATCATACTAAGTAATGTTTTTTGAAAATGTAAAAATGCAGAAAGTTGTGTGTGATGGGTAGGTTTAGGGATAGGGGCAGTGTAAGGGGACAGAATATACAGTTTGTACAGTATAAAAACCATTACGCCTATGGAGAGTCCCCACAAAGATGTGTGCGCCTGTTTGAGTGTGTGTGTGTGTGTGTGTGTGTGTGTGTGTGATCTGTCAATCTGCTGTGTTTGCTGCAACATTCAATAAAGCTTCTCAACAAGTTCACTTTGTGTCTGACAACATCATTCAACTAACAGATGAAGATGCAGGAGCTTTTCAGAAGGTTGATGTCGCAGTAAATGTCAAATAAAGCTCTTGGGGTTTGAACATGGTCTCTGGAGACAGAGCTGCTCTATTCTGAGAGATCACAATCACTCCACCCTGACAATGCAAATGGGCTTTTCAGTCTCACTCTCTGATTGGTTACATGATCTGGACTGGAACACAACAGTTTCACTTCTGCTGCACATTTACATTTAAAGAAGGTTGTGAAATGTAATATATAAAAAATATTAATAAAACATGATCATGAATCAAGAATCCTTGCAGTGTGTCCAGTTTGGTTGACAGGGATCATATATTACACATAAAATATGATGATCATATTGAAACATTGACTCATTCTCTTCATAAATACAAGATTGATGTTGATTTGAATGATATAGTGTTATTATTAGTGTGTGTGCTGTGATCAGTGTGTGTGTGATTGTGTTGTATGAGCAGCTGCAGTTTCTCTAAGCTGTATCAGTGCAGTCACTGTGACGTCTGACTGACAGAGGTTTTTGTACTACTCTTTATCACTGTGTGAACACATCTTTACTGTTGATATAGTGTCTACTCTGACAGTAATAATCTCCTGTATCTTCAGTCTGGACTCCACTGATGGTCAGAGTAAAATCAATTCCATAATCGGCTCCATTTCCACTGAATCTAGATGGAGTACGGGCAGCAAGCGTTCTGATGCTGTGCACTAAAAGTTTAGGAGCTTCTCCAGGTTTCTGAAGGAACCAGGACACACAAGACTTACAGTCACCGTCTGACTGACGTCCAGTGGAGCTGCTGCTTTTACAGTTCAGAGTGACTGTGTGTCCGTTCTGAACATGTTTCACTGCGGGAGTCTGAATTACTGTCACCTGTCCTGTAGAATCTAATGAACAGTGAAAAGACATTGAAACTAAGATTGAATATTACAAGTAAGCTAATTATTTTTTTTGATTATAAGGTCTTACCCTGAAAATACATTCCTAAGATCAAGAAGAAGATGATGAATGTAATTTTAGTCTGTTAATATGATAAACAGTGTCAGTCATTGTGACGGCCTATGGGTTTCTAGTTTCTGTCAGGATGTTTGGGTGTGTCTTTGTGTTTGCAGGGTGAACTTCCTGGTGGAGTGGAGCTGAGGCCATCACGCAGATCGGAGTCAGCTGGCCACTGTCTCTAGATGGCCCCTTCCTGATTGTTCGCGGGCTGGACTGTTTGTTCTGTTGCTTGTCCCCAGCATGGCGTTCCCTTTTGTTTTTGTTGTGTTCCGTTTGTTTGAATAACTGGCATTATGTTTTGCCAGTTCCATTTGTTGACTCTTTTCAAATGATTTATTATTTGTTAAGTTAATCTATACTTTTGTTAATAGATATTCTTTTTTTGGTATTCCCTTGAGTGTGGTTTCCTCTATTTGTTGTGGCTTTTGAGCTGGGCCATAACAGTCATGAAGTGTTAAACTCACAGCACTATAAACACTCTTATAAGCACTGAAGCATGTGCTGACAATGCAAAGTGACTCTCTCTATTTAAATAATTCAGCTACAGTAGATCAGTCATAAACACATTTTCCATCAACTTACTCATGATGTGAATCATGCTAATCTATTATGCACACATTTCTGGAGGGACTCATGATAGAATCATGTATATTATTGATTTAGCCATTTTTTCATATTTTGTAAGGTCATTGAACACTTTCAATTCTTTATTCTACACTGTGGTGGGCTCATTAATAGTTCATGTAATAAATCTGCAGCAGATCTTTGGTTTAATTGTCTATCTGTATGACACAATATCAGTGTTTCGGGTGGAACATGTATCAGTTCTCTGGTACTGAACATCCCATGACCTCCAGCAAGCATTAACCCTCTGGGGTCTGAGGTGTTTTTGGGGTCCTTGAGATGTTTTGACATGCCCTGACATTTGTGCTTATTTCAGCTACTTAAAACATACCATTTGCCAACATATACATTTGCTGTATTCAGCACAAACTCTGCTACAATAATATGTGAGAAAAATGGATGTACATGTCTGCATTTTATAGAAAAAAAATATTATGCGTGGTTAGTACGTTTTGGGGGAAAAAATGTCACCGCAATAAGGCCATTTAACACATACTGAATAGTTGTCCACAAGACTTTTGAGTTACTATTCTTGTAGGCTAGAATTTTTACTTCAAAATGAAGTGAAAATCATTCTGACCACTCTTACACAAACAACAATATAATTATTCAAATTTCTTACGTCAGTTTTTGGTCAGCACTGCTGTATGCGTGGGAGTGTGAATGGCCATGAATATTAATGTGATTTACACCTGGGTGGGAAGACTAAAGACACTCCCCCAATGGCCTATCAAGGTGCTGTGAGGCAGCCTGAACTAAGAATGATTCACTGATGAATAAAAAGTTAAAAAGAACAGCATTTATTCAAAATAGAAATCTTTCCTAAGAACGTAAAGACTTAAAGTCATTACTATCGCTTAACACAGGGGTGGGCAACAGTTTTAGTCTGAGGGCCACAGTTACTTTGGCAAAGTAAACGGAGGGCCACACTTTGGACAATTGCAATTAAACAGTTATTTGCATTGAATTAATTTGTACCATTTAATCATATATGTACAAGGCTACTCTACAGTTATTGACAGCTAGGCCTACTCTGTCTAACAACTGGATTTACTTTCAAGGATTAATTTCCTACACTACCCTGCATATTGTTCAACTGTCATTCATACCAGTTGTAGCTATTCAAGATATTAACAAAACTGCAAATATATGTGTGCAGGTTACATTAACATACATATACAGACTTCAGGCAATCTGGCTTGGAATTATCATATTTAATTGAGGCTATATACCACCAGAAAGAGACCTTCATCACTGAATAAAAAACATATTCAGCTGATTTCATTTGTGATTATTCATTTTTATTGTAATTTTTTTCACATATTTTGTTCAAATCTTTTATAAAATAGAACACAATTTAAGTGCAGATCAACTTCACACATATGTTTGCTTGAAAGATATAAAGGACAACATGGAATATGCCTATGCATCTCACAAAATTAAAATTTGATTTAGCTGTATCATAACCATCTACGCGGGGCATGCATAAGAAATGGCAACATGAAACTGAACAATGTTGTAAAAATAACACCATCAATCAAGGGTAACTTAATGGAACTTTGGCTAGGCTTACCTACTTTAGAAAATGTGTTTCATCCTATGCAACTGAGATGAAGAGCTTTTTGTCGGTGTTCTGTAACTCAATGTGAACAATTGAGGCGGTCGCCTTTCTTAACTAATACATCGAAATCTGGGGTCGTGTTCGACGTTGAGATGTGCAACACGGACGACAGGTGTGCGTCGGTTAGTCGTGATCTGTTGCGTGACTTGTTAAAGTTCATTATAGAGAAAGTCTGCTCGCATACATACGTGGACCCGAATAAAACTAGCATCCTTTGCGCATGCCTCCGCATGTTAGGAAACTTGGCCTCGTTCAATGCACCGTAAAACCTGTCCAATGATGACGAGGTGAATTTCTCCTTGAGAGTGGGATCGCACTGCATGTCAATCAACTCAAGCTGAGCCTCCGGAGGCGCTTGGTCGCTGTCAAAGGAAAAAGGGGCGGACACCAGCTCCATCTCTTTTTCTATTTTTCCGAAATCAGAGAAACGCCTGTTGAATTCAGTGTGCAGATCCTCGAGTGTGGTGGTGTATTTGACAGTGAGTCGGGATGGCACATCCTTCATTGTGGCAAGAGTTGGGAAATGTGTAAAGCTCTTGTTTGTCATTTGTCGGGAAAACAGAGTCAGCTTTGCCCTGAATGCTCGCACGTAGGAATACAGTTCGTGCACGAACACATCCTTCCCCTGTAGCTTCTGATTGAGGTCATTCAAATGGCCCATTAAATCCACAGCAAAGGCAAAGTCAAGCATCCAATCGGAATCTTCAAGTTCTGGAAAGTCACCAGCCTTCCCGACATTCTCCAGAAACACCCCTATCTGACTTCTCAGGTCCCACACACGGCGCAGCACTGTGCCCAGGCTCAGCCAGCGGACGTTTGAGTGGTATGGGACATCAGTGTGTTCTGCCTCACTCTCCTCCAACAACTGGATAAACTGGCGGTGGTTCAGCGCCCGGGCCCTGATGAAATTGACAAGTTTCACCACAGTTTTGGTGACGTGATCAAGCTTTAACACCGACTTAGACAAGGCCTCCTGATGAATGATGCAGTGCAAGAAAATCAGAGTTGAGTTTGGGTCATCCTCTCTCACCCTGTCCTGTATCCTATGCAATAGCCCAGTGTTCTTCCCGGTGAGGTTTGGACAGCCATCAGTGGTCACGTTCAGTAACTTCGCCCACGGTAGTTTCATTCTCTGCATGCATCCTGACCAGAGGCGGACAGAGTACAGAGCTTTGTTACTATAGTAAAAGTACAGATACCCCTTGCTAAATTTTACTCAAGTACAAGTAAAAGTACTACATTCAGATGTCTACTTAAGTAAAAATACTAAAGTACTTGTTTTTAAAAGTACTTGAGTATCAAGAGTACAAGAGTAGATTTTCTAAATATTGCATAATCTACTGCCACAGTGCTTACAGAAACGTCCTACATGGAGTTATGAAAAAGGTTAATGTTAATACCTTGGAGAATGTAAAAGGAATTGAAAGTAAAATCAAGTCATTTTCATCTTTTTACCATGTTGCTTTATTTAATTAAATTAAATTTTGGGGGGTCCCATCTTTAAATGCGGGGACAACACACACACACACACACACACACACACACACACACACACACACACACACACACACACACACACACACACACACACACACACCACCACATGTAAGGGTGGCGCTGCCAATAAAGCACCTAAAAGCTGTCACAAAGAACCGGCAAAAGGAATGATTATGAATATGTAAAATATAGCAAGGAGATATTTTAATTGTTTATTAATGAACACTTGTTAATAAACAAGTGTTTTCTTTGTCAGTGTCGGCTAGATGAAGTTGACGATGCTGACTCGCGACCTTCAGTAGTGAACGCGCCAGAGAGAAATGCACATTTCATACGGATTACATAAGCAGAGAGCAGTCTGTAGTCTGTTTTCTTTCGTTTTGAATTTTTCTGTTTAAAAGTAGACGTGAGGCAAGTAGGCTACCTTATACACTGTGTTTCGGTTCATTTATGAGACGAGCTCCAGTTCACGCGCCGGCGCCTCCGTTTCTTATCTATCGTCTGCTATTTACTTCTTATTTATTAAACCCAGGCAATTGGTTGATGAAACATTGATTCAAATTAAGATACAATTAATGCAAAACGAATTTCAGGTTAAAGAAAGGTTTTGTGTTTTCTGTTTGATGTCTCTGTGAAAGTTTTAAAGCATTTTTTATGCCGCTTTCAGAGCGCTCACGTCCGTAGCGGAGAACACGTCCATAACATTGTTTTTTACTCATAAATGCAAACCCGAAAAATAAAATAAAACAAAATTAATATTTTATGTACTGTGGAGACTGAGCGCCAACCCTTCGTCATTCGCTGGGTAGTAGCCTACTTTGGTTTGCGCAGTGTAATTCACATAATCAGTTAAAATATATTTTGCCTCCTAAAGTTTTTTTTTTAAGAAATCAGAAATCCCTCGTGGCTACGCCACTGCCACATTTGAACCTGACTGTGTTAAACACACCACATACTCAAGAACATCAAACCAAATGCTTGGCTTACATTAATGTGTAATATAAAATCTGACCATGGAGTTGACTTTGGCGGAAAGCTGAAAGTGATTGCTGATAGGCTGTCCCAATCAGTGGCGCCTGCACAATCCAATCACGTTTGAGAGGGAAACAACAAATTGAGGGTTTCCGAGATTTTTCTTTACTTTTTTTTTTTTTTTTACTCGGGTACTCACGGTTATGGATAGAAATGTATTGGAGTAAAGAGTACAATATTTGCCTCTCAAATGTACTTGAGTAAAGTCACGAGTACTCCCCAAAAATGATACTCGAGTAAAGTACAGATCCCTCAAAATTGTACTTAAGTACTGTACTCAAGTAAATGTACTCCGTTACTGTCCGGCTCTGATCCTGACACCGTATCATAGAGGTCTGAACCCCTTGTCGTCCCCTTCATTGATTCCATCGAAAGAAACTCCTCCACTATTTCAAATGTGTCAGTAATACCTCTGATGAATATAAGCAGCTGGGCAGTGTCTTTAATATCAGTGCTCTCATCCAGCGCTATTGAAAAGTATGTGAAATCACTGGCCCTGTTTAGCAATGCAGATGTCAGCTCATCATCAATTACCTCGATGCGACGAGTAACTGTACGGCGAGACAGGCTCACATTTTCGAACTGACTTTTGCTGTCAGGGCACAGCACGCTAGCTGCCTCTACCATACAGTCTTTTACAAACTCACTATCTGAAAATGGTTTGCTGTGTTTGGCGATTTTGTGTGACACCATATAGCTCACTTTTGTTGCTGACTCCTGTACATTAGACTGCTTGGTAAAAATATTCTGCCTGGCAGTTAACTCTCTGGGGTCGGCGGTCTCGCCGGCGATACCAGCTCACTTTTTTCCTTATCAGTGCAAAAGAGACTCAAATTACTCTGTTGATTTTGATCTTACATATAAGTGTTGTACATCATTCGATCCTGTTAAGTTTGTATTTTTTTTGTGGAACCTCATAATAAAAACAAAGTGTTGTGCTTTTCGCCTAATAAAGAAAAATAAACATGATGCGCGTTCTGCGTTCTCTCTGTCAGTGAAGTCCATTCTGAAACGCGTCCGAAAAATCAACTGTAACTCTGCAAATACTCAGTCAAACAGGTATACAGGCACACAGGCATGAAGCCTGAATTATCTTCTTTTAAATGAAGTAATTTATATAAAAAAAATGTTTTCTCATTTTATGTAATCTGTACGAAAAGAGAGAGATGATAGTCGTTCTCGTCTCAGCTCATTAAAGTTAATTTGACCACGCCCACGGAGCGCGCGCTCTATTCAAACACAAATGCTCTGAGGCGATCCACGCCCACATCAGCTGGATAACCCACCGAAAGAGACTCAGATTTACGACGCTGTGAGGAATAATACTATCTTAATAATAATCCTGGAAAAAATTACCTCAGAAGTAGGCTACAGGTAGTTTCATTTGGAGGAGCAACGGATCCAGCCGAGGAAATAGGTACATTCTTTATTTTCAAGTGCTTTGTGCTAATCGCGATATGGAATAGTGTCTGTAAACAAAAAGACTGTTTGAATCGCGTTTTTGTGTGTGAATGAATGAACAGCTTTTACCTAACTATATTCCAATACTGAGATGAGTAAAAATCGACTGAAATATGTTGAAATAAAATATTTTTGTATAAGCAACGTATTAAACTGCAAATTAACATTTATATGTCCTAATCAACATATGAAAGACAAGATGTCGTTTTTACTGTAAAATACTGCCACATCAAATAAGCTTGTTTGCTAAGATGTTATTATAGTGTTTGTTCGATTGTAAGCTATATTCAAACTAATTAATCCGCAACTGTGAAATATGTATGATAAAATGTATACTTTAGTATATAATACAAAGAAAGATTACATTTGAAATATAGTTAAAATTTTAATTGTTGTTGTAATTGTAACCTTTTTATTAAAATAGCAAAAATATATGTAGGCTACATATAAATAAATCTTAGGTAAATCTTAAAAGCTCAATATAAGCCTCCTCTTTAAATTATTTGTATTGTGTTTTATTAGTGACACATTTGGGATACATTCCCAAACTTTCTGTAAAAACAGTATGATAATTAACTGCACAATTACTAGAAATTTTTACATTTGATATTATACAATTTGCAAGCACAATTTGAAAAATAAATAAATAATTGGAACTGTGAACCAATTTTGTATTATATAGGCATATATATATATATATATTGTCATTGCATTCTTGTGGCTCAGTGACACACCTGAATGAAAGGGTCATTAGTATGCAGCCCCATTATGCGCTCATTATGCGGGCCCATTGTCTTCTCAGGTGTGAATCACAGCAGGTCACATCCCTGCGCATATTGCCTTTCCAAACAAAAAGTGTCATTTTTAAATTTAAACCAATCTATTGTTTTATGTGAATGATAAGGCAGGATGATTTTCAGATCATTTTGAAGAAAAAACTCTAGGCCGACAACATCCATTAGTCAAAAGTCTTGTGGACAGATATTTAGTATGTGTTTTGTGGCCTTATTTCAGAAACTTTAAGTTTTAGTTTTTTCAATAACCACGCATAAACAATATTCTCTCAAAAATACAAAAATGTACATACATGTTGATAACACATTATGGTAGCCCTGTGTGTGCTAAATAGAGTGTAATTACACCTTTGCCAGTAATATGTTTATAAGCAACTGAAAAAAGCACAAATGTCAGAGTATGTCAAAACATCTCAAGGACCCCAAAAACACCTTGGACCCCAGAGGGTTAACATGCGTTTTTTCAGATTATATTTAGTTTTGCTTGGAAAAAGCTGGCCCAAACCAGTTTTATTTCATCAATTATTGAAATAATGAAATATTTAGTAATAAACTTTTATGACAGAAATATCACTAGGCTACATGTAACTTAAATAATTTAATTCCTTCATTATCAACACTGTCTAGAATAGCGATTTAAGTGTGAATTGCGACTTCTCTTTGTGTTAAGTCAGCCTCAGACTCCGATAGCCTGTGGGGGGTTGGAGGGACAGTTGCTGGACAAAGGTGTTAATGTTCCTCTTTCATATGGAGAGTGTCGGATAGCCAGCCTGATGAGCAGGCAAAATTATTGTAAGGATAAATCTGTGTCCAAATGTAGGCCCCATATCTTATTAAATTATAAATATTGTAGTTTATTTATTGTAGCCTATTTAAAGTTTTTTTCACACAAAATTTCAATTGAAGTTATTGTAAGGTGAATTCAACAAGGCATGCTGTGTCTTTGAAGCAACAATTGTGGCAGAACAGAATCCGGTAGCCACTTGATTATATATTTTTTTCATTTATTTTTTCTGTTGACCAATTAGAAGAAGCTAATCATTTGTGACGAACTATTTAAGGAGGGGAATGGGTTCGTCGGAAGTGGCGGAAGTGAGCTGGTGACGTGAGAAGTCTTGTTACTACGGAGATGCGTGCTGTCTGTTAAAAGAGGTGTGAGAAGTTTGTGTGTTTCGGTTCGAGAAATGAGTCTGCTTGGGAGAGAAGAGTGAAGGAAGCGTGCAGTGTCCAGGAGGTGTGGATTATGCTTACCTGGGTTTGGATGACGTGACGGTGGGAACGAGAGTGCAGTTGTGAAGCGGCGGCGGATGCTCTCTAACTCGGCTACCGGTAACGATTGAGGTGCATGCCTCGGATTATGCCTAATTGACTGTTTTCCTGGACTGTGCTGCAAAAGAAGCTCCTGTGACTTACCTGATACTCCAAATGAAGACCAGCGATACCGGGTACAATCTTGACGCACCCACAGTACATGCACACGCCCGCAAGACTTACTCAAACACACACACACACACACACACACGCACGCACGCCAGACGCGCACGCACGCAATCAATCGTGTTTTTTCTTTATTTTTTGTGCGAATTCATAAATTGAGCTGGCTTACTGGCTTAGTGATTGCAAGTGACTGCCTCATTACTGAAATCATGTCTTTCTTTGTTTTTTCCCTCTTATACTGATACAAATATATTTTTCTTTATACTGATAATTGTCTGTTTGATTTTGTTTTTTCTTTTCTTTTTGTCTTGTTATCCATGAAGGGGTGTTATTGTCTTAACCCGTGTCGTGATGTTTGAATATGAGTGTCATGTTTGCTGTGTTGAGTATGTGATTGTGCTGACTGTCTAAAATAAATTTGCAAATGAATTGATTGGTTTTCTACAAGTTTAATTTTATTCTCCTTTCTTTCAAGTCCTTTATGTAGTTGGTGGTTTTTTTCAAAATAAAGCTATCCGGAGTTTACTTATTGCCAGGATTAAATGCCTGGCTGGCGCCCGAACAAATAAAAATAGATAAACGATCAATGAATGTTTATTAATGGGCTACCATCGCTACAGAAATGGCGCCCGAACAGGGACTTTTGAATTGATTAGAAGTGACCATTGATTAATTTTGAACTTGTAGGAAATTTATTGAATCGAGCTGAACTGTGAACTGAACTTGAGCTTTGGAAAACTGAGTTTTTTCTTTTTGCCTGTGATTCTGAATGCAAAGCTTGGAATTGTAAAACACATTGTGAACTTGAAATCCTGTCAATTGTGAAAGCTTTGCAGTTAATTTTTTTATTTCTGTGAAAATGTTGCAATTGAGATTTAATGTGTACATATTGTTGGATTTGTAAACTGAATTTTGAGGGTTTGCTTATTTGACCTGGGTTTATTGTCAGTTAAAAGTGTTTGATTTATAATTTGAATATTGTAAGTTGTTCCCCTGAATCAATGAACATTTGTTATTTTGGCCAAGTTTGTTATTTTGGCTGTTTGTGTTTTTCTCCCAACAAAAGACACTGAGACCATTTACTGACTTTGTTTTTTTATTTTTTATACTGACATGACCACCAGTCCACCCTCCCCTTCAACTTTTATTGAGATGGAAGTACCGGAAGTGGAAACCCCCAGCTGGCAGCCAGCAATCCCTATCACCTCATGTCCATATACTCCCAATCTTACCCACACTGATCATCGTGGATCACGAGTGCAGTTTGTATCCTCCACCTTGACTGGCAGCACTCCAATGCAAAACTTCACCTGGGAACCACAATCCAATCCGATGCAGATTTGCACAACCCCCGAATCTTCATCTTCTGTGGGACGGCAGGAGTTACCAGGTGAACTTCAAACCCCAGGCAGAGGAATTCAGCTACTGAACAGACAAGTACAAGGAGACTTGGACACTTTAAAGCGATTCATCAAGCAACAGGAGAATGCAGTTTCAGAACTTATCCAGGAGGTGAAAGCTCAGTTTATTCAACATTCAACTCATCTTTCAACTACGGTGGTCAAAATGGAGGACAATCAACAACAATTACTAAAGTGCATCACTGATAACCAACAAAAAGTGGAAACTGAGATGGATCAATGGTCTAAAGCTACAAAGCGAATGATCACAGAAGAATTGGTTAAAGTGGAAACTTCTGTTGTGTCTGAAGTGCGGTTCCTGGTTCAACAGCTTCAAGCAGAAGTTCAGCAGGACTTTAAAGCCACTTTCAAGAGTCTGAAAAACAGTCAAGAACAATTCAACAAAGAATTTCTTCAACACAAAAACCAAATGGATGCCTTCTACAAGGATACTCAAAAATTTCAGTCAGACATGTCTGACCAAC
Source organism: Rhinichthys klamathensis goyatoka (assembly GCF_029890125.1). Lineage (NCBI taxonomy): Eukaryota > Metazoa > Chordata > Actinopteri > Cypriniformes > Leuciscidae > Rhinichthys > Rhinichthys klamathensis. The sequence continues at coordinate 741,276 of NW_026606599.1, forward strand.
TACAAACCCAGATTGAAGAGATTAAAGAGATGACTACTCACCAACAGGAAGTACCTCCAGCCGATATTCATCCATCACCAAGCTCTGTACCAATTACTACTACCACTTCATCTGTTCCTTTAGCTAAAAGTGATCATCTACGACTTACCTTTCCCACTTTCGGAAAACCACATGATGATCCAGATCCTTTGAACTACTTAACTCGATGTCAAGATTTTCTGGCATTGCATCCTTTGTCAGATGTGGATCTTCTAGCTACATTCCGTACAGTTTTGTATGGAACCGCCCGCGACTGGTGGGAAGTTGCACGTACCTCTGTATTTACCTGGGTTGAATTTGAGGCAGCTTTCCTCTCTGCATTTCTTTCTGAAGATTATGAGGACGAGTTGGCGGAAAGAGTCAGAGTAAGAACTCAAGGAGAGAAAGAACCCATCAGAGACTTTGCTTTTTCATACAGAGCCTTATGCAAGAGATGGAAGTCAACTTTAACAGAGAATGAAATTGTAAAACTGATCTTGAAAAATATTAAACCTCACCTTGCCAGCCAGCTCCACAGTCGAGTATCTACAGTGGAGGAGTTGGTGAAGCTAGGGCATCAACTGGAGAAGGACCATGAGCAGCAACTCCAATATGAGAGCAGCTTTCACCACAAACCACAGTCTGTATCACCCCGAGCACCTGTCGTTCGACAGATGGACATGACTCCAGTTCAGTGCTGGCGGTGTAAAGGTCATCATCCTCCAGGAAACTGCCCTGGTTATGCATCTTCTAATCAGCCATTTCAACAGTCACAGCCATCTCAAAGTAAGAGACCACACCAAGGTCCAAAACAAGGTGGTCCACCCTCCAATAATGCTGTCTCAGTCTTAAAAACAGAACCGATTCCAACAATGACACACATTACTGACAACCCAAAATGCACAGTACCACAACAACTAGTTGTTCCTATTAATATTGGTGCCTGGAGAGGCAAGGCTATTTTAGACACTGGAGCCAGCTATACTCTCATTCATGAGAGTTTGTGGAGGGACCTTACCCCCCAAGAGAGTCTTCATCCATGGGACTCAGGACCTCTCTATCTAGCGAATGGTGAGGCCGAAGTTCCGCTTGGATGGGTAAATGTACGGATCCTGCTTCATAATCAGAGTTTTCCTTTGAGGGCTGCAGTCCTTACTTCAACGTCTTTGACGTACGTAGCAGTCTTAGGGCTGGACTTCATCTTTCTAAGTGGTCTTCAACTCAATATTGCTGATGGGAAATATTTTTTTAAATGTGTACCTGGAGTGGAATACTTTTTCCAACCTGGACAAGCAAGCATACTTACAAATAGAGATTCATGTCCAAGGAAAACCAAGCAGTTTGAACGTTCTCAACAAAACTTGTCTCTGCTGAGCGCTGTTCCCCCACCACAACTTCTATTGGCATCACGAGAGACTGATTCTACAGAGGATCAAGTCTTAATTGACAAAATGATTACGGAAGCAATCTTGCCTCACCACGAAGAACTTCAGTTACGCCAGATCCTGGAATTGCATCCAACGGTGTGTACTCGTCAGCCAGGACGAACAGATGTTCTTCAACATCGTCTATACATGCGTCAACAGGTACCCATCAAACAACGACCGTATCGGCTCACACCCGTAAAGCAAGCCATAGTTACAGAACAGATCCAAGACATGTTGAGTGCTGGCATCATAGAACCCTCTCATTCCGCATGGGCTTCCCCAGTTGTCTTAGTTCCTAAAAAGGATGGAACGCTTAGATTTTGTGTGGACTACAGAAAGGTCAATGCTCTCACCGAGAGTGACGCTTATCCACTGCCTAACATCACAGAGATTTTAGAGTCACTCTCTGGTGCCTCCATTTTTCAACCTTGGACCTTAACAGTGGTTATTGGCAAGTTCCCATGGAACCAGAGATCAAGCTTAAGACTGCTTTTATTACATCTGGTGGGCTATATCATTTTAATGTTATGCCTTTCGGCCTAAAAAATGCACCGGCAACGTTCCAACGACTTATGGAGATAGTCCTAAGAGGGTTGCTCGGAATCATGTGTTTTGTCTACATCGACGACATTATCATTTATTCACAATCTATGGATCAGCATTTCTCTGACATTCAGTCTATCTTGCAGAAACTGCAAACAGCTGGATTAACACTGAACCTGAAAAAATGTAAGTTCTGTCTTCATGAGATCACCTTCCTTGGTCATGTATTCAACAGTCAAGGTATCACTGCAGATCCCAGTAAGGTGGAAGCCATCCATACCTACCCAGTTCCTCGCAATCTTAAGGAAGTCCAGCGTTTTTTGGGATTAACTGGGTGGTATCATCGATTCGTCCCAAACTTTTCAAGGATTGCTGAACCTCTCAATACCTTGAAGAAAAAAGGTCAAGCCTTTCAATGGACATCACAATGTCAACAAGCTTTTGATTATTTGAAAGCTTGTCTTACAACACCACCCATTTTGGGACATCCAAACCTTCAACTTCCTTTCACAGTGTATACGGATGCTAGTGACACTGGCCTAGGCGCTGTGTTGACCCAGCGGAAGGAGCAAGGCAGTGAAGAAGTGATCGCTTACGCCAGCCGAACCTTAAACAAAGCAGAGAGTAACTACTCCACTACAGAGAAAGAGTGCCTAGCAGTGTTGTGGGCACTTGACAAGTGGCAACACTACCTGGAACATCGTTTGTTTACAGTGGTTACGGATCATTCTTCATTGCAGTGGGTAATGAATTCCACTAAAACAACTAGTCGACTCATTCGATGGGCTCTTCGACTACAAAGATTTGATTTTGTATTGGAATATCGGAAAGGGAAGTTGAATGTTGCTCCTGATGCTCTGTCACGGATGTACCACTTACCTGAGTGTAATGTGTACACAAGTAAGAAGGAAGATCCAGAATTTCCCATCACCCCTGAAGGCATCTGGGATAAACAACATCGTGATCCTGAAATCACGAAACTATTTCAAGTTTTGGCCAAAGATGAACTCACTGAGAAGGAAAAGTATGCTGTGGTGGAAGACAAGTTATATCATGTTACTCACCTGACTGATGGTCAAATTCAATACCGTGTTGTCGTACCTCGTATCCTTATCCCCACCATTCTCCAATTCTATCATTCAAACCCCCTCAGTGGACACCTTGGAATCTTTAAAACCTATAAGAGAGTACAAGATGTTGCCTATTGGCATGGAATGTGGACCGATGTCAAGTAATATGTCAAGAGTTGTGTGAAATGTCAAACACTCAAGAGTGACAACAGAAAACCAGCAGGAAAACGTCTCAGGTTACGTATGTAACCCTGGTTCCCTGAGAGGGAACGAGACGCTGCGTTTGAGACGCGGTGGGAACGCTCTGCGTGATTGTGTCATGAAGCACGTGTAAAATCAGTCCAACGGAAGCCCGATACGTCATGGGTGACGTCATAGACCAGGAAACTATAAAGCACCCTTGAAAACAGACCGCGACAGCTTCTGAAAAAGTCTGAAGCAAGTCGATCAGGGCATGCAGGAAGTATGGCAGGCAAACGCAGCGTCTCGTTCCCTCTCAGGGAACCAGGGTTACATACGTAACCTGAGACGTTCCCTTTCAAGGGAACTTCGAGCTGCGTTTGAGACGCGGTGGGAACCCCATACCCACTACGCCATAGTGACAAATGCCCGTTCTGTGTGAAGTCCTTGCGCACACTAAGAAGGAAGCAACCTCGCCCCAGGAGTGGAGAGGTCAAGGTCATAAACCCTGACAAATGTATGTGGAGAGGACCAACCTGCCGCATTACAAATGCCAAGAAGGGAAACTCCCGAAATTAAGGCCGTAGAGGCCGCCATACTCCTTGTAGAATGGGCCCGTACAGCCATAGGTGAAGGCTGACCGGCCGCTTCATAAGCCAATGATATAGCCTCGACTATCCATTTGCTCATAACCTGTTTAGATGCAGGGCACCCTCTTCTGAGTGACCCAAAACATACAAATAACTGCTCTGACTTACGCCACAGGGCAGCTCTGTGAACGTAGGCATCCAATGCCCGAACTGGACATAACAGGTTCAGTTGTTCCTGATCTGGGGTATTAAAAGGTGGAGGATAAAAGGCCTGCAACACTATTGGGCCCCTAACATTAACTGGGACCTTAGGAATATAACCCGGTCTAGGGTATAGAAATGCTTTCACCATACCAGGTGCAAATTCCAGACATGACGGAGCAACCGACAGGGCATGCAAATCTCCAATTCTCTTGATAGATGAAATAGCAAGGAGAAATAAAGCTTTCAAAGTGAGGAATTTTTCTGAAACCTCTTCAATAGGCTCGAAGGGAGCCAGAGCCAGACCCTCAAGTACAATGGCTAAATCCCAAGCCGGTGCTCTAGAGTGCAGTGCAGGTCTCAACCTCAATGTACCACGGAGAAAACGAGTAATCAGAGGATCTCTCCCAAAAGAAGTAACCCCCAGAGGGGTATGATAGGCCGAAATAGCCGCCACATAAACTTTTAAGGTGGAAGGAGATAATCCAGCAGAGAAACGGTCTTGCAGAAAATCGAGAACTGAACCAACAGGGCAGTTAACAGGATCTAACTGACGCTCACCACACCAGGTGGAGAATAATTTCCATTTCAGTGCATACAGTCTTCTCGTGGAAGGAGCTCTGGAATGGAGAATGTCTCAACGACCTCAGTCGAGAGACTGGATTCTATGAGCCTGGCCCTCTCAGAGGCCAGGCCCACAGTTTCCACAACTCCGGTCGAGGGTGAAATATCGTGCCCCCTGCCTGGGACAGCAGGTCCCTCCTGAACGGAATCTCCATGGGAGAGCCGTCCAGAAGAGACAGAGTCCGAGAACCAAACTCGAGTCGGCCAGTATGTGGCTACTAGTAGCAGATGAGCCCCTTCCCGGCGAACCCTCTCCAGAACCTCCGGGAGCATAGATATCGGGGGAAATGCGTACAGGTGCAGCCTCGGCCACACCTGCACCATCGCATCCAGTCCGAGAAGAGCTGGCTGCGTGAGGGGGAACCATATAGAGCAATGCGTTGTACAAACGATGTGAAAGGTCGACTTGACTTTAGTTAGACCAAAGTTCTCCCTAAGAAGCTCCACCACCTCGGGGTGAAGTCTCCAATCCCCTGGGCCTCAGCCCCTGCCTCAACAGGATATCTGCTCTGATATACGAGACCATCAGTGTGTTGTCCGCCATTCGCCGAGCAACCACTCATGATCGCCCCCACTTGTGAGGGAAGCATCCGTCGATAGCAATATGCGTCGACAAGAAGCCCCCAACACTGGGCCTGGGCGAGGAACCAAGGTTCTTCCACATGACCGAAGCACGAAGGCATAGCCGCGTGACCTTGATCATGCGAAAACGTATTTCCCCTCGGAGAAAACCCCTTGGTCCTGAGCCACCACTGCAGGGGTCTCATGAACAGAAGGCCAAAAGTAATACGTTGGACGCAACTGCCATGAGACCCACCCGTCTGAAACTGTTTCACAGTGAGTGACTGGCCTAGATATACCCCATTACGGCTGTAAGAATTGCTACACCTAGAAAAGTGGTCCTCAGAGCACACTCTTCTTGGCGTTGAGAGGCAACCCCAACATCCTTAATGAGACAGAACGACATCTCGATGCCGAACTGCCATAAACTCAGATTGAGCTAGGAACAACCAATCATTGATGTAGTATAATACCCGAATGCCCTGGAGTCTCAGAAGAGCCAGAGCTGCATCCACGCATACTGTAAAGGTGTGGGGTAATAAACCTAGGCCGAATGGAAGAACCCGATAATGGTATGCTTCGCCCCCGAAAGCAAACCTCGGGAACCTCCCTCATCCTCTTTCGGAAACAATGAAGTAATGGCTGTCTGCTGGGAGGAGGAACCCCTTCTACAGCTCCTTTTGCAGAAGTGACAGTACTTCCTGCTCCATAACCAAAGCCTGCTCGGGGTCCACCAATGAGAGGAGGACCCCTAGAAATCTGGGCGAACGAGAACCGAACTGAATTCTGAAACCCTTTTCTATAGTGTGCAGGACCCACTGAGAAATATGTGGCAGTAGTTTCCACGCTGCCAGAAATTTACTAGGGGAACCAGTCTCTCAAGACTGGCCTCTGGATTTGATTGAACGGTCACTACGGCGCCCTGAAGCGGCGAACCGGCAGGGAACAACCGAACTGACCATTCTACGACCCTCCTCGGAGGATCGTATGGGGATGCTGACACCTCGGTGCCCTGAACGGCGAACCGGCAGGGAACAACCGAACTGGCAGCGCTGCAACCCTCCTCAAAGAGTTGCACCCCAGAGGAAAAACGATTTCTCAAAACCGTCCCTTGGTTGAACAGTCACTACGGTGCCCTGAAGCGGCGAACCGGCAGGGAACAACCGAACTGACCGCTCTACGATCCTCCTCGGAGGATCGTATGGGGACGCTGACACCTCGGTGCCCTGAACGGCGAACCGGCAGGGAACAACCGAACTGGCAGCGCTGCGACCCTCCTCAGAGAGTCGCACCCCAGAGGTCGCCGAGGAGAAACGATTTCTCAAAACCGTCCCTGCCCCGGAGGAGCCCTCAGAAGCCTGATAGCCTCGTTTTCTTGCGACAGGACTTCTTGTCTAAGCTTTATTAGAGATGATGACAGTCCTCAGATCTTGCCTACCTCTAACTAGCTTAGTTCCTACGACCCTCCTCGGAGGATCGTTGAAAAACCGAACTGACTGCTCTTCTTTTTTCTTATTTGAAGGCTCGTTTGGGGACACTGACACCTTGGTGCCCTGAAACGGCGAACCGGCAGGGAAACCGAACTGGCAGTACTGCGACCCTCCTCAGAGAGTCGCACCCCAAAGGGCACTGAGGAGAAACGATTTCTCAAAACCGTCCCTACCCCAGAGGGGACCACCCTTAGAAGCCTGATCGCCTCGGCGTCAGGGCTTCTTCTTTGTCAAAGCTATTTTAGAGATAAAACAGTCCTCAGATCTTGCATGTCTCTAACTGGCTAGACTGCGACCGCCACCCAGGTACACCTCAATTGCGGAGGAGCCCGAATGGCGACGCTCTGTTTTGCACTTTGTGCTGAGAGGAGCATAAGAACATTAGATTGGTGAGGAAGAAACCTCTGGAACGCCGCTGAATGGTTTATTTCTTAGTTTTCTTGAAAGCGGAGCGTCCAGAAGAACAGACATAATTATATCTTTATTTTCCTTTATCTTTATATCAGAAAAAACTTATATATATATACATATATATCACTCTGCGGCCACCAGCAGGAAACAGCCGAACTGGCAGCGCTGCGACCCTCCTCAGAGAGTCGCCCCTCACATTCATCCATGTCCTTATATACTCTACCCACCAGCGCTGCCTAATAAAAATGTATTCATTATTAAGATGGCTGGTGGGTAACGTCGGGGTTAATAACGATAACGCCGACTCGGGAGAGAGAAAGCTCGCAAGCGTCTCTTTAACCCGAGGCAATGTCATACTATGATACTTAATACCCAAACATTACTATAGTCAGACATCTGGGGATTAAACACATAAAATACAAACCGGTTTATTCCACGATCTCGACACCTCAGTGTGGAGATAGGGAAAAACCACAGTCCCCGACGAGGAGGCTGAGATACAGAGTTTTTCTGTTTTAAGATACAGTTCATCTAACAAACTCTTCTTTATTTTCAATCTCATAATGTTCAGCTGGCCAGTAAATATTTAACTGGCAACAGCACTAGATAAAACCTCCTTTTTTTTTCTTTAAAAAAGCTCCTCTTTATTCAACAGAGTTATGAGCTGGAAAATGTATTCATTGAAAACTCAAACATCTGCCTTTTTATAAAGATTTGTATTTGTTTTGTTCTCTTTCTTTTTAAACAAAACACTAACGATACCAATTCCTCAGAACTGGAAATCGCAGCACACTAGATCTGGCATGTGAAAGCTGAGAAAGGGCGGAGCCCGTCCCAACCCCCGCTGTCAGATCCGTTTTCGAACCCCGACATACGAGCCGTCTCCGAGCCTCGGCAACAGAGAGACCCGCTCGGGGAACGCGAACCGAACCGTCCTCCTCGAAGAACGCCCGGCGGGAGCGGAGCGTCCTCACGGACAGCTTCTCGCAATGCACAGTCAGATCCCTCGAGAAATGACTGTTGCATGCTCCACTCCCAAACAGCAACAAAAAGCTGATGTGTGTCCCCACCCGTGATGTAACGAGGGCAGGGAACAACACAACGTCTAAAATATTGCTTTGCTCGCCATAATGATAGATAGTGATATATATATATTGGGCTTGACAAACAACAATAAATAGACAAGGACAGAATCACAGAGAGCGCTTGCTGAAGACAACAGAAGCTGTCGCGGTCTGTTTTCAAGGGTGCTTTATAGTTTCCTGGTCTATGACGTCACCCATGACGTATCGGGCTTCCGTTGGACTGATTTTACACGTGCTTCATGACGCAATCACGCAGAGCGTTCCCACCGCGTCTCAAACGCAGCTCGAAGTTCCCTTGAAAGGGAACTCCAACCAATCATCACGTCAAGACCTAATGAAATGCTTGGAATAGACATAATGGGCCCACTACCGAAAAGCTCCAAACAACATGCATTCTTACTGGTATTTGTTGATTATTTCTCACGATGGGCAGAGCTATTTCCCATGCGACATGCTACTGCTCCAGCTATTGTTGAAATCCTGCGGAGAGAAGTGCTTACCCGATGGGGCGTGCCTGACTATGTTTTGTCAGACAGAGGATCACAGTTTGTCTCAGCATTGTTTACTGAATTGTGTGAAAAATGGAGTGTGACACACAAGCTAACCACAGCTTACCATCCGCAGACTAATATGATGGAAAGAGTCAACCGTACTCTGAAGTCCATGATATCTGGTTTCGTGGAAGACAATCACAAAGGTTTGGATAACTACCTACCAGAACTCCGTTTCGCCCTCAATACCGCAGTGCAGGAATCCATCAGAATGTCCCCTGCTGAGCTCCATCTGGGTAGAAAACTGCATAGTCCGCTGGATAAACTGTTGCATGGACGTAATCTGTCTCCTTCTGGTCCTTCATATGATGTTGTCTATCATTTGTCTCAACTTCAAAGGAAGGCCAAGGAAAACTGTAAAAAAGCACAAATAAGACAATTGAGAAATTACAACAAAAACAGACGAGATGTAGAATTCCAAGAGAAAGACAGAGTATGGATCTTAAATTTTCCACAATCCAATGCCCAGCGCAATTTCAGTGCCAAGTTGGCACCGAAGTGGAAAGGACCGTATCGCATTATCCAACAGTTAGGTCCATTAAACTATAGAGTTGCTCTAGAGTCCACGGGAGAGGATGTGCGTAATGTTCATGTGTGCAATTTGAAACCCTGTTTTCCTACTTCGGAGGAATTAGAGTTTCACAACAGGAAGAAACTACAAGAGATCTTTCAGGAGACCTCGGATGAGGAAGAAGATTTCCTGGGATTTTAAAGTATCTCTTAGATCAACAACTATGAGTTGTTTTTTCCCTGGGGAAGGGAGTGTGGCAGAACGGAATCCGGTAGCCACTTGATTATATATTTTTTTCATTTATTTTTTCTGTTGAACAATTAGAAGAAGCTAATCATTTGTGACGAACCATTTAAGGAGGGGAATGGGTTTGTCGGAAGTGGCGGAAGTGAGCTGGTGACGTGAGAAGTCTTGTTACTACGGAGATGCGTGCTGTCTGTTAAAAGAGGTGTGAGAAGTTTGTGTGTTTCGGTTCGAGAAATGAGTCTGCTTGGGAGAGAAGAGTGAAGGAAGCGTGCAGTGTCCAGGAGGTGTGGATTATGCTTACCTGGGTTTGGATGACGTGACGGTGGGAACGAGAGTGCAGTTGTGAAGCGGCGGCGGATGCTCTCTAACTCGGCTACCGGTAACGATTGAGGTGCATGCCTCGGATTATGCCTAATTGACTGTTTTCCTGGACTGTGCTGCAAAAGAAGCTCCTGTGACTTACCTGATACTCCAAATGAAGACTAGCGATACCAGGTACAATCTTGACGCACCCACAGTTCATGCACACGCCCGCAAGACTTACTCAAACATACACACACACACACGCACGCACGCCAGACGCGCACGCACGCAATCAATCGTGTTTTTTCTTTATTTTTTGTGCGAATTCATAAATTGAGCTGGGTTACTGGCTTAGTGATTGCAAGTGACTGCCTCATTACTGAAATCATGTCTTTCTTTGTTTTTTCCCTCTTATACTGATACAAATATATTTTTCTTTATACTGATAATTGTCTGTTTGATTTTGTTTTTTCTTTTCTTTTTGTCTTGTTATCCATGAAGGGGTGTTATTGTCTTAACCCGTGTCGTGATGTTTGAATATGAGTGTCATGTTTGCTGTGTTGAGTATGTGATTGTGCTGACTGTCTAAAATAAATTTGCAAATGAATTGATTGGTTTTCTACAAGTTTAATTTTATTCTCCTTTCTTTCAAGTCCTTTATGTAGTTGGTGGTTTTTTCAAAATAAAGCTATCCGGAGTTTACTTATTGCCAGGATTAAATGCCTGGCTGGCGCCCGAACAAATAAAAATAGATAAACGATCAATGAATGTTTATTAATGGGCTACCATCGCTACACAATTAAAAGCTAAATATTTTTTTCGTGATTTGTATGGCTGACACGCAGCGACATATACAGTATTATCAGCTGTATGATGTGTTTTTACCCTGAAATGTTTAATTTCGAGAGAGACCCGGCGCGCGCAGCGAGGGAGACTAAATAAACTTGCTAAAAAAGAGATCCAGCGCGAGAGAGGCAAAGAGAAACGCATGTTTTTAATTTAATTATGTTTCTTTGGACAATTTTCGTTTTGTACTGTTTTAATTGTTTAATTTAGCTGTAATTTCTTTGGCAATACAAATTTAAAATGTCGCAAGAATAAGATTAGCCTAGTGTTTCTTATTTTGCATCGCAAAAGAAATAAACTCTAAACCCGATGCAACCCTGTTTTAAATTTTAAAAAACTGTCCCGACACTTTATTTAAACCTTGAAATGTTCGAACTTGGTTTCAAACTTAAGTAATTTTAGTGTTCTTTTACATTACACAATAATTTAGCAGACTAAAGACGAGCTTCTTCATTTTCTGATGCAATCGGCTGACAATCTTCCTTCATCAGTTTTTGTCGTTTGTGCAGCGGCTGCGGTTCTACAGGAATGTAGCAAATTTATGTTGTAATGATAATTAAACAAAACTCTTGACTTTAAATAAGTAAACAGTTATAAACAGTTACCTATTTAAGCATCAAGGTGGTAATATATAAACGCTGTAGGCCAACATCGGTTAACAACATGTAGGCCTATGCTACATTGAGATTCGATCTCGGGTCGATTGAAGCTCCTCGAAGCTTGTGTTGTTGCGTTGATCACTGAGCTACCGTCTGTACGCTGTTAAAGTTGTAAAGCCTCATTGATGTAGCCTATTGCAATGTTTTATGTTGAAATGTTTTCATTATTTATTCAATTACATTTCAGTAGCCTAATTTCAGTATTGTGATTATGAATTATTTTAACTACGTTTCACTTGTTGAATTCATCTGCTACCAGCTTTCAATCGCTCTGAATCAGCCGTGGCGCGGCAGCAGATTACGCATTAGAGAGAATAAACCGGAATAAACGAACACTTTTCAGAGTCTATGATTGTAGCGCCTCTTAGCGGTAAAAGGCAGCAAATACACCCCACATTTTACCGCCGCCGGTGGATCGGCTGATGTGGGCATTGTCATGGCTTGCCTCGACATTTGCGTTTGAATAGCGCGCGTCCTCTCTGGGCGTGTCAGATTAACGCGTAATGAAGTGTAATGAGCTGGGAAAAAAAATACTGACAGCACTCTCTTTTCATACAGATTGCATAAACTGAGAATATTTGTTTTTTATATAAATTACTTCATTTAAAAGAAGAGAATTCAAGCTTCATAAAGAAAAATCTCTCGTGCCTGTGTGACAAGTAATCGCGGAGTTACAGTTAATCTTAGGACGCGTTTCAGAATGGACTTCACTGACAGAGAGAACGCAGAACTCGCATCATGTTGGTTTTTCTTTATTTGGTGAAAAGCACAACACTTTGTTTTTATTGTGAGTATCCACAAAAAAATTAGAAACTTAACAGGATCTAATGATGTATCACACTTATATGTAAGATCAAAATCAACCGAGTATTTTGAGTCTCTTTTGCACTGATAAGAAAAAAAGCAAGACAATCGCGCCGGCGCGATAGCCGACCCCAGGGGGTTAACAGAAACATGAAACATTGTACACACATCTAAAAAAAAAAATGTTGCTGTGGGACAAAGTGAGACTAGCCTCCAATCAAATGCCATGCATGTAGATATTATGTTTATATAGTGGATCAATGCAAATAACACAATAGATGTTTTGGAACTTTTGATATTTATTGCCCCTCAACAGGCCACAACTTGGCAAAATTAAATTAAGCTTGTTAAGCAATATACCAAAAAGACTGACTGGCTTGTGTTGTTCCTTGTGTGTCCTGTCCTGTCCGACTATGCGTTATGGGTCGTTCGCAATTCATGAGCGTTAGCCCATACCTGTCAACATTTGGTTTTCAAAATCCGGGAGATTTCTCCGGCGGCGGGGCGGGGGTGGGAGGTGTACAACTTGTAACGACTGGAATTAAGGTGTGGCCCCTTTAAGAGCTGTGCGCTCCCTGTTGAACTGTCTGCAGTATTGTATTGTATGTGCATTGGGCCTCGAACACCCCTTTTACTGTCTATGCGAACACCCCATGTATGCGGGTCATTTCTGTTTGATGCTAATTTTTATCTTATTTTGTTTATTAAGTAACGATGTGGACGGTGGAACGTGTGACAGACAGTTAGGCTACACGAGTTCGATTTGGGAATAAAGTGCGTCTGTGTGTCTGTCTGGCCTCTGCATGCAATAACTTCAGTTGTGAGCTATCACTAATCTTCCTGAAGCAATGCGTTACAAACTGTACTAGGCCTACAGTTTTATTGCGGGGACACCACCTTCACCTGCCATCATGTCTATCGGCTCGCTTTCGGGTTAAACTTTCCGCGACTGCGCAACTGGGTTATGGGTTGCCAGGTTGAGGTGACAAACGGGTTGAAATTGTAAATGGTCTGTGTATTGTGTGAATATAGTGCATTTAATACAATCTGGCAACTGGTCAACATCAGACAAACATATTGGTCCGATTATTCATAAAGGAGTTTGGGCCATGCAAATTACGGGAGTTTCCCGGGAAAAATAACAAACCGGGAGGGGTCCGGGAGATAGGGCTAAAAAACGGGTGAAACCCGGGAAAAACGGGAGTGTTGACAGGTATGCGTTAGCCGTTAGTGATTATGGGTCGTTCGCGAATGAGCGTTAGTTATGATGGATCGACTCGTTCGCGAATGAGCTTTTGATGGGTCGTTCGCGATTCGCGAATGAGCCGACTCTAAGATCCATATCTTGCATATCTGAAGAGCCGACTCTATTTTTACAAATTTAGCCTATAGAAATTAAATAATTATGTAATAAAAATTGAAATATTATAGTCAAAGTCATTTAAAGAGCCGTTTGTGAGCCAAAAGAGCCGGCTCTTTTCAGTGAGCTGAGTCAAAAGAGCCGAATGCCCATCACTACTATGCGTGCTTTCGAACACCCGCCCAACTCTACCTCTGATTGGCTTACAATGACATTTTACTCTACCTCAGCCAATCGTCAGCATTTATGTGCTTGTCTCGTGCTCTGCCCACTAACCAAGGAAGAACAGTAAAAAAAGTATTTGCCTCTCGCTCAAAGATCTAGTTGGTCTGATGAAAAAAAAACAGCTTCATCAGTTAGCCTATAGCAACGCGCCACATTTTTTGGCAGTAACGGTAACGGCGTTATTAAGATGAGAAGAGTAATCAATTAGATTACTCGTTACTGGAAAAAGTAATGCCGTTAGTAATTCCCATCACTGTTACTGAACGACACATCACTACATTTCAAACATTTACACCTGCATTCAGTTATTCTAAAGGCATGATATAGTGTCATAGGCTAACCAAAACTGAACATTTAATTATATAAAAAATATATTGTATTTAGAAATCTTTTACCGGAGCCTGAAATATTTCTCGTTATATAACCTAAGCAGTTATTCGCAAACAAAATACATTACGCATAAGGCACTATTTTAGCATAAGTAGTGTCATAGGCTAACCAAAACTCAACATTTTTATATAAAAAATATATTGTATTTAGACAGTAAGCCTAGGCTATCACATATTTTACCGGAGGCTGAAATATATTTCACTAAATCAATAGGCTATACCTAAACATGCAGTTATTCGCAAACAAAATACATAACGCATAAGGCAGTATTTTAGCATGATAATCAGTGTCATAAGCTAATCAAAACTATATATATTTAATATACAAATATGTTTAGAGAGTAATATCACATTTAAAAAGTTTACACGAGCGTATACACGAATGTTAGGGATATTGTGAGGCGATCTTTTCTGTAAGATGTCAAAAGCTAGGCAAAATATAGTCTGAAAATTCATTTGAACTCTATACGATCAGAAAAGGAATTATAAAACACTAAACAACTTACTCCAAATTCGTTCTTCAAAATGCAGCCGTTCCTCGTCCGAGTTACAATCAATCTTCCTCTGAGGAAAAGTGAATTCTTCCTCGCTGTCCAGAATCATCTGAAGGGCCTCTTTGTCGGAGTACCGTGCCATCCTCAAAACGCAATGAACTATCAGTGAATCTGATGGAGAAACTTCGTGTTTTTATGCCATTGATCGCTGGGCGTGTGCTATGCATAACGTTAGATCACCTATTTACCATGTGAAAAGCGCTGGGGGCGTGGCGGCCTCGGCTCATTAAAGATAATGAACTGAGAATGAAAAAACTGTACCTCTCCTTGGTTTCAAACGAATTACAGAAATTTTAATAAATTACTTCATTTAAAAGAAGAGAATACAAGCTTTAAAAAGACACATGTCTCGTGGTTCTGTGATGAGTATTGACTTAGTTACAGTTGATTTTTCGGACGCGTTTCAGAGTGGACTTCACTGACAGAGAGAACGCAGAACGCGCATCTTGTTTATTTTTCTTTATTTGGCGAAAAGCACAACACTTTGTTTTTATTGTGAGGTTCCACAAAAAAAATACAAACTTAACAGGATCGAATAATGTACAACACTTATATGTAAGATCAAAATCAACAGAGTAATTTGAGTCTCTTTTGCACTGATAAGGAAAAAGGTGAGCTGGTATCGCCGGCGAGACCGCCGACCCCAGAGGGTTAAGTCAATTAACACAGCCCCTACAACCCCGCCTTTATCCAGAGATGCCTTAACTTTTTCTATGAAGTAACATGTAGCTGTTTCTGTCGAGTAATTAGCCCTGAATCCAAAGTGCATTGGGTGCAGTGGAAAGGAGCTATTGTTGAGATAGTCAATGATGTGTTTGTTAATCAGTTTTTCAGATACTTTCGATAGTATAGGTACTACACTGATGGGCCAGACACACTAGTTGGACACTAGCTGGAAGTCAGTGGAGGGTCACCGCCTTTGAATATAGGGGCCACGACAGCAGGCTTCCATGAATCAGGAAACCTTCCTTGAGCCAGGGAAATATTGATTATGTGTGTTAGTGGGGTAACTATTAAAGAATTAATCTCTTTCAGCATAAGTGTATCCATACCATAGACATCCTTAGCCCTTGAGGATTTGAGAGATGTGACTACTTTTACAACCTCATTCTCTGATACTTAGGGTTGGGTATCGGTTGGGTTTTATCCGATACCAGTACCTACTCGGTATTTTTTAAACGGTTCCGGTGCCTAAACGGTTCTTGAAACGGTACTTAAGAAAACGAAACCGCACACACTTTATCAAAAAATAATACCCTTTTATTTACAGGGCCAAACTGGACACAATATTAACTTAAATCTTTATACAATATAAATACAAATAATAATAAAACCAATATAAAATAAAAATTCACATTTACATAATATCAAATAAAACAATATTGTATCAAACAATGTAATAATACTGGAGATTAATAGATTACTAGCAGGCCTAGCTGCCAACTCTCACGCATTGACCGTGAGACTCACGCAATTGACCCTTTTCACACGCTCTCACGCACGCCACATCCATTTTCTCACGCAGAGAAAAATCGCGGACAAAGAGGACACTGACACCGACAGACAAGGTTACTTTTGATATGGAACAAATCCACAGCTGTCAGATTCTGTCCATATTTTTACGAGATTCACACAATAAATAACGTTTTGGCTCTTTGAAATGTGACAGATCGCTGTAGCGCGTCAGTTCAAACGGCACGTGATACAGCAGCCTACAAATCCACTGCTTCTTAGCTACGCAGCGTTGAGTGAACCTATGAAAGAGAACATCTCTGGTTACTGGTGTAACATATCTCTCAATAGGGAACGGGACGCTGCCAAGCTCCTTGCGCTGCCGACCAGCTTCCTTTTTCGGCAAAGAAATCTGAGGAGCAGATGGCGCGCGCGCGCCAACATAATATGACCACGTAAATGCGTCGAGGCGGCGCCCGCGCCATCAGCCAATGAATTGGCTTGATTCTATATGGATTCAGACTATCGGCACACCCAGAGGGCGTTCTGACGCGTAATTTTACACGTGAAATGCAGCCAAACTTGCGAGCAAGAGCGCGCATGCAAGACAGAAGAGACTGTGCGTGTGTGTGTGTGTGTGTGTGTGCCTAATTAAGTCAGGCACCGAAATCAGGCACCGAAATTGTCGTTCTTATTCGGTCTGGTTACTACCGTTTACGTCGGAACCGGTTCCCTATTGGCACCGAGTTTCGGTACCCAACCCTACTGATACTGGTCTTAGTGTTAATGCTGGCTCTCTAATATTAGCTGTATGTGCATTATTTTGTTGCACTGCAAAACATTGGGCAATAGTATCTACTCAATCATCTACTCTACTGACTCAACAAAGTATTGATTGAAGGCCTGTACCACATCAGTCGGACTCTTCAAGATTGTGTCATTTGCTTTTAGTACAAATGGCTTAGTTATACTAATGTTTTGACTGGTTAATTTTTGAATCTGACTCCATATGGCTTTTGAGTTACCATTTGAATTTTCAGCAATTATGATGAAAAGGTCCGCCTTTGCTTTTCTCAGTTCTCTAGTTACTGTGTTTCTTAGCCTAACGAATTTATGCCTATCGAGGGACATCTTTGATTTTGTGGCTATTTTTAAAGCATTGTCCCGCTCCTTCATTAATGTTAGAACTTTCTCGTTCATCCAGGGAAGACTCTGTTTCTTGTTTTTACATTTAATTCTAATTGAAAATTCATGGATTGTAGATTGCAATTTTTCTGTAAAGATTTGACTGGTCATTCCTAAATTATTTTCAGGAAGTAGCTCATCCCATTTGATGTTTTTTATGGCTGCCTTGAAGTCCTCTTCTTTGTTTTTAATAACATCTCGTAATAATGAGAAACTTTCTCGTAATAATGACTTATTTTCTCGTTCTTCTAAAGCCGCGGAGAAGAAGGGATTCCCACGCTAGCGACATCCGCTGGTCAAAGCCTTGTAAATGCATCACAGCAAACATGTCACACTCTGCCAAACAGTTGTTAAAGGGATACTCCACTTTTTTTGGAAATAGGCTCATTTTACAACTCCCCCAGAGTTAAACTGTTGAGTTTTACCGTTTTTGAATCCATTCAGCCGATCTCCGGTTCTGGCGGTACCACTTTTAGCATAGCTTAGCATAGATCACTGAAGTGGACAAGACCATTAGCATTTCTCAAACAAAAATCACCAAAGTGTTTCGATATTTTTCCTATTTAAAACTTGACTCTTCTGTAGTTACATCGTGCACTAAGACTGACGGAAAATGTAAAGTTGCGATTTTCTAGGCTGATATGGCTAGGAACTATACTCTCATTCCTGCGTAATAATCAAGAAACTTCACTGCCGTACCATGAGAGCAGCAGGCGTAATGATATGACGCAGCGCCTGAAAATAGGCTACCGTCCGTCAACACAACGGAACTATTTTCAGGCGCTGCGTCATATCATTACGCCTGCTGCTCTCATGGTACGGCAGTGAAGTTTCTTGATTATTACGCAGGAATGAGAGTATAGTTCCTAGCCATATCAGCCTAGAAAATCGCAACTTTACATTTTCCGTCGGTCTTAGTGCACAATGTAACTACAGAAGAGTCAAGTTTTAAATAGGAAAAATATCGAAACACTTTGGTGATTTTTGTTTGAGAAATGCTAATGGTCTTGTCCACTTCAGTGATGTATGCTAAGCTATGCTAAAAGTGGTACCGCCAGAACCGGAGATCGGCTGAATGGATTCAAAAACGGTAAAACTCAACAGTTTAACTCTGGGGGAGTTGTAAAATGAGCCTATTTCCAAAAAAAGTGGAGTATCCCTTTAAAGTCAGTGTAATCTATCACTGAATAACATTAATTATCAGTATATGAGACAGGCTTCCATCCATACTATATAGTGTTTTATTCATTTGTAACGTTCATTTGTATTTTTGTGTATGAATAAGCAGCAACACAGATCCTGATCCAGTGATTTCAAATACCTAGGAACAGTGGCGTAGGTTTGATTTTGAAATTGGTGGGGACGGGGACATCAATACATATATTTTAAATTTTGATCGAAATTATTGCTAGGGATATATCAGTGTCACTGGATATTGGTAGGGACACGTCCCTAGCGTCCCTACTAAATTCTACGCCCCTGCGTAGATGATATGATAATGATAATGATAAACCAGCACACCTACACATCCAAATCTGTTAAAGAATGCTTCATCTGGAAATCTGTGTACAAACATATTTTTTAAAGCAGTTTTGTTTTTGAATAAGGGTCCGTTCATACAGAACGAGCTTTTTCATTCCACTGCGCTGCTTTTCAATGCTTTTCTAGGCAAACGCGCACTAGACGGACGTTGTGCTCGCATCTTTTGCAGCATCTCGCGCATAACACACGGCTTTTAAAAAGACGGCGCTCAATTGACAAGAAGATCAGCTTTTAAAAACACGTCTCAAGACCTAAGTCATTAACATCTTAAAGGTATTCCAGATGGACCTGCACATCATATATACTAAACGCATCCGCAAAATATGTGTGTTATATTAACGCATATACCCATACATTTTATGAAGATGTTACACTTAAACTTAATGAATTGTTGATAAAAATTACTGACATATTTATGCCACTATGCCACATAGCGATTTTCCACTTGAATATACAGCTACAAATTATCTCACTAAAAATCATGAATCACAGTCATGAATGATCACGTCTGCCTGCTGATCGCTGATCGGCTAAAAGTGCTGCTCGTCTGTGACGTCATCACCAACACCAGCCGCCTCTGCTGATGACTGATGTTATGAACTACATGCACACATCACACACTACATCCCTCAGGTGCTCTTCGGTCATTTCTGTTTTGACTTTTAAAAAATCACAGCTTCATCTGAATGTTACCAAACTTGGTGACTTTTATGGCATTAGGTATGTGAACACACAAAAAAAGAGATTCAGTATCATTTCAGTATCAGGCGATTAAATCGACAGACTTACCGATCACCAGTTTAGTTCCTCCACCGAATGTCCACCACAGTGATACAATCTAATGAAACGCTCGTACAAAAACCTCTATTCCACTCGAGTGAACACACACTCCAGCAGAGAGAGAGAAACAACACTTCAACACACTGATATTAGAAGATCCTCAGCTCTTCTCAACACTCACTCATTCAGATTTGACTAAATGCTTTCTGATATAACACTGTTTAAAGAAATATATCAATAAATATGAACATTTCAAGATGCTTGTTGTTTAATCTAGTCACAAATGACCTGGTTATAAGAACTGATGAACTTCATGCATGTGGAAAAAGTGGGAAAAATAGAAAAATATTGGTAACACTTTATATTACGACCCGCAAACAACTGCGTGAGTAAACCGAAATTACGGTGTACGTTTCTGGAATTATAGTGTACTTCCGTGTAGGTATAAGGGAACAATATGTTAAGTTTTGTGTAATGTAAGCTTGTCCCTGCAAAACTTACAATATTAAGTTTATTAACAATATTAACCACTACAATATTATCGATATTATTTCTGTAGGAAAGTCTCTTAAATTTCACTTTTTAATACAGATTGTTTCAAAGCAGCTTTGCAGTGATAACAGGAAAATAATGCAATAATGTAAGTTTGTTTCTGCTGTACAGCAGATCTAGAATAAAATATCATCATAGTCCAGGTTAAGTTAGTTCAGTGGTGGTTAACTTTTGTTCTAAAAACATTATTAATTTAGTTCATTTATATATAGCCGCTCTGTGATTATGATTCAGGCAGCATTACAGGTCAGAGGTCAGATTGGATCAGAACATTCAGAATATTATCCAGTTCCATCGGGTTGAAGATCAGTCACACCGGTATGAAGACGGGGACAAACTACACAATGACAATGTTTAGCAAAGTTTCTAAAGACTTTAAAAATAAATATACATTTATACGTAGTAAAATATGTGATATGAAATAAGAGTTTGTGGCTGGTATTGATTACGGCAGCACTGGGATGTTTTATTGTTAGTGTTTCAGATCACAGTATGAGAGCGATGCGGAGAGAAGCAGAAACTGCAGGTGTTTTTAATGTGTTTTCTCACTCCAGGATTGATCTCAGTGGTTTCTTTCATCAGTGGTCGTGGAAATAATATTCATACTAACTAATCAGATTCGGTCTGAAAGGTAAGATAGAAAGTTCTTGCTTATAGAAATGTTATATACAGTAATATCACATTCACAATCGCGCTGCTCTTCATGTCTATGGTAAAATCACAGGCGTGCTGATATTCAGTATAACTGCACTCTTGATCATGTAGAATCACAGGCGTGCTGATATTCAGTATAACTGCATTCTTGATCATGAAGAATCACAGGCGTGCTGATATTCAGTATAACTGCACTCTTGATCATGTAGAATCACAGGCGTGCTGATATTCAGTATAACTGCACTCTTGATCATGTAGAATCACAGGCGTGCTGATATTCAGTATAACTGCACTCTTGATCATGTAGAATCACAGGCGTGCTGATATTCAGTATAACTGCACTCTTGATCATGTAGAATCACAGGCGTGCTGATATTCAGTATAACTGCACTCTTGATCATGTAGAATCACAGGCGTGCTGATATTCAGTATAACTGCACTCTTGATCATGTAGAGTGACAGGCGTGCTGATATTCAGTATAACTGCACTCTTGATCATGTAGAATCACAGGCGTGCTGATATTCAGTATAACTGCACTCTTGATCATGTAGAATCACAGGCGTGCTGATATTCAGTATAACTGCACTCTTGATCATGTAGAATCACAGGCGTGCTGATATTCAGTATAACTGCACTCTTGATCATGTAGAATCACAGGCGTGCTGATATTCAGTATAACTGCACTCTTGATCATGTAGAATCACAGGCGTGCTGATATTCAGTATAACTGCACTCTTGATCATGTAGAATCACAGGCGTGCTGATATTCAGTATAACTGCACTCTTGATCATGTAGAATCACAGGCGTGCTGATATTCAGTATAACTGCACTCTTGATCATGTAGAATCACAGGCGTGCTGATATTCAGTATAACTGCACTCTTGATCATGTAGAATCACAGGCGTGCTGATATTCAGTATAACTGCACTCTTGATCATGTGACACTGCTGAAATGTGGAGGATGAAAGAAAAACAGCACAACACCTTCACACATTTAAAGACAACTTCAGCAAGGGCATTTAACCCTAATAAAAATATGGAAGTTTTTATTTGCATTAAGTAAACATAGCATTAGATGAAAATAATTCTTAGCACTAAGTGTAAATAGTAGTTAGGGAGAGGAATAGACGAAGGAGGAGAGGAGTAGATGATCAGGACAAGGGAGAAGGAGAGGTAGAGGAGAGTAGGAAGAACGAGTGCTGGACTGCATCTTAATGCATCTTAATGTTTCCCCCCCCCCTCACACATGTGGAACCCAGCAAAGCTTATTTCCACCCTGGAAAATACAATAAATAAGGTAATTGTGGCTCACAATTTTGACTTCTCTCAATTCCTAGTTTATACCTCACAATTCTGAGAAATAAAAAGCGAGAATTGTGAGATGTAAAATTATAATTTTAAGAAAAAAAGTCAGTATTGTGAGATAAAAAGTCACAATTACCTTTTATTTATATGTTATATTCTGTGTCATAAAAAGCTTCCATATAGCAGCCAAAGGCCATGTATGTTGGATTTGTTGTTGATCAATGGCAGCAATTCCATGTTTTCATTTTAGTGAAACCTTCATGTAAAGCTTTTACTTCAGTGCTTCCAGTCGCTCTGTTCCATGGACACAGAATATG
This sequence comes from Rhinichthys klamathensis goyatoka, assembly GCF_029890125.1. NCBI lineage: Eukaryota > Metazoa > Chordata > Actinopteri > Cypriniformes > Leuciscidae > Rhinichthys > Rhinichthys klamathensis. Next base: position 763,713 of record NW_026606599.1, read on the forward strand.
TGGTCTGTGTAGGGCACTAACTAGGGGACGCCATCAACTCCCGTTGGAAATAAGTGTATCTGAAGCTCTGCATACGGGCCCCGTTTGACCAGCAGCGGCCCTGAGCAATTCTGTTACTTTCTATTATATTTCTACTGCAGGGTTCTCAAGTTTTATCAAAAGCTTGGAGTGAGATCACATGCGGTTAGGGGAGGAGCCTAAATGGAGCCCCACCCCCACCTAGCCCCGCCCCCAATTTTACCCATTGTTCATAATTAACCAGCAAAAATTGAAATTATAACAATTGGTAAATCTGATAAATGACAGAGCAATTCATCACATCAAATATAGGCCTACTCTTTAATGTTATATTTCAAAATTAGGCTACAAATATATAACAAATTGCTCCAAAATGTTTGGAAAAACAAAATATTTTTGCATTTTTCCCTGACATCTTTGAAAAATCCAATGGCAATGATTAGGCTAATGTTTTTTTTGACAGGATATACAATATTACCAAGAGCACTCTGCTTTAGCCTTAATGTAACTAGAAATACTATTAATACAGTATAATATAGAATTTAAAATAAACTGAAGAAATACATCTTCATTCCTTCCCATACCCAATAACATTTCCTTAGCCAAACTGAGCCAAAGCTTTTGGCCTGGTTGCAAAGCAGTTGTAGAGTTTTTGACTGCATCAATAATGTATACGATGGGCTATATATTAAATTTTCTAGAACTTCTAGTCTAAAAATGTTAGGCGAGCTTTCTTCCAACTTACTTTCTCCATCACGACGTGTGTTCGTGCGATGTCGCGGTGGCCGAACTTCCGTGTGTGTTCGCGGACTTCGCGAGTTGCCTAGTAACGAACGCAATCTGGCCGAGATGCGGACGCGCTGGCGGCAGGAAACTTATCTTTGTGTGCATGCGCCTCGTATACGACGTAATATATAAAGCTTGTAGGACAACTTGGTTGGCATTGCCTTTTCAGCGTGAGAAATACACGGTGTGGCGTGTGAGCGTGTGAACTGGTTGAATTGCGTGTGTCTCACGGCCAATGCGTGAGACTTGAGAACCCTGTTCTACTGTATATTCTATAAGGTAATGCCTCATTCACTGTTAGACTCTGTTTCCAAGAATGCACACATTCAACACTCAAACGAAAATGTAGAATGGCTTACAGCAAAATGAAACTGAATTATACAAACAATGGATTTCATTTACCAGGGTAAACACAGTAAACAAAACAAAGTTTCCTAGCAACGAATGAGTAAAGTAAACACTCACAGACTGAAGTTCCCTTTCAAGGGAACTTCGAGCTGCGTTTGAGACGCGGTGGGAACGCTCTGCGTGATTGCGTCATGAAGCACGTGTAAAATCAGTCCAATGGAAGCCCGATACGTCATGGGTGACGTCATAGACCAGGAAACTATAAATCACCCTTGAAAACAGACCGCGACAGCTTCTGTAGTCTTCAGCAAGCGCTCTCTGTGATTCTGTCCTTGTCTATTTATTGTTGTTTGTCAAGCCCAATATATATATCACTATCTATCATTATGGCGAGCAAAGCAATATTATAGACGTTGTGTTGTTCCCTGCCCTCGTTACATCACGGGTGGGGACACACATCAGCTTTTTGTTGCTGTTTGGGAGTGGAGCATGCAACAGTCATTTCTCGAGGGATCTGACTGTGAGCATTGCGAGAAGCTGTCCGTGAGGACGCTCCGCTCTCGCCGGGCGTTCTTCGAGGAGGACGGTTCGGTTCGCGTTCCCCGAGCGGGTCTCTCTGTTGCCGAGGCTCGGAGACGGCTCGTATTTCGGGGTTCGAAAACGGATCTGACAGCGGGGGTTGGGACGGGCTCCGCCCTTTCTCAGCTTTCACATGCCAGATCTAGTGTGCTGCGATTTCCAGTTCCGAGGAATTGGTATCGTTAGTGTTTTGTTTAAAAAGAAAGAAAACAAATACAAATCTTTATAAAAAGGCAGATGTTTGAGTTTTCAATGAATACATTTTCCAGCTCATAACTCTGTTGAATAAAGAGGAGCTTTTTTAAAGAAAAAAAGGAGGTTTTATCTAGTGCTGTTGCCAGTTAAATATTTACTGGCCAGCTGAACATTATGAGATTGAAAATAAAGAAGAGTTTGTTAGATGAACTGTATCTTAAAACAGGAAAACTCTGTATCTCAGCCTCCTCGTCGGGGACTGTGGTTTTTCCCTATCTCCACACTGAGGTGTCGAGATCGTGGAATAAACCGGTTTGTATTTTATGTGTTTAATCCCCAGATGTCTGACTATAGTAATGTTTGGGTATTAAGTATCTTAGTATGACATTGCCTCGGGTTAAAGAGACGCTTGCGAGCTTTCTCTCTCCCGAGTCGGCGTTATCGTTATTAACCCCGACGTTACCCACCAGCCATCTTAATAATGAATACATTTTTATTAGGCAGCGCTGGTGGGTAGAGTATATAAGGACATGGATGAATGTGAGGGGCGACTCTCTGAGGAGGGTCGCAGCGCTGCCAGTTCGGTTGTTTCCTGCTGGTGGCCGCAGAGTGATATATATGTATATATATATAAGTTTTTCTGATATAAAGATAAAGGAAAATAAAGATATAATTATGTCTGTTCTTCTGGACGCTCCGCTTTCAAGAAAACTAAGAAATAAACCATTCAGCGGCGTTCCAGAGGTTTCTTTCTCACCAATCTAATGTTCCTGAGAACTATTATGCTCCTCTCAGCACAAAGTGCAAAACAGAGCGTCGCCATTCGGGCTCCTCCGCAATTGAGGTGTACCTGGGTGGCGGTCGCAGTCTAGCCAGTTAGAGACATGCAAGATCTGAGGACTGTTTTATCTCTAAAATAGCTTTGACAAAGGAGAAGCCCTGACGCCGAGGCGATCTGGCTTCTAAGGGTGGTCCCCTCTGGGGTAGGGACGGTTTTGAGAAATCGTTTCTCCTCAGCACCCTTTGGGGTGCGACTCTCTGAGGAGGGTCGCAGTACTGCCAGTTCGGTTTCCCTGCCGGTTCGCCGTTTCAGGGCACCAAGGTGTCAGTGTCCCCAAACGAGCCTTCAAATAAGAAAAAAGAAGAGCAGTCAGTTCGGTTTCCCTGCCGGTTCGCCGTTTCAGGGCGCCGAAGTGCCTGCTTTTTTCAACGATCCTCCGAGGAGGGTCGTAGGAACTAAGCTAGTTAGAGGTAGGCAAGATCTGAGGACTGTCATCATCTCTAATAAAGCTTAGACAAGAAGTCCTGTCGCAAGAAAACGAGGCTATCAGGCTTCTGAGGGCTCCTCCGGGGCAGGGACGGTTTTGAGAAATCGTTTCTCCTCGGCGACCTCTGGGGTGCGACTCTCTGAGGAGGGTCGCAGCGCTGCCAGTTCGGTTGTTCCCTGCCGGTTCGCCGTTCAGGGCACCGAGGTGTCAGCGTCCCCATACGATCCTCCGAGGAGGATCGTAGAGCGGTCAGTTCGGTTGTTCCCTGCCGGTTCGCCGCTTCAGGGCACCGTAGTGACTGTTCAACCAAGGGACGGTTTTGAGAAATCGTTTTTCCTCTGGGGTGCAACTCTTTGAGGAGGGTTGCAGCGCTGCCAGTTCGGTTGTTCCCTGCCGGTTCGCCGTTCAGGGCACCGAGGTGTCAGCATCCCCATACGATCCTCTGAGGAGGGTCGTAGAATGGTCAGTTCGGTTGTTCCCTGCCGGTTCGCCGCTTCAGGGCGCCGTAGTGACTGTTCAAACAAATCCAGAGGCCAGTCTTGAGAGACTGGTTCCCCTAGTAAATTTCTGGCAGCCTGGAAACTACTGCCACATATTTCTCAGTGGGTCCTGCACACTATAGAAAAGGGTTTCAGAATTCAGTTCGGTTCTCGTTCGCCCAGATTTCTAGGGGTCCTCCTCTCATTGGTGGACCCCGAGCAGGCTTTGGTTATGGAGCAGGAAGTACTGTCACTTCTGCAAAAGGAGCTGTAGAAGGGGTTCCTCCTCCCAGCAGACAGCCATTACTTCATTGTTTCCGAAAGAGGATGAGGGAGGTTCCCGAGGTTTGCTTTCGGGGGCGAAGCATACCATTATTGGGTTCTTCCATTCGGCCTAGGTTTATTACCCCACACCTTTACAGTATGCGTGGATGCAGCTCTGGCTCTTCTGAGACTCCAGGGCATTCGCGTATTATACTACATCAATGATTGGTTGTTCCTAGCTCAATCTGAGTTTATGGCAGTTCGGCATCGAGATGTCGTTCTGTCTCATTAAGGATGTTGGAGTTGCCTCTCAACGCCAAGAAGAGTGTGCTCTGAGGACCACTTTTCTAGGTGTAGCAATTCTTACAGCCGTAATGGGGTATATCTAGGCCAGTCACTCACTGTGAAACAGTTTCAGACGGGTGGGTCTCATGGCAGTTGCGTCCAACGTATTACTTTTGGCCTTCTGTTCATGAGACCCCTGCAGTGGTGGCTCAGGACCAAGGGGTTTTCTCCGAGGGGAAATACGTTTTCGCATGATCAAGGTCACGCGGCTATGCCTTCGTGCTTCGGTCATGTGGAAGAACCTTGGTTCCTCGCCCAGGCCCAGTGTTGGGGGCTTCTTGTCGACGCATATTGCTATCGACGGATGCTTCCCTCACAAGTGGGGGCGATCATGAGTGGTTGCTCGGCGAATGGCGGACAACACACTGATGGTCTCGTATATCAGAGCAGATATCCTGTTGAGGCAGGGGCTGAGGCCCAGGGGATTGGAGACTTCACCCCGAGGTGGTGGAGCTTCTTAGGGAGAACTTTGGTCTAACTAAAGTCAAGTCGACCTTTCACATCGTTTGTACAACGCATTGCTCTATATGGTTCCCCCTCACGCAGCCAGCTCTTCTCGGACTGGATGCGATGGTGCAGGTGTGGCCGAGGCTGCACCTGTACGCTTTTCCCCCGATATCTATGCTCCCGGAGGTTCTGGAGAGGGTTCGCCGGGAAGGGGCCCATCTGCTACTAGTAGCCCCATACTGGCCGACTCGAGTTTGGTTCTCGGACTTTGTCTCTTCTGGACGGCTCTCCCATGGAGATTCCGTTCAGGAGGGACCTGCTGTCCCAGGCAGGGGGCACGATATTTCACCCTCGACCGGAGTTGTGGAAACTGTGGGCCTGGCCTCTGAGGGGGCCAGGCTCATAGAATCCAGTCTCTCGACTGAGGTCGTTGAGACATTCTCCATTCCAGAGCTCCTTCCACGAGAAGACTGTATGCACTGAAATGGAAATTATTCTCCACCTGGTGTGGTGAGTGTCAGTTAGATCCTGTTAACTGCCCTGTTGGTTCAGTTCTCGATTTTCTGCAAGACCGTTTCTCTGCTGGATTATCTCCTTCCACCTTAAAAGTTTATGTGGCGGCTATTTCGGCCTATCATACCCCTCTGGGGGGTACTTCTTTTGGGAGAGATCCTCTGATTACTCGTTTTCTCCGTGGTACATTGAGGTTGAGACCTGCACTGCACTCTAGAGCACCGGCTTGGGATTTAGCCATTGTACTTGAGGGTCTGGCTCTGGCTCCCTTCGAGCCTATTGAAGAGGTTTCAGAAAAATTCCTCACTTTGAAAGCTTTATTTCTCCTTGCTATTTCATCTATCAAGAGAATTGGAGATTTGCATGCCCTGTCGGTTGCTCCGTCATGTCTGGAATTTGCACCTGGTATGGTGAAAGCATTTCTATACCCTAGACCGGGTTATATTCCTAAGGTCCCAGTTAATGTTAGGGGCCCAATAGTGTTGCAGGCCTTTTATCCTCCACCTTTTAATACCCCAGATCAGGAACAACTGAACCTGTTATGTCCAGTTTGGGCATTGGATGCCTACGTTCACAGAGCTGCCCTGTGGCGTAAGTCAGAGCAGTTATTTGTATGTTTTGGGTCACTCAGAAGAGGGTGCCCTGCATCTAAACAGGTTATGAGCAAATGGATAGTTGAGGCTATATCATTGGCTCATGAAGCGGCCGGTCAGCCTTCACCTATGGCTGTACGGGCCCATTCTACAAGGAGTATGGCGGCCTCTACGGCCTTAATTTCGGGTGTTTCCCTTCTTGACATTTGTAATGCGGCAGGTTGGTCCTCTCCACATACATTTGTCAGGTTTTATGACCTTGACCTCTCCACTCCTGGGGCGAGGTTGCTTGCTTCTTAGTGTGCGCAAGGACTTCACACAGAACGGGCATTTGTCACTATGGCGTAGTGGGTATGGGGTTCCCACCGCGTCTCAAACGCAGCTCGAAGTTCCCTTGAAAGGGAACGTCTCAGGTTACGTATGTAACCCTGGTTCCCTGAGAGGGAACGAGACGCTGCGTTTGCCTGCCATACTTCCTGCATGCCCTGATCGACTTGCTTCAGACTTTTTCAGAAGCTGTCGCGGTCTGTTTTCAAGGGTGATTTATAGTTTCCTGGTCTATGACGTCACCCATGACGTATCGGGCTTCCATTGGACTGATTTTACACGTGCTTCATGACGCAATCACGCAGAGCGTTCCCACCGCGTCTCAAACGCAGCGTCTCGTTCCCTCTCAGGGAACCAGGGTTACATACGTAACCTGAGACGTTCTCTCCTGTTGTTCTACTGCTTCTTCGAGACTTGCTTACGATGATCCCCGTAAAGCACAGGACTGTACCCTTGCAGGACCGAAAGACATTTGCAAGGGTATCTAGATAAATGCTATTCGGATATGGCATATAAACTTGTTCGAGCGTTTGGAGTATGTCTCCACAACCAAGACATTTGGACTTGTAACAATAAAAGCTTCCTTGGAATGGCCGCCAATTGGATTGATCTTCCGAATCTTCCGAAAGAATTTCAGCCGTGTAAAAGCTGTCTTAGCCTGTAAAGGAATCAAAGGAAGGCATACATATGATGTGATTGCAAGTAAAATAGAGCAGGTGCATTCAGCATTTGGACTAACATTTAAAATCACAGTGACCGTCACAGACAATGGGTCAAATTTCCTTAAAGCCTTCAGAATGTATAAGCCTGCTGAAGATACAGAATCTGATTCTGAAGACGAATTGGATGATGATGAAGTGACATTCACAGATGTCGGCCAGGCTCTCTCCTCTGAGTCAGACGGACAGTTTACTCTTCCCCTAACCTGAGCTGTGCTTCACACGCTTAATTTGGTGTCGCGTAATGATGCAGAAAAACAACCAAAAGTGAATCTAAAACTATATACAGAAGTGTCATCGGCAACGCAATTGGTTCAATGGTTTCTAACAGCTTTGTTTCTCCCATCACCAGAGCAACATGATTCTGGTTCATTTTTAATTGATAACAGCAGACAATGCGGTTGAACTTTATTTTACAGTATGTGAACTTACATGTACGTACAATGTATGTTTTTTACAGGTGAAACGAATGGCAATGATTTGCAGGCAACGGAGGCCAGCGTGTTTCCCCTGCAATCACCAGTAGCCCTCGTCACACGTCTCCCGCCGGAACACACACACGCCGAGGTATAAAGCCATGTTGTCTGTTGACAAAAAATGATAATGATACTTCAAAACTGACATATTTGTAATCTTAATGGTTTTGTGTCATTGTGTTAATTTTTTATTGCAAACTTAAATGGCACATGATAAAACATATGGAGCACCATTCGGCCCAACACAAATAGTTTAAAGTGAAGATTTTGCAGTGAAAACAGTTTTATTTTCTCACAGTGGGCTTGTGTGTTTATTGTCATGTGTTTCTTCACTTAGGGACTGTTCGTGTTTTATTTAAGGGGCTACCGGAGGAGTTTTGAGATCTGTAGTCAAAAAAGACTTGACCCTCCCTTCGCCATAATAAATTTTTCAATGACCCTCCAAAATGATTGTGAAAAAAGGCATCATTACCGGCGAAAGTAATGATTATGAATATGTCAAATATAGCAAGGAGACATTTTAATTGTTTATTAATAAACAAGTGTTTGTCAGTGTCGGCTGCAAAGATGAAGTTGACGATGCTGACTCGCGATCTTCGTAGTAGTGAACGCGCCAGAGAGAAATGCACATACATTCATACGGATTACATAAGCAGAGAGCAGTCTGTTTTCTTTCGTTTTGAATTGTTCTGTTAAAAAAGTAGACATTTCAAGCGTTCTATATATTTCTCAGGTCTGTGAGGCAAGTAGGCCTACCTTATACGCTGAGTTTCGGTTCATTTATTTGACGAGGGAGTCCAGTTCACGCGCCGGCGCATCCGTGTCATGATGATATATTTTCTACAATATTTACTCACGGGCGTCAGTTTGGTTTGAAATGTGCGGGGGACAGAGACGCATTCGGAAGTGCTTTTTCAGAAGTGCTGGGTACAATGATGCATTATACGTAAATATACGGATAGTAAAAAATATGTCATAGAACGGATGTACCTAATACAAATAAATAAAACATCTCCAGATAAAGCAGAGCATTCATTTAATTGGCTATTAAATAAGAGATCTGGCGCTTAAATCTGTTGCTTTTGAAATCAAGCTGAGCGCTCGTTGCCGCTGCGATCAGTGTCATGGATACAGTGTTCTCTTGTGGCGCTCGCACAGTCTTCACTCGGACGCCCGCTTCAATCTATCGCCGTTGCGGAGACTCTCTATTCGTTCCGGTGAAATCACAAAACGCACACAAACGTGTCCCTGCTTGAATATGCACCGAACAAGCCACTAGGAAATGTATCTGTTTTCATGAGCTGGAGGAGAGAGAGATGAGGAGACAAGAGCTGGAGGAGAGAGAGATGAGGAGGCAAGAGCCGGATGAGAGACAGATGAGGAGGCAAGAGCCGGAGGAGAGAGAGATGAGGAGGCAAGAGCTGGAGGAGAGAGAGAGAGATGAGGAGGCAAGAGCTGGAGGAGAGAGAGATGAGGAGACAAGAACTGGAGGAGAGAGAGAGAGATGAGGAGGCAAGAGCTGGAGGAGAGTGAGATGAGGAGGCAAGAGCTGGAGGAGAGAGAGATGAGGAGGCAAGAGCTGGAGGAGAGAGAAAGAGAGATGAGGAGGCAAGAGCCGGAGGAGAGAGAGAGATGAGGAGGCAAGAGCTGGAGGAGAGAGAGAGAGAGATGAGGAGGCAAGAGCTGGAGGAGAGAGATGAGGAGGCAAGAGCTGGAGGGGAGAGAGAGAGAGATGAGGAGGCAAGAGCTGGAGGAGAGAGAGATGAAGAGACAAGAGCTGGAGGAGAGAGAGAGAGAGATGAGGAGGCAAGAGCTGGAGGAGAGAGAGATGAGGAGGCAAGAGCCGGAGGAGAGAGAGATGAGGAGGCAAGAGCCGGATGAGAGACAGATGAGGAGGCAAGAGCTGGAGAGATGAGGAGGCAAGAGCCAGAGGAGAGAGAGATGAGGAGGCAAGAGCCGGAGGAGAGAGAGATGAGGAGGCAAGAGCTGGAGGAGAGAGAGGTGAGGAGGCAAGAGCTGGAGGAGAGAGAGATGAGGAGGCAAGAGCTGGAGGAGAGAGAGAGATGAGGAGGCAAGAGCTGGAGGAGAGAGAGAGAAATGAGGAGGCAAGAGCTGGAGGAGAGAGAGATGAGGAGACAAGAGCTGGAGGAGAGAGAGAGAGATGAGGAGGCAAGAGCTGGAGGAGAGAGAGATGAGGAGGCAAGAGCTGGAGGAGAGAGAGATGAGGAGGCAAGAGCTGGAGGAGAGAGAGATGAGGAGGCAAGAGCTGGAGGAGAGAGAGAGATGAGGAGGCAAGAGCTGGAGGAGAGAGAGAGAAATGAGGAGGCAAGAGCTGGAGGAGAGAGAGATGAGGAGGCAAGAGCTGGAGGAGAGAGAGATGAGGAGGCAAGAGCCGGATGAGAGACAGATGAGGAGGCAAGAGCTGGAGGAGAAAGAGATGAGGAGGCAAGAGCCGGAGGAGAGAGAGATGAGGAGGCAAGAGCTGGAGGAGAGAGAGATGAGGAGGCAAGAGCCGGAGGAGAGAGAGATGAGGAGGCAAGAGCTGGAGGAGAGAGAGATGAGGAGGCAAGAGCCGGAGGAGAGAGAGATGAGGAGGCAAGAGCCGGAGGAGAGAGAGATGAGGAGGCAAGAGCTGGAGGAGAGCTCCAAAATCTGCACTCCTCCAAACTACAGAGAGCTACGAATCCCTTCTATCAAACAGCCTAATATTAAAAACGGAAGAGATTCAGGAGGAATCATAGTTTGGTTTAAAGACCATCTGTGGCATTATATTCAGCCTGTGAAAAAAGGGAAAACACATATTTGGTTAAAACTTCAAAAAGAGCTTCTGTGTTTAGATGAGGACATGTACCTGTGTGCCACATACATCCCCCCATACGAGTCTCCTTATTATAATGAAGACATCTTCCCAACCCTACAGTCAGAGATCGTTTACTTTCAAGCTCTAGGGTCGGTTCTGTTAATGGGGGATCTGAACGCTAGAACGGGGAAGGAAGCGGATTACATTACCTCAGATGGAGACAAATATATTAACAACTCACATATATATCAACGGAAACACTTTACGAAGCCACGTCAGAATTATGACAACACGATAAGCAGGCACGGAAAACAAGTCCTGCAGCTCTGCAAAAGCCTGGGCCTGTATATAGTCAACGGCAGGACAAAGGGAGATTCTCTGGGTCGGTTCACCTACTGCTCATATATCGGCAGCAGCGCAGTAGATTACGCCATCACTGATGTAGACCACAGTAAACTCAACTATTACACAGTAATGCCATAGCTGCCATTATCAGACCACAGTTACACAGTCCTCAGTCTGAACAGATCCGTGAATCTCCGGCCTTCAGACCCGAAGGTTAAACTGCACCCCCTCCCCTCCACATTTATATGGGGTAAAGACAGTCCTGCCCAGTATGAAGCCCAGCTCCACAGCACTCAGGTCCAGAACATGATAGATTCATTTCTATCTACTTCATTTAGTGAAGAGAAGAAAACTATCAATTTAGCAACTCATCAATTAAACAAAATATTTTCTACAGTGGTCAGAAAAGCCCTGAGAAAAAGAAAAAATTATAGTTATAGATAAGATCATTATCAAATATAAAACACAGAGACCCTGCAAACCAACAAACACGAGACAAATATCAGCAAACCCTCAAAACATACAAGTCAATACTAATACAGAAAAAAGCGGATCACATGAAAGCAAAGCTTAATAAGATTGAGGAGGCAGTAGATCAGAATTCTTTTTGGGAATTATGGAATAAATTAGATAAATTAAAAGAACCTAAACACATTCCCATCTATGACCCAAACATCTGGACCGAACATTTTGGAAAACTATATTCCCAAAACGAACCAACCCTCACCCAAAAACACCTGACCTCCCAACTCCATAACCTGGAACGCACAGTAAAAGACCAGCGAAACCATTTAGACCAGCCCATATTACTAATTGAACTAACAGACAAGATAAAATCCCTAAAAAATTAAAAATCCTGTGGCATGGATTTAATATCAAATGAGATGCTGAAACACAGCAGCCCCAAACTGAAAGAGGGAAAATTTGATTACCCCAATCTTTAACTCTCTGGGGTCGGCGGTCTCGCCGGCGATACCAGCTCACTTTTTTCCTTATCAGTGCAAAAGAGACTCAAATTACTCTGTTGATTTTGATCTTACATATAAGTGTTGTACATCATTCGATCCTGTTAAGTTTGTATTTTTTTTTGTGGAACCTCATAATAAAAACAAAGTGTTGTGCTTTTTCGCCTAATAAAGAAAAATAAACATGATGCGCGTTCTGCGTTCTCTCTGTCAGTGAAGTCCATTCTGAAACGCGTCCGAAAAATCAACTGTAACTCTGCAAATACTCAGTCAAACAAGTATACAGGCACACAGGCATGAAGCCTGAATTATCTTCTTTTAATTTAAGTAATTTATATAAAAAAACAAATTTTCTCATTTTATGTAATCTGTACGAAAAGAGAGAGATGATAGTCGTTCTCGTCTCAGCTCATTAAAGTTAATTTGACCACGCCCACGGAGCGCGCGCTCTATTCAAACACAAATGCTCTGAGGCGATCCACGCCCACATCAGCTGGATAACCCACCGAAAGAGACTCATATTTACGACGCTGTGAGGAATAATAGTACTATCTTAATAATAATCCTGGAAAAAATTACCTCAGAAGTACAGGTAGTTTCATTTGGAGGAGCAACGGATCCAGCCGAGGAAATAGGTAGGCCTACATTCTTTATTTTCAAGTGCTTTGTGCTAATCGCGATATGGAATAGTGTCTGTAAACAAAAAGACTGTTTGAATCATGTTTTTGTGTGTGAATGAATGAACAGCTTTTACCTAACTATATTCCAATACTGAGATGAGTAAAAATCGACTGAAATATGTTGAAATAAAATATTTTTGTATAAGCAACGGTTAATAACGGTTAAAAATGTTAAACTGCAAATTAACATTTATTTGTCCTAATCATAAAAACGATATGTTACATATGAAAGACAAGATGTTGTTTTTACTGTAAAATACTGCCACATCAAATAAGCTTGTTTGCTAAGATGTTATTATAGTGTTTGTTCGATTGTAGGCTATATTCAAACTAATTAATCCGCAACTGTGAAATATGTGATAAAATGTATACTTTAGTATATAATACAAAGAAAGATTACATTTGAAATATAGTTAAAATTTTAATTGTTGTTGTAATTGTAACCTTTTTATTAAAATAGCAAAAATATATGTAGGCTACGTATAAATAAATCTTAGGTAAATCTTAAAAGCTCAATATAAGCCTCCTCTTTAAATTATTTGTATTGTGTTTTATTAGTGACACATTTGGGATACATTCCCAAACTTTCTGTAAAAACAGTATGATAATTAACTGCACAATTACTAGAAATTTTTACATTTGATATTATACAATTTGCAAGCACAATTTGAAAAATAAATAAATAATTGGAACTGTGAACCAATTTTGTATATATGTATATATATTGTCATTGCATTCTTGTGGCTCAGTGACACACCTGAATGAAAGGGTCATTAGTATGCAGCCCCATTATGCGCTCATTATGCGGGCCCATTATCTTCTCAGGTGTGAATCACAGCAGGTCACACCCCTGCGCATATTAACTTTCCAAACAAAAAGTGTCATTTTTAATTTTAAACCAATCTATTGTTTTATGTGAATGATAAGGCAGGATGATTTTCAGATCATTTTGAAGAAAAAACTCTAGGCGACAACATCCATTAGTCAAAAGTCTTGTGGACACATATTTAATATGTGTTTTGTGGCCTTATTTCAGAAACTTTAAGTTTTAGTTTTTTCAATAACCACGCATAAACAATATTCTCTCAAAAATACAAAAATGTACATACATGTTGATAACACATTATGGTAGCCCTGTTTGTGCTAAATGGAGTGTAATTACACCTTTGCCAGTAATATGTTTATAAGCAACTGAAAAAAGCACAAATGTCAGAGTATGTCAAAACATCTCAAGGACCCCAAAAACACCTTGGACCCCAGAGGGTTAAACAGGGCGAGAAGTACGACCCAAATAATTACAGGGGCATCACAGTGAGCAGCAACCTGGGCAAACTCTTCTGCTCCATCATCAACGACAGGCTAGTTCAGTTCCTCCAAGAACAGAAGATCCTTAATAGTTCTCAGATTGGATTTATGCCTAAACAGAGAACATCAAACCACATTTACACACTCCACACACTCATACACTCATAACAAACAAAACAAGGGGAAATATTTGGCTGCTTCATTGACTTTAAAAAAGCCTTTGATTCGGTATGGCATAATGGACTTTTCCTAAAACTAATCCAAAGTGGAATAGGAGGAAGGACATATGACATCATAAAGGACATATACAACGGGAACAAGTGCGGGGTTAAGACTAATGGCAAACGTACTGATTTCAGTCAAACTAAAGGAGTCTGTCAAGGCTGCAGCCTCAGCCCGACTCTCTTTAACATCTATATTAATAAATTGGCTTCAGCACTTGAAAAGTCCTCTTGTCCCGGTCTGACCCTCGAGGACAGAGAAATCAAAAGCCTCCTGTACGCTGATGATCTTCTGCTGCTGTCTCCTCATGAAGAGGGTCTGCACCAAAGCCTCTCGCTTCTGGACCAGTACAGCAGCGACTGGGCCTTACCCATCAACATGGACAAGTCCAAAATCATGATCTTTCAGAAAAAACCTCGCCTTACTGACAAGAAATACACATTTACACTTGGGGGAACAATTCTTAATCATGTCACCTGCTATAATTATTTGGGTCTGACAATCTCAGCTTCTGGAAAATTTGACACTGCAATAAAAGATCTGACTGATAAAGCACGTAGGGCTTATTACAGTATAAGAAAACCCCTGTTCAAATTTAACCCACCCATTAAACTGTGGTTGAAAATCTTTGACAGCATCATCAAACCCATCCTTCTTTACGGCTGTGAAATCTGGGGCCCCAAATTTAAACTAAATTACGAATCCTGGGACAAAACCCCCGCTGAAGTTTTCCACCTTGAGTTCTGCAAGAACATCCTGGGAACTCACAGAAACGCTCCAAGTCTGGGTTGCCGGGCAGAATTAGGCAGATTCCCTCTCCTATCCGAAATCCAGAAGAGAGCCGTAAAGTTCTGGTTTCATCTATCAGACGCGCAGACAGAGAGTTACCATCACTGAGCTCTCAGACACAGGGCAGGACACACAGAGAGCCCCATGCAAAGAGAGCCCCATGCGATATTTAGTGGAAAAACACCAACTCAATTCATCAATTCAATTTAGACACTCAAAAGTAAAAGAAATAGGGAAAATAACCAAAGTAGAATACATACACGATTGGCAGATAAAGGTCACGCAACTAAATAAATTAAAATATTTCTACAAAATAAAGTCAGATTATAAATTGGCACCATACCTGACTGATATCAGTAACTATGGCCAGAGAAAGCTCCTGACAAAGTATCGCATTAGTGACCACAGTCTGTGTGTGGAGACGGGCCGACACCAGCAGAGCTGGAGAGAGAGAGAGCTCAGACTGTGTTCACACTGCCCTGATGGGGCCGTAGAGGACGAGCTGCACTTCCTCACCGAGTGCAGCAAGTACAAAAACATCAGAGACGCTTATTTCACACAAATAGCACAGATAATACCTCAATTCCAACAAGAGAGCCTTATAAACAAACTGTCTTATATTTTGGGAGAGAAAGAAGAGTGTATTCAGCTGGCAGCGCAGTATGTGTCCTCCTGCCATCATATGAGGGAGAAGGGCTGAACCCTCTGTTCCATTAAACTGCTCTCTGTACTTATTTTTGTTATTGTATATATTTTTGTTATTTTATTTATTGTGATATATTTATGCATAATATGGAAATGTTTTATTTTATTTATTTTTTATTGTTCACTTTTATGTATCTACATATATGTTTATATATTACTACTGCTTTGGCAATATTGTGCTATTCTACAGTCATGCCAATAAAGCTCAATTGAATTGAATTGAATTGAATTGAGAGAGATGAGGAGACAAGAGCTGGAGGAGAGAGAGATGAGGAGACAAGAGCTGGAGGAGAGAGAGATGAGGAGGCAAGAGGCGGAGGAGAGAGAGATGAGGAGGCAAGAGCTGGAGGAGAGAGAGATGAGGAGGCAAGAGCTGATGAGGAGAGAGAGATGAGGAGGCAAGAGCTGGAGGAGAGAGAGAGAAAGAGAGAGAGAGAGATGAGGAGGCAAGAGCTGGAGGAGAGAGAGATGAGGAGGCAAGAGCTGGAGGAGAGAGAGAGAGAGAGAGAGAGAGAGAGAGAGAGAGAGAGAGAGAGAGAGAGAGAGAGAGAGAGAGATGAGGAGGCAAGAGCTGGAGGAGAGAGAGATGAGGAGGCAAGAGCTGGAGGAGAGAGAGAGAGAGATGAGGAGGCAAGAGCTGGAGGAGAGAGAGAGAGAGATGAGGAGGCAAGAGCTGGAGGAGAGAGAGATGAGGAGGGAAGAGCTGGAGGAGAGAGAGAGAGATGAGGAGGCAAGAGCTGGAGGAGAGAGAGAGAGATGAGGAGGCAAGAGCAGGAGGAGAGAGAGATGAGGAGGCAAGAGCTGGAGGAGAGAGAGAGATGAGGAGGCAAGAGCTGGAGGAGAGAGAGAGAGAGATGAGGAGGCAAGAGCTGGAGGAGAGAGAGATGAGGAGGCAAGAGCTGGAGGAGAGAGAGAGAGATGAGGAGGCAAGAGCTGGAGGAGAGAGAGAGAGATGAGGAGGCAAGAGCAGGAGGAGAGAGAGATGAGGAGGCAAGAGCTGAGGAGGCAAGAGCTGGAGGAGAGAGAGAGAGAGAGAGAGAGAGATGAGGAGGCAAGAGCTGGAGGAGAGAGAGAGAGAGAGAGAGAGAGAGAGAGAGAGAGAGAGAGAGAGAGAGAGAGAGATGAGGAGGCAAGAGCTGGAGGAGAGAGAGATGAGGAGGCAAGAGCTGGAGGAGAGAGAGAGAGATGAGGAGGCAAGAGCTGGAGGAGAGAGAGATGAGGAGACAAGAGCTGATGAGGAGAGAGAGATGAGGAGGCAAGAGCTGGAGGAGAGAGAGATGAGGAGGCAAGAGCTGGAGGAGAGAGAGATGAGGAGGCAAGAGCTGGAGGAGAGAGAGATGAGGAGAAAAGAGCTGGAGGAGAGAGAGATGAGGAGAAAAGAGCTGGAGGAGAGAGAGATGAGGAGAAAAGAGCTGGCGTTCCTGCAGTCGGAAGCTGAAGAAAGCAGACGCAGCAGAGGGACTCTCAGCCCGGCTTTCTGTCTGTTAAACCGTTTTGTCCAGTCGTTCAAAATACATCTGTATTTATATTTTTCTTTGCACATTTGTATTTTATTGATCTAGTAATGTATTTATCTTCGCACAGTTGTATTTTATATATTTTCATTTTGTAAGTAGTACTTAGTGTAAAATAAAGTTTGTAAAATGTCACTTTCTTGAAATCGAGTGCCTTTTCATTATCATGGTAAATTTAGCTCTTACGGTAAGGTTTGAAGAGCTGGATAGATGATAAAACATTTCACTCAAACTATATCGCTAATTATATACTACTATATACTGTATAGTACAATATATAAAAAGACACATGCTACTTCAGTTACCACATTCTAATAATATTCACAATGCTCTGAGGAAGTAGTGACTGGAAATGTGTCCGTTAAACACCAATAAGCTCAGCATTTTAACCAGGTCAAAGTGCACAGGTTAAAATAAGCAACGTGTAGGTAATGTGTTTAAGCAGGGACACACGTTTGTGTGCATTTTATTTTGTAATTTCACCAGAATGAATAGTGTCCGCCGCAACGGCGATAGATTGAAGAGCGCGTGAAGACTGCGCGGCGCCGCCACAAGAGAACACTGTATCAATGACACTGATAGCAGCGGATACGAGCGCTTAGCTTGAGTTCAAAAACAAAACATTTTAGCGCTAGATCTCTTATTTAAGAGCGGACTAAATGAATGCTCTGCTAGTTAACTGGAGATGTTTTATTTGTATTAGGTACATCCGTGCCTCAATGTTTCCAAAAGTGGTGGGTACAAAATGACTCATGATGAAATCTGGTGGGGACGCGTACCCACCGCCCCCACCGAAATCGACGCCTATGCAAATATGTGATACTGTCTAAATACAATATATTTTTTATATATAAATGTTCAGTTTTGGTTAGTCTATTACCCAGGCTGCCAAGGCAACTGCAAAAGGCTGCAAATATAAATGGACAGATGTCAGCATCAGTGAGATGTACCGCTAACTTACCTAACTAACCATCAGCCTTCAGAAATCATTCTGATATGATTTTTTTAAATCAATGTTGGAAACAGTTGTGCTGCTTAATTTTTAATTAACCTGTAATAGTTTTTTTTTAGGATTCTTTGAATACATTTTTTTTTATCAAAAAAAACAAACAAGTTTGGTCTTTTTATGTTTGTTTTTTTTGAAAGGATGTGTTAAGTGATAGTAATGACTTTAAGTCTTTACGGTCTTAGGAAAGATTTCTATTTTGAATAAATGCTGTTCTTTTTAACTTTTTATTCATCAGTGAATCATTCTTAGTTCAGGCTGCCTCACAGTACCTTGATGGGCCATTGGGGGAGTGTCTTGTCTTCCCACCCAGGTGTAAATCACATTAATATTCATGGCCATTCACACTCCCACCCATACAGCAGTGATGACCAAAAACTGACGTAAGAAATTTAAATAGTTATATGGTTGTTTGTGAAAGAGTGGTCAGAATGATTTTCACTTCATTTTGAAGTAAAAATTCTAGCCTACAAGAATAGTAACTCAAAAGTCTTGTGGACAATAGGGCTGTTTTCGACTAAGGATTTTCATAGTCGAATCTGATTCGTTAGATTTTGCCGTAGTCGACTGATAGTCGAACCTTTTTTTTTTTTTTTAGATAGCAGCTAGACGGTCGGTTGAATAACTGTTCGTCTGTTATAGGACAACTCACTCTACGTTTATTTAAAATGAACAGCAAGACAACTAGAAGTGAATGTGCTTTCCATTAAATGAATCCTTAACAAAAACAAAACAAAAAAACGTTGCAATGAACGTGCTTTGTTTTAAATAAATCACACACAGTAAACAAAACCTTAACAAAAAAACTTTGCAATGAACTTTGCAATTTAGACGTGCAAACTGCGAGCCGGTGCGGTGAGATGTAGGTTACATGCTCGGGCAGATTCGGCTTGAAGTCGTTCATCCTCGGATGCGGCGTCGCGCGCGCTGTTACAAAAAAAGCTGTGCACACAGCCAAGCGAAATAGGGTCTTGCCGGTCTTGCGCACCCAACGCGTCATTTTTTGCCGTGCGCACCTTCGCGCTCGTGCGGACGCGTCGAGTATAAACAAGGCTTTACTCCGTGTCAGCGCGCGCTCTGATCGGTAAAGGTGCACAGACCTCTCCTGAATCATCTCCAGCACTCAGCCTTCAAAGCTCCAACTCCACCTCCGCTTCCCTCGTAAGATGATATTAGTATTTAAACATTCTCTATGATAAAAAATGTTTGTAAAAAATATTTGAATAGCACGGTTTTGGCGGTTATAGAGTTCTAATGACGTGTTCAACTATAACCGTCGGTCTCACGGTTATATAATAACCGTTACACCCCTATTGGTTACATAACACTTCCCTACTATTCGACGACTATGAGGTTCACAGTCGAATCAGACCTCTCCGAATCGAATCGTCGAATACTCGACTATTAGAAGTCAGCCCTAGTGGACAACTATTCAGTATGTGTTAAATGGCCTTATTGCGGTGACATTTTTTTCCCCAAAACGTACTAACCACGCATAATATTTTTTTTTCTATAAAATGCAAACATGTACATCCATTTTGCTCACGTATTATTGTAGCAGAGTTTGAGCTGAATACAGCAAATTTATATGTTGGCAAATGGTATGATTTAAGTAGCTGAAATAAGCACAAATGTCAGGGCATGTCAAAACATCTCAAGGGCCCCAAAAACACCTCAGACCCCAGAGGGTTAACAACCTGATAACAGTCACTTATGACATATATTTTATATTTATTATGACAGAGCCAAATAAAAAAAACAAATACTACAAATAACAATTGTGGCTTTATCATGTTTCTATATTCACTGACTCACGTGTTAGCTTTCTGAAGATACCTTGGTTAAGTGTTTCACAAGGACACATGAGAAGCAATCATTTTACTTCAGGCATATCATTTATGCTCTCTGTACAATTTGGGGGTGACGGTTAACAGAATAAGTGAAAACCAAAGTATGATGCAGCAGTAATACATTGTATTTACTAAAAGAAAGTGGTACGCAACAAAAACAATGTACAACAGGTATTTACAGCATAAAAAAGCACATTACAGCCTCTAAAGTCATGAGGCCTGGAGTATAGATATGAGGAGGACTCAAATGCAGTGAGGAGAAGTGAAAAAGTTTATTAGAAAACTTTGTGAACAATATAATAAATTCTGTGACACAGTGAATAATAGTGAAGCGTCTCCGATCGGCGGTTCCAGAGAGAATAGCTTGCAGTCCTAAAACATAAAACTGCGACATAAAACAATCTGTGCTAATTGCCACCCTCACGAGCTGCAGAAATGACAGGACCAAAACAAACAACAGAGAGGGACCGGTGACACACCCTGACCCGTGACATCTAAAGGTTCACGAGTTCACACTTACATCAATTAAACAGAGTAAAGATTATGCGTATTTGGCGTGCTGTCCGGGGGGAGGGCTCCGAGCTCGGAATTTTGCCCGAACCCAGAGTACTCCCCCCGTTGTTGTAAGAGTATTAGGACTATAAGTGAGGAGATGGGGTGGTGGAGGGATGGAGGGATGCTGTTAAACTGTCAATGAACGGAGGTTAGTTTGCTGTATATATACACAGCGCTTAACTCGTTTATTAAGCACCACTCTTGTCTAATTAGGTCTGATTATCTGAATGTGCTCCACGTGTGTTTAATTAGGTTTAATTATCTGAACGTGCTCCTCCCGAACTTTGTTAACCCTCTGGGGACCAGAAACGCGCGGGCGCGTTTTGCTCGTTTTTTTTCACATAGCAGAAAAATAGACTTAAAGTACTACCATCATTTCTGTTCATATAGAGTTAAGAAATATGAGAAAATAATCTGTTAAATGTCTACTTTTTTATGTGCCCACATACAATCGAAATAAAATATTGTGCTTTTGTAAAATAAAGAAAATAAACAGGGTGTGCGTTCTGCCTCTCAGTCACCGTGAACTTTTTTTCTAGAGCACGTCTCTAATCTTCAACACAACTCAGCTTATACTATTCACCCAGCCATAAGCAA
The DNA here is from genome assembly GCF_029890125.1 of Rhinichthys klamathensis goyatoka. Taxonomy (NCBI): domain Eukaryota; kingdom Metazoa; phylum Chordata; class Actinopteri; order Cypriniformes; family Leuciscidae; genus Rhinichthys; species Rhinichthys klamathensis. The sequence continues at coordinate 784,403 of NW_026606599.1, forward strand.
TATATCTTTTAAATCGTTTGAGTTTGTACTTTTAAATGATCCGATTCAAAACTAAAATTAATATTCTCCGTTTATGTTATCTATATAAAAAGAGAGACGTGTCAGCCCGTCTCATTATCGTTCTCTCAGCTGATTATCCCTGGTAATGTGACACGCCCACGGAGAGCACGCGCTATTCAAACGCAAATATGTGAAGCAACACATTGAGACGCGTGAACGCCCATAAACTCTGAAAACACACATTATTTTTTAGTCAGATTAATCTACTGTCGTCTTGCGCGGCTATATGAGGAACAATCCTGGGACATTTACCACTGGGTTTATTTTCACTGCGAGGATGAACAGATTCAGCTGAGAAGTAAGTGTTTTTTGCAAGTGCTTTGTTCTAATCGCGATATAGAATAACGTAGTGTCTGTAAACGGAAAAATAGCGTACTGTTAAATGTGAATCATGTTGTGTGTGTGTGTGTGTGTGTGTGTGTGTGTGTGTGTGTGTGTGTGTGTGTGTGTGTGTGTGTGTGTGTGTGTGTGTGTGTGTGAATGAATGAATGAATGAACGCACAGATACGCACTGTTACAGACTAAATAACATTTCGTTGACTCGTTTTGGATAAAGTTTTTACTCTAAAATAGACATCAAATAAGCTTTTTTTAGGAGTTTCTGCTCATATGTTAAATATATAGTATGTTTTGTCAATAAACTAATCAACTAAGATGTTTTAGTGTTTGTTCAAGCTATCAAAATAATGAATCCTCAACTTTGAAATATGTATGATCAAACTAAGACATTTATGGAGAAAGACAATTTTCTTTTCAAGATGTTTCCAACTCTAACTTTGAACTTTGAACTGAAATAAAACCATGTCTATACGGTGAAGGGTGTGTGATAGAAGTGTCCAGACTTATGCACCCTGTATTTTCCTTATATAAATCCAAACAATCTAAAAGCCATTCTTTTTTAAATCTCCTCATTCTTTGTGCAAGGCTCCTGTAATGATATGGCCTGATAGCACCTAATAGGGCCATTATGGGGAGGGTCTTTGTCTTTCTCAGGTGTGAAATTCCACACATATTAATGAGAGACCACGCCTCCTCGCATAAAGCTTTCTCAAACAAAACACGTCATTAAAAATGTAAAAGACTTTATTGACTTATCTGAATGAGTAGTCAGGATGATTCTCACATAGTTTTGGAGCAAATATTCTAGGCTATGTGATACAATTTTCAAAAGTCTTGTGAAGAAATAATCAATATGTGTTTTGTGGTCTTATTTCAGCAACTTTCATTTTTATTTTTTTCAATAACCACGCATAAACATTATTCTATTAAAAATACAAACATGTACATACATGTTGCTCACTCATCATGGTAGCCAAGTTTGTGCTATATAGAGTGAATTTACACCTTTGCCATTAACATGTTTATAAATAACTGAAAAAAGCACAAATGTCAGTGCATGTCAAAACATCCCAAGGGCCCCAAAAACACTCTGGTCCCCAGAGGGTTAATAAAACATCATTTATTTTTTCCTTAAAAACCCTTCCGGTCTGTAACCAGTGATACTGCAGTTTACTACACTGTAATAATAATAATAATAATTCATTACATTTATATAGCGCTTTTCTAGGCACTCAAAGCGCTTTACATAGAGGGGGGGATCTCCTCAACCACCACCAATGTGCAGCATCCACTTGGATGATGCGACGGCAGCCATATTGCGCCAGAACGCTCACCACACACTAGTAGTCAAAGACGTCCTCAGACCTGTGTGTGCATCTCGACCCTCGGCCTCTACAGTGGATGGCAGTGCACGTCAGGCTGCTTGAATGAGCTCGTAACCCATTCTTCTCTGAACTCATCACCATTCATTGGTTTACAGAGCTTATGCAGAACACAACTATCACCAGGGATTTGACCTTGTGTGTATTACAGTCATTTTGTTTTAGCAAACACCTCCATCTGCCCTTTAGTCTGCCGAAGGCATCCTCACCCACCAGCCTGGCTCTACTTGTTTTCTAGATGTACACACGTTGTTGGAGTGTCAGTCGTCCATTGTCAGTGACAGGTTTCATCAGCAGCTCTTTAAAGGATAGGCTGCTTCACCAAGCACACAGTACCTCACATCATGTCCACAAATGATGTTTTATTAACAAAGTTCAGGAGGAGCACGTTCAGCTCATCCTCTCCAATTTTAAATATTAATGTTCCATTACATTTTGTGATGTAACTCGATTGTTTTCTGATAATTTTGCAGGTGTTGCACCTGTGGAATGTGTCTTTTATGTTAACTGATGGCTGTGCACTGTGACACTTGGGACACAGTTTTTTAATGGTTATTGTGCTGCCTTCTACTGGTTCTGTCAGTGTGTTTGTTTCAATTTCTAAATCGTCAGTGTCTGTGTTGGGAAAAGTGATTGATGTGCTGCTTCGCGTGATGGAGGTGTTGCGGGAGGTTGTTAGGGTGATTTTCCCATTGTAGGACCTTGTTGACAAATTAGTAAAAACATATGTTTTATCCAAGTCTACTCTGTCTATTTGACTGTCCCACAAGGACAGTTGAATTGTCCCTGTCTGGTCTCAATTTGGCAGGACTTGACCTCGCTTTGGGAGTCCCGAACGTCTACCATGCTGCTTGCCTTGTTCATTCTGGAAACTGTTGCCATGAGCTTCAAAACCTGTAAAGAAGAATAAATGGTTAATAATGTTTTATTATTTTATAGCAAAGCTCATGTTAACTTTAAAAAAAAAATTGTTTTAACCCTCTGGGGACCAGAAACGCGCCCGCGTTTTTTTTTTAGCAATGCAAAATAAACTCAAACTGCTCTGTTAATTTTGATCTTTCATGTTCGTGTTATACATCAATCGATCCTGTTCAGTTTCTATTTTTTTTCTGTATACTCACAATAAAAATAAAGTGTTTTGCTTTTTGCCAAATAAAGAAAAATTAACATGATGCGAGTTCTTCACTCTCTCTGTCAGCGAACTCCAATTTGAAACGCGTTCGGAAATGATCTGTAACTCCACGAAAATTCAGTCAAACAGGCAAACATACCCACGGGCATAAAGCTAGAGATCGCATCTTTTAAATGAAGTAATTTATATTAAAAACAAATATTCTCAGCTTCTGTAATCTGTATGAAAATAGAGCGATTCCAGTCGAGCTCATTACGAGCTCATTCACTTTAATTCGTTCACGCCTACTCCCGGAGCGCGCTATTCACAAGATAATGTGTTTAGCCATCTATGGAAAACAGGTAAACGCCCCCAAGCAAATGCATTAAAGGCTTCAAGTTTCATCATTCAGTTCACCTGCGCGTTAGGACGATGGCACGATACACCGGTGTAGAAGCTCTTCAGCTCGTCCTGGATACTAGCGACGAAGAATCCACATTTTCATCAGAAGAAGAGCGCGACTCTGATGACGACCGTTTGATCGAGCCGTGGATAGAATTTCGTATGAGTAAGTATTTAGTCTTACTTCCATTAGTTGACAAGCTATTCAATATAAACATGTAGCTTACATATTATACTGGGTGGACTATTTTCCACTTGCCATCCAGCGTATTGACATTTGATATATTCAACACGATCTAATGAAAGTGCATATCTATACCATGAATTTAATATCTCGTGTTAAAGAGAAAAATGTTTTTTTTTTTTTTGTGCATATGCTACGCACTGTAAACCCCAGTTAGGAAATTTGTATGTGTAAATGATATGTTTAGATCATTGTGTATGAAAGCTAGAATGTAGAAGTTATTTTAGAAAATAGGCCTACTAGATGTTTAGATTATATTTTGACTAGTTTAAATGCTGCCTCATTATTATCATTGACGATGCATGCTCGCAAATATCAGTTGTAAATGTGCTGAAATGTGTAAATATACCCAGTTAATGAATTGCGCAAATGTGTTTTTTTTGCGGTGTGCCTCTCCGGCAATGGCCCATTGACACGCATATTTATTGCACTCGCCTAAAATTATTTACATCAGTTATTCATTATAGACTAATGCTGCTATGGTTATATTTATGTAATAATATTCCTCAACTTAAAAAAAAAAAAAAAAGGAATGTAGCTTCATCACTACCTCCGCCTGCAACTCGGAGTGCGCTTAGCAACACAGTCAGAAATCAGAAAGAAAGTACATATTTACCTACAATTTTACAGATGTTAGTTCAATTTTGTTTATACTTAGTGTTAATACAATATGAGCCTGTATGACTTCACAATTGCTTTGTTTATAGCCGACTGATTATTTATTTATTTTACTCACATTTGATTTGCTTAAAGTCCCCGTGAACCGGAAGTTGCAAACGACTTTTCTCCAGTGTTGTGACGTATTTCCGAGAGAAACGGAATACTAAATGAGGCAAAATGGTGGGCGTGGCTTTTTCCCCAACTAGCACCTGATTGGATCTAGAAAAGTAGGTGTTTTGATTCAGCCTGTCTACTGTCAGTTGGAGGGGCGTGATTACGGATGTTAAGAAGACGCCCAAACCGTGAAACCTACGTCATCAGGCAAGGTCCTCCAACGCAGAGGGGAGGGGAAATTTCAGATTTTGATTAAAGATTACGAAGCCAAAAAAATTTTTTGTGTGGATTGACTTGCATGGATGAATTGTTCACCACAAAACGGTCAATTTAGGCAAACAAAGTAAGTATGGTCAATTTTGAATTCATGGGGACTTTAAAGCAAATTTAGAACATTTAGTTTCTCCACATAGAGGAATTACAATAAAACAGATTGAAAAACCTTTGAATCTCCTCTCATTCTTGGTTCAGGCTGCCTCACTTGATGGGCCATTAGCCATTGGGAGAGTGTCTGTCACACCCCTGGTCTGAATCTCATTAATATTGATAGGCCATTACCACCCCCTCGCATAAACCTCTTCTGACAAAAAAACTGTCATACAAAGTATGAATTCATGTTTTGCTTTATGTGAACAATTAGGCAGGATGATTTTCACAACATTTTGAAGCCAGAACTCGAAGCGACAACATCCATTAGTCAAAAGTCTTGTGGACACATATTTAGTATGTGTTTTGTGGTCTTATTTCAGCAACTTTCATTTTTATTTTTTTCAATAACCACACATAAACATTATTCTCTTAAAAATACAAACATGTACATACATGTTGCTCACATATCATGGTAGCCCCGTTTGTGCTATATAGAGTGAATTTACACCTTTGCCATTAACATGTTTATAAATAACTGAAAATAGCACAAATGTCAGTGCATGTCAAAACATCCCAACGGCCCCAAAAACACTCTGGTCCCCAGAGGGTTAATCTAGTCTCATACATGACCTGATTATGAGAACTGATGAACTTCATGCATGTGGACAAAGTGGGAAAAATAAACATCATGAAAATATTTCCCAGATATCAACATGTCAACATTGATTCCAAAGACCATAATGGACTTTTTTTCTGATTTATTCTTATTTATTTTTTATTTATAAAAAAACAAGCAAAAAACATAATGATAAACATAACTATATAAAACCAAACTATATAAAACCATAACTATAATAACTAACCAAACGTTAGATTATCCTCAGCTCTTCTCAACACTCACTCATTCAGATTTGACTAAATGCTTTCTGATATAACACTGTTTAAAGAAATATATGTGATGAGCTGTGACCTCTGAGGTGACCTTTGACCTCTTTGATTATGGATGATGTTGACATTAGATTAAACAACAAGCATCTGAAAAGTTCATAATAATTGATTAGTCTCATGTATGACCTGATTATAAGAACTAATGAACTTCATGCATGTGGAAAATGTGGGAAAAATAGACATCATGAAAATATTTCCCAGAGAGCAACATGTCAACATTGATTCCAAAGACCATAATGGAATTTTTTTTCTGGTTTACTCTAAATAGTACAATTGATTTATTTAGTTCTTGACTTCTCATTGTTAACATGCTTTTAAAGGTGTAGGACATAACTGTATTCATAAAGAAGTAATTATTGAGTTTGACAAATAAGTTTAAAATGATTCTCCAGTCATTTCAGTGGCCTAGAAACATCTTCTTTGGTCTCTCGTTATGGTGTCCATCATGTTGAGATCACATGACCAGCTGAAACTGATCACATGACCAGCTGAATTCTGCTCATTTTATCTTGGTTGCATATCATCAGAAATATCCACTTGATATAAATGAAACTGCATGACAGTGAATAGATCATTTCTACAGCGCCTCTGAAAATGCTTCGTCCACACTGAGAGATGTCAATATAAAGTCAAACCCTAGTGTCCTATCAGCCAAACATCAAATATTTCACAATTAATCAATATGTACAATTAATGACTAAATGGAAGAAAGTAAAATCTTCTATGTAGAGTGTATATTAGTTTGTTCCCAGCACAAGCTGTTGTAAATCCTGCCCACTTCTTTGCATTGTCAGCACATGCTTCAGTGCTCTGAGAGTGTTTATAGTGCTGTGAGTTTAACACTTCATGACTGAGAGCAGAACACAACACACTCTTCATCATCACACAAGACTAAACTACAACTATGAACAACATCAACATCTTCATCTGGACCATTGCACTGTTTGCTCAAGGTTTGTGAAATACATGTTTTAATAATGATTTTTTTTTTTTAAATGTGAAATATATATATATATATATATATATATATATATATATATATATGTTTATCATATACTGTATATCATCATATATATAATTTTTATTTTTGTTTGTGTTTTCTTTCAGAGTGTAGAGGACAGATCACTGTAACTCAGAGTCCATCAATACCAGCAGTTCAACCAGGAGAAGAAGTCAGAATAAACTGTAAAACCAGCAGTGATGTGTATTATTATAGTTCTTATGGTCATCGTTTAGCCTGGTACTCACAGAAACCTGGAGAAGCTCCTAAACTCCTCATATATAGAGCAACAAACCGTTATACTGGAACTCCATCTAGATTCAGTGGCAGTGGATCTGGCAGTGATTTTACTCTGACCATCAGTGGAGTCCAGACTGAAGATACAGGAGATTATTACTGTCAGAGTTATCATGCTATCAGTGGTAAAGATGTGTTCACACAGTGATAAAGAGTCGTACAAAAACCTCTGTCAGTCAGACGTCACAGTGACTGCACTGATACAGCTGAGAGAAACTGCAGCTGCTGATGGAGGATCACAAACTACACAATATCAATGTTTAGCAAACTTTATAAAGACTTTAAAGGTAAATATAATATAATATCTTTATGCTAAAATACATTAACCCAGTTAATTGTTCATTGACTATTACTGCCATTCATGTGTGTATCTCTCTCAAATGCAGGGCCGACATGCAGATTTTAGACAGATCTTTCATATGAATTACAATTTACAATAATATAGCATGAATATTGATCAACGTTAACATATGCATAAAGTAAATAAATGGTCAAATGAATAACCAACAAATCAAAAATTAAACTACTAATCAACAAAAGGTGCAAAATCTTTTATTACATGATACATTTCAGCACTACAGAGAAACATTGTGAGGTCATTCACATTTATTTGTGCAAAAATGTGAGAAATGGTTCAATAATATATTTGATTGATTTTCTATGACTATAACCAATAAAATATATCTTTAAGTCAGGAAAATAAAACCCAGAGTGCTCATAATATCTATTAAAAACATGACAAGTATAGTGTGTGTTTACAGTCTGGGTCAAACTATTTAGTTCAGACTGAACTGCGAGTGCTAAAAAACTTTGGGCTTTATGCCTCAAAGTTAGTAGCAGTGTAAGTTTGTGGTGTATCCAGCCAACATTTGATGGTTTTCTTTTCCTTTCTCTGAAAACATAATTCGAAAGTTGACAGTATATGCCTGAATGCACTTAACTATGGGTGCCAAATCCCAGAATCCCATTGTAGACCAGGGTGCTGCATGGTATTATTACAAACGGGGCTCAATACACTTAAAATCTACATGTCTGAGTATCTGCAGTTGAAAGAAACTACTGTTTTGAAACAGTTTACTTCAATTCCCATAATCAATTGCCAGGTGTGAATTTTTTATGTTTTTCTACCAATTTGTGTCTACATTACATGTGTTGGTAGAGACGTCACATAGAGAAGCCTATGATCATACAAGCATTCAGCAGCAGAGAAAAAGAATGACTGAATTTAAGCTTTAGGGGTGAGCCATCCCCTTAAGATTTAAACATTAATAAAATCTTTTGCGTACTCAACACAAGTTGTGAACTGTGACTTTAAGATACAGTGCATGCATCTCACCTTCACAAAGGTATTCATAAAATAAACCTATCTTCTGAAGGTAGTCCTGGGCATAGGCGGAGAGTGTGCAGCGAGGGGTTAATATTTCACACTTCATTTCTTTTTTTTTGGTCTCCTTTCCAAGAAGTAAAACTGGCTTGTATCCAATGGCATGGAGTTTCTCAAGCTGCAATGACAACATTAGAAAAACAACATAAAAAAAAACTAAGAATATTAATTATTAAGAAAATATAACTTTACTGATGATATAACTTTTTGTAACAGTAGCTCGGGTTTTGCACCTACGTTGATAAGATTATGTAACCATTGTGCAACTGGACAATGACAATCTAAAGATTTATTAAAAATAAAAGAAGAACCTTAGTGATTACATTAGTGAGTACAGTATGAATGCAGTTCATTTGTTATTTCTCATCCACTCGATGAGAAAGTTGATTATTATATTGCACCTGTAATTCTGTCATAATGCATGCCTCTATTTGTTATGAACTCAAGAATTCCTGAGTATCAATTATATTTGCTGTGTGTTCAAACTTTGCTGGTAGATAATTTAGGTCTGTGATGTGTTACGGTGAAAATGTGATTACTTAAGGGTATTACCACTAAAATAAAAACTACAAATCACAATTACATCTGCCTTCAAAGTTGATCGTTAAATTGTACTTTTAAATTAGTTCTGATGACACAGAGAGGACAAAGTATCATTGAAAAAAATTATTCAACTTCTATATTGGCAAAAAATAATGCCTTTCTGACCCTGCACTGGCATGCTCACTTAATAACAAATGGTACCACTGAATGTACTTCCTAGATGATCTGGACAGATTAATGTCATGTATGAAATTGTACGAACCATGATATTGGCCTCATCCTTGATGGATGCAGTGTTGTGGTTTTTCTTACGACCAACCACCCATTCCTCTCGCTTCTCATCAAACCTCTGAAGCTTCTTCTTGAGGCGTTGCTTCAGAGGCTGCTCCTCTTTACAATGTGAACAGATCTTTTGTGCACAAAATAAAATGCCATGACAAAAGGGGCAGATCTTTTTTGTAGACCCCCCTGGCTTTATAACAAACAGTCAGATACAGACAGACTGACAAAGATGGATAAGACAGACAAGTAGACAAAGACAGACAGAGAGAAAAGAATGAGCAATAGATCAAGACTGTGAGATAGATAAAGATATAGATTGGAGAGATTGACAGAAATAATGATATTGAGAACAGAGAGGATGTGAGATATTGAAAATAATGGAGAGATAGAGGTTGGCTCTTTAAAGTGTCGTTGGGTTTTGAGAATCAGGTGTGATGGGTTCGGACAGGTGATGTGTTTGACAGGATCTGCAGGGAGAACAACAGAAAATGTTAATTATGTAGTGTTATGTTGATATAAGATTTAAAAAGTGTACCCTAATAGTGAGTGATTCCCATTTTCTTATAAATACTTAAGATACATAAATACAGATTCACGTTGTTCCTATTTCCTGTGCGACTGTTAAAAGGCGCTGAAGACTAAAATTTCATCTTTGAATATAATTTCATTAATTAATATTATGTATCTGTATTATTATTCTTTATTTAGTATTCATAATAAGTTGTATTATCTTATGAAGTTTAAAATGCATGAGTAGACTATAGATTGCATGGACACATGTGTTTAAGGAACATATTTTAGACACAAGGAGGGTAGCTGGGAGGATTATGTATTCTGCTTAGAGGTATGTAATGTTCACTTAGCAGAGAGTTCCAATGATGAATATACTTCAAATGTGTACAGTTGGTATGCTCTTTGCAAGAAAATGAATGTTTCAACTGATGCAAATGTACCATTTGTATACCACTAATGCAGGGGTTCTCAAAGTTTTGATAGGTGAGGGCCAATTTAGGAACCCAACATTGAACTGAGGGCCGCCAAAGTGGCGGGGGAGAAAACGAAGAAAAAAAAAACTGAAAAGAAAATCCCATTTGAAATTATTTTAATGACCTGGTTGCATCTCTACAGTTTACATTAGTTGCAATAAACACATTTTAATTCATAACTGAGGCTAAACCTGGCAAAACTTGTGAAAATTTTGGGGGGGGGGGGGGGGGGGAAGAAACTTTTAAAATAAAGCTTACCAAACAAGTCATCATCATCATTCATATCTATCATTGCTTGTCAGTCGCGTTTCCATTATTGCAGATTTGCATATTATTATCTATCTTTTTTAACCCGTAACTGAAAAACGAAAAATGAACGGTTGTTGTTTTTTTAAAACGCAAAGTTGAACAACATTTTAATTTGAACTGGCTTCACCAACTGCTGCGCAAAAAAGTAAATATCGACAGACTTTTTCAGATTTTTGTTTAAATGACTTTCTGCCCCTTTATTAAACATTTTAAATATTCACAAATTAATATGGAAAACATGTCGATTTTACTGGTTTTCTAAGGCCAAATTAGAACCTGGAATTTATATTTTTCCCGCAGTGATGAATGAGAAGAGACATATAGCCTGTACGTGTCTGATCTAGCCTGATTTATAGGTGAGTTATAGGCTAATGATAATAAATGCGTCTGAAAAAACAGAGAGGCATTTTAATTGTTTATTAATAAACTATTGTTTTCTAAGTGTCGGCTAAAAACATATCTCCATCTCCGCTATTAAGCGTGCGCTTTTAGAGAGAAATCCACCTTTCATACGGATTACATAATCAGGTATTTGCTTTCTATTCGAGTTTGTTTGTTTAAAAGTGCACATTTTAAGCTTTAGCCTGCATAGGCTATATTTTGTTTCAGTTCTCGCGCTCCAGTTCACGGAGATCATGAAAGCGCGTAGTAGCCTAGGCTACTGATTGTTTTATTTTATTTTACAAAAGCACGTTTTCTTGTTATGAGTTTACACAAATAAAAGTAGTTGCGAATAATGCATTATTATTTTCTGTATGACCAGAAATGATAGACTAGTTTAAGTTGTTTCCACTGTTGATAGGAAAATGCAAGTGTTCGCGCCCGCGAACATTTTGAAAGGTAATGGAAACGCGGCTATTAATAAGCTTGACATTGTTAAGATTATTATTAAGTCACATTGAATATTGATTACTTGGTCAACACACCCTTTTAAATTGCAATGGGATTTGTGGTGCTGGTTTCGGTTGGCCACGATTCCTATTCCTGTGTAGACAACCACTGTTCCTGGTGGCCTTGGGAGTGAGGTCACGTGCGATCGGTCGGTCGGACCATGTAATTACCGCTTATGCCTATGGATGCCGCTAAACACCACTAAACGGAGATATTCATTTTTTTCAAAGCAATAGTTTTAACATTTTTACAGATGTTATCGCGGGCCGCCAGAAATGTTTCGGCGGGCCGCCATTGGCCCGCGGGCCGCACTTTGAGAACCTATGCACTAATGTATACACTGAGAAATAGTTTCTTAATGTGGAAAGTGGATTGTACCATGTGCATATACATTTCATTTTAAGCATAAGCAATATGTTTTGTTACCTTACAAGGAAGCTGTAAGACTCTCTGTGATGTATAAAAACTCAATCTTACTGTACTACAGCAGAGAAACATGGAGGCATGACTGGGTGAGAGGAAGGAGAAACACGAAACGCATAGACCTGGCATGAATATAACATCTTCTCAGAGTTTCTCTCCTGACATATAAGAATAAAAATCTTTCTTGGCAAGATAACTGGTGTCTGGTCCCGTGAATTAAATAATAACGGGGAAAAGGCTTAATTCCAAGTCTACAATTTGGCGTCACGAACAACAGGATCGCATCTTCAGGCATTTGTCTCAATCATTCAAGGTAAGACTTTTTCTTTTTCTAAAATAATTCTAAGTCTGCCTGATGATTAGACATTGACTGAAAACTGCTTAAAAGAACTGATATTTAAAGTACCAGTTGTGTTGCCAATTAATATATGTCAGACAATTAAATTTGGCTTATTTAAGTTGCTCTGATCAGTAAAACCTCTAAAATATTTGAATGATGCTTGGGTAAAAGTGGATCTTTTTTAGAAAGAAGACCATATAGAATTAGCTATAAGACGGTTAAGCTAGGAAAATTTGCTTGTTTACAACTGCGACGTGGTTGGATTGTGGCGGGACTGTCTAAAACGATGGCAGAATGAACCCTAAAGCATCCAACACACAGAAGATTCGTTCTCAGAAGGAGACGAGGAAAGTGTAACAAGCAGTGATTTATAGCGGTTTAAAGTGGCGGGTCTGTGCTCTGAGTTAGTGCAGTGCAGTATTTAGAAGATACGAAGAAAACCCTAAAACGTTTAAATACGCAGAGGATTGAACCCTTAGAAGAAGGGTATCAATGAAAAAAAAAAGAGCTAGAATCGCGGGCATTCTGATTTTGACCATAAAGCTGTTCAAATGGTTGAGGATACTGATCTGAGTTAAACTTAAAGGAAAAAGAAAAACAAAGAAATTAATCTGAGATAAACTAGGAAAAAAAGAAAGAAGAAAAAATGTATCTGAGTTGAACTAAGTAAATTAAAAAGAAAAAAGAATAGATAACTAAAAATATAAGGGATAACTTGTTTTTAATCTTTCTTTAAAATTTTCTTTTCCCTGAGTTCTTATAGGGCTTAGAGAAGAGAGAGAGAGAGAAGCAGCCCCTCCCTTTGGAATTCACTCTATATACATACACATACACACACACATATACGCACACACACATAGCCCTGCTGTTCTGAGCACAGAGACACAGAGTGACAAATTCTTTGAAACATGGGAGAAAGTGTCTGTAACAGCAGAACAATATCTTCTTGGTACCTGGAAAGGAAGAGGAAGAAACAAGCTAAACTTTTGAAAAAAGGTCTGGATATCAATGCATCTATGGATGAGCAGTTAAGCTGGTTCGAGTCCCAAAAAGACAAGATCAAATCAAAAGCATTCCCAATACTGGCGGCTCATTGGATTGTGAAACAAGGTGGAATTTTTTGCGATATGAATGGTGGTCCAGTTCCACTTGCTGAAGCAATGAAGCCTCAAATTGAAGCATATACCAAATTGAACAAAATCATGTCTATTAAATGTTCAGATGAAGCAAATACAACCAGTGAAGATTTATTTGATCCAGATTGGACAAATATAATAACTGAAGCTGAAAGAAAATATTCACAACCACCAGTGAAATCCGCAACAACTGTAACGCCTCCTCCTTACAACCCAATTTATCCAACTTTGCCTGAACAATGTACAAGTTCATCTAAACCTCTGACACAGCCTCAAGCTTCGAGATCAAATGGAGGTCCAGTTGACAAAATGTATATTGCATCTGCACAAGCAGCTCCGGTAATAACAAGATCTAAAACAGTTCAGCCAAACAGAGACATGCTGCGATGTACACCAGCTCGGAATTATGATTCTGACTGGGGCGATGAGACAAAAGATGACGACATGATCACAGTTGATAAGATCGGTCCTGAATTTTCTTCACCTGCGATTAAAAGGGAAGAATCTGAAATGATGACAGAAGAAAGACCATTCACACCAGGAGAACGTCAAGCCATTCTCACAGCCTTGCCTCCTCTGAAGAGACAAGATCCAAACACAGAGTTTTGGCGAGAATTGGACTCATTAGTTGAAGCACATCAAATGACATTAAGAGATATACACACCATTGTGAAAGCTAAAATCCCAAGAGACCGATGGGAACGCTTGCCAGCATCGATAACAACAGCCCAGTGGGTAGACTTGTGGGTCGACGGCCAGGGAAGACACCTGGGTCTTTGGCAAGCATTAGATGAGTTCCGAAAAGTAATCCAAGAAATCTTGGGAAGTGGTAAAATTCCATTCACATCAGTGACATTAAGCAAAAGGATGATGAATCTCCAGATGAATATGCTCTGCGTAAGTGGAATGCTTATGAAAGATGGGCCCTCTGTGCTAAGAAACAACCTGACAGAGATGATGTACAGTTTACTGACACACTTGTCGATGGTTTCAGCACAAAATACCAACATGCCTTATCACTTGGAGTCAATTTGCTTAGAGATGGCTATGAGATCAAATAAAGAAGAAGGAAACAAGCCATATCGAAGAGGAGTGGCAACAGCTCAATACAACAAGGACACAAAGAATAGGGTGATTTTCTGCAGCAACTGTGGAAAGCGTGGACACTCCAAAATAGATTGTTGGGCTAAAGGAGGTGGAGCAGAAGGTCAAGGTCCATCATTTAGACAGGTCAGTGCGAAAAACCATGAAGAAACCACTCAAGGGAAGACATGGACTGAAGCACAAGTCCGTCAGCTCATTGAGGGAATTATGCGTCCGCAATAGGAATCAGCGGCCCCCTGTATTAGTAAGAAAAGAGACAATCGCCTTTTCGTCAATGCATTAATAGGGGGCCACCCATGTGACATCCTTGTTGACACAGGAGCAGCCATTTCAATAACAGATCTGAACCTACCTACAACAGATGAAACTATGGAAGTTGAAGGAGTTGGAGGAGGTATCACAAAATTTCGCAAAAGTATTCAAGTTCCACTGCAAATACATGAAGATGAAGTCTTATGGACATCTTTCTGGGTTGGGCCGAATTCACAAGGAAGCCTTATTGGCATGGACATTCTTCCATTGTTGAACATGATCATATTCACTGACAGTCGTCAAATCGCTACAACAGCTGGGATAATACCACACGAAGATCGCACATGTAATTTAAGTTCTGTTGGTACAGCAAAACCAATCATCAGAAATTGGGGAAAAGATGGTGTGTGGGGTCTTCTGTGCAGTTTATATTCAGATGTTTGGGCTAAACACAAATTGGATTGTGGCAAAGCCAACATTGACCCCGTTGTTATTGAGGGACCGATACATGCCCCTCATAAACAATACCCTATCCGACCTGAAGCAAGACAAGCCGTGGAAGAGATAGTGGCAGACTTGGAAGCTGAAGGAATCATCAGACAAACTTCATCTACCACTAATAGTCCTGTCTGGCCTGTCAGGAAATCGGATAACTCATGGAGATTAACCATTGATTACACAAGACTTAACAGTGTAACACCAAAACCGCATCCTATTGTGGCCAATCCTGCCACCATTCTGAATGATATTCCAGGAAATGCAAGAATTTTCACGGTACTAGATGTACTGTCAGCTTTCTGGTCTATACCTATTGATGAAAAATCTCAAGAGAAATTAGCCTTCACAGTAGGCGCAAAACAGTATGTTTGGAACAGACTCCCACAAGGTCTTAATCTTTCCCCTGTTGTATTTCATAGAACTTTGGATCAGTTCTTAATGGAGCAAAAAGCTGAGATTGAGAGTTCAGGAAGTGTTTGCCTCCAATATGTTGATGACTTGTTGATTGCAAGCCCAGATGAAAACAGCCATATATTTGCTCTGAATGTTGTCCTACAAGCCCTTAGGAAAGGAGGATTCAAAGTCAACCCTGACAAAGCACAGCTGGCCAAAACCAAGGTTATCTACTTGGGCCAAGAAATATCTGTCGAGGGAAGGAGAATGACAACAGAGCGTGTAGAGGCATTACGGCAACTCCCAAAACCTCTAACAGTTACAGGAATGCGGAAGGTGATGGGACTTTTCAACTATTGTCGTCAGTATATTCCTGATTTTGCCAGCATCACTAGCCCCCTCATCGACTTGTACAAGGGAGGAAAGCCTGGAGTGGAACAGATAAACTGGACACCGGAAGCTGAGGAAGCGTTTACTTCTATGAAAGAGAAACTGACTTCAGCTCCAGCCTTGGGACTTCCTGATGGACGATTGCCATTTCATTTGTGGACCAGGGTGGGAGACGAGTCCTACTCAGCAGTACTGTGTCAAAAACCAGGTGATCGATACAGGCCAGTTGGATACTTTTCCACAAAGATTCCTGTTACAATGATTGGTCAACCACGATGTATACAAGCCCTCGATGGTGCCACATGGGCAGTGGATGCTGTTGAAAATCTGATAGGAGCACAGACTATCATACTGCACACTCCACACAGTATAGTGGCGTTGTTGAACAATACAAGCATCAAGACCATAACTGACGCGAGGAGAGCAAAATGGGAAGCAACTTTGTTAAACAAGGATTTGAGAGTGGAAATCATCAGAGACATTTCTCTTAACCCTGCAACAATGATGCTGGAACCACATGAGGGAACACCACACGAGTGTGAAAAACAAGTTGAAGAGGAAAGTCTTGGTCCTGTTAATCCAATCGCTCTTGAAAATCCAGATAAAGAGTTATGGGTCGATGGATCCAGTTATTATGTTGATGGAAAACGACATACTGGGTGGGCTGTAGTGGAAGCTGATGGAACTGTTGTGAAGAAAGGAGCTCTTTCTGGGCAATTTTCAGCACAAGTAGCTGAGCTCATAGCACTTACGGAAGCTTTTGAACTATCGGAAGGAGATCGAGTTAACATCTATACAGATAGTCGTTATGCTTTTGGGGTGGTCCATGACTACCTAGCTCTGTGGAAAAGACGTGGACTTATCACCAGCAGTGGGAGCGAAATACAACATGCTTCCATAATTCGCCGTTTGATTACAGCATGTCACTTACCCAGAGAAGCAGCCGTGATCAAAGTAAAATCACATCAATCTGACAAGTCCAAAGAAAGTCAAGGAAACACGGCAGCAGAGGCAGCGGCTAGAGAAGCAGCTCTACTTCCTCTTACTCCTGTTACCTTGGTAAAGGAAAACAGCAAAGATAATCCTGAGCTCCATCTTCTGTCATATCAAATGGAGACAGATGAAGAGAAAGAGCAATGGATAAAAGCAGGAGCGAAAGAAGATGATCAAGGTATCTGGAGAATTCCAACAGGACAAGTGGTGATGCCTATCGGAACAAGAAGAGAACTGATGCAGCTGTATCATGGAAAAGTGCATGCTGGAGCAAAAGCAATGAAAGCTCAAATCAGCGAGACTTTGTGGTGGCCACGGATGATGAGAGACATTGATGATTATTCTAGGAGATGTTTGATCTGCCTGAAAGCAAATGTGGGAAAATCTGTAAAGGTGCGAATGTCACATGCACCCAGACCAACAGGTCCATGGACACATCTCCAAATCGATTTCACAGGACCTTTATCACCCAGTGGAGGGTACCAATACATTCTAGTAATCATGGATAGATTTACTAGGTGGGTGGAAGCACTCCCTACGAAAAATTGCACTGCTGAAGCGGCAGCACGAGTAATGGTGGAAGAAGTTTTTCCTCGCTGGGGTCTTCCATATGAACTTGATTCTGACAATGGAACTCACTTCACTGAAAAACTGATGAAGGAAGCAATGAAATTGATGGGGATTAAAACAGGACTAACCCCTTTTGAACTAATGACTGGAAGAGCAATGGTTCTACCTCCTGATGCTCCGCCACCTGCGGGAACAGGAGGAGACTCTACTTTGTTCCAAGAAAAGTTACGACGCTATCTCGCAATGCTGGACAAAGCTACTAAAGACAATAATAAGAAAGTGCGAGAAGCTCAACAGCAATGGGATGAAAAACACACCACTACTGACATTCCACACATTCCCGAGTTAGGCAGTTTTGTTATGATCAAACGAATTGCTAGGAAAGGTTTAGAGCCTAGATGGGAAGGACCATACGAGATACTCCTAACTACTGACACAAGTGTTTGTCTTAAAGGGAAGGGTGTAGGAACAGACAGATGGTATCATTGGTCACAAGTTAAACCTTGCTTAGTGAATGAACAAAATGATAATGACGGCTTATGGCCTGATATTGAGCACTGTTCATCCATTAGCTTTAAAGATTGGGAACAAAGAAGTGATGTTTAATTATTTCTCTGCTTCCATTTCAGGAATCAATTCCATTGACATTGATTAGAGATGGTTGCAAGTTATTCTCGATACCCAACGACAATGGTATGCTTATTTTTAATTTTACTTGGCATTTACCAAGGAAGCCACGCTTTATGGACTCCTCGAGTTCAAGAAATCAATCGGAATGCTACTCTGAAATCTGGCCAACATTTTAATCTACCCTTTATTTCCAAATGGGGATTATGGGATTGGGTGCCACGTAATGATAAAGATCTTGCTAAATATCGTGAGGACATCTTTGGAGGATGTAACTTTTATCATCAATGTTACAAAAGCAGAGTAATTTGGCCTGTGAAAGACGGGGGGTATTCTGGTAGTGCTCAAAGACGAGAAATTTGTTCAAAAGGACAATGTGAAGTTGTGGGGTTAGACCTCATAACGTCTACTAATGTGGAAATTAATTTCATTTTGAATCGTACTCACATGCTTACAATATGGGATTCGTTGGCCCAAGGGTGTATTTATCCCATAGTGTTGCCATGTGAAGGGTTTCTAAGGGATACTTCCTCGGGGACAACAAGATTCAAGGGAAATTATGTACGAGTATGGCATTCAGAAGATGAGAATGAATATTGTGAGACTGAACTAGAAACTGGGGAAATTGGAAGGTGTTTTTATCTTTCTGCGGAAAAGACTAACAAAGCTAAAACATGCCCAAATACAACTATTGCACCAGCTCATGGTATTTTGTTAGCAAAAGAAACCAAAACCTTGATAAATGAAGCCCACATGGTGCGGCAACGCATAAATTATAACTTGAAATCCCTTCTTACTGTTTTTGATCAGTCTTATTGTGGAAATTTCACACAAATAAGGGGTTGGTTGGAAAAAGAAGTTAAATATTATACCTCTGGAGATCCTCTGAGTAGTAAAAATCGTAAACCTCGAAGTATATGGGGAGACATAGCGGGGGTGTTTGGTTCTGTTAATTCAATTAGCAATACCGCTCAAATTAATCAACTAAGTGAGTACACTCAGTGCGTGGGAACAATGAGTGGGAAAGGACTCACTAAGGCCCTTCAAGGTACTCTACATATTATAGCAGCGGGTCAGCATCTTAATAATGCTGCAAAGGAATTGGCAGATGCATTAACAAAATCGTCTGATTTTGAGACGCATCGTGCGGCGTGTTTATTTTTTGCCCAGAATTTAAAGGATCAAATGGTAGAGGATATTCAGGTTATTCGAATGGGTCAAGTTCCTGAACGGATAGCGGAATCTTTGTTAATGGTTTTCGGTAATCAACTTAATTTGACTTCTGCTAAACATGTCCCGTTAGTTAAAATTGGCATTAATGAGAATTCGTTGTCAGGTTCTGGAACATTACCTTTGACTATGATATGGCCTCAATATGGGAAGCGCAATATTATGACAGTTAGGCGATTCCAATCAATGGGTGTTAGACAAGGAAATTCAGTAATTAGATTAGGAAGGAATGGATATTGGGCTGAAGGTGAAATGCCGATGATTTCTACCACAGACTGTTGTGTTGAGGAACATGAGTGGGTAATTTGCTCATGCTCTACAATGTTTAGTCTATCTCTTAATGGTTCTGCAGTTTGGGAAGTAGTTCCTTTAGATCAAGCCACAGGTGCATGGCAGGTGTCAGAAGCACAGTGGTGCATATTACATGATGGGAAAAGTGAAAATATGATATACGGAGGGAAGTTGTGTCCAATTCCTCCTGATCCATTTTGTCTTGAGATTCTCTATCCTCTTCACTTGGGTGGAATTCATGTTCCACAAGTGCAATTGTTGCAGTTAGAGCCACAATGGTGGAATAATGATTTAGTAGAAGAAAGGAATTATGAACTCTTTGAAATGGTTAGAAGAGTTAAAAAGAGTGTTAAAGCAGCTCAAGAGGAGGGAATTCAAGCAATGGGTCATGTTATCGTAGCAAACGGAATAGCTAAATTGATGTCTGAGAGAAAATTAACACAAATTCCGGGAAATCTATCATGGTCGGAATGGATAGTTTTGACTATGGTAGGTGTTTTGCTGTTTCTGTTAACAATACAACTCATCATATGTGTTACTAGAAGGAAGAGTACCAAGCCTGTTAAGTTGAATATTATTAACCAAAAGGATAGAACCGAGAATGGGATATACGGAGTGAAATAGGAGATTTTACACATTCTACACTACGAAACACAACCTCACAAACAATGAACACCCGCTTACTGATTTACAACCCTAAGGGATAGGATCCTTTAACATCAACATTTATTTTTGTTTATTATTTTAGCACGGAACTGAAGGAGTTAATTACTTAACGAGTTCAGGCACGGGCAGAAGATTTATTAGTTTTTCTTTTCTTAGATGATTGGGGTTCATTTTAAATGCTTACACATAGACGTTAAATTACACATAGCATGCGGGGACATAACATGGGTTGGGTTTTTCGTTTTCCTTTCTGTTTCTATTCTTCTATCCTTTGTCTATTTCTTGGTCTGCTATTTCTTCTCCTCACTATCACTTCAATAGGTTGGCCACCTGGGGATGATGGTGTGGAACTGACGGCCGTAGTTCCAGTGGAGGGAGATGAAGACTAAAATTTCATCTTTGAATATAATTTCATTAATTAATATTATGTATCTGTATTATTATTCTTTATTTAGTATTCATAATAAGTTGTATTATCTTATGAAGTTTAAAATGCATGAGTAGACTATAGATTGCATGGACACATGTGTTTAAGGAACATATTTTAGACACAAGGAGGGTAGCTGGGAGGATTATGTATTCTGCTTAGAGGTATGTAATGTTCACTTAGCAGAGAGTTCCAATGATGAATATACTTCAAATGTGTACAGTTGGTATGCTCTTTGCAAGAAAATGAATGTTTCAACTGATGCAAATGTACCATTTGTATACCACTAATGTATACACTGAGAAATAGTTTCTTAATGTGGAAAGTGGATTGTACCATGTGCATATACATTTCATTTTAAGCATAAGCAATATGTTTTGTTACCTTACAAGGAAGCTGTAAGACTCTCTGTGATGTATAAAAACTCAATCTTACTGTACTACAGCAGAGAAACATGGAGGCATGACTGGGTGAGAGGAAGGAGAAACACGAAACGCATAGACCTGGCATGAATATAACATCTTCTCAGAGTTTCTCTCCTGACATATAAGAATAAAAATCTTTCTTGGCAAGATAACTGGTGTCTGGTCCCGTGAATTAAATAATAACGGGGAAAAGGCTTAATTCCAAGTCTACAGGCGCGTAACTTTTTTTTTTTTAAATGCGCGTAACGTGTGTCTGGGGTTCGTCATCCCAGATTTAAAGACAGCTTTATGTGCAGTATAACATTAGATCAAGTGATAATATTGTTATTACTGGCACATTACAGTGACGTTGTGGGTGAACCACGATGATCGAGAGAAAATGACATCATCTAGATAACTAGAGTTAGCCTATGTTGAAGTTGGCTAGCCATTTAGCAAGCCTAATTTCACAGGGTTTTTTTCTGATAATGAGGAAACCTTGGACGGGCTTTAATTCGTTGCCCTAACGTGTAAACCATGTGAAGGTAAATCCTTGGCAAAGAAAGTCATCAATTTTTTATAGCATTTAAGCAAAACGTGATCGTTACGTATGACTCTATGAGCCTCGCAACTTACCTGGAAACTTGGTTTGAGCGCAATGAGAAATCACTGAAGAAATCACCCGTCTCCATAGCAACGGAAGCTGATGATCATGGGTAATGCTGGAAACAAATACAACTGATGGCCATTACATAGTATTGTTGAATTATCAAGCACACTTTTGCGTTTGTGTTGAAAAAAAGATGAGGATATCATTAAAAGAGAATCGGCGGCGGGTCCTCAGTTTTATCTGTCATCTTCACCATAGTAACGGTCGATAAGGCTCATGGGAAATGTCGTTACTGTTAGATTTGACACACCAAACCGATGGTTTACAATGTTGAGCAGCTTACCGATTATAAAGCAATAAAACAAGGATTAAAATCTCCTGATTAAATGTTGAGTTGAAATTTGCAAAATGAATAACAAATGAGAAAAACAATACTGTGCTCTCGAAAGAAAAACGTGGTGCAGGCACGAAAAATGCGTCCCATTGAAATACATTAGATTGAAAGTCGTGCTGAGTGACACGAAAAAGGAGAAATTCGAGTCCATGGACACGAATCAATAGATTAAATTTTGTGACTATGTCACGAACTGCCGTGAGACTGGGTTGGATGACAATTACTAAACAGAAGTTGAGAGCATCTTACCGGAAGTCACTCAAGAGCTGTGTATAGCTGTGTAAAAAAGGTGTATTGACGCTTGCTGGTTGGTGTGAGATGCATTCTGGGATACCTGTCTGTCTCAAGTCCGCACAACTCTGTACATATTATATGTCTCCCTAATCAAACACACATGATCAACTCATCAGCTCATCAGTAGAGACTCCAACACCTGAAATGTGTGTCAGATTAGAGAGACATTGTTGGGGAACCACTGATCTAGAGTTTCATGACTGAACTCCATATATTTATATTTTAACTGTGTGTATTTGTGTGTAAGTGTGTATGTGAGTATATTTAATGTGACTGTGCTTCGGCCATGTAAAACCGTTCTTTAACCCTGTCAGTAAGGGACTGTTAGTTTTTTATTTAAGGGGCCATCGGAGGAGTTTTGAGATCTGTAGTCAAAATAGACTTGACCCTCCCTTCGCCAGTAATACATTTTTCTATGACCCTCCAAAATGATTGTGAAAAAAGGCATGACCCTCCCCGATAATTTATTGATTACGTAGGCTACTGGTTTGCGCTTGGCAAAGATGCTCTGATAGCCATTGTTTTTTACAACCATGACAAACGACTAAACTCCTGCTTTCTCATCTTAGGGCTGTAACGATAGATCAAACCTACAATTCGGTTCGTATCATGATTTTTTATTTTAGATTTAAAAAAATATATATATCATGTCACCGAGGGTCTCTTGAGCATACGGCCCCCTGAGTCTGGTCAGACGGTCGTAGGCCTCTCGTGAGGCCTCCCAGTTAGATCAGC